>NC_083868.1:96254536-96854536 GCF_032452875.1 Bos javanicus | reverse complement strand
GCATCATTCCTTCCAATGAACACCCAGGACTGATCTCCTTTAGGATGGACTGGTTGGATCTCCTTGCAGTCCAAGGGATTCTCAAGAGTCTTCTCCAACACCACAGTTCAAAAGCATCAATTCTTCGGTGCTCAGCTTTCTTCACAGTCCAACTCTCACATCCATACATGACCACTGGAAAAACTATAGCCTTGACTAGACGGACCTTTGTTGGCAAAGTAATGTCTCTGCTTTTCAATATACTATCTAGGTTAATAATCCTCAAATCAATATTTATGCATTTGTTGACATTTTTTCTTACATTCTCTAATGATCTGTTTCTTATTTAAGTATTAATCATAAAAAATACTTAGTACAACAAAAAAGCTTTAAAATTCCCAGTTGTGATAAGCACTAGGATCAACAAACATGGCTGGATATATAAACAAGCCATCAGTAAAGATGACTTGTGTATACTTCTGAAAAGCTGGCATTGATCAATGTTAACTTGTTAGTGGACTTTGGTCATGGCATGTTCACTCCAGCTGCCATAGTATTTGTGATGGAAACTCACCCAGAAGCAAATGTAGCAGCATCAATTTCAGCTGATTAGATTGTTGCCTTAAATATGCACCAGCAAGAGCTGGAGAGCAATGTATTCAGACTTAAGCAATGGGAAGTCAAGAGATGCATGATCTGTGTCATATGGCAAAACTGATGTGATTGTTGAGGTAGAGAAGACATACTGTGACCCTTACCATGACACCAGGCTTTAGAGGAGAATGCATCATGGCTTTCTCTGAAAGCAGAAAAATGAAGCCTTAATTATAGTTACTGTAGTGAGTAACTAAATGTGAAAATATCACTCAGTTCAGTTCAGTCACTCAGTCGTGTCCGACTCTTTGCGACCCTATGAACCGCAGCACGCCAGGCCTCCCTGTCTACCATCACCAATGCCTGGAGTCCACCCAAACCCATGTCCATTGAGTAGGTGATACCATCCAACCATCTCATCCTCTGTCGTCCCCTTTTCCTCCTGCCTTCAAACTTTCCTAGCATCAGGATCTTTTCCAATGAGTCAGCTCTTCCCATCAGGTGGCCAAAGTATTGGAGTTTCAGCTTCAAATCAGTCCTTCCAATGAACACCCAGGACTGATCTCCTTTAGGATGGACTGGTTGGATCTCCTTGCAGTCCAAGGGATTCTCAAGAGTCCTCTCCAACACCACAGTTCAAAAGCATCAATTCTTCAGCGCTCAGATCTCTTTATAGTCCAACTCTCACATCCATACATGACCACTGGAAAAACCATAGCCTTGACCAGACAGACCGTTGTTGACAAAGTAATGTCTCTGCTTTTTAATATGCTGTCTAGGTTGGTCATAACTTACTTCTGGAAAGTTAAGTTTCCAGAAGTAAGCATCTTTTAATTTCATGGCTGCAATCACCATCTGCGGTGATTTTGGAGCCCAGAAAAATATAGTCAGCCACTGTTTCCACTGTGTCCCCATCTATTTGCCATGAAGTGATGGGGCCAGATGCCATGATCTTAGTTTTCTGAATGTTGAGCTTTAAACCAACTTTTTCACTCTTCTCTTTCACTTTCATCAAGAGGCTCTTTAGTTCTTCTTCACGTTCTGCCATAAGGGTGGTGTCATCTGCATATCTGAGGTTATTGATATTTCTCCCGGCAATCTTGATTCCAGCTTGTGCTTCCTCCAGCCCAGCATTTCTCATGATGTACTCTGCATAGAAGTTAAATAAGCAGGGTGACAATGTACAGCCTTGATGTACTCCTTTTCCTATTTGGAACCAGTCTGTTGTTCCATGTCCAGTTCTAACTGTTGCGTCCTGACCTGCATACGGGTTTCTCAAGAGGCAGGTCAAGTGGTCTGGTATTCCCATCTCTTTCAGAATTTTCCATAGTTTATTGTGATCCACACAGTTAAAGGCTTTGGCATAGTCAATATCACTAGGTTAGCCTAAATTCAAGGAAATACATATTATTACCCATTTGACCTTTTGTATGTTGTTTTCAAAGTACTGTCAGGCCCTAAGATGTTAATAGTATGGCTCTCCTTATAGAAAAAGAGTCTTTTAGGATGGTTCAGGCAAACAAGTAAAAGTCAGTGCCAAACCAGGGGTGTCTGACAAACTGACAAGAACTACCAAACTCAAAGCATGGTAAAGAATAAGGAAATTTATCTACAATCTAGAGGTAGGTACAATCTATGTTAACTTAATCCATTCACTTTTTTTTTTTTTTTGGCTTTTATCTTAGTTCTTCTCTCCTGCAGGGTAGCTTCATACTGGTATTGAGGGGTTATCCTAGAATTATATATCTCATGTCTACTAATGAGATCTAAAAGGGAGAAAAAGTATGAAAGGGAGAAAAAGCTGGTGACCTCTAGAAGACCAGACCAAGAAATAACTTTTCAGGAAACCATTAGGAAATTTCTTTCTGCTTTAGTAGACCCGGTTGACATCATGGACTAATATGGTCCAATTATAGCAAGGAAGATGGGCTGCCCTTTAACAAATCAAGCTCACTTCTGGGGCTAAATATGGAGACAGCTTCTGTCAATACAAGGGCACCATGTGTGGGGGGAATAGATACCTGAAGAAAATCAGGGTTCTGTTAAGAGGAAGAAGAAAGAAATGAATGGATGCCCAGAACCTAGTCTAGAATCTGTCCTTATCAGCTGTGTGATATTGGGCAAGCAAGATAGCTACTTTGAGCTCTATTTTCCTTAACTAAATAACAGAGGCTTCTCATGTACTTGGTAGGCACTTTCTCTTTTCTTAATAACAGTACCTCCTTTATTTTCTGGTTGGAAAATTGCCAGCTAAAGTCCCTACTTAGTCTACTCTGCCACAAGGCCTTTGAAAAAAAGTCTCTTTGAAAAGTATGCTGATAGTGCTTATGTGACTTTCTTGTCTTTCTCCCTACCTTGAATCAGGAACCCAGGTTACCATTTTGGACCAGGAGGTGGTCTTGAGAAGAGACCATGTGTTGAGATGGTAGGGCAGAAAGAGAGGAGGACCTTTATGACTATAGAATTGCCTGTTCAGCCCCAGGCTCCTACCTAGAGCCCTCTTTTATGTGAAGGAAAAATTAACATATAAATCTTTTAAACTACCCTTATGTGAAATGTTTGTTACACATAGTAGAATGTATTACTCAAAGGATCATCTTCAATCATCAGTGTATAATAATTTGTTAGTAAAGTTGATATCACTATGGCAAGCTATGGCCACTCAAATGAATGACCTGTCAAAGCTTCCATATGTCCATGCAAATGTTTTTTTCTATTCCAATGGAGATTTTTCATGAAATAAAATTCTACTAAATTAAATGATCATACTTTCTGTTTATTTTCACAGAGGAATAGTTGAAAAATCAGAGCATTCATTAGAGACTGCGAGTTTGCAGGAAAAATGAGTAGAATTTCTTTTCCATATTGCTTTATTCTAAAACAGTCTGTATCAGAGTTCATGATTCATTTAACACTTCAGTACAAATTTTTCATGGAAAAGTACATCATTTTAAAGGGGAGCACTTCTGTGCTATTGCAAAACTAAGTGAACAATTCTTAAAATATCTTAAGTCATATTGAAGTTGAATTGCTGTTAAAGTACGTGTGCAGCTATTAAGTGATGGCAGAAATGCCTAAGTGCTTTGATTAGAAATTGCCTGTGTTTATGCCAGGAGTTATTTGTGAATATTTTTTCTGAAAAAATTACATTAAGACAGAGAATGAATTTACGGTTACCAGGGAGCAAGGGTCAGGGGGGGAATTAGATTGGGAGTTTGGGATTGACATGCACACACAGCTATATATAAAATACAATGCCTTTCAATGAAAAAGACATACTTTCATTGTTTCTCTTAAATTATCTAGATAGATGGCATCCACAAATAGAGTGTGTGACTTGTACTCTCCTTTATGCCTCCATGTTCAAAGATAATGACATTCACTCATGTTTGCTCTTGCTTTCATCTTACTAACTTTGAATCTGTACTCTGTACTCTGACTTCAGTGCCTTTGGCTTTGGACAGTCTCCTGGCATTTTTACTGAGAACTCTTGTATGTGTCTTCTTTTATTATTATTCATATGGTTTCTTTCCTGATTTTGGGAGTTGACATTACCTTGAGTGAAATCATTCCCCTTTACCACCTGGTCCACTGAGTTTCTCTTTCACTATCTTTTCAGCCATGCTTAATTCCTAGATCACATTTTTGAGTAGATAAAAATAATTGTTTTATGAGTCTTCTTTCAGTTTAAGATGGTGGCTTGATTGAATGAGATGGGGAAGGCTTGGTGTTGGGGAGGAAGTAAAAAAGGATCAAGGAAGTGATTGTGGAATGTAGCCCTTGATTTTAGTTTTAAAACCTGTGCATCCTCTGGGTGTTTACTTAGACTCATCATCAAGCTCTGAATCTCATTTATTTCAGCAGCCACTTATAGGTTCTACATACCCAGTGACACACTATTTACTAGGAATAAGGAGGTACAAGATACAATGTCTGCTTTCCAGGAGCTTATTCTAATGGAGTAGATGGAGAAGTACACTGAAAATTACAGTTCACTATGGTGGGTGTTATTGGAAAGCTCCAAAAGAATCATGGATTACCTAAAGCAATAGTTAGTGTTTATGGCTTTCATTTCATGAGATGGCCTGGAAATAAAGTCAGGTTGGTTAGTTAGGCAGAAAAGATCAAACACTATTCCAGACAGTATTTGTAAGTCCCTTTCACCTCCTGAAGACATTTTCCTTAAACTTCGTGTGGTTCTTAGAATGGCAGGACATTGCGCCTATGAAACCGACTGTTGCTGTCCTTGGTGCTGTTAAGTGCTAAGTCTGTGTAGGTGAAACAGATCTTATAAACAGTGCTGGTTTCTAAAACTAGGGGCAAGAATGAAGCTATTTATTTAGATAGAGGTCAAGCTGGGCAGAAAGTGGGTGAACTTCATTTTGACTAATAGAGAAAGAAGTGTTCATACACAGTCATCATTGAGAGACAGCACAGTTCCTTGATAGTACAGCTCCTTTTATGATTCACTGGATCCAAGGAAGACTTACCATACTAGTGTGAAAGTGAAAGTCACTCAGTTGTGTCCAACTCTTTGCGACCCCCATGGACTATACAGTCTCTGGAATTCTCTAGGCCAGAATACTGGAGTGGGTAGCCTTTCACTTCTCCAGGGGATCTTCCCAACCCAGGGATCAAACCCAAGTCTCTCACATTGCAGGTGGATTCTTTACCAGCTGAGCCACCAGGGAAGCCCAAGAATACTGGAGTGGGTAGCCTATCCCTTCTCCAGCGGATCTTCCCAACCCAGGAATCGAACTGGGTCTCCTGCATTGCAGGCAGATTCTTTACCAACTGAGCTACCAGGGAATCCCTAGTACTGTGGGGGAAGTACAATGAGTGGAGGTGTTCTCTGTCCCCACGTCCTGATACAGAAAATGCCATCAATGTGTGTAGGCAGATGGGGGGTGAGTGTCTGGAAAAACAGTACAGAAGCTATTCCTGGTTCCACTTTCCCAGCAGCTGTTGTCAGAGTTGTGGTCAAGACTGTCTATTTAAATGTGCCAATTCTGGGGACACACTTTTTTAAAAAATATGTTTAAACATGGCAATGCTTTCCATCCCTTAGTCATATGATGTCTAGATATTTTGTCCCTAAGGGCTTGTATCTGTTTCTTAAGACCACTGTAGAGGCAACACAGTCAGTTTCAGATAGACTTGGAAGCTCAGTTTATTTGTTTGCCAGCTTTATGCTTTGGGGGGCAATTAATTCTCTAAGCACTGATTTGTGAATATATGAAATGGAATAAGAAACTCAACTTGCAGCATTGTAGTGAGACTTTACAGGCATAACACATGGAAACTGGTAGTACAGTTCCTGACAAACAGTAGGTGCCTCATAAATGGTAGTTATTAAACTTAAGTATTACTGTTCTCAGTAAGGTGTTTTTTTTTCTTCTTGGGGAGGGAGTGTGGGCAGAGAAGCTGAATATATTATTTTTTTGATAGGAGCCAATGCATTCTCATTGCAGGTAGGCCTGGGGCACTTTATTTCTTTTATTCTTACTGGGAAAGGAGCTGACTAGTAGGTACACGGCAGAATCATAGGAAGTCAAGAATGAACCCCTTTATGGCGTTGGCACTAAATTTCCTACCCAGGCAGAATCAAAATGGGTTATCCACTGTTCTTGGATTTCTTTTTCTTTCCTTGCATTTTGGAGTACAGAACTGAGTTCATCATACTTACTCCTAAGTTGATGCCTCATTCTCATCATTGAAATTTTCATGAAATATTCAGGAATTTCAGAAAATATTCATTTTATCTCATCAGAGAAAATCTTTCTTTGTTTATATTTCATTTAAATATTTTCTTCTCTCTATAACACTGACCCTTCTTTCTTCCTTCATTCAAAAACAGTTCAGTCATTCAGTTGTGTCTGACTTTTTGCGACCCTGTGAACTGCAGCACACCAGACTTCCCTGTCCATCACTAACTCCCAGAGCTTGATCAGACTCATGTCCATCAAGTTGGTGATGCCATCCAAACATCTCATCCTCTGTCATCCCCTTCTCCTCCTGCCTTCAATCTTGCCCATCATCAGGGGCTTTTCCAAGGAGTCAGTTCTTTGCATCAGGTGGCCAAAGTATTGGAGTTTCAGCTTCAGCATCAGTCCTTCCAATGAATATTCAGAACTAATTTCCTTTAGGATGGACTGGTTTGATCTCCTTGCAGTCCAAGGGACTCTCTACAGTCTTCTCAAACACCACAGTTCAAAAGCATCAATTCTTTGGCACTCAGCTTTCTTTATAGTCCAATTCTCACATTCATACATGACTAATGGAAAAACCATAGCTTTGGCTAGATGGACTTTTGTTGGCAAGGCAATGTCTTTGCTTTTTAATATGCTGTCTAGGTTGGTCGTAGCTTTTCTTCCAAGGAGCAAGGGTCTTTTAATTTCATGACTGCAGTCACCATCTGCAGTGATTTTGGGGTTCCCCCAAAATAAAGTCTCTCACTGTTTCCATTGTTTCCCCAAATATTTGCCATGAAGTGTGGGGACCGGATGCTGCGATCTTAGTTTTTTGAATACTGAGTTTTAAACCAACATTTTCACTCACCTCTTTCACTTTCACTAAGAGGCTCTTTCATTCTTCTTTGCTTTCTGCCATAAGGGTGGTGTCATCTGTGTATCTGAGGTTATTAATATTCCTTCTGGCAATCTTGATTCAAAGACATTCACTTTTATATGGATACATGTATATGTATGGCTGAGTCTCTTTACTGTCCATCTGAAACTATCACAACATTGTTAATTGTTTATACTTCAATACAAAATAAAAAGTTCTTTTTAAAAAGGACACTCACTCTTGCTTAATTTATGAATATCTTTTTATTTTACTACTCATATGTCTATTTACACAAATGTCTATAAATAAAAATGCATGGTATTTTATCTATGTTTTCAATGTACAGAAATGGCATTTCATCAGAAATGTCATTTGTTCCTCATTTGAAAGTTTAGAATTATGTTTTGAGCTTCATTTCCATTGCAGACTGCAGATCTATTTTATTCTATCAGATACCTGTATAGATTTCTTTCTTGTGCATCTGCTGCATTTTATTTAAGAAATCCATGGTGTTTGACTCTTACTGTTTCATATCACACTTCAATTAATACTCACTTACATGTTTCCTTGTGCACTCGTATGGGACTTTCTGTGAGTATACATCTAGGAGTACAATTACAGAGTTGTCAAGTACAAGCATATTCTATAGGCTTGACTGCTTTAAAATGGCTACTTAGTTTGAATTTCCAATAATAGTGCATCAGAGGGTTTCTGTTCTTGTATGTTCTCATCAGTACTTAATATTACCTGCTTTTCTATTTTTGCCCATCTGATACGTGTACAGTGACATCTTTCTATTGTTTTATTTGAATTTCTTGATTGCTGGTGAAGTTGAACATTTCTTTACATAGTTATTAAGTAATTGTATTTCCTTTACTGTGAATTATTGTTGTTATTTGACCATTTTCCTATTTGTATTGAAGAATTCTTTGTTTACTTTAGGTATTAATCTATTGTTCATTGTGGACATTATAAACATCTTCCAGTCACCTGGAATTTTGTTAATTTTGTCTGTAGTATCTTTTTAATGACATTATAAAAGATCTTTTGAATCAAAAAATTGAATTTACAAAAAAATTTAGGTTGAGTTATAATTAGAATATAAAGTTATAAAAATTTGCCCAAATCATAAGTGCACAGCTTATTGATTTCTCAGAGTACTCCTATGTTAATCTTTCAAAATAAGAAATAAAACTTTATGAATGTCTTCCTTTTGCTCCCTTTCTTCTTTTTTTCAATTTTTTAATTGAAGTGTAGTTGATTTATAACATTGTGCCAATCTCTGCTGTACAACAAAGTGACTCAATTATGCATATATACATTCTTTTTTAATATTCTTTTCCACTATGGTTTATCACAGAATATTGAATATAGTTCCCTGTGCTATACTTTAAGACCTGTTGTTTGTCCATTCTAAATGTAGTATTAGGTTGGTGCAAAAGTAATTGCGGTTTTGCATTATTGCACTTTGCCATTTGATATTGGAATACATTTTTAAATAAATGTGGTTATGTTATGCATCATTTTAATGCACAGTTCTCACTTTTTTTTTGCTAATGACTTATTACTTGCTGTTTATTTTATATTTATTTTAGACTATAGAAATGATGTTAGACACAAAGTAAATTCGAGTGTTTTTTTTTTCAAGTTCAAAACGGGTCGTAAAGCAGTGGAGACAACTTGCAACATCAGCAATGCATTTGGCCCAGGAACTGCTAACGAACATACAGTGCGGTGGTGGTTCAAGAAGTTTTGCAAAGGAGATGAGAGCCTTGAGGATGAGGAGGGTAGTGGCCGGCCTTCAGAAGTTGACAACAACCAACTGAGTGTTATCACTGAAGCTGATCCTCTCACAGCTACATGAGAAGTTGCCTAGGAACTCAATGTTGACCATTCTACAGTCATTTGGCATTTGAAACAAATTGGAAAGGTGAAAAACTCAATAAGTAGGTTCCTCATGAGCTGACTACAAATCAAAAACGCTGTCGTTTCAGAGTCATCTTTTATTTTGTACAACAACAACAAACCATTTCTTGATTGGATTGTGACATACTGCAAAAAGTTGATTTTATCCAGCACCTGGCAATGTCCAACTTAGTGGCTGAACCAAGAAGAAGCTCCAAAGCACTTCCCAAAGCCAAACGCACCAAAAAAGGTCATGGTTACTGGTGGTCTGCTGTCCTCCTAATGCACTACAACTTTCTGAATCCCAGAGAAAGCATTTCATCTGAGAAGTATGTTCAGCAAATCAATGAGATGCACTGAAAACTACAGCGCTTGCAGCTAGTATTGTTCAACAGAAGGGGCCTAATTCTTCTCCATGACAATACCCGAATGTATGTGGCACAACCACATGTTGCGTAAATAATGCTTCAAAAGTTGAATGAATGGGGTTATGAAGTTTTGCTTCATCTGCTATATTCACCTGACCTCTCACCAACTGACTACCACTTCTTCAGGCATCTCAACAACTTTTTGCAGGGAAAACACTTCCACAGGCAGCAGGAGGCTGAAAATGCTTTCTAAGAGTTCATTGACTCCTGAAGCACAGGATATGCTACAGGAATAAACAAACTTATTTCTCATTGGCAAAATGAGTTGATTGTAATGGTTCTTATTTTGATTAATAAAGATGTATTTGAGCCTAGTTATAATGATTTAAAATTCACAGTCTGAAACTTCAATTACATTTGTACCAAAAGCTAGTGGAGGTGATGGAATTCAAGTTGAGCTATTTCAAATCCTGAAAGATGATGCTGTGAAAGTGCTGCACTCAATATGCCAGCAAATTTGGAAAACTCAGCAGTGATCACAGGACTGGAAAAGGTCAGTTTTCATTCCAATCCCAAAGAAAGGCAATGCCAAAGAATGCTCAAACTACCACACAATTGCACTCATCTCACATGCTAGTAAAGTAATGCTCAAAATTCTCCAAGCCAGGCTTCAACAATACATGAACCATGAACTTCCAGATGTTCAAGCTGGTTTTAGAAAAGGCAGAGGAACCAGAGATCAAATTGCCAACATCCGCTGGACCATCAAAAAAGCAAGAGAGTTCCAGAAAAACATCTAATTCTGCTTTATTGACTATGTCAAAGCCTTTGACTGTGTGGATCACAGGAAACTGTGGAAAATTCTGAAAGAAATGGGAATACCAGACCACCTGAGCTGCCTCTTGAGAAACCTGTATGCAGGTCAGGAAACAACAGTCAGAACTGGACATGAAACAACAGACTGGTTCCAAATAGGAAAAGGAGTTTGTCAAGGCTGTATATTGTCACCCTGCTTATTTAACTTCTATGCAAGTACATCATGAGAAATGCTGGGCTGGAAGAAGCACAAGCTGGAATCAAGATTGCCGGGAGAAACATCAATAACCTCAGATATGCAGATGACACCACCCTTATGGCAGGACGTGAAGAAGAACTAAAGAGCCTCTTGATGAAAGTGAAAGTGGAGAGTGAAAAAGTTGGCTTAAAGCTCAACATTCAGAAAACTAAGATCATGGCATCTGGTCCCATCACTTCATGGCAGATAGATGGGGAAACAGTGGAAACAGTGACTGACTTTATTTTTCTGGGCTCCAAAATCACTGCAGATGGTGATTGCAGCCGTGAAATTAAAAGATGCTTACTCCTTGGGAGGAAAGTTATGACCAATGTAGACAGCATATTGAAAAGCGGAGACATTACTTTGTCAACAAAGGTCTGTCTAGTCAAGGGTATGGTTTTTCCAGTGGTCATATATGGATGTGAGAGTTGGACTATAAAGAAAAATGAGTGCAGAAGAATTGATGCTTTTTAACTGTGGTGTTAGAGAATACTCTTGAGAGTCCCTTGGACTGCAAGGAGATCCAACCAGTCCATCCTAAAGGAGATCAGTCCCGGGTGTTCATTGGTAGGACTGATTTGAAGCTGAAACTCCAATACTTTGGCCACCTGATGCAAAGAGCTGACTCATTGGAAAAGACCCTGATGCTGGGAAAGATTGAGGGCAGGAGGAGAAGGGGATAACAGAGGATGAGATGGCTGGATG
The DNA here is from genome assembly GCF_032452875.1 of Bos javanicus. Lineage (NCBI taxonomy): Eukaryota > Metazoa > Chordata > Mammalia > Artiodactyla > Bovidae > Bos > Bos javanicus. Next base: position 96,843,361 of record NC_083868.1, on the reverse strand, counting down.
GCATCAGCAACTCAATGGACATGGGTTTGGGTGAACTCCGGGAGTTGGTGATAGACAGGGAGGCCTGGTGTGCTGCTGTTCATGGGGTTGCAAAGAGTCGGATACGACTGAGCGACTGAACTGAACTGAATCTTCTGTTTAATTTCTGGATAGTATTCTATTATGTAAATATATGACAGTTGATTTATTCATGAATATGGGTTGATCCTAGTTTGGTGCTATTATAAATCATAGTGCATGAATGTTCTTGGACATAACCTTTAGTGCACATATATGTGTATTTCTGATAGTTACGTATTTTGGAGTCAATTGCTGGATTGTAGAATAGGCAGCCTTATGTACTTAGCATTAGTAAATAATGCTGAGCATTTTCCATAGTGGTTGTATTGATTTACATTTTCACCAGCAGTATATGAGTTTTGGTTGCTCCACATTTTTGTTAGCACTAAGTGTGGTCAGTCTGTTAAGTTTTAGTCATCTAGGAAATGTATTGCAGCATCTCATTTTAGTTTTAATTTGTATTTTCTGATGACTAATGAGATTGAGATCCTTTTAATCTCATTGACCATTTGGATAACTTCTCTTGTAAATTGTCTCTTGAAGTCTCTTGCCGACTTTTCTACTGAGTTACCTTTTTTTTAAAAATTGATTTATGGAAATCCTTTATAAACTTTCATTGCATGAATTACAAATATCTTTTCCCACTCTGTGACTTACTTTTTTTCACTCTCTTAATGGCATCTTTTGATGAATAGAAGTTTTTTTACTTTAATCCAGTTTTTAAAATAATTTCCTTTGCTATTTTATCTGCTTATATTTCTCTATGTCTAATATGAAAATATTAATCTACATTATTTTCATTAAATTTTAATATTTTACCTTCTCCAGATAGATCTTCAATCGATCTGGCATTGATTTCTGTGTAAGGTAAAGTAGGAGTCATTCCATTTTTTAAAACATTCACATAAATAATTGACTCAGCATTGAAAAGATTGTCCTTTATCTCTACTCTGCATTGCCACCTATGTTATAGTTCAGGTCCATAGGCTTAGGGATCTGTTTCTAGACTCTATTATATTTCATTCATCTATTTAACATTTCAGTACTACACTCTATTAAAAACCATATCTTCATATGTCTTGAATTTATTCAAGAACTTCCTTTCAAAATTATCTAATATTTTTGCCTATTCTTGACCTTTTGTACTTCTTTATTAATTTTTGAATCATCTGTTTCATTTCTATAAAAGAATCTACTTAGAATTTCAACTTGGATTGTATTAAATGTTGAGATTAGTTTTAGCGAGGATCAATTGATTTACAACATGGAGTATTCTAACCCACAACATGCTGGAGCCTTCCATTTATTTAGATATCTTTTATTTTTCTCAGTAATTTAATAATTACTGAATTATCTTAGTAATTTAGTAATTTTAGAGTTTTTGGTAGAGGCCTTGTGTATCTTTTGTTAAATTTATTCCTAGGCAATTGAAATATTTTTTATTTTGTTATGTTTCCATGTAGAAATACCACTGATTTTTAAAATATTGACTTGGTACCCTGTAACTGTGCTGAATTAAATTATTAGTTCTAAATGTTTAGTGTCTGTGGATTGCCTATACTATCATGTCATGTACAAATAACAATAATTTCATTTTTCTTTTCCAGATGTTATTTATTTTTGCATTGCACTGGCTATGACTTCCAGTACAATGTTTAATAAGAGGGATGGTAGCAAACATTCTTGCTCTATTTCTAATCTCAGAATTTGAAATCTATGCCTACTTCTTTGTATTTACCTTTACATTTAAATATCAATCCACAAAAAGCATCTTTAAAAACATAGTAAGAGGTGGGAATTCCACTCAGTTTTTTCTACATATTGATATTTTTTCCAATGCCCTATTATAAATAATACATTTGTTTGCTACTGATTTGACTTGTCCCTTTGATTTTATACCAGATAAGCAATAATGATCAGTTGTGTCAGTATAGGAGTGATAGATTTTGTGAGACATGGCCAGATTTGGGGTATTGTTTAAAAGACCTTTTATTTTTTCTAATTTAAATGTTAGTACAACCCACGAAAACAGAAAAGATTGCATGTACTCTGGGTGTGGCATGACAGTGATAAAGATTTCTGGTTATTTGCTTAGCTTAAGAGTACGTCTAGTCAAGGCTATGGTTTTTCCTGTGGTCATGTAGGGATGTGAGAGTTGGACTGTGAAGAAAGCTGAGCGCCAAAGAATTGATGCTTTTGAATTGTGGTGTTGGAGAAGACTCTTGAGAGTGCCTTGGACTGCAAGGAGATCCAACCAGTCCATTCTGAAGGAGATCAGCCCTGGGATCTCTTAGGAAGGAATGATGCTAAAGCTGAAACTCCAGTACTTTGGCCACCTCATGTGAAGAGTTGACTCATTGGAAAAGACTCTGATGCTGGGAGGGACTGGGGGCAGGAAGAGAAGGGGAAGACAGAGGATGAGGTGGCTGGATGGCATCACTGACTCAATGGATGTGAGTCTGAGTGAACTCCGGGAGTTGGTGATGGACAGGGAGGCCAGGCACGCTGTGATTCATGGGGTCGCAAAGAGTCGGACACGACTGAGCGACTGATCTGATCTGAAGAGTAGGTAATTCTTATCATAGATATCTTTATAAGGGCAGCAGTTCACTATAAATCTGCTTGATACCAAGAATCAAGGCAATAAGGAATTTAAAGTTGTTCATGTGGCATCTGGCCTATTGGCAAAGAAGAGCTGAAGAAATGTATATCTATGTATGCAGGTTGATCCAAAAGAAGTTAGCTGTTAGACTTCAGTGTTTTATGCATCTACTGAGATATTTGTGTGGGTTTTCACATATAGTGGAATCATGTGGTATAAATCACATTGATAGATTTTCTAACATTCTCTGTGTTATTGTGTTTAAACTTTCTTGATCATAATATTATATTTAATATTCTATTCAATTCAGTTAGCTGAAGTGGTAGAATGTGTTTGTGCCCTGCTCATACCCACATGGGATGAACCATTTCCATGCATGCTGAGCCCACTACCAGTATCTGTGACTCTTGGCCTGAGAGTTTTCTCTAGTCACTGGAACCTCCTCTGTCTGTATGCAGGTCAGGCTGCAAGTACCAGAGAATTAACACTTTTCCCATAACAAGGGCAGCCCTCAGCCAATGACTGATGGAGTTGAGAGGATAAAGGACCTATTTTCTATGCCCCCTTGGAAGGATAAATCTGAGACATGTGTTCTCCATTGGCTTCCGGTCTAAGCTAATGGATTAAACACAAGTTGCCCACCATGATAATGTGCTTGAAAAATGCACTTGTTTCCTTTCATTCTCTTACTCCCTTACTGGTGTTTCCTAGAGTCACCTTCTAAGCAAATCATTGCCCATGAATCTTTATCTTAGTATCTGTTTCTGGAGTGTCCCCAAATAAATAACTAACATTTTCTTTTAAATTTTGCACCTACGTTAAAAAGTAAACCCAGCCTGAATTGTAAAATCTTATTTTGCCCTTTTACAGTTTTCTTATGAAAATTATACAATCCTAATTAAGTTAGTTTGATAGCTTTACCTTTTTTCTTTTTAAAGAACTTATGTTAGAGAGTGATTATCTGTTCTTCAAAGTTCTATAAAACTTATCCAGAACCATCTGGGGGTGATGATTTTGGGGGAGGAAAGAGAAAGATTTGACTGTAATTATAATTTGTCTGATAGTGATTGGTTTACATAAATTTTCTATTTCTTCTTGTGTAAACTTTGCTATATTTTATATATATTGCAAAAAGTTATTCACTTTAACTAGGGTTTCAAGTACATTGGTTTATAGTTGTTTATAATAGCTATGTGAAGTGAAGTGAAGTGAAGTCGCTCAGTCGTGTCCGACTCTTTGAGACCCCATGGACTGTAGCCTATCAGGCTCCTCCATCCATGGGATTTTCCAGGCAAGAGTGCTGGAGTGGATTGCCATTTCCTTCTCTGCCGGGGTCCAGCCCCGGCTGATCCAGGGAGTTCGAAGCAGGGACGGCGTCAGCGAGGATCAGGATACAATAGCTTCAATTAGATATTAATTAAAGATGTAAAGAGTACTAGAATGAGGATAGCTCAGTAGGAAAATTCAGTGGAGAAAAGAGGCTGAGTAGCTTGGTTTACGCGGGAGACCAATAAAACTTCAAGACAAGAAGTCTGCACCACTTATGTAGGCCGCAGGCGTCCTTCCATTCTCCCAAAGGAGAGGAGACACTGAGGCTTCCCCGGTCGGATCTTAGAAGCCCAGGCATAATTAGTAAGCATGGTGGGTTCCGCGCTCGAGATGGAGACTCAGCCAGAGTTTGAGAGAGAGAGCGACATGGGGAGACCAGTATTTCGAGGAACTGATCCCAATTCTTTATTTTCCATGGTCTACTTTTATACACTGAGATGTTATGCAAAAGTCACGTGGGGTCAGCAGTCCTGACTTTTATCAAAGTCGGTGCTTCATACAAATGTATACAGAGGTCTTAGGGATGTTACATCATCTTCTGGCCAGGGGGCCTGCTGACAATTTATGACCCTCTCCTTGTGACAGCAGTCAGTCAACCAGGACACTTATTTCTCCAGGGGTGATTATTCTTAAAACAGACGCCACCCAAATAAAGTTACATTCCTATAGGGTGAGGGTGTAGTGGGTTTTAGTTAAGGAAAGAATTTACTTAGCCTAAGGTCTAATGTGATTTATATCAAAGGTTAATACTTATTTCTTCTATATATTCATTAATGTGTGTAAGGGCAGGGGATGTAGAGACGTAGCAATAAACATTGGCTCAACAAATGAAAAACCCTTCACCAATACAATTTCTAATCAGCCCACTATACTTATACTAATGGTTTTCTAACTTTTCTAAGGAACCTGTTTTTAGAAGGTTTAAAGCATCTCGTGCCTCTCACAGTTGGGAGGCTGTGAGCAATCACATGTGGCCGGACAAGCCTGTCAGGCAGGCTAGAGAACCTTCAGAGGCGTTTGTAGGTTAAAACACTCTTGTCATGCCCAGGAGTTTTTATTAACTGGAGCTCTAAGTTAACTCCTTCTCCGAAAGATGTGGTGGGGGACAGCCCCCCATAAAGTCAGAGGTGTAGGTGAGAGCACAAAGTAGTAAAGTAGGCAGGCTCTGGTTATGGGGGTAGATGCTCGAGGATTTCCAGGGGGACTCCTGAGGCTTGATCCCGCCTTTGCATATGTCGAGCCTCCTTCCTCATGACCTTTGCCATGGGCGGAGTGCCTCACGCCAGCCCCCAACACTTCTCCAGGGGATCTTCCCGACCCAGGAATCGAACCTGGGTCTCCCGCATTGTAGGCAGACACTTTACTGTCTGAGCCACCAGGGAAGCCAAGTAAGTGCTATATTTTATATATATTGCAAGAGAGTTATTCACTTTAACTAGAATTTCAAGTACATTGGTTTATAGTTGTTCATAATAGTCATGTAAGTGGTATGATGAAGCTAATTCATACTGGTTCATAAGAGGTGATGACTGTTAAATTTTCAGTAATGATGAGTGGTTAATATCACATTGGTAGTTGGTCACAATTGGAAATTGGCTATGGTGGGAGTATTTACTCCATGGAAATGGGTAAACACTACACATTAGGATTTTCTTTTCTACTAAAGTGGTTGTTGAAATTGCCTGCACAACACTGTTTACTCTCATAACTCACTGGTCCCTCCTTCTCAATCTCCTTTATTGATTTTTCCTCTTTTCCTTAACTCTTAAGATTTCAGTGTCCCATTACACAATCCTTGGTCCCCTTTTCATCTCTGTCTATACTGACTGCCCCTGGTGATCTTGTCTAGTTTCAGGGTTTTAAACCCACCCATATTCCCATGAGTTCCAAATTTCTATCTCTAGCCTGGACCATTCTCCTAAATGCTAGATTTACATGGCCAGTTGTCAACTGAACTCTCTTCCTTGATGTGTAACAGACATTTTGGATTTAACATGATCAAAGCTGACCTCCTGATATACTCCCCCAGGCCTGCTGTCTCAGTTGTTGGCAACCCCGCATTCCAGTTACTCAATCAGGAAATCTTATAGTCATTCACAATTTCTGTCTTTCTATCATGTTGTAGATCAATATATACACAAATTTGGTTATTTCTCACTCTTCCACCCTAAGTCCCCACTCTCTCTTAACTGATTTTTGCCGTAGTCTCCTAATGGGTTTTCTGCCACCCAGCCTTGCCCTCTGTAGACTCTATCATCAAATCCTTCAAGTAGCCAGAATGATCCTTTTTTAAGCATCAGATTATGTTACTCCTCTGCTCAAAAATTTCTGCTGGCTCCCAGTTTCATGCAGAATACAATCCAGAGCCCCTGTGATGGGCCTCACCTTTACTTTTAAGACCATATCTCCTACCAAATTCCCCTCCCCTCACACTTACTCTAGTCACACTGGTCTTTTCACTGCTCTTCAGAACAAACAAACAGAAAACCCCAAAACCTCCAAACCCAAAAAACAACACAGGCAAGCTCCTGCCTCAGAGCCTCTGGAATATTCTTCTCCTAGACAATTGCACAGCCTACTTCCTAACTTGATTCAAAAACCATATACTATATGATCGCTGTTTATGATGTCTCTCTGAGCCCTACAAGGGTAGGATATACATCTGTTCACTGATATATCCCCACAGTGAAGCAGAGGGTTGCTGATACACTGTGGTGCTCAGTACACATTATATCTGATGAGACAACCTATTGGCTCAATCAGTGAAGATGTGGCCTTGCTGCTCTATTAACTAAGATTCAGGGCTCTGCCTTGTCTTCCCAGGAAAATCTCAGGTAACAGGACACACCAGTCCATGCTTTCATATCACACCTTCTGAGAGCAGCTCCCGTGCTGTCCTTTCCTCTGTCTGGAGGAAGCAGATCTAATTTTCTTAGGAAATCACAGTTGGAATCACTCCATCCCTTCTCTGCCATCCTTAAGTGTGAAATCCTACTTGGAATGTGAAGAAACTTTACCCTTCCCTGGCTGACAGCTTTATACTCTTTTGGAATCCCTCAAATTAGGATTAGATTGGGAGGCAGATTTTCTAAATATTTATTTTATTTATTTATTTGGCTGTGCTGTGTCTTTTTTTTTTTCTTTTGCTAAACCGCTTTTGAATGACAGGGCCAAGGCCATGGCACAGTTCATCTCTTTTTAAAACATTTTTAAATTAATTTATTTTAATTGGGAGATAATTGCTTTACAATATGATGGTGGGTTTGCCGTACATCAGTATGAGTCGGCCATGGTGTGCTGGGGCTTCATCTGCCACGGGGAATCTTCAGTCTTCATTGTGGCACGCAGGATCTTTACTTGTGGCATGTGGACTTTCCGTTGTGGTTCGTAGGATCTAGGTTCCTGACCAGGGATTGAACCTGGCCCCCTGCATTGGGAGCGTGGCATCTTAGCCACTGGACCACCAGGGAAATCTCTGAAAGGCAGATTTAAAGCTTGGTTAGGTTTTACCTCTGCTTACCAGCCTGCTTTCCCTGAATTAATGCCCTCTATTTAAAGGAAAAAGGAACCTGCTTTTAACTCTGCCCCTGAAATTAGAAAGTTAGTCTTTAATCAGCCAAATACAAACAGGTAATGATTCATAAATAGGCTTAACAGTGTATCGAGGAGATTTAATTCAGTGGAGTATAACAGTTTTACTTTTTCCAATTACCTCTTTAAACTATGCTCTGATAAGTCCTCCATTTCTTATTTCTTAACAGTATCTTCAGCTGATTCCATAACTTCCTTGCCACTATTGCTAATTCAAAGTCCAGTTCAATTTCACAGTCTATTACAATTCATCCACTCCCCTCCCTCCAACACAGGCCTGACAGACCTCTGATTTTGTAAGCAGAGGAGTGGAGGTGCACATGTCCCACCTTCTCCTCTTCTAGGTCTCCATCTTCCTGGACAGTAGGGAGCTGGATGGAGAGATGGTACAGGAGGGTCATCTTCCATACCTGGCCACATGTGTGTGTCAGGGAGATGTCCCTGGACCATTCAGTTTTGATATGGTTCTGTTTGATGCTGGTGGCCTCTGCTGATGCAGAGGTTTTGCACAGATGCTATTCAGGTTTTTTGAGGGTGGTATAGAATTTTGTCTGCTTTCCTTCCCTTTCCACCCTAGTACTGAGAATCCCTCAGTGAAAGACAAATGGGTCTCTTTTTGGTCTGGCAAGTGGTCCAGGTCTTTACCCTCCCCTTCTGATGGGTTATCACCTCACCTGGCCCAGTGGCTGCTTTGGTAACCCTAAAACTCCTCTCTCCTGCTACAGCTTCTATGCTTCTTGCATGATGTCATCAAAACCATTCAAGTATGTTCCACACCCCGTGAGAGTTCTGGGGGCCTGGATTGAGGCTGTCTCAACTGTCATTTCTGTACATGGCATGACACATTATAGCTCTTTCTCATCCTGACAACCCTCCTTTAGTCATATCCATACAAGAAGCAAGCACCAGTCTCTAGATTCAGGAGTATCTCCTCTCCCCATCAGTGACGCAATGTCAATATGTCCTAAGAATTCTATTATCACATTCTGGCTCTCCCTGGAAGGCATTGTCAGAACAGGATTTAGACTCCATTGCTTAGCGACCATCCATATGGGGATAAGATGATAGGTGCCACTTCTTGCGAGTATCTCCAATCTCTGCAAAAGATTTCCAGGACTTCCCTAGTGGTCCAGTGGTTAAGAATCTGCCTTCCAATGCAGGGTACACGGGTTTGATCCCTGGTCCAGAAAGTAAGGTCCCAAATGCTGTGGGGCAACTAAGCCTACACTCCACAACTACTAAAGCCTGTGCGCTGGAGCCCGAGTGCCACGCTAGAGAGAAACCCCTGCACCACAGCGAAGATCCTGTGTGCAACAACTAAGACCTGATGCGGCCAAAATAAAAATAAATAAACAAATATTAAAAAATAAAGAGGGATCCTTTCTCTCTCTCTCAAAAAAAAAAAAAAAAAAAGATGTCCTTGGAGTCTTCTCTCCATTGTGTGGTACTAGGTGATGTGTGGTTGTGGGTTGGTGTCCCCTCCAATCTGAGTTCCTTTTCCACAATAGAGAGGTCTCTGGGAAAGAGCTTCCCAATCAGGAACTGCAATTCTCAGCCCGCTTTGCATCTAGGTTTGCCCATGTGACTTGCTCTCACTGGTGAAAAGTGAGCAGAAGTGATACAGGACACTTCCAGAGTAAAGCATTTAAGAAGTAGAATTGCTCCCTGCAGGCACTCTTTCTACTTCCAATGCTTGGTTGCAGATGATGATGAAGACTCAGGGAATGATGGCAAAACCAAATGATAGGAGAAGTCAGAATCCCTGAATCACGTATAGATAGGAGCTCTCTGCTAAATGAGAACATCTGGTTTGAACTGTGACGTGAGAAATAAACTATTGTGTTTGAGCTATTCTATAGTTTGGGCTCATTGGTTATGGCAGCCAATATTACACTAACTACTACATGTAAGGAGGAAGCTCCTGTCCTCTCCCCTAGTTAAGGAAGAAAGAAGTCTCCCACAGTGAACACTGAACTCCTTCCATGGGACACTGCACATTCTCTTTCTCAATTTCCAGTCTTATATAAACTGCTGCCTCTGCTAAGTCGCATCAGTCGTGTCGACTCTGTGCGACCCCATAGACAGCCCACCAGGCTCCCCGTCCCTGGGATTCTCCAGGCAAGAACACTGGAGTGGGTTGCCATTTCCTTCTCCGTTGCGTGAAAGTGAAAAGTGAAAGTGAAGTCGCTCAGTCGCGTCCGACTCGTAGCGACCCCATGGACTGCAGCCTACCAGGCTCCTCCATCCATGAGATTTTCCAGGCAAGAGTACTGGAGTGGCTTGCCATTGCCTTCTCCACTTATATAAACTAGAGGCATAAAAAGAAAAAAAAAATTAAAACTAGAGGCAAGAATGAAGCTTGGGAGTAGGAGGGGATGTTTCGGCTTCTATGTAGCTCTGAGCGCAGTGTGTGATCCAGTCATTGACGGTTGTGTTAGAAAGTAAAACTATCTGGTTATCAGTTCTAGGGCAATAGAAAACGTCTCCTTCAGCATGTAGTGACAAGAACTTCTGAAAATATGAAACATGTTCATATTGGACTCCTCATTATCATCATCACAAAGCCTTGAAAGGGCTAGAAGCCTGAGATTGGTAATAGATGTGGACTCCCAGCTTTTGTTTATTGCTGCCTTTGTCCCCATCTCTGGCCTGCTAATGTTGAGACTTTGTGGAGGTGCAGCTGTGGTGACCCCAACTGCTGAAGAAAATGTCTTTTGGTTTTGTGCCTGGAGGAACTATTTATGGAATATTAGTCAGGCCTGCCTTTGGTGGCAGTACATGACTGCATATGTACTCCACAAAATGCCTCCTTGACTACCTGGTGCAGAACTGAAGGGTGGTTGGGTCTGGACCATCAGGATGTGTTTTTATGGTCCTAAGATATCAGTGGGAGTTTGGGAGGTACAGTGAACTGGCAAGAGGCAGTAATCCAGACGGGTGGATAGTGAGTATCAGAGAGGATCTGGGGAGGCAAAAAATGAATGCCCTGGCAGGTGGGAGAACTGTGGCATTGTTTAATTTATATAAGAGGATTGGAAGACAGGAGCTCCCAGGCTGGAGGTCAGAAGGAGGACTCTGGTTTCCAGAAGATGGGGACCAGTGTGGTAGCAAGGCAGGCTTTAGAAGAAACTGCTACATGGCAGCAAATCAGTACAGGGCCTCAGCCACTGAACCTGTAAGAACCACATGAAAAGGTGCATGGAGCTCTTTTTAAGGTTGCCTTGATACCGAGTCAACAAGTTTCTGTTCTGGGGTTATGTAATCTTCCCTGGTGATAGAGATGAATGGCCAAGGGTTGAATCTGCAGATAAAGTTGCTCCTTTAGCCTGGGTCTTGAGATGAAAACTTTGGCGGACCTATCGTGGATGTGTAGACTGAGTGAGAAGTAAACCTCTGTTATCACAGCTGCCAAGATTCTGGATTTGTTTTGTTACTGCAACATAATTGAGCCTAAGCTGATTAATACAGTGACTGAAACAGGATTTGAACTCAGGCCTGTCTGACACCCAGGGGTCACGTCCTTTCCTTCATAGCATGGTAAACCTCACTGCAGAAAAGACATGGAGGCATAAACATTTGTCTCAGAGAAGGTGGCTTCTCTTTCTCTTCCCTCTTCCCACTTCCATCTATGAGTTTGCCTAGTGAAAGCCTGAGAAAGTGTTAGGAGAGCACGGCCATTCCCAGAGGAGCCCCGCCTAGATGTGAATAAAATGCTTCCACATAGCAGATCTGGTTCCTCAGTTTCCGGCCAGCTTCCCTTGGTTTCCCATCAGCCTACCCCTTCTTGGAAGGACTAAAGATGAAAGTTAAAGAAGAGAGTGAAAAAGTTGGCTTAAAGCTCAACATTCAGAAAACTAAGATCATGGCATCCGGTTCCATCACTTCATGGCAAATAAATAAGGAAACAGTGGAAACAGCGGCTGACTTTATTTTGGGGGGCTCCAAAATCACTGCAGATGGTGATTGCAGCCATCAAATTAAAAGACACTTACTCCTTGGAAGGAAAGTTGTGACCAACCTAGACAGCATATTAATGAGCAGAGACATTACTTTGCCAACAAAGGTCCGTCTAGTCAAGGCTATGGGTTTTCCAGTAGTCATGTATGGATGTGAGATTTGAACTATAAAGAAAGCTGAGCGCCAAAGAATTGATGCTTTTGAACTATGGTGTTGGAGAAGACTCTTGAGAGTCCCTTGGACTGCAAGGAGATTCAACCAGTCCATCCTAAAGGAGATCAGTCCTGAGTGCTCATTGGTAGGACTGATGTTGAAGCTGAAACTCCAGTCCTTTGGCCACCTGATGTAAAGAGTTGACTAATTTGAAAAGACCCTGATGCTGGGAAAGATTGAAGGCAGGAGGAGACGGGGATGACAGAGAATGAGATGGTTGGATGGCATCACCAGCTCGATGGACATGAGTTTGAGCAAGCTCTGGGAGTTGGTGATGGACAGGCAGGCCTGGCATGCTGTGGTCCATGGGGTTGCAAAGAGTTGGACACGGCTTAGCAACTGAACTGAACTGAAAGCAGGGGAGCGAAGAACAGGATGACAGCAAGGAGTTCTGTGCTGCCCAAGCGCTTTCCAGATAGTCTCTCTGGCTTGGCTTAGTGAAGCTGTTGTGATCTGGTGGACAGTCCCTGACCAGAGTGATGGGCCTGCACTCCTTTCCCAGCTTTCTCCCTGCCCCTCAAGTACCTGGGAAATCCATCATCCGAGACTGGATGAAGGCACTTCCCTGTAGGAAGGGGAATGCTCCAAGAGCCTCTCATTCAACACAAATAGGTGATCTAATGAAAATCAGGCTGTCCGTTAAGGCAGAGTGAAATTTTGCTCCTTAGATTGCCAGGTTAAGTCAGGTGAGCAGGGAGAAACCAACCAACCAACCTACGTACAGAGCTCAGCTAACCCAAAAAGGGGTCTGACATTGCTGCTTTTTATTTTTTAAAATACATCAATGACATTTTTCCTCCAGAGAATTAAACTGAGAGAATGGAGTTGGCAACCCCTCCTTCCCTTTGTTCGATTTCCCCCCTAGGTTTCTGTGTTTCAGGGTAAACCCAGCCTGGGTCAGTGGCCTGGAGAATTGCTCAGTCACCTGCTCTGGCATGTCACAGGGGCCAGCGTCCAGGAGCAGGTGTGGCTGCCTAGGAGAGAGAAGGGCAGAATGAGTCAGCTGTTAGCCTGTGATCATGGAAAGGAGAGCTGTGTAGTCAACCACAGGACACCAGCCATCATTTGTTTTGCTTTTGAAGTGTGTTTGAGCCCCTGTGTAATCTGTCTTCCCCAAGTGTTGGATCATTTCGAGGAACTGATATGCACTTACATTTCTTAGGTCTCTTTCTGCATTCCTGGAATTCAGAGCGCCAAAAATATCATTTTGCTCTGTTTCATGATATATTCTTTTGATATGCATTCAAAAAAGGCATTTTGTAGAATATCTAAGGGTCAACACTGATATTTAAGTGATTTACAAAAAGCAAGAGGATAACAAAATTCCCCTTGTTCCACCATATGTATATTTTCTCCTGCTATATTGACCAGTGAAGCTTTCCCTCATTGTAAGTCATCATTTGGGGGAACAAAAGCATCTTATTGGCTCTGGTACTCTCAAGATACCCAATGGCTATAACGGACTGGTCAGTTGACCAGTCCAATGAACCTGGCTTTTGTTTCTTTTTTTTGTTTAATTCTCCACTGTAGTAATAGCCAACATTTGAAGAGGGCCTCACTGCTCCTACAATGCTTTTACATGTGTTGCCTAATCAAACCCTCAAAATATCTGTGGAGTAAGTTGAGCAGAATATCATTAGGAGCCCTCGTATATAGTGGGTCATATAATGGCTCCACCATCATACTGCGTGGATCTGGAAAGTGAGGGACCAAGTTACCTTGGTGTGGTTCTGGACCATGTGCTCTTTTACCTATATAAAGGTGCAAAAAATGAGGCCAAATGAGGAAAGAAAGAAAGGAGAAATTGGGTAAGAGGAAGCAAAGACAGAAGATGAGTCACAGCGTTAATAAAATAGTTGAGCATTTAACCAATGGAAAGCCCCAGTTGGCTGGATTGAGCACTCCATCAGGGAAGACTTGGTGGTTCCCTTCTCTGATTGTTCAGAAGCCCTGAAATGGCCTGAGAACCTCGTGGGGGCATGCACTTCAGTATTTGCTACTTGAATTGACTAACAGGGGGGATTTATAAGGCTTCCTCCTGAATGAAGGAATTCTAATATTTGTATGTGTTTGAGTTTACTCTCTTGTTCTTGTCATAAAATAACTGGTAACAAAGAAAGCATTCCAACAATCTAATTTTCTCTTCCTTATTAGATAATTTCAAATAGCATGAGGGTAATATCTTTCCACTAAAATGGTTGAATTAGTGAGTTGCTCTGATAACATATCTCCTATATTATAATCTAGTGAACTAATTGTTTCTCCAAACTCAGTGTAGGCAGACCCTTGCCTTGTACACAGTGCCTGTGACAAGGACTGTTTTCCTCCTCCTGTATTCTGATTTCCATTTTTTTAAATAAAGAGTTTGTGTCTGGGAATCTTTAGAAAATCGTACTGCTTAGCTTGTAGGTTATTATTCACTTTGATATTTAATTGTTTGCTACCCTTAACATTATTTCAAGCATATATGGCTTAGCTCCCTGACTCAATTGAAAACTCCTCAAGGACAGTGCTGTGGACTCAATAGTCGTTGTTTAGTCACTAAGTCATGTCTGACTCTTTGTGACCCCATGGACTGTAGCCTGCCAGGCTCCTCTGTCCATGGCATTTCCCAGGCAAAAATACTGGAGTGGGTTGACATTTCCTTCTCCAGGGATTTTCCCCACCCAGGGATTGAACCCAAGTCTCTTGCATCTCCTGCATTGGCAAGTGGATTCTTTGTCACTGAGCCACCAAGGGAATTCTGTGGGCTCAATTGTGTTCCCACAAATACATGTGCTGAACCCTTCAAAATGTCACTGTATTTGGAAAGAGGGCCTTTAACAAAAGCAATAAAATTAAAATGAGGCTGTTGGGGTGGGTTGTAATCCAATCTGACTGTGTCCTTATAAAAAGAGATTGGCTCCTATAAAGAGACACCTATAAAGAGACACCAGGGATGAACACTCAGAAGGAAAAAACCATGACAAGAAGGCAGCCATCTGCAAATCAAGGAAAGAGGCCTCAAAAGAAACCAAACCTGCTGGCATCTTGGTCTTCCAGACTCCAGAGCGGTGAGAAGAGCTGTGGTTGAGCCACTCGGTGGTATTTTGTTGTGGCAGCCCGAGCAGGCTCATAGGGATAGTGACACCTTGAGTTTCTCTGGTGCATCTCCGCCACATTGTGCCTCACAAAATGCCCAGCACACGATTTAGACGGCACTTAATAATACCACCTGCATTTACTTTATTTTTTGTTATGTATTTAGTAAACTTTATTCATGAAATCTTTAGCATAATTTATTTCATACGCAGTTATTTTGGTTTTTTGGCCATCAACTTTCTACTTCCATTAACAGAGACTAAATCACCTGCTTGAATGGCTAGTATGTGTCCATGGTAAATATTTTAAACAGCTGTGAAGGACTATATAGTGAAAAATATCTGGGGGCTTTCTAGGTGGCTCAGTGGTAAAGAATCCACCTGCCAAGCAGGAGATGCAGGTTCGATCCCTGGGTTGGGAAGATCCTCTGGGGAAGGAAATGGTAACCCATTCCCATGTTCTTGCCTGGAGAACCCCATGGACAGAGGAGCCTGGTGGGCTATAGTCCATGGGGTCACAAAAATTTGGACATGACTGAACACACACACACAAACCTCACTCACATCTCAGTCTCTTGTTCTTTTCTGGAAGCAGCTATCATTACCAATATAGGGTTTATCTATCTTACCAGTTACCTTTACTTAAAAATCTTGGTGTCTGTGTAGGACCTACATATTCATATTACAGATATACAACATACCTATTTATACATACATATACTTTATGAAGCTCTCTCTCTATATAGATATAAATATATGTCCTCCTCTCTGGTTTTCTTTTCTGTTCTATTTTGTTTTTAACAAATCATAATATAATGGACCCTCTTCTACTTTTTAAAGAGAATAAATTTAATGGTGTATCTTTGGAGTGGTTCCATATAGGACATACTAATCCACATCATTCTCTGTAACTTCTTTCGTTGCGTTTATTTTAAATGTGTTGTCCTGCCTGCTTCCTCCCTGATTAACCCACACACTTTCATATGATAGCCACATGGAGCATGAATAGGAAATATAATTCTAAAGAGGTTCATTCTTGCTGCTGTTTCCTGATATGAATATTTGAGTGAAGGATTTAATCAGGCACTAAAGCCACAGGCAATAAACAGAAGGGTATGGTTTTTAGGCAGTTCGAATAAGCAGGAATAGTCACAGCAAGACATTTTTCAGATAGACCTCGTGTGTTTCTAGTTAGTACTGTAACTACAGCTACCCACCAGCAATCACATTTATATTTGGTGTTTCTCTGACTTTATAATACAATTAATATTGCACCAAGAAATAATAATTTTTTTAAAGAATTGTGCATAAATTCACTATGCTAGAAAACCAAGGTGTTCCTCCTTGTTCCCTACAGTACTTGTTCATTTGTGTAATAGTTTTAATTACTAATCAGAGCAATTATGTATTCTGCTTTTGTCTCTTACAGTGAATCATAAACACTGCCATTTGTTACTGTAGTGCTATTTGTTTGTTTACATAATAATTTTGCATGGTTGGATAATAATCTATCCGGTTGATGTATTGTTTCCTCTAATTAAAAAACGGACAACTGTATTATCTGAGCTATAATTAAATAAAGCTTACAAGAAGTCAATCTGACACATATTAATGATATATATACATGTTATGAACGGCAGTGTAATTGACTATAAAATGGAGAGCAGCTCACATAAATCATAATAATCATATTCTATACCCTATGAAATCAGAATGTTTTAGGGGAGGAGTGATGGAAAAGGAAACTATTGAGACGCCCTCCTAAAAAGGAACTGACATTTCTATTCCTTTAAGAGTTAGTTTCAGGAAATGAGGCTGCATTTTTTCCCCCTTTTCTGCATCTGGATCTCTGCTTGCACAGAGATGGAGCGAGAAAAAATTGTGTGCCTCAAATCAGATTAGATTAATTAGATTGATTTCCTAACAACTAGCTGGCAAGTGTGAATCACTAATGGTCTTCTTTAATTCATTAACTTATCAATAAATATTTATTGAGCATCTATCATATGCTGGGTGTGAAATACATAGGGAAGAAGATAACCTCTGCTCCCTTACTGTTTACAGTCTAGATAAGGTGTAGAACCATAACTAACTAAATAATAAAATAATTGCAAGTTTCAATAAACGCTAAGAAAGAAACAGGGCACAATCACAGATAGAAATGAAGGTGGGCATCCTTTAGACAAGTGATCAGAGAAGGTCTATCTAAGTTGTATAAACACTGAAACTTGGAGAAGAAAGCGTCAGCTATACAAAGAGTAGGGGAAAGGAGGAACAGTGGGGCAGAGGCTCTAAGGTGTGGTCAAAGCTGCCAGATCGACATGGCCAGTGGGAGTGCAGTGCGTCAGGCAAAAGGAAGTGTGGGCCTGGGTGAGGTGGAGAGGCACGTAAGGGTCCCCGGGTGCACAGTCCAGGACACCACGGTATGAAACTGGATTTCATTATAAACACATGGGAAGCTAGATGAAACTTAAGCAGGTTCACAGAATAATACAAACCATAGTTCAAAAAGAACTTTTGAACCCTGCATGGAAAACAGACTGGGGGGTGGGAAAGAGTGGCGGTCAAGAGAGTAATTAAGAGATGGCTGGTGTCGCCCCCATGAGAGGCGACCGTGGCTGGCACCTGAGTGGCGACAGCGATGGTGGGCACTGATGGTGGGTCTCCATCAGACACAAGGCTGACAGCTGAAATGGCTATGAGGATGAGGAAAAAGGAAGATATCAGTAATGACTCTGGGGATTCTAGGGGCTCCCCAAACTCAGAAGTGGAAGGCAGACAATCAGGAGTTCTCTTTGGATCCTGAAGTTGGAGGTGCCTTATGAGGCATCAAAGTGGAGCTGTCAGCCAGACAGTTAGACACATGAGTCTGGGATCAATTTGGGAGTTGTTAGCAGCCTGATGATATTTGACACCTGAAGACTGGATGAGACTCTGAAGGAGAGTGTGTAGTTATGGAAGAGAAAGGGGCCCAGGACTAAACCTGTGACCTGCCCAAAGATGCCCAGAAATAAATCCTCACATAGTGGGACCTCAAATTCTCTGAGGATTCATCATGTAGTCATTATTACCTGACCCCACCCTCCATGATTGGGAAATTGTCCAGAGATGTTTTTTCCTTTCAGATCTCTTAGTTTCTTTCCTGCATCTCTCTCTCTCTCTCTTTTTAAAAAAATATTTCTTTATTTCTGGCTCTGCTGAGTCTTCATTGCTGCTCGAGCTTTTCTCTAGTTGTGGTGAGTGGGGTCTCCTCTTAGTTGTGGTGTATAGGCTTTATTATTATTATTATTATTACCGTGGCTGTTCTTGTTGTGGAGCTCTAGGGCACTCGGGCTTTAGTAGTTGTGTTTTCCTGGCCCTAGAGCACAGGCTCAATAATTGTGGCACATGAGCTTTGTTGCTCCGAGCCATGTAGGATCTTCCTGGATCTAACCCATGTCTCCTGCATTGGCAGCTGGATTCTTAACCTGTGAGCCACCAGGGAAGCCCCTGCCTCTCTCTCTTAACTCTGGTATGCTCTGAACCCTGGGAGCCCTCCTACGAAAAAGAGGAGGCGAGTGTGGGTTAGGTCGTTCATGCTCAGTGACTGTGTGGGCCGTCACCTTTAGCAGCTAGACGTTGGAAGCTCTGCACAGTTGCTGTATTATTTGCTGTTTGTTTTTCTCTTTTCATGGGTGCAAGCAGCTATTGAGGATCTTCCCTGAGAGCCAGAATACCACAGGCTCTTACCTCTGCAGCTTCTAATAGTTTGTGGGTCAGTGCTTCACAGCTCTGATGCCCCAGAGTGAGATTTTAAAGTAAGGAGCCAGAAGGGACCTCTGGAAGTATAAAGCCCAAGCCTCTCATTTTACAAATGAGGGAATTTATTCACCCACAGTGCCCCCATGAAATGAAAGATATTTCAGTTTTCATTTCACTAACCACTGATAACTTCCTCTGATCGAGTGAACCCATTAGCCTTCATTCAGTCCATGAGCTGACTTCACTGTGACTCCTAAGAAAAGACTGATTCAATGTTTAAAACCTCTCTGATTAGAAAAAGAAATCGAGTGTATTTCCTGGCCTGAAGCACAGATGTGCTAAGAAATATCTGACTAGTGCTGTACTTTACCCCAGCCTGAAGAAATGATATAGATTGCATTATCCAGCATCATCTCCAGTTTGAGATGCTGCATCTGCAGAGGCTCAGAGTATGCAGTACTGTGAGTGACCATAAAAAACGCAAGAGACCCTATCAATTAGAGCGACAGTTTTGCGTTGGCCTGAGGAAACCCAAGGCCTACAAAAAAGGCATCGTCTTCACAAGCAAGGCTGAAAAACAGTAAACTGACATGTGTTAAGTAATTGATAAAGCATCCTCTTCTGTAAAGACAAGAACCAGAGGACATAATGAATTCAGTGGGGAAAAGACACTGTTTAATCTTTTCTGAGAAATGTCTGATGAGCCCAAGAGGCATTATTTTCTGATTCTGTCTCTTCTCTACCCATGTTTTGCACCTGATTTATGTGAAGTGTCTCTATGCCTGTTAGTGATTTCAGTGAGAGTTGAGGTATGTACTCTGCCTTCTAGGATGTCAAGATTCATAGATTTTAGGGGCAGCAAGAGCTTTGAAGATAATTCAGTGCATCTTACTTTCCAAAGGCAGAATGAGAGAGGTAAAGGGCTTGTTCAACAGAACTCTAAGTAGTGAGACAGGCCCACCATCTGGGACTCAGGATGCCCTGCTTTTTCTGTTGTTTGAATTCCAACTAGTAGAGAGCTGCTTGACATGGGTAAGATTTTGCTTTCTTTGTTAACTGTTCATTCTATGCCAGTTGGGCTTTTCATTCTATTGAAAAATTGGGAGGAACTAGGATGAAGAAACTTAATCACTGTTAGCATTTTAACACATTGTTTCCCAGAGGTTTTTTCTGTGCATATTTTCAAGTAATTGTTATTTAGTGTTTACATAATTTTCAGTTTTGCAGTTAATATGTTAGAAGAATTTCTAATGAATGCAGAATAGTCAGACAACTGGATATATTATAACTCACTGAATGTTTCTGTGGTTGTTGGGTATTTTGGATGATTACAATTTTTACTACTGTATCTAGCAATATTTTATATGATATAAATTTCTTACGGCATATAGCTTTCCTGATAGATTATGCCCTTAATATGGAACTCCAGAAATAGAATTAAAGAACCATAGTTAAGGTCATCTTGATTCACTCTTGCTTTATAAGGTTAAGTATTATTTTTAAAAATATTTGCTATTTTCTCATTGAAAATGGCACTTGTTTGAGCTCTCACTTCTTTAATGGCTGCTGAGTTCTCCTCTGGACATCTTTACTGTTTCTACCTTAAGCATTTTAGTTTCTTAACTGCTTATAGTTCCCTAAACAAAACAGCCTGCTCCGTGGTTCTTGTTTTCAGGTCTCTCTTGAAGAGGAACCCTAGGGATAAAGTCTCTTTTATTTATCTATAGGTGTCCAGGAGCTTGTGTAGTGCTTGGCACACAGTGGGTGCTCAGTAAATACTTATTTAACAAATGGACGAATGAATGAACGAGTAAATGAAGCTGAACATCCTGCCCTCCATGTTTGTTCAGTAGCTGTGATTTCTGAAGGCATTGTCTGGTTGTGTCCTATGTTTACTTATCAGAGTCAGATTTTTATTCATTTTTACTCACGTTTGAGTATGAGAACTCTTTGCCTGTTATATTGGGTCTAATATATTTTTTCCAGCAAATATGGTTTATTTCATGTTTTCAAACAGGGGGTAGACATTGGGCTCACAAATGTGTCATCTCCTGCTGCATTTTGTGTCCTTAAAGGAGCTTGGAAGAGGGGGCATGAAGAAAGAGAGAAAGAGGAAAGATGAGGAGGGCGGGAGGGGAGGGAGAGAGAAGAGAAGGGAAGGGAATTTTAAAGCAGTGAGTTCTGAGAAAAGTCAGACAATCTGGTTAGTCTTTAGGCAGATTTCATGGCTTATTGTTGTGAAAAGGGTGGCTGTGCCGACCACATTTCAGGCCCTTTGAAGCTGAAAAGGTCAACCAGCCTCTGCCTGCAGTGAAAACAAATTCTGATTGTCTATGCAGAGAGGTAGGTTTCGATCAAAAGCACACGGAGTGGCTGAGTAATTTCTTAACATATTCCATTTGCAAATGAGAAGTGAAAACACCCATTAGTAACCCTTAAATCATTGGTGAATCAGCACTGTCCATAGAAAACAAATCCATACTATCCTATTTACAGTGAAAAGAGAAAGAAGACTCTACTTGCTTCCTCTGCACCCCTCCTCACCTTTTTCGGTTAGTTAGCCTTTCCAGAGAAGGCAATGGCACCCCACTCCAGTACTCTTGCCTGGAAAATCCCATGGACTGAGGAGCCTGGTAGGCTGCAGTCCATGGGGTCGCTAAGAGTCAGACACGACTGAGTGACTTCACTTTCACGCATTGGAGAAGGAAATGGCAACCCACTCCAGTGTTCTTGCTGGAGAATCCCAGGGACGGGGAGCCTGGTGGGCTGCTGTCTATGGGGTCACACAGAGTTGGACACGACTGAAGTGACTTAGCAGTAGCAGCCTTTTCGTGTTTTTTTTTTTTTAAAAACATATCAAAAATTGTATCATCACATTGTCCCTCTGGGTCTGTTGGTGAATTTGCAAACTTTAATATTTTCCTGGTTAATGTCTTACCAAGCAGACAGACTCATAAAATACAAGCTGTCAGAAGTCTTCAAGATAACATCAGCCCCCTCTAATCAGCATGGAAGCTTAGGTCTGCTGCTGCTGCTAAGTCTGATCTATCAGGGAAGCCCAAGAATACTGGAGTGGGTAGCCTGTCTCTTCTCCAGGGGATCTTCCCAACCCAGGAATCCAACCGGGGCCTCCTGCATTGCGGGCGGATTCTTTACCAGCTAAGCTACTAGGGAAGCCCTTCTTAAGGTAGGGATTCATTATAGACACGTCATTGTGAACCTGGTGCATTGCCTAGGAGATGTCTCTGAATACTCATTTGAAAGATGAATAAATGATTGGGGTGGCCCTGCCTTGGATGGTGGATCCTTCCCGTGTGCACCCCTAAGCCCGCTCTCATCATCTATCTACTTCTCTGCCTCGGAGGCTGCCCGCATCCATGGGCTCCCTTCACTTGTGGCTTTCCAGGTGAGTTCAGCCAACAAGGGACCCCAGAAAGAGTCTGGAGGGCTGGAGCAGAGTGAGGTTGGGGTATATATTTCCTGGGTGTCCTCCAAGTGGGATTGTCTCTGGCAGGCTACTCTCCAGAGATCACAGCACCTGCCAGGAAACCTTTCACCTGATCCAGGTCCTAGTGGTCCCCTGACCCTCATCTCTTGAGCCTAGTGTTGCAGGAAGGGGGACCCCTTCCAGGGCCTGAAACTGGGCTCTTGTCTAAGACTTGGAAATGAATTGTCCGAGGAGACACATGTGCTGACAAAGCAAGAGATTTTATTGGGAAAGGGCAGCTGGGTGGAGAGCAGTAGGGTAAGGGAACCCAGGAGAACAGCTCTGCCACATGGCTCACAGTCTTGGGTTTTATGGTGATGGGAGTAGTTTCCGGGTGGTCTTTGGCCAATTGTTCTGACTCAGAGTCCTTCCTGGAGGTGCACACCTTGTTCAGCCAAGATGGATGCGAGAGAGGATTCTGGGAGGTGGTTGGACATGTGGTGTCTCCTTTTGACCTTTCCTGAACTCTTCCAGTTGGTGGAGGCTTCTTAGTTCCGTCTTCATTACCAGGACCTCCTGTTCTAAAACAACTCATGCAAATTGTTACTACTGTGCCTGGCCAGGGTGGGCGGTTTCAGTCAGTGTGCTTCCCCTAACACTAGGAGCTCTGTCCTGTCCATCGTGGTTCCTTCTCTACACCCTGCCCTCACCTTAAGGGATGTCTCTTTATTAAACTCTCCACAAAGTACCCTAATTTGAATGTGCCAACTCTTTCCTGTTGGAACATGACTGATATGGAAGGTTTCAAGGTATATGATAGCATCACCGACTCAGTGGACATGAATTTGAGCAAACTCTGGAAGATAGCAGAGGACAGAAGAGTCCATGGAGTCGCAGAGTCAGACATGACTTAGCAACTGAACAACAGCAACAACATCAATGGGGTATATATATGTTGGTTTAGTGACTGCGCCCTAAAATTCAGCCTACCATCTGCTCACTAGGCTGTGTGCCCTGGAGGAAGGAGGTGTCTGTTCCTAACGTTCATACTGGAGAGCATGGATCGTGCCACCTTTGGCTGAGTGTCTGTACCTGAGCCTTAACTTATTAGAGAAGAAAACCTGCTGACAGATCTGTTTTCTCTGTTGTCTCCCCCTTACTCCCTGCTTATCCCGCCCGAGTGAGTCATCTCTCACCACAGCTGCAGCCACAAAAGCAGTAACACTGTTGGGGGGCGGGGACTCCCACTGCCATCCAAATGTTGACTGCTTTGCCTGCTTCTACGGAAAGGTCACACAAACCAGTGACACCTCTGGTTATTTGGTGTTCTGCAGGCAGAGCAGCCTCCAGTGGCTGTTTTTGCTGAATTTTCCTGCAGACTTACCCTTCCTCAACGCGCCATCCCCCTGCATCCTGCAGGACTGGTAGAACCTGTCCTTACCATTCGCATCCTTAGTGTGGATGAAGGAAGCAGATTGAAAGGACAAAGGATACCTCAGTGCCATGATGTGATCTGCTCTTACCTCTCACCCCTTCCCTTGTGAAATGCGAGGCCCAGTCCCTTGGCGGGGCTTAGACTTCCAGCCCATTTATTTTGTTCAGGTTTCCTTGCCAGTCATTGCTGATGGTTTTAATTGACTTCACAATTTCTGCCTTACAGCCTGAATGCTCCCAAGTGAGGGTGCTGTGAACTACATGAGGGTAGAAATGGGATGTGTCACTCTGTCTGATTTGTCTGTCTTCAGTGACCAAGGGTGTGCTGGCTGAGGGCAGTGAAGAAGACGTTCATCCCTCCTTATCCACACAAAGGAATGGACAGTTACCTGGGTTACTAGATGAGGTGCAGACCCCTAGATCCGTTTGGATGTTGCTTTCCATTTTCTTCTTCAGTGTGCATTTTGAAGCTCATCCGACCCTCTGACTGTTCAGCTCCTTGTGCAGCACTATCATGTATAGTGTCTCCTGATTTCAGATCAGAATCCAACAGATCCTTTCAGCAGTGCTCAAAGAGATGAAATCTCTAGCTGCAGACTGTTCTTGCCGCTGAAAGAGACTGGCTAGATGTCAACAGCAATAATTAGTTTCCAAGAAATCTTCCATCTCCAGGTCTTTGCATCTCACTAATTATTTTCAAGGTAAATTGAATTTGCTCTGCGGGTATCTTCCAGCCCCACCTTGCAATAAGCAATTTAACATGAAATTGCTGACCTGTACTTGCTCAATCCAGCCATGCATCCCTAATCTTTCTACAATTTAGAGTGATATCATCATAGAGCTACAACTGACTTTTCCAGCAGCATAATAACCACTTTCTTTATTTTTACCTGAAACAAGCAGCAGTAGTACTGAAGCACACAGGAAAGCTTCAGTTACTTACAGAAAATTACAGAATATCAATCGTCGGCTTATATACGGTGGGTGGGTGGCAGTGTATTAGAAAATGAAACTGTAGGTCATTTGGGGAAAATATTTCAATGAAATCCGCCAAGCTGGGTGATGTGCTGAATCTTAAACCAGAAAGAAAGCCAAATCAAACAAAAAATGGTTGTTTTTCACTTTGAAAGAACGGATAGCAACAACTTTAAATGCTAAATAATGTCATCCCAAGCCCTCTCGAGTGCCCCTCGGGGACTGTTGTCTGAACTGACAATCAAATTTCTTGGTTTTCTGCCCTCTGTGCTTCTTTCTTTTCCCAGCTTTCATTCAAATGTTCTGCAGTGATTAATAGAGGAGTTGGCCTTTTATTTTGCAAGACCTGTGTAATATTTGGGGCTTCCTTGGTGTCTCAGATGTAAAGAATCTGTCTGCAATGCAGGATGCTTGGGTTCAATCCCCAGGTGGGGAAGATCCCCTGGAGAAAGGAATAGTACCCCACTCCGGTATTCTTGCCTGGAGAATCCCATGAACAGAGGAACCTGGTGGGCTACAGTCCATGGGGTAGCAAAGGGTCAGACAGGACTGAGTGACTAACACTTTCCCTGTAATGTTAGAACTGTATCAGTTCAGTTCAGTTCAGTCGCTCAGTCTAGCATCCACCCGACTCTTTGCGACCCCATGAATCGCAGCACACCAGGCCTCCCTGTCCATCACCAACTCCTGGAGTTCACTCAGACTCATGTCCATCGAGTCAGTGATGCCATCCAGCTACCTCATCCTCTGTCTTCTCCTTCTCCTCCTGCCCCCAATCCCTCCCAGCATCAGAGTCTTTTCCAATGAGTCAACTTTTCACATGAGGTGGCCAAAGTACTGGAGTTTCAGCTTTAGCATCATTCCTTCCAAAGAAATCCCAGGGCTGATCTCCTTCCGAATGGACTGGTTGGATCTCCTTGCAGTCCAAGGGACTCTCAAGAGTCTTCTCCAACACCACCGTTCAAAAGCATCTGTATTAGAGCTATTTGCAAATCATTCTGCGTAATGGCTTAAGATCATCACACCTATAGTACGGCAGCCAGCAATAGGCAGAATCTCTAGACTTTTGATTTATTTCTGTTTGGCCCCATGTTAAGTCATTTCCCCTTTGAAGGTTGCCAAGCGCCTTAGAAACTGATTCCCCTGGAGGCCCCTGGTCCCTGTGTGAGGAACAGGCTCTGTATAATGAAGGAGTGTGCACAGGGAGTGGGGAAGATGGTGGATGAAGAGCCCACTGCCTAGCAGGAGAGGAGCTGTGTGCGTTCAGGAGCGCCCTTGACCTTGAGATGGAACTCAGACCTCTGAGAAGGGTGCAAAGGCGGGGGCTGAAGTTCCCAGGAAGGAGAGTGTAGACCCCCAGTGGTTCTCAACCAGGGCATTTTTGTCCCCTTGGGAACATTTGCTAATGTCTGGAGATGTTTTTGGTTGGCAAAACTGAGGGGTGGATGCTAGGCTCAAAATGAAGGTGTGAACTTCGAGTGGTCACAGGCTGGGAGGTGCTGGACCCAGGCACAGGCTCATTGTCCCCACGTGCAAATAAGCTCCCATTCCATGTCCAGCTCTAAGGCTTCCTCCCCACTCCCAACCTCACCACCCTGCCTCCAACTTAGGTCCAGTGTCTCTCACCTCGGCACCATTGACATCATGGCTTTGTTAGGGAAGAGCGTCCTGTGTGTTGTAGAATATTTGGGAGCTTCCTTGACTTCTGTAAGTCACTTCCTCCATCTGAGTGTCAGTTTTCTCATCTGTTAAATCCATTTGCTATCAGACAGTCCTCTAATGGATACTCCACTATGTTCTAGGAGCTGCCCTAAGCTTGAGGATACAACAGTGAAGAAGAAAATATCTCTGTCTGTAGCTGGCTTGCATTCTGCTGGAAATAAAATGATAAAAACATAATTAAATAGGAACTTAAACATTATCAGGCAGAAAGAAGTTATTCACTGCCATGAATAACAATAAGCAAGGGAAGGAATAGAAAGACATAGGAGCTGTGCATTTATCCAGGAACTCAGGGCAGGCCAGCCTGAGAAAGTGACATTTCAGCTCCCACTGAATGAAATGTGGGAGCAAGCCAAGGGATTGTGGTAGAAGGGCATTTCAGGCAGAGGGAACAGCAAGGGCAGAGGCACTGAGGCAGAAGTGTGCTTGGTGTCCTCAGACCCGTGGGGGAAAGGGGGGCAAAGACTCAGTGTTTGTTCTAAGGGTAAGAGAGAAAATCCTTTGGGAAGCATCAAGTAGAACATGTCGTTAGAGTGTCTTCTGTGGCTGAGATTCAGCTGGCGGAGGAAGGGTTGAAGTCAGTCATTCTGAGACCTGGCTGTACATTGGGGTCTCCTGGGCCACTCCACGCACAGGATCCCCCCAAGATCAACAAAAATCAGGCTCCATGGGAGTGAAGTCACCAATATTTTATAAAAGTTCACCAGGTGAGGTGAATGTGTTACCTGGTTGAGGGCCTTTAGCTTTGGTGGACTCGGTAGCAAAAATGAAAATCTTTGTAGAAACGGGGTTAGGAGGAATGTAGTAGCTTCTTTCTGGGGTGAGAAAGTTGTTGCGTTTGAGCCATTAGGTGGGAAGGACTTGGACATAGAGAACTGGATGTGGTGGAGGGAGGCAGGTCTCTGCTGATGAAGGAGAAGACTGAACCCCAAGGCCTGATGTGGGGGGCTCAGAGCGATGCTACAAAGCCTAGACTAGGGCAGGGCTCCCCCTGGGAAACCGGGCCTCCTGAGCCAGAAGCTGGAAGAGGATTCTGTTTGGACTTCCTTCAGTTTCAGAATTCCCTCTGTCTGCCGATTGCTCAGCTTGCAGTCGCTTCTTACTTTGTCCCTGGTTCTCTTCCTGACTTCAGCCACCTGATAGGGGGCTGACTTTGATTATCTGCTTCCTCTTGACCTTCTCCTTTCAACATCACAGCCTGGAGCACCCGACACCCCCCAGTAAGCACTCCAGCCTGTACCGAGATCTTCTGGTTTCAGCTTCTAGGTTGGAGTCCTCAGGCTCTGTTTACAGTTAGGAGGCCACTGCTATCTTCTTTGGGGTCCACTGGTTAGTAGACTTCTATGGTGTACAGTTAGTGATTATGTGCCTGTGCACGCACGCGCATGCACGCACACACACACACCTGTTTTTCTTGATGTCATAACTATGAATGACAATTACTAGGAAGAGGTGCGACCGATCAATTCTTTTTCTCATACCCGTGCCAGATCAGATTTCCATGACTGATTATGTCCTAGTAGCCAATAGTTTAGCTCAGTTGGTAAAGAATTCACCTGCAATGCAGGAGATCCCCGTTTGATTCCTGGGTCAGGAAGATCTGCTGGAGAAGGAATAGACTACCCACTCCAGGATTTTGGGGCTTCCCTGGTGGCTCAGATGGTAAAGAATTTGCCTGCAATGTGGGAGACCTGGGTTCAATCCCTGGGTTGGGAAGATCCCCTGGAGTAGAGAACGACTACCCATTCCAGTATTTTTGCCTGGAGAATTCCATGGACAGAGGAGCCTGGCAGCCTATAGTCATGGGGTCACAAAGAGTCAGGCATGACTGAGCAACTTAACTTTTCAGCCAATAGTAATTGCCAGGGAAGATGGAACCCTGACTTAAAGGTGCCATGCCTTGCTTCAAAGAGCAGCTTGTAATGGACACACGCTAGAAGAGTGGTCTACCGGGAATGGAGAAACCTCCAGCCACAGTCTGGGGGTGGGCAGACCTCACTTTACAACCACAAGAAAATGGGAAATTTCTCTTGCCAATACTGAGTTTCAAGTAAGTTCATCACTAAGGACTTTAGACATAATTCTGTAATTCACATAGGAAGCCATCACGGAGTTTTGGCAGGTAAGTGACAAGACTAGAGCTTGTCTTTAGGGAGGTTGATCTTGCAAATAGATGTAGGGTGAATGGAGGTGAGGTGGGGAGATCACACTCCAGATGAAGTAGGAGATGCACATATTTGAAGGGGCTGGAGGGTGAATGGTCCCAGACTGCTTCTCTGTTTTTGGGCAAGGCAAGTGTCAGTGGGACTGAGAAAGGGATTGGCATTCCCAAAGGTTCTGAACCCTGCCTTTTTGACACAAGTCCAACACCCACAAATATTGGGAGAAGCTTCTCTGGAGACCAAACAGGTCACCATGTAACATGCAATTAGAGTAGCAGTTTAAATGGAAAAAGAATTAATTACCATCAAATTTGCCTGGCCCATTGTTTATGCACATGGCCAAAAGTCCAGGGCAAAGCTCTGTAGCTGATAGCTGGCTGTGGTTTCTCACTCGCTCTGGGAGAACAGGAGTCCAAGGTGAAGGGTGTTTACTAAACCATAACTACTCAAGCCTATGGCAACAAGGGAAGAGGTCCAGGACATCTCTCACTCTCTATCATCCAACCCCAGGCCCCCACACAATGAAGATGTCCAGACTTGTCCAGACATCTGTGTGCAAATTATATTCATTTATGAGGCTCAGTATATACTTAGACTAAACACCAATGTATTGAGTATCTTAGTGTGAAAAGGAAATATTTTCACTGTAGATACATAAAGACTCTGAAACTCAATAACACTCCATGGAATGTACTAATTATAATCAAAGCCTTTCATAATGAAGGAAAACAAAATGAATAAACACAAGTTAGTCCAATGTTGGAACCTCAGAAGTAATTTCTTTGCTACTACTGATAGATACCATCGTGATGTTGAAGCCAAAAGCAGCAGATGTCTACAGAGAGAAATAAGGGACTTGGAGATGCAATGTTGATGAGCTGGCATCTCATTTTCCTGCTAAATTACATCTGGGCCTTCTCTTCCTAAACAGCTTAGGTCTTGGTTTGGCTTCAGAAAAGACAACTATCAACAAGCTGGCCACTGACAGATAGTGGGAGCCGGCTGTCACCTGACCTTAGTTTCGTGAATCTGGTTTCTTCATGTCTTTGCAACAAAGTCTTTAGTTTTATTGAGTGAAATGTGGAAATGCTTGGCTCTCAGCCGAAAGCCAAAACCTACAGAAAACAATTATCACTTGGAGTAAAGTGGTGGTTGAATCCAGATCCATCATGGACCATATCCAAACAGTGGGTCTGAAGCAGAGAGTTTTGAAGGTTTCCAGTGGGAAGTGGCTGAGCCTAGATCATGTGGGTGCTTGATGGAGGCAGAGGCTCAACTTTGCAGTTTTCCTAGAACTAGTCTGGTCCCTGGGGTTGTACATAGTGCAAAGAGCCTAACAATGCCAGTCTACTCTCCCAGGATCAGTATTGGACCAGGTACAGGCAATTTAGGGCTCAACTGAAGCTCAAAAATCATGAGCTTTGTTGCATTCTTGTTGTTGTTCAGTCACTAAGTCGTGTCTGACTCTTTGCAACTCCATGGACTGCAGCACGCCAGACTCTTCTGTACTCCACTATCTCCTTGGGTTTGCTCAGATTCACATCCATTGAGTTGGTGGTGCTATCTAACCATCTCATCCTCTGCTGCCCTCTTCTCCTTTTGCCTTCAATCTTTCCCAGCATCAGTCTTTTTCAGTGAATTGACTCTTTGCATCAGGTGGCCAAAGTATTGGAGCTTCAGCTTTGTTGTAGGATGGGGTAAAGTGTGGAATGTGGGGCTGTTGTGGGGGGATGGAGTCAGTTTTACAGTTAAGACCACCCCTGTGCCATGCTTGAAAATTGCCAGGCATCATTCTCTTCACTTAGCTCACAATTACTCTGCATCATATTGCCAGCTAGTGCTTCCTGCTCCTTTCCACATTTATTCATGAATGAAATACTTATCATGGAAGATTCTAATGACCATATTTGTTAGAAAATATATTATAATCAGAAGAAGGTATGATAGTCACAGAGAAAACCCCTAGATGTGCATTCCCCACCTATGGTCCTGCGATGGGACCCTCTCCCCTCCGTCCTGCCCTCCTGTGATAGAGGAATTGTACCCTCCAGAGACTCATGAGACACTGTGAGGAGTCTGGGTGAACCTCCCCTCTCACACTACCTGGGTCTCCCCTCTAAAGGCCTATACCTGTGCAGAACTGGGGCCCCAGCCGCTGTCAGCAGCTGCAGCACCTGCCTGGGGTGGAAGGACCTGGGAGACCACCACCCATTTTGTATCCAGCTGACTCAGCCCAGCCGTCTTGCTCGCGAGGACTCATTCACTGAAGTCACTAGGTCATGTCTGCACCTAGGGATTTCCTGTGTTGGACTAACAACTTCTTTGATTTCTCTTCCTCTCTTTCTTGTGATACACTAACCAAGACAAGCCATCTGAAGCTCTGGTGTTGTTTCCCCTTCAAAGTGAGGGACTTTGTTGTCACCAATAAGGCCAGTGCCTCAGGTCCTTGGGCTCAGTATATGGCTAGGGCTGGGGCACCCAGGCTGGTGGGACTTCCCGGCAACCACACGGCACCCCCAAGGATTCGCTATGACCCCTCAGCCTTAGCGCTCAGACATGACTATTACTGTCAAGCAGGAACTGGGCTGTGGGAGGGCAGAGGTCTTTTCTGATTCTCACCGTGTTTGTGTTCGTTTGTCTAAACAGAAGCAGAAAGTTGCTTCTGTGCTTCACAAGTGAGAAAAGAAAACAAAGTGCCAGGATCCCGAAGGGCAGGTGGAGGGCTGGCCTTTGGGCCTGGGCTTTTGCTTTTTGGGGACCGTCACTTCACTTCCCATCAGTTCGGTCACTATGTCATGTCCGACTCTGCGACCCCATGGATTGTGGCATGCCAGGCTTCCTTGTCCTTCACCAACTCCTGGAGCTTGCTCAAATTCACGTCCATTGAGTCAGTGATGGCATCCAACCATCTTATCCTCTGTCATCCCCTTCTCCTCTCACCTTCATTCTTTCCCAGCATCAAGGTCTTTTCCAATGAGTCAGTTATTCGCATCAGGTGGCCAAAGTATGAGTTTCAGCTTCAGCATCAGTCCTTCCAATGAATATTCAGGATTGATTTCCTTTAGAACTGACATGACAGTGTGAAAACTGCATAGGGCCTGACTTGCCCAGGCCTCTTCTCTTTTGCCACGAGACGATCAGAGCTGAGGAGGGAGGCTGTTTAAATGGTCCTCTGCCAGAGCAGCTCTCTTCATATAGGGCAGGCTGAGAGAATGGAAGAGCGAATGACTGACTCAGCAGGAACCCTTGCCCAGGGCCAGGCTGGCAGAGCCCACGGCTGGCGCCCCAGTCATTGCCGTCAGCAGGTTCTGTCACACCTCTGGTGAGGAAACTGGGGCCTCATGGAGGATGTCGCTCCCTGGGAGCCTGGAGAGATTGATGCCCGGCCATCCAGGAGAGGCTGTGGTGTTGCTGGAACTCACACAGCCTGGGACAGGGACTATCCTGCAGGGTTTGAGCTGAAGCAGGTTGGTGCCCGAGCAACATGAGTGAGGTGGTTTTTTGGCCTGGACGTGGTCTGGTGTGTTTGATGGCCCCTCTGCGGAGCTTGTGGCAGTACCACCGCAAGCTCCTGCCCTCCCCGACATGCTTGCTGTTGCTACTTAGCAGACAAGTCCTGGTTACTGAGGGCTGCTCACCTCCAGCCACATGTAGGCTGAGGGACGCCGGTTCCCAGTCTACCATCACTTCTCACAGGACTTCTGCTCACCCCATCCTTCACCTCCACTCTCCTCCCTGGCTCCCTTTCCCTCTCCCCTTTGTCTTCTCTCTTTGCTGAATTGCACTTCGCCCATCTTCAAATTCTTTTCCTCTTCTTTTAAATTGACCACTTGTCTCTTTCTAGACTTTAAGTTCTGGAAAACGTTTATTTATATGTAGGTCAAGAATAAGGCATCCTAAAGACACACAGATGGCCAACAGACATGGGAAAAGATGCTCAACATCACTAACCTACAGTTCAGTTCAGTTCAGTTCAGTTGCTCAGTCATGTCCAACTCTTTGCGACCCCATGAATCGCAGCACACCAGGCCTCCCTGTCCATCACCAACTCCCGGAGTTCACCCAGACTCATGTCCATCAAGTCCTTGATGCCATCCAGCCATCTCATCCTCTGTCATCCCCTTCTCCTCCTGCCCCCAATCCCTCCCAGCATCAGAGTCTTTTCCAATGAGTCAACTCTTCGCATGAGGTGGCCAAAGTACTGGAGTTTCAGCTTCAGCATCATTCCTTCCAAAGAACACCCAGGACTGATCTCCTTTAGAATGGACTGGTTGGATTTCCTTGCAGTCCAAGGGACTCTCGAGAGTCTTCTCCAACACCACAGTTCAAAAGCATCAATTCTTCGGCGCTCAGCTTTCTTCACAGTCCAACTCACATCCATACATGACCACTGGAAAAACCATAGCCTTGACTAGATGGACCTTTGTTGACAAAGTAATATCTCTGCTTTTGAATATTCTATCTAGGTTGGTCATAACTTTCCTTCCAAGGAGTAAGCGTCTTTTAATTTCATGGCTGCAATCACCATCTGCAGTGATTTTGCAGCCCCCCAAAATAAAGTCTGACACTGTTTCCACTGTTTCCCCATCTATTTCCCATGAAGTGATGGGACCAGATGCCATGATCTAACCTTCAGGGAAATGCAAATCAAAACCACAGTGAGATACAGCCTCACACCTGTCAGAATGACTATTCTCAAGAAGACCAAAAATAGCAAGTGCTGGGTAAGCTATGAAGAAAAAGGAACCTCGTTCACTTTTGGTAAGATTTTAAACTGGTGTAGCCACTCTGGAGGTGCCTCAAAAAAATTATGAATAGAATTATATCCAACAATATGATCGAACAATTTCACCTCCGAGTATTTACCTGAAGAGAACAAAAATACTAATTCAAATAGATGTATGCAGCCGTGTGTTCATTGCAGCATTAGTTAGAATAGCCGTGATATGGAAGCAACTGAAGTGCCCATCAATAGACAAATAGACAATGATGTGAGAGAGAGAGAGATATATAATGTATACATATCATGTATATTAATGAAACATTACTCAGCCATATAAGATGAAATCTTGCCATTTGTAACATGTATGGACTAGAGCATATTATGCTAAGTGAAGTAAGTTAGAGAAAGACAAAGACTATGTGTTGTCACTATATGTGAAATATAAATAAAACAGACCAAACAAAATAAAAACATACTCATAGATACAGAGAAAAAAATTGGTGGTTACCAGGTAGTGGGGTGGGAGTGAGAGGGCTGAGAGAAATAGGTGAAGGGAATTGAAAGGTACAAACCTCCAGTTATATAATAAATAAGTCACCCAGATGTAACATACAGCATAAGAAATGTGGTCAATAATAACTTTATTGTAATAACTTTATATGGGGACAGATGGTTATGAGACTTACCATGGTGATGATCATTTCATAATGTATGCAGATGTCAAATAATTAGGTAGTACACCTGAAGCCAAAATAATACTAGAAGTCAGCTATATTTCAAACAAAAAAAGAAGCACTTGGGAAAGGCACAGAAAGATATTACAGAGATCCCTAGCTCACCTTACCAGTTTTTTAAAGCCTTAATACTGAAAAATTTCAGGTAGATTCAAAAGTAGAAAGAATAGTATGATGGTCCCCATGTACCCATCACTCAGCCGCAACAATTGCCAGCTCATGGCCAGTGCTGTTGATCTCCACTCCTGCCTCCACCCAGAGATTTCTCTGAAACAAATCTTACACATCACATTATTTCAGAGGTTTCAGAGTTGACTTTTGTTGGTGACTAAAAATTATCTTTCACTTTTCAGTGGTCTGGAAACCTAGATGAAGAAAGAAAAATGAAAACTTTGGTTAAAATTATTACTATGGTTAAGATGAATTATATAAACTTGTTATATCAACTGATCACTGCCCTGTCCCCCCAGCATACATCAAAAACATTTAAAAAGAATAAGGAAGTCTATGTCCTAGGAGCAAATCTGCCATTTAGCCAGCTGTGCCACTTTGGATAAGCTAGCAGCCTCCAGTCTGTCACATGGCCTATATGTTTATTTAAGTTTTAAAATATGTAATGAAAGTGAAAGTGAAGTTGCTCAGTCGTGTCTGACGCTTTGCAGCCCCGTGGACTGTAGCCTACCAGACTTCTCCGTCTGTGGGATTTTCCAGGCAAGAGTACCGGAATGGGTTGCTATTTCCTTCTCCAGGGGATCTTCCCGACCCAGAGATTGAACCCAGGTCTCCCGCATTGTAGGGAGACGCTTTATCCTCTGAGCCACCAGGGGAGCTGTTTGGCCCTTGTGATCTACCGACAGACACTGTGTCCCTGGGTCTAGGCCACCACAGCCATCTGGGAGCCAAACTGCTTCTGTGCACAGCTAGCAGAACAGCACTGGAAGAGATAAGCCCAAGGGCCAGGCCTGACTGCATGTGTTCTCCAGTGGCATCTCTCTTCTGTTTTGACTTATTTAAAGGTAGCTGCTTTGGTAGGTCCTCTGGAAATCAGAGGGGCATGGAAGTATTTTGCCTCAGTTAACAGAATTGAGAGAAATGAAAGGGATAAATATACCTGAGGGGAACAGAGTGAAGTATTAGCCAGAATACTGGGGATAGGAGGACATTAATCAGATATTTGCGTGGCTGCGTGCTTGCTAAGTTGCTTCAGTCGTTTCCAACTCTTTGCAACCCCATGGGCAGTAGCCTGCCAGGCTCCTCTGTCAGTGGAATTTTCCAGGCAAGAATGCTGGAGTGGGTTGCCGTGCCCTCCTTCTGGGGATCTTCTCTACTCAGGGATTGAACCCAGGTCTCCTGCACTGCAGGCAAATTTTTTACTGTCTGAGCCACCTGGGAAGCCCAATAAGATATTTAGTAGAAGATTATTCAACAATGCTATCAACCCACCAATGCATATTTTATTGGTACATTGACTACACTGGAACCTGTCTGATGCTTTGCCCTCACTAAATATTGAAACCATGTGCTTGCTAGGCTAAGTTTTAGGATGGCCATGGCCAAGGAGTAGATTCCCTGCATATGGTCTGATGCTTGCTGTTAACACCAGTCACATTTGAGAATCAGACAGTCAGATCTGAGAATTTGAGTATCAGAGGACCTGCACAATGCCCTAGGATCATGAGTATGCAAGCCTCTTGCTTGTGCACATACAGATGAGGCAATGGCAACTGGAAGAGGGGAAGTGTATGAGGGCCCTGGTAGCTGAAAGGGAAAGGGGCCCTGGAAACAGACCCAGGCACTCGATGGGGTGGTGAGCTGGGTTGGGCATTTGAACATCCTTTATGGCAGTTAGAGCAAGGCATCCAAAGGGCACTGCAACAGTCACTTCTCAATAGCACAACCAGCATGCACGAGGTGCCTACTGATACATCGAAAGTGGAGTGGTCAGCTGATGAGCAGGCAGAGCTTGGAGATTCAGGCAAAATGCTTTAGGAACCTCTGATAAAAGGAGGAGGATTCACGGAAACTCCAATCTTAGAAGGCCTATGTGTTCCTGGCAGATTATTGAGATGCAGACTTAGGCTCAAGGGCAGGAACAAGGCAAGGCCCCAGATTCCAAGACTGAGGCATGCCAAGGGGACAGGACAGAAGGGCAGCTGTCAGAATTGGGACCCTGGCAAGAGTGGTTTGATTTTGAACCTTAGATCCTTCTATCAGCCTGTCAAGATTCATGATGAGCTCCAGAGACTTGAAGAAGTATGCTTGAAAATGGGAACACTCCAGTCCAAAGCGGGGAGAAGGGAACAGGAACCAAGTGCTTCTGATTACTTACTAAACAAATTTCCTCAAAGCCTTCTCTCCTCCTTCTGCAGACCCACCACTGCCCTTGTTCAGATTCCCATGTCTGTCTTAAGACTAAGGCAATAGCTTAACTGGCATCACCTTCCCCATCATTTCCTCCCTCGTCTCTCTTCCGCCTAAAGCACTCAATAGCTCCTTGCGCCCACCCTCAAATGGCATATGAGGCCTTACTAATGGTCTCTTCCTCTTTTGCAGCCTCATTGTGAGCACGTTTGTGCTCCAGGAATACTAAACACATCATTTCTAACTTCTGAACTTGAGTTCACATTCTTACCTTTGCTTGAACTCCCCTTTATGTCTTATTTACCTGCGTGACTCATTTTCAAGACTCAGTTTGGCTTTGCCTCCTTCAGAAAGCTTCCATCTTGCCCAAGAATGGTCTGGGCCCACAATCCCTCTATCTATCTTAAGGGTTCTCAGCCTTGTCTGAGTGTCCAAATGGAGATTTTTTTTAAAAAACTACTTTTGTCCCCACTCCAGAACTTTTAAATCCGTAGGTCTCCTCTAGGCAGGCTGGTACTTTTAGCTGAGGTCGTAATGTCTGCACCTTATTCCCCAGTGGTTCAGAAAAAGGTATGTATATGTGTCATATTTATATCATGTATCTACCTGCCTATCATCTATCTTCATTTCTCACTTATCCAGCTATCTATCCAAATGTTAATATGTATATAATGTTTATTGTACTTTTTGGCTGTTTGAAAATTTTCTAAAGTTATTCTACCTTTTGGGTGTCTGAAAATTTTCAAAATAAAAATTTGAGAAAAATTATTAGTTCTATCCATTTGGTTGGGCCATCTGTCTTCTTACAAGCTCCTGAGTGATGCTGCTGCCCGGAGCTGGTGAGGACCACAGCACACTATTTAACAGTCTCTTTGATGTTTGTTATTTGACCTGTCTAGAAGACAGCCAGATCTTTGAGTTTGTCTTTCAGACTTTGGCATCTCCCTGTCCTCCAGCCTTAGCAAATATCTGATATGTAGTGGGTATTTAGTATGTATTAGTAGAGTATAACTGAAAGGAAGTTATATCCAAGGCAGATAGTGATTATAGTATTTATTATTCATTCATTCAATAATCCTTTCATCATTTATTAAGTACCTACCGTGTCATGCATGTCTGAGCCACAATGGGTCATAAAATGATCTCAGCACTATTGACATTTTGACTAGATAATCCTTTGTTGCTTGGGGAGATGTCCTGTGTATTGTAGGATGTTTGGAAGCATCTTTGACCTTTACCCACTAGATGCCAGTAGCACCTCACCCCCTGCCAAGCAATGAGGATCAAAAATGTCTCCAGCCATTTTCAAATGCCCCCTGGGTGGGGGATGCAAAACGATCTCCAGTTGAGAAGCACTGATCTTTAAGACAGATTCATTTTGATATTTGGCAAAACTAATACAATTATGTAAAGTTTAAAAATAAAATAAAATTAGAGAAAAAAAAAAAAGACAGATTGTCTTTAAGAAACTTGAAGTGTAATGAAGAAAAAGCATGCAATGAAAGACAAAGTGTATGAAGGATTGTGATATATCATAGAGTGCTATGGCACTCAGGAGGGGGAAAAATTAACTCTATTTGGGGAAACACTGTTTGAAAGAACTGTATCTGGATTTTAATGGTCTTACAGATGGGACGCTCTGTCAGTGTAATTTCCTTTCTTAAGCTTCTGCCACCTTACCTGTTTACGGTCTGTGGTCACCCAAGTCACTTTCTGGTCCTCATTACAATCCTGCAAGGTCAACAGAGTACCTACTAAGTCTATTTTACAGGTGAAGAAACTGAATTTTAGCTAGTTTGGATAACTTGAGAGGCAATAAAGTAATCCACAACACAGACCCTATAACCAGCCTGCCTGGGTTTGAATCTTAGTGCCACCACCTTCCATCAGTGAGCTCTGGGCTAGTCTCTTCATGGCTCAGTGTCCTCATGTGGAAAATGGAACTCATAAAAGCTCCCATCTCACAGGATTGTTGTGAGACACTGACAAGTGTCAAATGCTTAGAATGGGGCTTTAACTATTAGGAATACTATAGAAGTGTTTGCTACAACTACTGTCATTATCAGGGCCATGCAGCAAGTCAATGACCAGTATGAAATAATAATTTGGATCTGCAGTCTCTTGGTTCCATGTTTTCTCCTTCTCAATGTCTTCTTGTGATTTGAAGAAGAGAATCATTGATGGCTCAACCAGCACTGCTGAAAAAGCAGACCCCTTGACCACCATCCTCCATTTAAACTTTACTGTCCAATGAAAATATTAGGCAAGCCACATATGTAACAGTAGATTTCCTAGTAGCCACTTAAAAAAAAAAAAAGAAACAGGTGGAATTAATTTTGATAATCTATTTTATTTAGCACAATATGGCCAAAGTACAGCTTCCCAGGTGGTACAGTGATAAAGAATCTGCCTGCCAAAGCAGGAGACCCAAGAGACGTGGGTTCAGTCCCTGAGTCGGGAAGATCACCTGGAAAAGGAAATGGCAACCCACTCCAGTATTCCTGGCTGGGGAATCCCATGGATAGAGGAACCTGGCAGGCCACAGCCTATGCGTTGCAAAGTCAGACACAACTGAGTGACTAAGCACAGTGCACATGCCTATCACCGCACATCCAAAGTATTAGCATTTCAATATGTAATTAACAAAACTGTTAATGAGACATTTACACTTTTTTACACTAAGTCTTGAAAGTCCAGGGGGTACTCATACAGCACCTTGAGAGAGTCATTTCCTAGGCAGGTTGATAGGGAGTCTAGGGGTCCCCAAGGAGAGAGGGGTCTGGAATTCTTAAGGAGGAAGAAAGGACAAACTTTTTTTCTTTCTCCACATTCCTCAGGATTATATAACAATTATGTATCCTGCCTAAGGACAGTCTTTGGATTAAACCTTCTGTTATCTTAAAATGTAAATTATGGGAGTAGGTCTGGTGAGGTCTTTACAACCTCCAGACATTCTTTGGATTCATTGGCGAGTATATAACTTCGTTGTTAACACTAGCAAGTGGGTACTCTTTCTGCCCCCTTCTGACGCCTATGTCAGAAGCTTTCTCTATCTCCTTTATACTTTAATAAAACTTTATTACACAAAAGCTCTGAGCGATCAAGCCTCGTCTCTGGCCCCGGATTGAATTCTTCTCCTCCGGGGGCCAAGAATCCCGGTGTATTCGCGTGATTCAACAACAACCTTTCAACCTCCACCGTGGACTAGCCACATTTCAAGTGCTGCATGGCTGCATATGACTTGCGGCTACCATATGGGACAGTACAGGTATTCTAAACACAGCAAAGGGCATCATTTTCAGTGGCTAGACTGTCATATTATTGCAGACTGTGTCCTGGAGAGGACAAATCAAAGCAAATAAGTGAGAATCTTCCTGAGTTTTACTTGTAGGACACTGAATCCTCTCCTTGCTTGCTCTTCTCCCAATATATAATTGGCTCCTGCTCAGCCAATTATACATATTTGAAACTCTGCACTCAGTGATTAACCTTTCATTCTTGATTAAACTTGAGTACAGCTTTCAATAAATCATGCCCGGACAATACCAGACGCTACCCTTCAAGCAGTTCAAGTGCATACAACCTTAGAAGCCCCAAGATCCCCGCCAGACGAAGCCCCTCTGTGATCAGGCTGCCTTGCTGTTTCCTTCCACGGTAAACCCAGGATCACTGGCCCTGACTCTTCTGGAGGTGGCCTCATGTCACCTGCTGGTACCTCTTGAGCAGAATGCCATCACCCTTCCTCTGCTGTCCCTGGATGGAATGGAACGGAGGCTGAGAATAGTTAGTGACCTGACCTGTCTAATGCCAGGCAGCAATTTGTTACCACCGATGGAACACAAGCTGTCAGACGCCTGGGTGACCTCTTTCAAAGGTTTGCCAGTGCAAGCATGGCCCAATCTCAGCACTTTTATAAGATCAGTGTCTGGGATGATAATAACTACATTCTCACCGTGCTCGGTGCTTCGCTCATGGATTTAATATTCTCAGCAGCCCTCTGTGGGTGTTACTCTTATTAGCTCCACTTTACAGATGAGGAAACTAACACAGAGAGTTAACATGGCTTTCCTGAGGTCACAGAGTTAAGAGGCAGAGTCAAATTCAGACAGAATCCAAGCTTCTTACCATACCGCAGTGCCCCTTTTGCTGGGGCTGGCTCACCAGCATCTTCTTGGAAGACAGAGGCTTCCACTCTGTCTTCAGTACCTGGAAGGCAGCATGACACTTACCAGGTGTTCAGTGAATACCCACTGACTAGCTGGCTGTCACCTGTTTGCTGCTGGTGATGTCCATCCTTAGCTTGTAACCACATGGAGGCAGATGGTTGCTTCACTTGATGCTTTTTGCCCTTGATTTGAACTGACTCTGAGTTCATGCCTTGCCTCCTGGGTTGTGCTTGACTTTTGTCTGTGGCCTCTCTCTAACTCAGGCTTATGCGTGCGTGCTAAGTCTCTTTAGTTCGTGTCTGACTTTTTGTGATCCTATGGACTGTAGCCCGCCAGGTTCCTCTGTCCATGGGATTCTCCAGGCAAGAATACTGGAGTGGATTGCCATGCTCTCCTCCAGGGGATCTTCCCAACCCAGGGATCGAAACTGCGCCTGTGTTGGCAGGCAGGTTCTGGATTTACCACTAGTGCCACTCCGGTTAAAACAGATATAATCTTGGCATGAACACCAATGAGTCCCATTTTCCCATTTGCTGAATGAGGAGACTGGGCCAGATAATCTCAAAGGAGTATCCAGCGGCCCAGCCCATCACAGGTTGGGACTGAGCATGGAGGAGCTGGGGGTGGGGATATGGTAGAGGTCGACGGGCCAGGATTTCTGCAAGCAAGAGAATGTGTCCTGAGACAGGCTTCATGGTTGGCTGCAGCGAGCAGAGCCTCCACCAGCTGCCCATCCACAGGCCTTCAAAACCCAGCGTGCACATAGCGGGCTCCCATTTTCCTCCCTCTTCCCTGCCCAGGACCTGACTCAGCACTGCCTGACTCCAGGCTTCAGCTTGTTTCTGCACCAGATGATGGCTGCGGTTTGGGCCCGAGAGAAATCACCCTGGGCCTCCCCCTCTGCTCACCCACATACACCTCTGAATAACTGAATCTGAATAACTCCTGGTTTTTCTGAATCTGAGACATTGAGACCAGCAAGAGCTTCCTTGAATGGGAGAGTGTCAGAGGGGCAGGCTTGGGAGGGCCCTGGGGACAGCAGGAGGTCAACTTGCAGTCTGGGAACCTGCAGCCTAGTGACTCCATTGCTCTCTCTGTGCAGGCTCAGGTCCCCACCCTAGAAGGTACACAGACCCTTATAGACCCGGTCTGGGACCTTCATGCTCACATATCCTGCTCCTGGTGGGAATAGGGGGCCTGGGAGAATGGGAGATCTGGGAGACATGCCTTGAACATTGTGGGGAGAAGCTGGAGAGCAGGGCTGTGAGTGGGAATGGGACACAGGGACAGCTGAACTGGGACTCAAGTTTTCTCCTTGACTTTGATACCATTTGATGCTCAAATGGGGAAATTTCCACGGTACCACAAGGCAATGTTTGACTGATTTCTTCTCTCTCTGTCTCTCAGTCACACACATGCACACTCCACCCTACATCTCAAATATGAGGCCCTCAGAAATATTATTCAGCCTTAAAAAAGAAGGAAATTCTGCTTTCTGTGATGACATGGGTAGACCTTGAGGACATGATGCTAAGTGAGTTAAATCAGACAAAAACAATCCTGCATGGTATCATTTATATGTAAAATCTAAGAAAAATGATGAACAGAGAAAATAAAGTCAAACTTACAAAAACAGAGAGTAAAAAAGTGGTTGCCTGGAGCTGGAGGAATTAGGCAGAGATTGGTAAAAGGGTACAAACTTCCAACTATAAATGAAACTGACCAGGACCCTCCTGGGTTCAAAAGCCCCTCTGTGTCCCTTGTTTCTTGTTTGTAGGGGAAAAGGTGTTAGTCTCCTTGGCCTTTCCTGAGTTCCAAGGAGCAGGCTCAAGCAGTTAATGCAACAATATAGTCACAGGATGACTAGTGATTCCCGAAGGGGTATAGATACTAATCTGATGCATGGTCCGTGAGTTGTTCTGTAGACAATAAGACTCCCACCAGGTGGAGTATGGTGACTCCATGCTGACCTCAACAATTCAGCCTCCTGACTGGTTGGAACCAGGTGAGATTCCAGAAAAATCATCCTGTTTCCTCACCACAAACTGATTAGTAGAAGATCACACACCCTGCAGCTCTCACCCCAAATTTTGCCTGTAAAAATGCTTCCCTGAAAATCACTGGGAAGTTCAGTTCTTTTGAGCAAGAGCCATGCATTCTTCTAGGTCATGTCCAACTCTTTGTGACCCATGGACTGCAGCACGCTGGACTTCCCTGTCCTTCACGATCTCCTGGAGGTTGCTCAAACTCATGTCCGTTGAGTCAGTGATGCCATCCAACCATCTCATCCTCTGTCGTCCCCTTCCCCTCCTGCCCTCAGTCTTTCCCAGCATCATTCTCCTTGCCTGACCCAGTTCTGACTGCTCGGCTTGTTTGGCTTCACTGTGGGTCCAGCACATGGACTTGGATTCATCAACATAAGATGAATAAGATCTGAGGATCTAATGTCACACATGATGACTATAGTTGATTGCACTGTGCTGTAAATCAAAATTTGTTACGAGAGTAGAATTTAGATGTTTTAACCCCCAAAATAAATAAATACGTGATGAATGGTGATGGATATGTTACGTAACTGGATGGAGGGAATCCCTTCACAATGTATATGTACAGTGAATTACCACAGCTGAGTGCCAAAGAATTGATGCTTTTGAACTGTGGTGTTGGAGAAGACTCCTGAGAGTCCCTTGGACTGCAAGGAGATCCAACCAGTCCATTCGGAAGGAGATCAGCCCTGGGATTTCTTTGGAAGGAATGATGCTAAAGCTGAAACTCCAGTACTTTGGCCATCTCATGCGAAGAGTTGACTCATTGGAAAAGACTCTGATGCTGGGAGGGATTGGGGGCAGGAGGAGAAGGGGATGACAGAGGATGAGATGGCTGGATGGCATCAATGACTCGATGGACGTGAGTCTGAGTGAACTCTGGGAGTTGGTGATGGACAGGGAGGCCTGGCGTGCTGCGATTCATGGGGTCGCAAAGAGTCGGACACGACTAAGCGACTGAACTGAACTGAACCCTTTAAATATTTTTTTTTTCAATTATACCTCAATAAGCTGAGGAAAAAAAAGGCATGAGGGCAAACCTCTCAGAGGATTTAATGTCACACTTCCAAACTTGATTAAACAAAGCCACCTGGAAACTCTCTCAGAGGCTGTTATTCTTTAACTCCCTCAAAAGCAAGGCTTTGTGGTGCTAAATGCAGAATGACATTTATCCAACTGAGTAGCACCAGCCCCGAGGGTCAAAGGCTTTCTTGGAAAAGCCAGTGTTTACCCCAACCACTGGAGACTGGATGTGGTTTGTGGCTCCTTTGGAGTTCTAAATTGTTGAGTGCTCTTCATCCCTCATCCCTTCAGGGACAGTCTGGTCAGTCACGACACAGACTTCAGACGGGTCCCTCCCTCACCACCGCCTAACAGCTCAATCTTCCA
Organism: Bos javanicus; assembly: GCF_032452875.1. Classification (NCBI taxonomy): domain Eukaryota; kingdom Metazoa; phylum Chordata; class Mammalia; order Artiodactyla; family Bovidae; genus Bos; species Bos javanicus. The sequence goes on along the minus strand of NC_083868.1, from coordinate 96,799,650 downwards.
AACAGCCTCAGTGCTTTCATTCTCTGCCCACAAAGACATCAAAAACGAGGAGACTCAGATACCTCCTGGATGCAGGAGACGCAGCACGCATCACTTAGTTTGTGGAAGTGGAGAGCTGGAGATGGAGCCGCAATGAGGACCATCCACCATGGATGGGGAAGCCAGGGCTGGGCTTCTGGAGAAAGTAACCCGGAGCCGAGTCTGGAGCTGACAGTCAAGTGTGTGGATGTGGTCAGCATCTCAGGAGGGTCAGGCAGGACACACCTGCAGCCCCCGAAAGAAGACATTCATGGAAAGCCTTGTGTGTTGTGATGGGAGCTTGAACTTCATCCTGCAGGCAGTCAAGCAGCAGGAGAGGGTTTTAACTAAGGCAGTAATGTGGACAACTGTTAGTAATAGCTAACATTTCTTGAATGAATGTTTTTTATATGCCAGGCATTGTCTTAAGTACTTTGCATGTGATGGAGTCACTTAACCCTTAAAACAGCCCTTAGGACACCTACCACTATTATCCCCATTTCCCAGCTGAGGAAGTTGAGGCATGGAGTGCCTCCACAGTCACAAAGCTCCTAAGTATGGAGCTGCGATTGGAACCTAGGAAGTTTGGTTCCTGAGCCCAGCCTCTTTGCCACTCTGCTATCACTTACAATTTTATGGGCTTCTCTGTTAGCTCAGCTGGTAAAGAATCCACCTGCAATACAGGAGACCTGGGTTCAAGCCCTGGGTTAGGAAGATCCCCTGGAGAAGGGAAAGGCTACCTACTCCAGTATTCTGGCCTGGAGAATTCATGGATTATATAGTCTATGGGGTCGCAAAGAGTCAGACATGACTGAGTGATTGTATAGCCATCTCTTGTCAAAATCACTTTCAGATGATTCAAAATAAAACTGTGCATATGGAGAGTAAGCAAATTAAAAATAACATTTGAAATGAAAGAGAAAACAGCAACATGAAAAGCAAGGAGAAGTTGATGGCAAGAATCCAGGAGGGATAGTCATATATCCTAAGCCTTAGCCTTCTATTTGATCTTTCTGACAAGAAAAGCACAAAATGTGTCAGGAATCAACAACCCTCTTACTACTTGCTGGGTGAGGGGGGAACATACATATTTATCTGGAGAGATTCTGCTTCGCTGTATGGAATTCTAGAAGGAAATTTGTGGTCTAATCACTGATATTTTTTGATATAAGATATCAAGTTTATTAGTTTCTAGGATGACTGTAACAGATTATTGCGCATTTATGGCTTAAAACAACAGAAATTTATTTTCTCACAGTTTTGGAGTCTAGAGTCCAAAATCAAAGTGGCCGCCGGATTGGTTCCTCCTGGAGGGCTTGAGGGAGAATCCAAGCCTCTCTCCTAGCTTCTGGTGGCCACAAGCAGTCCTTGGAGTTCTGTGGCTTGGAGACACATCACTCAGATCACTGCTTCCATCTTCACGTGGCCTTCGCCCTGTGTGCCTCTGATCCCTGGGTCTTTGCATGGTCTTCCCCTCTGTGTCTCAAAACTGCCTCTCCTTCCTTTCCTAAGGACAGCAGTCATTGGATTTAGGGCCCACCCTTAATCCAGGCTGATCTCATCTTGAGATCTTTAACTTAATTGCATTTGGGAAGAAGTTATTTTCAAGTAAGGTCATATTCATATATACACTAGGGCTTTGACTTGCACGTAGCATTTGGTGGGGGCCCACTATTCAGTTCACTACAAAAAGCATTTAACAGCAATTCTGCCAACTAATTAGAAGTCTTTTAATGGCTGTCTCTCACAGTGATAAAAGGATAGTGTTTTGATTGCAATTCAGCCCACTTGAGGTAGGTAGCTTCATTTAATGGGGCCACCAAGGGGCTTTTCTGTCCTCCTGAAAGTGTTCCTGAATAGAATGTCTTCTGAGCTCTGTGTCTCTGTTGGAGAGAACTTCACAGTAGGTGAACTCAGGTGATAAACAGGGCTCTCAGTAGGAAGCAGAGTGTTTGGCCAAGTCCTCTTCGGAGGCCAGCTGATCAATAGAGAAGTTCCTAGGTAGGCGTGCACATGAGAATCACCAGGGAAATTTTTCTAAATACATGCATCACAGTTGCACCCAAAGAAAATGAAGCAGAATCTCTGACCTCTGTTGTCTTTTCTCTCGTATGAACTTTTTAATGGGAATCGCCATTTGGGATGGAGAGGTTGGGACAAACCATTCCAAGCTCTTGCTGGTTTCTTTCTGTCTAATAACACAGAGAACGGGAGAAGGGATTTGTGTGCTAGGTGCTTACATCATTTGTTGTGTTAAAACACACAAAGCATACAATTCACCATTTTGTAGTGAATATAGTGAATTCAACAGCGTGTAGGACATGCACAGTCTGTGCAGCCATCACCACCATCTTGCTCTAGAACATTTCCATCAGCACAGAAAGGCACCCAGTACTCATTAGTGTTACTGCCTATCCTTCCTTACTCCCGTGCCTTGGCAACCACTGATCTGCTTCCAGTCTCTGGATTTACCTATCCTGGTCACCATATATAAATGGGAATCTGTCAATATGCCTGACTTCTTCATTTACCATGTTTTCATCCATGTTGTAGCGTGTATCAGTACTTCCTTCCTTTCTATGGCTGAGTAATATTATATTGTAATGGATAACTGTATTGGTTTTAATCCACTTATCAGTTAATGGACATTTGGATTCTTTGCACCTACTGGCTACTGTAAATAATGTCAGTATGAAGATTTGTTTACAAGTTTTTGTTTGAACTCTTTTTTTTCTGATTCTTTTTATATACTTTTAAAAGTAGATTTATTGATGTCTTATTTTAAAGATGAAGAAACTAGGTGATGGAAATCACACTTGTTGAAGAAGTCATCAAGCTAGTAAGTTACAGAGCTGGAATACAATTGCTGGTTTCTGTCTCCAGATCAGATTCTGGGCTCTTTTTACCATATTGTGAGCTGTTTCTAAGAAGTCAGACCTGACTTGTCCCCTACTGTCACCTTGGAGTTACAGTTTCTTACTTTCTATTCTCAGCTTTGGATATTCCTTTCAGGCAACCAAGACATGTTATGTCTGACACGAGCTTGTTCTTTCTTGACGTCCCTGCCTCAGACGAGCAGCCAGGACTTGAGTTTATCAAAGGAAGAGATTTGAGTAAAAAGCTCCTTGAATACTTTATTATACAAGATGACCCCAAGTATAGTTTTTTTTTTTTTAATATGTAAACATCTTGAATTGACATTATGATAAATAGTTCCTCCCTCATCATGATAAATGAAACTTATCCTCCTAGAATCAACTCTTTATTATGCTTATTGGAGAGGATGTAGGATTTATTATCACCTTCATAATCAGTTGAAGAGTAACGACAGAAGAAGACACTGGAGTTACTGGCATCTTGAGACTTGAGGAAAATGATGCTGAATGATAAAAGGGGAAGAGAATGTGAAGCCTCTCAAGAAAGAGCCAGTGAGATAGGGTTTTCAAGATGCCTAGTAGGTACTGAAGGAAAGGGAGAAAACAGGGTCCCTGCTGAGAGTGATGAGGGTCAGCAAGGTTGGGGGCCAAGGCCAGAGTAATCTGTGATGCTTTGGGCTTGAACAGTGAAAGCCAAAGCTTGGGTTTTGGTGTTCTCCCGAAAGGAAAATTCTCAGGTGGACTGGGAAGAAGTTGTGCTTGGATTCTGGCCAGAAAAGCAGCAACTCTCTCAAGGGTCACATAGCCATCTGGGGCTTGAGAGAGGTGGGCCTGAATAAGCCAGACTCGGCTATTACGCTTTGCCAAGCATTTTGTCCAGTTTATCCACTGCTTCAGAAGAAGTCATCCTAAACAATGCTTTAAAACAAAAACATTTGTTATTTCTCATAGTTTCTGTGAGTCAGGAACTGGAGGACAACTCAGCCAGATGCTTCTGGCTCAGGGTCTCTCATACAGTTACGGTGAGTCAATTCTAGCCAGAGCTGGAACCAGGAGCAGCTGGGGGCTGGTCCCTTCAGGTGGTCTCAGGGCATTTCTGCAGGGTCTCTCCATAGGGAAGAGCTTGGGCTTCCCCACAGCATGGCAGTCGTGGGCTTCTTACATGGCTGTGCAGTGTCCCAAGCTGAGTATTTCATGACAGAGAGAACTGGTGGAAGTTGCACTGCTTTTTATGACCTAGCCTCAGAGGGTCACAAAGCATCATATTCACCATATTCTGTTTTCAGTTGAGGCAATCAGAAGGCCTGCTCATGTTCAAGCAGAGGGCATCTAGACTCTATCTTTTGGTGGGCAAGTGGCAAGGTTCTAGAAGAGTATGTGGGACTGAAAAGATTATTGCAGCTATGTTTGGAAAATGCAATCTGTTACAGTAACTAACAGACCATTTTTGGTAATTTGTATATTTCATTACTCTATCTTACTTCTTCAAGATTCTGCACGTGGTAAGAATGATGGTAGGAACCCTCAATGTGACAAGAGGTCAGGAGACCCAAATGCAGACCCTGATCATGATGCTATAGAATCAGAGTGTTTATTCTTAAAAAAAAAAAAAAAAAAAAAGGTTATATTTTTTAGAGCAGTTTTAGATTCACAATAAAATTGGGCAGAAAATACAGAATTCTCATAGGCCCCCTTGCCCCCTCACATGTGTACATATACATACATGTATACATATGCATTCAAACTAAGTTGTTTCAGTTGTGTCCAGCTCTTTGTGACCCTATGGACTGTAGCCTGTCAGGCTTCTCTGTCATGGAATTCTCCAGGCAAGAATACTGGAGTGGGTTGCCATTTCCTCCTCCAGGGGATCTTCCTGATCCAGGGATTGAACCCATATGTCTTATGTCTCCTCTATTGGCAGGTGGGTTCTTTACCACTAGCACCATCTGGGAAGTCTCCCTTCATCAATATATCCCACCTGAGTGGCACATTAGTTATGGTCAATGAGTCTATATTAACCTATTATTATCACCCAAAGTCCATAGATGCTTACTCCTTGGAAGGAAAGTTATGACCAAGCTAGATAGCATATTCAAAAGCAGAGACATTACTTTGCCAACAAAGGTCTGTCTAGTCAAGGCTATGGTTTTTCCAGTGGTCATGTATGGATGTGAGAGTTGGACTGTGAAGAAGGCTGAGTGCTGAAGAATTGATGCTTTTGAACTGTGGTGTTGGAGAAGACTCTTGAGAGTCCCTTGGACTGCAAGGAGATCCAACCAGTCCATTCTGAAAGAGATCAGCCATGGGATTTCTTTGGAAGGACTGATGCTAAAGCTGAAACACCAGTACTTTGGCCACCTCATGTGAAGAGTTGACTCATTGGAAAAGACTCTGATGCTGGGAGGGATTGGGGGCAGGAAGAGAAGGGGACGACAGAGAATGAGATGGCTGGATGGCATCACTGATTCGATGGACATGAGTCTGAGTGAACTCCGGGAGTTGGTGATGGATAGGGAGGCCTGTCGTGCTGTGATTCATGGGGTCGCAGAGAGTCGGACACGACTGAGAGACTGAACTGAACTGACTGATCACCCAAAGTCCATAATTTACATTAGAGTTCACTCTTGGTGTCATACCTTCTATGCCTTTGAGCAAATGTATAATGATATATATCCACCATTATAGAATCATACAAAATATTAATAGTTTCACTGCCCTAAATATGGTTCACTTTCTCCTTCTCATCTGAAGGCTCATTTTTCTTCCTCCTGATCATCCATGGGATAAATGCTGTAAGTGGGTCTCTGGGATCATCACCACCCTTGTTGGTTTTTGCCTCTCCTTTCCTCAGCCATCAGTGAGCCCAATATTTTCCACTGCAGTGCCACCATGCATGCCTGCCCAGGGGTGGGCAAGAGAGAGAATGCAGGGATTAGCAGCTGTTCCTTCTCAAGCAGCCATCTCTCTAAGAGCTCATGGAGGGAGGCCAGACAAGGACATGCTCTGTGCATCTCCCATTTCCCATCAGAACCATCTTAGTTACCGGTGGCTTCTCAATCACAAGGAACCTGCCAGGTATAAAGTGGGTCACGAATGTCTCATTATGGGGGACCAGAGAGCAGAGCTACAGAATTCCAGTCTGGAAGCCAGAGTTTGGCAGCCATCCTTCTCAGATTTTCCAGAACACTTCCAATTTCATGCCACATAATTATTTTTAATAAAGATGGCTCATTACATAAGTAACCAAATGTGATTTAATTTTTATGCTATTTATAGGACTTTTCATTTAAATAAATCCACTAATCAGAAAAACAAAAGCCTTTGCCAGTGCCAAGGGTCTGCATTAGGCTTTGGAAATACATTCCCCTTGTTTGTGGATCATCTTGACTAGAAAAGTATCAAAGAGGAAGTTGGCTGGGCTCTGATCAGAGAGTTAGGGAATTGGAGTCACATGCCTACACTGGCTAAATGAGGGCCATCATGTGTGAGTGTACAGGTTGTGCACTGTGCAAGGTTATCACATACAAGGGTTCTCTGCTCGTGAAAAGGAAAAGTTAAAATTTTATATCATTTCCTGCTTGTTCTGCCTCTGTAACTCAGCTTACTCCTTGCAAAGTCTGGATCACGTAGGTCATGTAGTCTCAGAAAGTGGGAACTTACAACACTAGGAACTGGAATTTATCTCACTCACCCTTGTCCTGCTCTTTGCAATTGCCCAACCCCTGCAAACCTGCTTAATCATGGCTGTCCATTTAAAGATCAGGCATCCCCCTCCCCATCTTGACCACTATTCCTGCATGCTCAAAACGCCTTAGTTTAAACCATCCTATTAACAGCTAGTGTTGCCCACTATAGTCTGTCTATAAAAACCCTGTAACCCCTTTGTTTGGGGCTCAGAACTTGGAGTGTTAACTCCTCTGGGCCCGCCGGCGTAATAAACCTGAGTTCTCCAACTCTCCGAGTGTGGTACTTGGTTTCTCGATTACTGGTTTCTGCAACATTCACACTGTAGACATCATTGATTTGTATGTGTAGTACAGCAGTTTCCCAACCAGTGGGCAGATTTCGTCCAATATAATCAGTATACAATATCAAGACAATTTCAAAAAGAATGAAGCAACATATTTTGAGGGAGGGATACCTGTTGTAATTTAACAATGGTGTCCTATAGCCTGCCGACGGTCTAGACTGAATGTCTAGTTCCATACAAGTCATGAGCCCAGGAGAGAGAAGCCCGGATTCAGAGCAATAAAAGGAAAGTGCAGTAGTGGTGGGAACCCTGGTAACCCTGATAGTTGTGTAAATTAATACATCGTTTTTCAATGGTTCTCAAACTTGGCTGTGCTTTAGAATTTTGAAGGAAGGCATAGAAAATACCAATGCCAGGGTTCTACCCCTAGAGAGTCTGATTTAGCTAGTCTGGGATGCAGCCTGGGCTTTGGGATAATTACACGTTCTTCATGTAATTCTAATGAGTTGCCACGGTTGAAAGCATTGCATTATTTATTGGATGGGTGACAGATGAATAATAAATAGATGGATGAGTGGATGAATGAGGTGCATAGATGCATGAGTAAATGAAGGAACCAGGACGTGGCCATAGAGTTCATGGCTTAATATGGTTGTCATGATGTGGCTTCTGCCTAAGTCTCCAGACACGGTCTGTTTGATCATGTCCCAGCCACTGACATCCATGCTCCAGCCATCCTGAATTTCAATCAGTTCTAATGTGGTAACTCTTTTGCAACTCTGGGCCCTTATCTTCTTTGTTCTCCTTAATTAGAATGCATTTCCTGTTTCTGTTTGCCTGCTAAACTCCTACTCACATTTCAGGCCTCTACTTAAAGATAATTTTATCCTAGATGCCTCTTAACCCTGGGTCAGATGCCCACCCTCTGTGCTCCCTCAACCTTTTGTCCTTCTGCATCAGAGCATTTATCACCTGAAATTGCCAGCTGGGTTCAGAGGGGGAGAAATGGGAAAACCCAATGGTTCATTTCTCCTAGCCCCATGTCGAGTGGCCTCACCCTGATTCAAGCATTTGAAGATAACTGCTTACTGTGGTAAAATTTGCACATATCCTCTGGGGGCTTAACAAAGAGCGTGATGCCTTTAGATGATGCCTCTTCCTCTCCTGCTTCCCTACAGTTGTCATTTAAATCTGTCTTGTGTCAACCTATAGAGCTAGAGCAGCTTTTTGTAGGTCCATACAACACTAATCAGGATGAGAGAATCTTGACAGTAAGAGCCAGAAGGGATGTTAGGAATACTCACATCAGATTCTGCATTGTAAAGATGAGCAAGTGGTTAACAGATAATCACTTGCCCAGGGTCACATGGTGAAAAGTGAAAGTGAAGTCGCTCAGTCATGTCCAACTCTTTGCGACCCCATGGACTGTAGCCTACCAGGTTCCACTGTCCATGGGATTTTTCCAGGCAAGAGTACTGGAGTGGGTTCCATTTCCTTCTCCAAGAGATCTTCCAGACCCAGGGACTGAATCCGGGTCTCCCGCATTGTTCAGTTCAGTTCAGTTGCTCAGTCGTGTCGGACTCTTTGCCACCCCATGAACCACAGCATGCCAGGCCTCCCTGTCCATCACCAACTCCCGGAGTCCACCCAAACCTATGTCCATTGTTGGTGATGCCATCCAACCAGGCAGACACTTTACCGTCTGAGCCACCAGGGAAGTCTCATGGTGAACTCAAACGCAATTTCCTGGCTTCTAGCCGGGCTGCCCCAACATTCAAGTAATCTTTGGAAAATATCCCCAAACTCTAAAGTTTAGCTTCTTCTCCCATATTCTTCTAACACTGAGGCAATCCTACGTGAGTGAAGTCCTGCATTAAATTCAATATGAGGATGTGGAGAGAGCAGTCGGCAAGTACTCTTTCTATGGGCATAGTTACTCTCTGTGTGTGTGAATACTAAGTCATGTCCAACTCTATGTGACCCTATGGACTGAAATCCTCCAGGGTCCTCTGTCCATGGGATTCTCCAGACAAGAATACTGGAGTGGGTTGCCATGCCCTCCTCCAGGGTATCTTCCTGACCCAGGAAATGAACCCACATCTCATTATGTTTCCTGCATTGGCAGGTGGATTCTTTACCATTAGCATCACCTAGGAAGCCCAGTTACTCTCTGGGCAGCATTTAAAGATAAGATGTGCCTGTGGAGGGTGTGAAAGGGTTTTTCTTGAGAATTCCTTTCTTAGTAGTTAATTTTTTTAGGGATTTTAAAAGTTTTTAATTTTTCTTTCTTTATTTTTGGCTGTGCTGTGTCTGTGTTGAAGCACCAGCTTTTCTCTAGCTGCAGCGAGTGGAGGCTGCTCTCTAGCTGTGGTTCACAGGCTTCTCATGGTGGTGGCTTCTCTTGTTGCAGAGCACCAGCTCTAGGCGCGGGTACTCGGTAGTTGCAGGTCCTGGGCTCTAGCACAAGCTCAATAGTGCCCTAAGGACTTAGTTGGACTTCTCTGGTTGCTTGGATCAGAGGATCAGCTTGCGATGCAAAAGACACAGGAGACCAGGGTTCAATCCCTGGGTTGGGAAGATCCCCTGGAGGAGGGCAGGGCAACCCACTCCAATATTCTTGTCTGGAGAATCCCATGGACAGGAGAGCCTGGAGGGCTGGAGTCCATAGGGTTGCACAAAGTCTGACACAACCGAAGCGACTTAGTACACACGCACACAAGGCTTATAGTTGCTCTGCGGCCTGTGGGATCTTCCTGGATCAGGGATGGAACTTGTGCCTCCTGCATTGGCAGGTGAATTCTTTACCACTGAGCAACTGGGGGAGCCCCTATAATAACTTTAAATGGAGCATGATCTATAAAAATGTTGAATCACCATGTTTTATACCTGAAACTAATATAACAGTGTAAGTCAGCCATGTCTCAAAGAAAATGTTAAGTTTCACATGATATAGGAAAATTTGGGGCCACTGGCCTCATTCTTTTGAGGTCGCTGTAGCAGGGAGGAGAGCAGTGTCTGCCCCTCCAGACAGGGCTCCAGCTCCCCCCACCTGCTTGATGTCCCACTTGGTTTATTTTTTATTTTGTTGCTGTACTTTAGGTGTTATAGCCAAAACCTCACTACCAAGACTCTTGTCAAGGAGCTTTCTTCTAGGAGCTTCAGGGTTTCAGGTGTAGACCCCCTTTAAATCATTAGCAGCAGTAGTTCCCAGAAGTAATACATGCACAGGGTACAAAATTAAAAAGGTCAAAGTGAAAAGTAAGTCTTTCCTCCCCATCTCTAAAGCCGCTAAGCTCCTCTCACAGTTTCTGTTACCAGGTTCTTGTGTATCCTTCCAGAAATATAAGTATATAAAATATATGCATATAAATAATATATGTGTACTTTTAATGTAACATTCACATTGTTCTGCAGCTTATTTTTTTTTGCTTAATACACCTTGGAGATCTTCCACATCAGAAAGGCTGTCCTCTCTTTTAATGGCTGCACGATATTTTATCAGAGGATGTGCCATAAATTGACTTAACCAGTTTACTATCAATGAACATTGAGCTTGCTTCCATGCTCTTGCTATTTTAACACTACTGAGATGCATACGATGTGCATGTTCATTTTGAAGACATGCGTGTATCTGTAGGATAAATCCTAGGATTGTTGTGTCATGGAGTATGAACAGTTACATTTCAGTAGATATTATCAATCCACCCTCCACAGAAGTAGGTGTGCATGCTAAGTCACTTCAGTCATGTCTGACTCTTTGTGACCCCATGGACTGCAGCCCACCAGGCTCCTCTGTCCATGGGATTCTCCAGGTGAGAATACTGGAGTGGTTGCCATTCTTTTCTCCAGGGGATCTTCCAAACCTAGAGCTTGAAATAGCCATAGAAGTATAACTCAAACTAAAACAGGTTTATTAAAGTTCTGTTGAAAATCTAATTCATCTATTCTCCTATGACAGAGATGTACTAAGTTTTCATGGTCTTTTTTTTTTTTTCTCTGTTTTTATTCATTAGCCTGCCATCCCGATCTTGGAAGTAAACTACTAGAGTTGTTTGGAGAGCTTATTTAGACAGCTTGGCATTTATTCCTTTCCTCCTCTGTTCAGAAGGTTTCTGAGAGAATTCTTTGGTCGTCTGTAACAGGCAAGCGCTGGGCTCTGACTGCAGCAGCAAAGTGCCAATGTCACAGAACGACTTCCATAGTAAGACAACACTTGAGCACATGACGTTCTAACCTAAACAAGACATGTTCTCCTAACACCTCTGCTTGAATGCTTTACGTTGTTAAAGGCTAATCAATGAAGAATTTCATTTAAGTGAAAGAAAAAAAATGAAAGCTGTCATTCTTTAGAGTAAAGATACTGACTTACCATCACCGGAGCAGCAAAGAAGTGACTTCTTAGCCTCGAGTTAATCAAGGAGCAAACGCCACCATAAATTGAAACCAACTCTTTGGAAGGTCTTATACTGTGATTGCAATGACCCTGATCTCTTCCTTATCCCTCGTCATCTACCATGCCACCTCCCCTTTTTTATCTTTCAGATTAATTGCCTTTGTTCCCCGTGTAGAGGCAGAGATGATTACGAGTGACATTCCAATTGATTTTCTTTTTCAAATTCTCCTCTGGGGTACTTTTCAGTGTCTCTCACAAATAGAAGAAGAAGGGTCAGTCAAGGGCAAGGGACGGACATGGGCCCAGCAGCGAGCCTGTAGCACCAGCTGTCAGTATCTGATGCGGGGCCTAAGTTCTGTGAGAGGTTTGAGAGCTCCCTTTGGGACTCTGCCTCCTCTGGCCTGAGGGTAGGTGATCAACAGAGGATTCCAGAGAGCTGATTCCAGTCTGCCCTAGGGATGTGGGAACTGAGTACCTTCAGATTCATATGCAAAAGACCTCTGTGCAAAGGGAAAAGTCTTGTAATTCTGAAGAATAAGTATTATAAGTTTACAGTTTAAAAGCTTCCTTAAGTATTTTTTAATCTTGATACAAATTACTGCCTGGGATTGTGTTTTTTAAGTATTAAAATAGTTTAGGTATTTAAATCCCAGCCCTCACAGTAAGCTGTTTTTATATTGATTTTTATCTTTGCCAAAGTGGTATTAATAGCAAGTGAGGAAAGAGAGAATGTACTGGGGACCCACCAACATGGCATTAAGTCCAATTCACCATTATTGTGTTTGCAGTTGCAGCACAGATTGGCCCAAAGCTGCTGAAGACATGCCCAAGGATGTCTTTCTCCTGAATAAGTCTCAGTGGCAGGACAGTTTGGGAAAGGTTGGCCTAAAACTAAAAGCTTCTTCCTGGGTGTGGAAATGGGAGGGGAATTTTGCTATTAGAGCAACAATTCTTAACTTTGGCTGCACCTTGGAATCATGTTGGAGCTTTCAGATTCCTAGTGCCTAGACTATACCCTAGCCTAGGCCAACTGAGTCAGAGTCCCTGGGGGTGGGCTGGAGTGGGGGCAGTTCCGGTCAGGGGGAGGGGGGCAGACCTGGGTGAGAACTACTGTGTTAGAGAATAAAAAGACCATTTTTGAATGTGTCCATTTCCCCCTTGCTCTAAGCTCAGTGAGCAGGAGGAGAATGAAAGGCGTGAACAAGAAGATGGACTGCAGTCTTTAAAGCACATTGGAGAATAAACGTCCCACCCTTAGAAGCATGGGGGCTCAGACCCCACTAGTGGCAATTGCTGGGACCTGGAGATGGGGGTTCCCATCTGGGTTGAGTGCATCTAAGTAGGGGTGAGTCTTAGCTTCCTTTGTTTAATACATATATTAAACATATATTAATACATATATTAAACAAAGGAAGGATATATAATGAATATATTATATATATTTATATATTATACATATATATATTAAACAACTCAGGTACACACAGGGCCCAGGGCGAGACACCAGTGGACATCCAATGCCATATGTCTGAATACTTCAAAGTGTTACATCAGGATACAAGACTGATAAATGAATATATTCCACCCTCCTGCTCTCACAAATATGTCTTTATGAAGACCTGGGGGGCCGGGCTCAACTTTAGAATTCTTGGATTCTCAGAGCTCCTCTGCAGAACATGATGGCATGAAACGGGCAGCCCTGGCTCCCAGTCCCTGACGACGGCCCACCCGCTGGCTTTTCCTGTCCCCTGGTTCCATCCCATCCTGCAGGAACACCTGCATGTAGGCACCTGGCTTCCCTGCCCAAGTTCTGTCCGTACTACCTTGCCAACAGCTGGACTTACAGTGGTAACATGGTCCACCCTTTGGAGAATGGAGCCACAGGAGACCCCTGCCTAGGTTTGGGGAACACACGGGCAAGGAGTTACAGGGTTTCAAGTATATGGACTGTGACAAGGAAGGAAAGACATGGGCCCTATGTGAGCCCATCCCCTTGGGCCTGTGAGAAGGGACATGACAGGATGAGATAGCTCTTCTTCCCCATTTATTCAATCACTTATTTCTATCCGTATGGATTCCTATGTGTATATTTTGTACTGTGGTTATAACCTGATATTATATTATTAACTTCTTGCTCCAATTGTTTCAGTTTTGGCCGTTGGAACCTCTTCTAGTTGGCCCCAAGTACTTTTGACTTGCTCCATTCTTTTGCTTTTTGAGCACTCCCTTACTTTCTGGGACTATAAGATGCTCCAAACTCATCCAGTATTTTCTCTGCCTCAGACTGGAATCAGTCATTTCTCTAAGGAGCCCTGGTTCCCTTTATGGAGGAATGGACTTAGAAACCAAGATCTGGATCTAGGTGCATTCAGAGCTACTGGAACTTAATCATGAAATAAGATGTTTTAAACCTACTGTTTTGATTCTGGTACTATTTGGAGCCTATCTCCCCTTTCCTATTCTTCTATTTAACCACAAAACAAGGAATAAGGTCATCCTGCATATGCTAGCAAGAACAGAAGATGTCACTGACTGTTCCCAGATGTGTGATGACCCCATTTTTTCCTCTCCCTCATCACGTGCAAGAAATTCTTCATATTCACCTAGCTGGGCTCATCTTGATTCTGGGGTTGGGCATCATTTTGGCCGAGAGGATGCAAGAAACAGGCCAAGCTGATGGTGGATATTGGGAGTGACAAGAGACATTCTCAGTGAAGTGGTTAGCATTCATGCCTGCTTTTCTCTATGTCACACTGAGCACCTGAACACTGGCCCTATGCATTCTTTCTTTCTTAGGCGCAGTGCTTAAGAAATGAGGTCGGAACTCAAACCTATTCAGGAACCAGGCAGATAATGTAATTGAAGTGAAGAAGTGGAAGAGTGGCCAAATAAAACATTCTCTAACTGAACTTGGCTCTCAGGTGCTTTGAAGGGAAACTCGGTGCCATGTAGGGTCATACAGGCAAGACTGAGGCTTGTCTTTCTGGACAAGAAAACCTTTTGCTGATGTTATCCACTTTTGATCTTAATGCAGGTCCTCGGCAAGGATTGCCTTGCAAGATCTAGATGGGGATAGCCTTCATGTGAAAGCCAAGAGCTCTGGGTCCCAACGTTTACTCACTGGTCAGAGCCAGTTCAGCTGACCTCACCTTATCAGTCTCGCAGTTATAGTGAGGACTGCATGGCCCATCTATTTTCCTTCTGGAAATGGGTTATTGCCTATTGTTTACACAGGCCTTGTATCAATCAGGACAGGCTCAGTTGTGCCGCAGTAAAAAAGAAAACAAACAGCCCCCAAACCTCAGTGACTTAACACAAGTTGAGATCTTGCTGGGATGACCATCCATTTTGAATTGTGCCTGTTGACGCTTTCACTCTCAAAATTGTTCAGTTTGGAATCCTAGTCCCAATCGTGCTACCTGTCCAAAACAAGTCAGAAGCAGGTTTAGCCCACTGTCAATGCTTGGAAACTCAAACTGGAAGAGGCATCCTCTGACATATGCTTTCATCATCACTTCAACAGCAGGAAGGGATTGTGGCAAACTGCTCATTGATGTGTAAGGCCACTGCTCACCAAATCAGTGGCTGAGGATAATCACAGGACCACATTAAATCTCAAAGGAGAGGTGAAATGCAGTGCTTGAATTTGTGAATAGCACTAATGACTACCCATTAGGATCAAAGGTTTTATCCAACATTCAGAAACCATCAATGAAGGTGAAATTTGTAAGTGCTTCATCTGATTTTGCTGTAAATGTTTAATTAAATAGATCTTGTCTAGCCCAATCTAATAAATCATGTTTCCTACTCCCCAAACTCTTGCTTGGTAGCTCAGTTAGTAAAGAATCTGCCTGCAACGCAGGAGACCTGGGTTTGCTCCTGGGGTCAGGAAGATCCCCTGGAGAAGGGATTGGCAACCCATTCCAATATTCTCACCTGGAATATTCCATGGAGAGAGGAACCTGGTGAACTACAGTCCATGGGGTTGCAGGAGTCAGACACAACTTAGCGACTAAATGACCACCACCAAATACTCACCAGACATTGGGAAAAGAAGGTGCTCTGGGATGTTCCTCCTATTTGTGGCCCCCAGTTTGGTTCTGCTTTTCCCTGCCATATCTTACTTGTGATCTTACCTTTCATTCAAATCCCTCCACTATAGTCCTTACTACTTCTTAAGCCATTTTGGCCTTCACCTAATCCTTAAGAGTAGCAAGTTGTCTCATCTGTGAGCTCTCTCTCTGGCCATGACTCTGCAGGCAGAAATGTTTCTTCAAATTTATCTAAGGCCCCCCAAATTCCTGTCTTTTAACTTTCAGATTTTTCTCAGTACAGTATGATGATTTGTATAAATCACTGTACAAAATGTGTTTTAATAAACAAAAAGTAGGTCACTAACAAAGTAATTGCTATTAGATTTTATGCAGAAAAATGTAGTATTAAGATGCCAGAAAGTATAAATCCTTCTGCTGCCCTCTGCTTAAATGTAGTTGAACCCCCACATTAATTTTTTTGTAAATTTCAAATCACAATACTTTATTTTTTCTAAGTTCTAAGTTTTATTTATTTATTTTTATTGGAGTGTAATTGCTTTAAATGTTTGTGTTAGTTTCTGCTGTACAACAACGTGAAACTCCCTCCCACCACCCACCCTCATCCTACCCCTCTAAGGTTGTCAGAGTCCTGAGCTGAGCTCCCTGCTGTATACAGCTGCTTCCCACTTGTTGTTCAGTCACTAAGTTGTGCCCAATTCTTTGCAACCCCATGGGCTGCAGCACAACAGGCTTCCCTGTCCTTCACCATCTCTCATAGTTTACTCAACTCAAGTCCATTGAATTGGTGATGCTACCCAAGCATCTCATTCTCTGTTGCCCCCTTCTTCTTCTGCCCTCAATCTTTCCCAGCACCAAGGTGTTTTCCAGTGAGTTGGCTCTTCACATCAGGTGGCCAAAGTATTGGAGCTTCAACGCTAGCATTAGTCTTTTCAATGAATATTCAGGGTTGATTTCCTTTACAATTGACTGGTGTGATCTCCTTGCCCTCCAACAAGGAGTCTCAAGAGTCTTCTCCAGCACCACAGTTCAAAAGCATCGATTCTTTGACACTCAGCTTTCTTTATGGTCCCACTCTCACATCTGTACCTGACTACTGGAAAAACCATAGCTTTGACTATATGGACTTTTGTTGGCAAAATAATGTCTCTCCTTTTTAATGCACTGTCTAGGTTGGTCATAGCTTCCCACTAGCTGTCTATTTTACACATGGTAGTGTATATATGTTAATCCTGCTCTCCCTGTTCATCTCACCCTCCTCTTCCCCGCCTGTGCCCACATATCTCTATATCTAGAGATATGTGTTCTCTAGATATAGAGATATGTGGATATAGATATGATAGATATATGTATATAGATAGATAGGATAGAGATATGTAGATATAGAGATATATCTAGAGATATATCTGTTCTCTATATCTATGTCTCTATTCCTGCCCTGCAAACAGGCACATCTGTACCATCTTTCTAGATTTGGACCCCTTTCTAGATTTGGATTTATAAGGGGCCCTGGAGAGCACCAGGAGAACAATGTCTAAGATTAGAAAAATATCAGAAATGTGGAATGTGATTATGAAGGAGACTGGTAAATTATATGAATACTAGTACAGTGCAAACCCCATAGAATTTATCATGACCCTGTCATGCAGTATCCAAAATGGCCAATGGAGTGCGGCAATACTGAGGAAGTTACTGATTTTGATACTCTGCGGGTGGTACTGATATTGATTCTCTAGGGTGGTGCCACTACTAAGATTGTTCCTTCTATTTATTATGATTGTTGTTGTTGTTTCTTTGGAAGGGTTTTTTTCTGATTTCATTCAATTGCCTCATTGTCCGAAGTATAAAAAGAAATGAATCTTTAAAGGGCATGGAAATATTCCTTAATTGCTAACTTTAGCAGCTGATGATGAATGGCTTTTGCAGAAAATTAGCATGAGCTGTTTATTAAAAACGCATCATGAGACACGCACCCTGTCTGGCAAAGAGCCGTAATCTGACCCACAGAATTTGATTTTCAAAACCTTAGGGAAGATTTTACATCATGGATAAGAGAGAAGCTTCTTTTCTAAATCATTTATGACCTCTAACAACTGTGTTAATTTATGGTTATATACTTTCATGGTTGCTAGGCACGATCATCTTAGACTCAGAAGATTGGAAATCAGTCAAAGAGTTAGGCAGTGGATGCTGTCATGAACACAGACATATATTTTTCTCAGTAGAGTTGCTCATTTCCTGCTATGATTTAAATGCCAAGTGTGTAAATAAAAGGACAACAGGATGACATAAAAAGCGGTATCCTATAGTGAAAGATTTTCCTAGAGAATAATAAGCAATCTTACATACCTTGGTCTCCTAATCTTGGAAATCTGTCACTTCATTGCTTAGAATCCTAGCAACTATGGAATTATGTAAAGTTTTAATATGTTATTGGGAACGAATAAAAATCCACAAATAAGAAAATAAGAATCTCTTCTTTGCACCTTTGTTGTCCCCCTAGGCAGTCAATGCTTTTTATCAGGCCTAGTACTTGGGAGCAAAAGGAAATGGCTCCATCTGCTTTCTCAGTCCCCTGAAGGCAATGTCATCAAGAAGTGAAATAGCGAACCCGAAATAGAAAATAGAGAGAAATCACCCAGACCTGAAAAGTCTCTACCGTTGGATAGTTATGAGTTGCCTGTGGTGTAACCTAGCTGATCAATTCAGTCAACCAAACACCCATTTTCTTCATCTGTCTTTGTCTTGAAAGTTTCTTATCCTTCAGATTGTTTACCATTTTGAAAGAAACAGGCAGAGAAGAGGAATCTTGGAACCAGACTCTATGAGAGAAACAGGATAGCCAGATACCCAAGAGAAGACTTGAAGTGAGTGTGGGAGGTAAAGCATTTACTATGGTGAATAGGGAAGCTGTGAGGTCTCCACTGGAGTTGCTGTGCTCTTACATGGATCTGCTCCCTGTCCTGATCGATTGATCAGAGGTGCGAACACAAATCAAGATGGATCAGTGAGACTCTTCCTAGCTCTTTCAGACTTGGGATCAAGAACATGAATAGTCTCTCTCTAACAGTTAAATGCTATTGAACACTCTGCTAGAGAAGCAAAGATGGTCATCAGAGAAAGAGGAAAAATGAGATTGCTTGAGATGGAAAAAGAGTTCTTGGCAGCATTCAAGTCCCTGGTTCCAGTTGATTTTGAGACTCCATTGCCCTTTTCAATACTTAGGTTTCCCATAATGAAACACCAATAAAATCCATTCTCACTTCAAGGCTAGTTGAAGTTCATCCTTGAAACCAAGGGTATAATCAAGACAGTCACCAAATCCTGTTGAAACATTTCAGTGCTGGGTCACATGTTCCTGGTTTTCCATTTCATCTACAGGGATATGTCCCTGGGGACAGAATGTTGCCTAGCTTATCTTTATGCCCCTTCCAACCAAGCACAGTGTGTGGTACCAAGGAGGCACATGGAAAGCATGAGGTGATTTCCTGCAGCGCACCCCAGTGGCCCATCTGTGCTTCTTCACACTCTGGTTCAGAGATCACCCGTGTATGTCCTGTCACCAGTGATTTGTAGTGGAGGCTGGATTAGGATGTAGGAGCAAGTGTGTGATCTGAGGGCTGGGCTTGATTTTGGCTCTGCATCAGTCAGCTTGCCATCATCACGTTCCATCCACATGTCTCACCACTCCGTCCATGCTAACAGGATGAGGCAGTTTCTTATCAATCTGCTCCGTGCCTCTCTCCAACAGATTGTTTTCTTTGACAGCACAGTGAAAATAATCTTAAGCACAGAACCACAGCCTAACATGTCCTCTCAGCATGCACCTTGGGAGGAAGACAGGAAATGTGGGGAAAACAGGAAGAGCAGAACGATACAGGAAGGGTGGGCTCTCAGAAAAACTGTTGGAAAGATACGCATCTTGTACCCAGGTCTTCTGTCAGCCCCCTGCCTTCTGTTGATGAGAGTTCAGCCTTTTCTCTTCTCTGCTACTCCCTCCTCTTATTTTTCATCCCAGAGCATTCAAGCCCAGTGATTTGTTTTGGAAATGCTATCATTTGTTAGCTTAGCTTTCATCTCAGCTGGATGCCTTTCCTGTTTCACTGCTTTCCTTTCAAGGAGGCAGAGCCAACACTTGACTCTAGGAGTTTTATTCAACACACCCCTGTGGTTAGATGAAGCAAAAGAAACTTTGATTAACAAGCCTACCCAGGTTCCAGGATGGCCTAGGGAGTGTTTCTGCCACCCTCTGAAGCCTGAAAGAGAGATGAAGTGAATGGAGCTTCTGTTTTGAATGCTGGCCTGGTAAATAAGCCCAAGCAGGGTGGAGGCAGAGGACAATCTGCTTGTGTGTCTGTGTGGAGCAGCCGCCACCACACCAAAGTCGTTACAAACAGTGACACTGGAGTTGCGACTAGATTTCCCAAATTTCTGTGCTGTCCAGCACTGTTTCTGATGATGTAAAGTTGGTGTTTCCAGGCAATGAAAAATTCCTCACTGGGACTCTGGGGACTTCAGAGATGAGGAGGGAACAAAAGGAAAGTCAGGAACACAGAGATGATCCCATCTTTAAATGGAAAAAAGTACCTACAAATGAATGGGCAAAGAGTAAGACTCCTGGGAATCTTGAGAAAATCATCATTGTTATCAACCTAAAACTTTTTGAGCAGTGTTTTTTAAAAATATTTTTTACAATTTATTTTACAGATTACTTTGAGAATTATTAATCCACTTGTTCTTACAAAACCTTGAGGGCTAGAACTATTAAGGGATTGATAATCTATAAATGCCTTAGAAAGCTGAGGTCATCAGCCCAGGCTTATCATAGATGGAAAGGGAAGACTCTAAGAGCTAAAAACGTAAAAACTAAAGTGTCATAAGCATTGGAAGAAAATATAAGAAACTAATTCAGCCTCTTGATGGGAAACAAGGGCAAGTTTTGCTTATCAATTCACAAAATCCCATCAGCCCTATAGGAAGGCTTAACAGACTTTAAAAAAAGAAGATTAAAAGACTTAAAAAATACTGTTTTGTTCTCTATCTTTCATTACAAGGGTTTACCAGGTGTTTGGGGATCCTTGTCTATCTGCACTTGACTATGAACCAGGGGAAGAACTGATTGGAAACTGAGTGTGCATATAGTTTATTGACACTGAACTTTCCTGTTGAGTGAACTGGGTGGGTCATTTATCAAGGAATTCTCAAAGTCCATGTATTAATGTCCTTTTTTGCTGTAAATGAGCACACATTTCTTGGCTTCAAACAACACAAAGATGTTAGCTTACAGTTCTGGAGGTCAGATTCCTAAATAAGTCTTGCTGGGCTAAAATGAAGATGTCAGCAGTGTTGTGTTCTTTTCTGAAGACTCTGGGGGAGAATTTGTTTTCCTGTCATTTCCAGCTTCTAGAGGCTGCTTGCATTCCTTGCTCCTGGCCTCCCTTCCATTCTCAAAGCTGGCAGTAGCTGGTTGTGACTTTCTCATACTTCATTACTCTGATCCCTTTTCCTCCCTCTTCCACATTTAAAGACCCTTGTGATTACACTGGCTCCACCCAGATCATCTAGAATAATCTCTCTGTTTTAAAGTCAGCTGATGAGCAACCTTAATTTCCTTTTGCTACATAAATTTTCCCATAGCCACAGATTCCAGGGATTAGGATGTAAATACCTTTCAGTTCAGTTTAGTTCGGTTCAGTCACTCAGTCGTGTCCGATTCTTTGCAACTCCATGGACCACAGCAAGCCAGGTCTCCCTGTCTATCACCAACTCCTAGAGTTTACCCAAACTCACGTCCACTGAGTTGGTGATGCCATCCAACCATCTCACCCTCTGTCGTCCCCTTCTCCTCCTGCCCTCAATCTTTCCCAGCATCAGGCTCTTTTCCAATGAGTCTTTGAGAAGCCTTTATCCTGCCTATTACAAGTGTCTGTGCACTCTTATGCGTGTAAACACATAGAAAAAGACTGGAAGGACATATACTTAACTGTTGCAGGAATGGGGACTCCTTCCAGGGCCCAAAAGGGGCTCTTGTCTAACACTCAGAAATAAATAGTCTGAGGGGACACATGTGCTGACAAAGCAAGAGACTTTATTGGGAAGAGGTGCCCAGGCAGAGAACAGGAGAGTAAGGGAACCCAAGAGGATTGCTCTGCCAAGCGGCTTGCAGTCTCTGGTTTTATACTGATGGGAAGAGTTCCCAGGTTTTCTCTGGCCAGTCATTCTGACTCAGGGTCCTTCCTGGTGGTGCACACATTGCTCAGTCAAGATGAATGCCAGCGAGAAGCATTCTGGGAGGTAATGGTGTCTCCTTTTGACCTTTCCTGAACTCTTCCGGTTGGTGGTGGCTTGTTAGTTCTGTGTTCCTTACTAGGATCTCCTGTCATAAAATAACTCACACAAATAGTTACTATGATGCCTGGCCAGGGTGGGCGGTTTCAGTCAGTGTTTTCCCTAACGTAACTATACAGCAAATTAAAATACACCCATTGTCTCTGAAGAGGGAATGGAAGTTGGGGGAGAAATTAGGGAGAACAGTCATGTTTTTCCTGCTGATTGCCACATTTATTTTGGTATAACAAAACCAGCATTCTTGCCTTGAGAACCCCAAGAACAGTATAAAAAGGCAAAAAAATAGGACACTGAAAAATGAACTCCCCAAATCGGTAGATGCCCAATATGCTACTGGAGATCAGTGGAGGACTAACTCCAGAAAGAATGAAGAGACAGAGCCAAAGCAAAAACAACACCCAGTTGTGAATGAGATTGGTGATGGAAGTAAAGTCTGATGCTGTAAAGAGCAATATTGCATAGGAACCTGAAATGTTAGGTCCATGAATCAAGGCAAATTGGAAGTGGTCAAACAGGAGATGGCAAGAGTAAGCATCAACATTTTAAGATTCAATGAACTAAAATGGACTGGAATGGGTGAATTTAACTCAGATGATCATTATATCTACTATTGCAGGCAAGAACCCCTTAGAAGAAATGGAGTAGCCATCATAGTCAACAAAAGAGTCTGAAATTCAGTACTTGGATACAATTTCAAAAATGACAGAATGATCTCTGTTCATTTCCAAGGTAAACCATTCAATATCACTGTAATCCAAGTCTATGCCCTGACCAATAATGCTGAAGAAGCTGAAGTTGAATGGTTCTATGAAGACCTATAAGACTTTCTAGAATTAACACCCAAAAAAGATGTCCTTTTCATTATAGGGGACTGGAATGCCAAAGTAGGAAGTTAAGAAATACCTGGAGTAACAGGTAAATTTGGCCTTGGAGTACAGAATGAAGCAAGGCAAAGGCTAACAGAGTTTTGCCAAGAGAATGTACTGGTCATAGCAAACACCCTTTTTCAACAACACAAGACAAGACTCTACACATGGACATCACCAGATGGTCAGTACCAAAATCAGATTAATTATATTCTTTGCAGCCAAAGATGGAGAAACTCTATACAGTCAGCAAAAACAAGACCAGAGGCTGACTGTGGCTCAGATCATGAACTCCTTATTGACAAAATCATACTGAAATTAAAGAAAGTAGGGAAAACCACTAGACCATTCAGGTATGACCTAAATCAAATCCCTTACGATTATACAGTGAGAGTGACAAATAGATTTAAGGGATTAGATCTGATAGAGTGCCTGATGAACTATGGATGGAGATTCATGACACTGTACAGGAGGCAGGGATCAAGACCATCCCCAAGAAAAAGAAATGCAAAAAGGCAAAATGGTTGTCTGCTGCTGCTGCTGCTGCTAAGTCACTTCAGTCGTGTCCAACTCGTGTGTGACCCCATAGATGGCAGCTCACCAGGCTCTCCCGTCCCTGGGATTCTCCAGGCAAGAACACTGGAGTGGGTTGCCATTTCCTTCTCCAATGCATGAAAGCGAAAACTGAAAGTGAAGTCGCTCAGTTGTGTCAGACCCTCAGTGACCCCATGGACTGCAGCCCACCAGGCTCCTCTGTCCACGGAATTTTCCAGGCAAGAGTACTGGGGTGGGGTGCCATTGCCTTCTCCAAAATGGTTGTCTGAGGAGGTCTTATAAATAGCTATGAAAAGAAGAAAAATGAAAGGCAAAGGAGAAAAGAAAAGATATACCTATTTGAACACAGAGTTCCAAAGAATAGCAAGGAGAGATAATAAAGTCTTCCTCAGTGATCAATGCAAAGAAATAGACGAAAACAATAGAATGGGAAAGACTAGCGATCTCCTCAAGAAAATTAAAGATACCAAGGGAACATTTCATGCAAAGATGGGCACAATAAAGGACAGAAATGGACCTAACAGAAGCAGAAGATATTAAGAAGAGGTGGCAAGAATACACAGAAGAACTGTACAAAAAAGATCTTCACAACCCAGATAATCATGATGGTGTGATCACTCACCTAGAGCCAGACATCCTGGAATGCAAAGTCAGTGGGCCTTAGGAAGAATCACTATGAACAAAGCTAGTGGAGGTGATGGAATTCCAGTTGAGCTATTTCAAATCCTGAAAGATGATGCTGTGAAAGTGCTGCATTCAATATGCCAGCAAATTTGGAAAACTCAGCAGTGGCCACAGGACTGGAAAAGGTCAGTTTTCATTCCAATCCCAAAGAAAGGCAATGCCAAAGAATGCTCACACTACCACAGAATTGCACTCATATCCCATGCTAGTAGACTAATGCTCAAAATCCTCCAGGCCAGGCTTCAACAGTAGGTGAATCATAAACTTCCAGATGTTCAAGCTGGATTTAGGAAAGGCAGAGGGACCAGAGATCAAATTGCCAACATCCACTGGATCATCAAAAAAGCAAGAGAGTTCCAGAAAAACATCTATTTCTGCTTTATTGACTATGCCAAAGCCTTTGACTGTGTGGATCATGACAAACTGTGGAAAATTCTGAAAGAGATGGGAATACCAGACCACCTGACCTGCCTCTTGAGAAATCTGTATGCAGGTCAGGAAGCCACAGGTAGAATTGGACATGAGACAACAGACTGGTTCCAAATAAGGAAAGGAGTATGTCGAGGCTGTATATTGTCACCATGCTTATTTTACTTATATGCAGAGTACATCATGAGGAACGCTGGGCTGGAGGAAACACAAGCTGGAATCAAAATTGCCAGGAGAAATATCAATAACCAGATATGCAGATGACACCACCCTTATGGCAGAGAGCAAAGAACTAAAAAGCCTCTTGATGAAAGTGAAAGAGGAGAGTGAAAAAGTTGGCTTAAAACTCAACATTCAGAAAACTAAGATCATGGCATCTGGTCCCATCACTTCATGGCAAATAGATGGGAAAACAGTGGAAACAGTGACAGACTTTATTTTTCTGCTGCTGCTAAGTTTCTTCAGTCATGTCCAACTCTCTGTGACCCCATAGATGGCAGCCCATCAGGCTCCACCATCTCTGGAATTCTCCAGGCAAGAACACTGGAGCGGGTTGCCATTTCCTTCTCCAATGCATGAAAGTGAACAGTGAAAGTGAAGTCACTCAGTCATGTCCAACTCTTTTGGGGGGCTCCAAAATCACTGCAGATGGTGACTGCAGCCATGAAATTAAAAGACACTTGGTCCTTGGAAGGAAAGTTATGACCAACCTAGACAGCATATTAAAAAACAGAGATTACTTTTCCAACAAAGGTCCATCTAGTCAAAGCTCTGGTTTTTCTGGTAGTCATTTATGGATGTGAGAGTTGGACTATAAGGAAAGCTGAGCACTGAAGAATTCATGCTTTTGAACTGCAGTGTTGGAGAAGACTCTTGATAGTCCCTTAGACAGATTGAAGACGGGAGGAGAAGGAGATGACAGAGGATGAGATGCTTGGATGGCATCACCAACTCAATGGACATGAGTTTAAGTAAACTCCAGGAGTTGGTGATGGGCCTGGCGTGCTGCAGTCCATGGGGTTGCAAAGAGTTGGACGTGAACTGAACTGAACTTAAAGATTTATAAACATAATAATAAAATATTATTGAATTTTAATTTATTTATATTTTTCAGTTGAACATAGTGTATAAGATATTATGGTAGAGTAAGAAATAAATATTTTGGTGTTCATCCTGGGCTCTTGGCCAGAGTTTCTAAAATCCTTATAATTTCCTAAGGGTTAAGAGTGATGGGCCGAGAAGGCAATGGCACCCCACTCCAGTACTCTTGCCTGGAAAATCCCATGGATGGAGGAACCTGGTAGGCTGCAGTCCATGGGGTCACTGAGGGTTGGACACGACTTCACTTTCACTTTCACTTTTCACTTTCATGCATTGGAGAAGGAAATGGCAACCCACTCTAGTGTTCTTGCCTGGAGAATCCCTGCTGTCTATGGTGTTGCACAGAGTCGGACACGACTGAAGTGACTTAGCAGCAAGAGTGATGGGAGCATCTTTTGTTAAAATATTTGGTTTTTGTTCCCAGTTCTGAAATAGCTCCAGATCAATAAATGTGAAAGAAACATCTTTTGTTATTCATAAGACCCTTTTAACCATACCTGAGTTTATGTTAAGGAAGTGATTGCTGGAAAACATCTAGGATGAAGGGAGTGCTGGTAGCTAGAGGAACCAATGGTGTGACTGTTGTTGTTATTCAGTCGTGTCTGACTCTTTGTGACCCCATGGGCTGCAGCATGCCAGGCTTTTCTGTCCTTCAACATCTCCCGGAGTTTGGTCAAACTCATGTCCATTGAGTCAGTGATGCCATCCAATCATCTCATCCTCTGTCATCCCCTTCTCCTCCCGCCTTCAATCTTTCCCAGCATCAGGGTCTTTATCTAAAGAGTCAGCTCTTTGCATCAGGTGGCCAAAGTATTGGAGCTTCAGCTTCACCATCAGTCCTTTCAACGAATATTCAGGATTGATTTCCTTTATGATTGACTGGTTTGATCTCCTTGCAGTCCAAGGAACTCTCAAGAGTCTTCTCCAACACCGCAGTTCAAAAGCATCAATTCTTTGGTGCTCAGCCTTCTTTATGGTCCAACTCTCACATCCAAATGTGACTACTGGAAAAACCATAGCTTTGACCATATGGACAGTGTAATTAGAGAGTTAGAATTTTCTGCCCCACTCAGTAACCTCTGGAGCAGGGAGAGAGGCTGGAGGCTGGGTTAATGACCAATGATTTAGTCAAGGATGCCTACTTAATAAAGCCATAAACACCCTAAATGACAAAGTCTGGAGAGCTTCTGGGTTGGTAAATAAGAACACATCCACATGCTAGGGAGGTGGTGTGCCTGCCTCCATGGGGACAGAAGGTCCTGTGCTCAGGACTCTTCCAGACCTTTTCCTGTGCATCTCTTCATCTGGCTGTTTATTTTCATCCTTTAATACATTGGTCGGAGAAGGCAATGGCACCCCACTCCAGTACTCTTGCCTGGAAAATCCATGGACGGAGGAGCCTAGTAGGCTGCAGTCCATGAGGTCGCTAAGAGTCGGACACGACTGAGCGACTTCACTTTCACTTTTCACTTTCATGCATTGGAGAAGGAAATGGCAACCCACTCCAGTGTTCTTGCCTGGAGAATCCCAGGGACGGGGGAGCCTGGCGGGCTGCCATCTATGGGGTCGCACAGAGTTGGACACGACTGAAGTGACTTAGCAGTAGCAATACATCGGTAATAGTGAGGAAACTTTCCTCTGGGTTCTGTGAGCTGTTGTAACAAATTATTGAACCTGAGAAGTGGGGGTCATGGGAACCCCCAATTTATAGCTGGTCGATCAGAAGTACAGGTGACAACCTGGGACTTGAAATGGCACCTGAAGTGGAGAAGCACTTGCGTGGGACTGAGCCCTTACCCTATAGGGTCTGGGCTAACCTCAAGTAGTTGGTGTCAGAAGTGAGTTCAGTGAGGGACTCAGATTCTACTGAGAATTGGAGAGTTGCTTAATGTGGAAAGACCCACATACTGGATGGCAGAAGTGTCATGAGGGTAGAGGAAACAGTTTTGTTCTAATGTACAGTCTCAGTTTTAACATAAAATCTAAGTCTGTAGTAAGCAATACTACACTTAAAGGGTTCAGTGTAAGAGATCAGTGCAAAACTTGGGTAAAAACAGAGGTATAAGCATTCTGTTAACAAAATCTGACCCTTTGGTTTGTTAATAGTCACTATACAGCTGTGTGGTGTATAAAGAACTGTCTTCTCTGCCTCTGGGAAGTACACTTGTGTCAGATGGAATGAAAGGTGTGTGTGGTATGAGATCAACATTGACGTTTACAGAAAACTGACATATTTCCTAGCCCATTCTTGTACCTTGATTATAGGTTGTTCATTACCAGTCTTTGGAAACTTCTGTTTCACTAGTCTTCAGGAATTTCATACCTTTTCATTTCTGACACACCTCCTTCTTCTGTCCTTTTTGTCTTCATGGTCTTTCCTTTTTTCAGGTATTCTTGTACTCCTTGAATCATTTAGACTTTTGATTAAATAAATACTCTAAAATACATTAAAGTATTTGCATAAATATATTCTCACCGATGCATATAATTATCAGACATACTTTTATGCCTTACTTTTAAAATAAGTGACATCAGCTTAAAGTTACATTTAGAGAAATTCTAAGCTAGCTTTAAAAAATTAGCTTCTTGAACACAATTCTTCTGAGGACTACCCACCTTACATCTATCAAGGTAAACACTTGGAAATTGACAATGGTGGTTTTGTTTGATCACAGGATGCTTGAATGCTCATTGGTTAGAGTGAATACATGAAAAATCACAACAGATTCTGCCCTAACTCTTTGAAAAAGGAGACATATGAGTTTTTTTTTCTTTTTTTTTAATGAGAGAGAGATTGAGACTCTCTCTCAATCTCAAATTAGCAGAGCTGGCATTTGCAAGGGATCAGTGCATGGTATAAGCATAGCAGAATGGCTTCCTGGCACCTAGCAGATCAAGACGTGGGGAGCAAAGGCGCTGGCTAACTCGGTTTGTGGAGGATGGTTTCTCTGTGTGGCCCTTGGCAGCCATCCAGAGGGGACACTGAGGAAGACCTGCAGCAGGGAACAACAGACAGGGGCTGACTTAGGGCTGAGAGGTTAGAGAAAAATGTCCTGCAGGGAGTTTTCACTTCTGCTAAAGCAGAGAGAACAGGAGAGAGACTCTTCCATTTCCAGAAGAGTCCAACAGCAGAAATGGAAGCCTCCAAGGCCCTGTCTGCAAGGGCAGGGAGGGGTGTGTTGGCAGTCCTAATAAGTGGTAAGAGTTACAGTTATGACCACAGCAAAAACTTCAAACTCTCTTGACTTCATGGCCCAAACCACCCACTGGTGTACCCAACCTTTGGCCTATTCATTCTGTAAATACCTCATCCAATCTGCTTGTTTGCAGGCATGGTGTGCTCTTTGACAGTCTTTGTGCTTTCTCTATATTGTTTTCTATTTTTATGTTGTCTTATCCTTCAGGGATGAGCCTGTGTTTTTATAACTTCTTATGAATATGCAACACAGACCAAGCATAAAAGCTTTTTAATGGTGAGGATTAGAACTGGAGAAAGGGGGAGACTTCGCATCACATGCATTTGGATAAATCTCAGAGAACTGAAATATTTGAAAAAAGTGAGAGGAAAGTTTTTGTTGTTGTATTACTATTTTCTTGGAGGAGGCAACGGCAACCCACTTCAGTACTCTTGCCTGGAAAATCCCATGGGTGGAGGAGCCTGGTAGGCTGTAGTCCACGGGGTCGCTAAGAGTTGGACACGACTGAGTGACTTCACTTTCACTTTTCACTTTCATGCTTTGGAGAAGGAAATGGCAACCCACTCCAGTGTTCTTGCCTGGAGAATCCCAGGGACGGGGGAGCCTGGTGGGCTGCCATCTATGGGGTTGCACAGAGTCGGACACGACTGAAGCAACTTAGCAGCAGCAGCAGCAGCATTAGTATTTTCTAATAAAGTATGCCGGGGTCCAGCCCCGGCTGATCCAGGGTATTCGAAGCGGGGACGGCGTCGGCGAGGATCAGGATACAATATCTTCAATTAGAGATGTAAAGAGTAATAGAATGAGGATAACTCAGTAGGAAAATTCAGTGGAGAAAAGAGGCTGAGTAGCTTGGTTTACGCGGGAGACCAATAAAACTTCAAGACAAGAAGTCTGCACCACTTATGTAGGCTGCAGGCGTGCTTCGGTTCTCCCGAAGGAGAGGAGACACTGAGGCCTCCCCGGTCGGATCTTAGAAGCCCAGGCATAATTAGTAAGCATGGTGGGTTCCTCGCTCCAGATGGAGACTCAGCCAGAGTGTAAGAGAGAGAGCGACATGGGGAGACCAGTATTTTGAGAAACTGATCCCAATTCTTTATTTTCCATGGTCTACTTTTATACACTGAGATGTTATGCAAAAGTCACGTGGGGTCAGCAGTCCTGACTTTTATCAAAGTCAGGTGCTTCATACAAATGTATACAGAGGTTTTAGGGGTGTTACATCATCTTCTGGCCAGGGGGCCTGCTGACAATTTATGACCCTCTCCTTGTGACAGCGGTCAGTCAACCAGGACACTTATTTCTCCAGGGGTGATTATTCTCAAAACAGACGCCACCCAAATAAAATTACATTCCTATAGGGTGAGGGTATAGTGGGTTTTAGTTAAGGAAAGAATTTACTTAGCCTAAGGTCTAATGTGATTTATATCAAAGGTTAATACTTATTTCTTCTATATATTCATTAATGTGTGTAAGGGCAGGGGATGTGGAGACTTAGCAACAAACATTGGCTCAACAAATGAAAAACCCTTCACCAATACAATTTCTAATCAGCCCACTATACTTATACTAATGGTTTTCTAACTTTTCTAAGGAACCTGTTTTTAGAAGGTTTAAAGCATCTCGTGCCTCTCACAGTTGGGAGGCGTGAGCAATTACATGTGGCCAGACAAGCCTATCAGGCAGGCTAGAGAACCTTCAGAGGCGTTTGTAGGTTAAAACACTCTTGTCACGCCCAGGAGTTTTTATTAACTGGAGCTCTAGGTTAACTCCTTCTCCGAAAGATGTGGTGGGGGACAGCCCCCCATAAAGTCAGAGGTGTAGGTGAGAGCACAAAGTAGTAAAGTAGGCAGGCTCTGGTTATGGGGGTAGATGCTCGAGGATTTCCAGGGGGACTCCTGAGGCTCGATCCTGCCTTTGCATATGTGGAGCCTCCTTCCTCATGACCTTTGCCATGGGCTGAGTGCCTCACTCTGGCCCCCAACAAAAGTACAAGTCTTTTTGTATCCAGTATTCTTCAGTAATTTATTTATTTTGCATATGGCTGTGCTGGGTCTTTGTTGCAGGTCTTCTCCAGTTGTGGCAAGTTGGGGCTACTCTCTAGTCCCATCCCAGTGCTCGGGCTTCTCATTACAGCAGTCTCTCTTGCTGCAGAGCAGGGGGGACACATGTATACCCATGGCTGATTCATGTCAGTGTATGGCAAAAACCACCGCAATAAAGTAATTAGCCACCAATTAAAATAAATTAATTAATTAAAAAAAACTTCTAGGTTGTAAGGGAGTTTGTTATATAACAATAGATAACTGAGATAAAATAAGTGAGAGAAAGACAGGGAGATGAACTAAGAACTTGATGCTTATTTCCCCTAGAAAGGAGTTTAATGTTACTTGGTAAAACTATACATTAATATAAATAAAACAAATGTTTTCATTAAAACGTGGGGGGAAAAAAAGAAAAGAAATGGAAGCAACAACATTTTGGAAACTAGGCAATTAAAGGATAAGTGACAGATAATCTTAGCAGATCAGAGAAAGCAGAATCCTGAGCTTGGCAGAAGGAAAAGGTGAAGAAAAAAAAAAAAAAGCCTAGCAGACCCCTCAAAGGGCTCAGGCTTTGATGGTACCAAGACTTCTAGAAGTGGGGGTATGTGCATCATCAAAGACAAGATTGACTGAAAGTGCATTAAAGAAGCACTTGGATCCTGAGATCCTCTCCTCAAATCCAAATGATTGGCATGTACCTCTCCTTCATCTTGGATGAAGACTGGAGGTCTATTCTCTACTTACTGTCACAGACAATCTCTGGCCTGGGGGACATTGCAGTTATTACTTCTGTATAATTACCCTCCCCCTTATCCTCCCACTCCACTCCCCTCTCCCCTGCAAAAAAAGAACATTTAAAAGGATAGAACAACTATTTTATTGCACTCACAGATTCTGTGAGTCAGTTAATTCAGACAGTGCATAATAGGACCACTAGTTTCTGTGCCACCTGTCAAGGAAGGTTAGCTGGCTTTCCTGCTATCTAATCTTTTTCAAGATGTGATACACCAAAAAATGAACCAACTTATGGTTTTGAAGGATTTGCTCACATCTCGTTACCACCAAAGAATCACAGCATCATCTTCAGTGTTGGGGGATGACGTTCTTATCAGAGGCTGCTTTGGCTTCTATTCTTTTGTTATTTACCTATTTATTGTTGCGACGGGTCTTCTTTGCTGCACGCGGGCTTTCTGTAGCCATAGTGAGCAGGGGCTGCTCCCTAGTTGCGGTGCTCTGGCTTCTCATTGCTGTGGCTTCTCTTGTTGCAGAGCACAGGCTCCAGGGTGTACAGGCTTCAGCAGATGTGGCACGCAGGCTCAGTTGTTGTGTCGCACAGGCAAGTGGGATCTTCCTGGACCAGGGATTGAACCCGGGTTTCCTGCAATGACAGGTGGATTCTTAACCACTGGACCACCAGGGAAGCCCTTGGCTTTGATTCTAACTCTGACGATTAATCCCGTAGGAGTCCCCATTTGACTTCCAAAATCATTTTTGCAGAGTCCTTTGTTCATGTCAATTGTCTTTAGAGCTCTATGGGAGTGGTTTTCCTTCAGTGCTTTAAATTCAATATTTAAGATGTTTTGGTCACTGTGAGTTTAACATATTATTATTCAGATAAGAGTACTTTTTATAGAGTACTTTTTGTCCTTTTTGTATTTAGGTTCCAAATTAATCACTTAAGAGTTTTATCATTCCAACTCACTTACAAAGTGTTCCTGAAACTTGGATATCCCGATTTGAGGTTTCTTGAGGTTACTTTTAGTCAGAAGTAAGTCCGCATAGCAGGCAAGTGAATTGAGAAAGATACCGTGCTTTTCTATCCAGCCATAATCTTATCAAATATAATATTATTAAGATACATATAAGTACATTAAAGAACACTATATTTAAATATGCTCTTCCTATGGAGCAAGAAGGAGAAGGCAATGGCACCCCACTCCAGTACTCTTGCCTGGAAAATCCCATGGGTGGAGGAGCCTGGTAGGCTGCAGTCCGTGGGGTTGCTAAGAGTCAGACATGACTGAGCAACTTGACTTTCACTTTTCACTTTCATGCATTGGAGAAGGAAATGGCAACCCATTCCAGTGTTCTTGCCTGGAGAATCCCAGGGACGGGGGAGCCTGGTGGGCTGACGTCTATGGGGTTGCACAGAGTCGGACACGACTGAAGTGACTTAGCAGTAGCAGTATGGAGCAAGATGTTTAAAAAAAACACCTACATATATTTTTAGCATCTTATTACTAAGCTTCATTGATTATGGTTGCTAAAATTTCCTATATCTCTCTGTAGATAAAACCCTGGCATTTCTCTCTCCTTTACTTAATTTGCATTGAAGTTTCTCAGCTTATCCGAAGCCCAGCTCTGCACTGGAGTACTGTGATTGTTCCAAGCGGAAGCCATAGTTACTGTCTGTTACTTTTGTCATGTTGCCATTCATTAATCTGAGGAAGAACTGTGAGCAGAGTGAGAAAAACATAACATCAGTCTCTTCTCCTCTTTGGAGGGGTGCCTCTCTTTTCCTTCCACAGAGCAAAAGCAGAAAAAGTGACACTGTGTTTACACTATACTCACATAGCAGTGTAAAAACCTTTTTTCAATCAGAGAAGAAAATTTGTTTTCTGAGAAAATCTCCCTCCTCCCCTGCATTCATAAACAACTCCTCCCTAGAGTGTGAGTTGATGCTTCCAGCGACTCCCATAATTTGTAAGTCAGTTTTCCTCCTTACCAAAAAAAAAAAATATCTGTCAGTTTCAAAGCATGCAATATTTTAAGCTTGATTTCTGTTTATTTTTAAACATTATTTTAAGAACATTATGAGGGTTCTTTTAGACACTTTAAATCTCACCCTCCTCTATAGTTCCTCTGCTGCTGAGTTCTGCCTGGTTGATGAGACTTCCCTCTGGCTTCTACCTCTGCCCCACTAGGCTGCTCTCAGATGCTGGTCCCCCACTCCTCCCACTGTCACGTTCTGCCACGGCTTACGGGCATCTCCTGGATCTTTCCTTCCAAGCCTGTTTCCAGCTGCAGTACCACAAGATGCAGCTTCCTCTCTGGTCAGGGCAATAAAGTGAAAGTGAAAGTGAAAGTCACTCAGTCATGTCCGACTCTGCGACCCCATCGACTGTAGCCGGCCAGGTTCCTCTGTCTATGGAATTCTCCAGGCAATTCTACTGGAGTGGGTAGCTGTTCCCTTCTCCAGGGGATCTTCCCAACCCAGGGATCGAACCCAGGTTTCCCACATTGTGGGCAGATTCCTTACCATCTGAGCCACCAGGGTGGAAACTAGAAGAGCCAAAGTGCCACATCTCTTAGTTTTCTGAGTTGGAATTAGCTGAGAGCATCTTCTCAGGCTCTCAGCTCACCATCCCATTGTGAGAATAAACAGGCTCAGTGGATACACCTCTGAAAGGAAAAATTAAAGGAATGAAGACTTTCTACTTGATCAAATCCAGTTTGGGGGTGATGATAGGCAAGGAGGTGGTGATGAGCACCATCTGTTAGGGGGGTACCAAGGGACCGGGTCTGGAAACCCAAGGGGATGAGCTTCAATTCAGTGTGGACCAATGGTTCCGAACCCAGGCTCCACTGGGAGGAGATCTGATGATACCATTGACAGTCCTGCCATTGCCACTTTCTGAGATGTCCTCAGGGACACAGCGTCCAGGAGACTCTCAGACTGAAATCTGTATCTCAACAGGCTTTACAGCTTTAGCAGGAAGAATGCAAATATTGAGACACACCACTTGCATCTCACTTGGGAGCCAAACTAGAATCAGGAAAAATGAGTTCTTATTCTCTGTGCCAGGGCCACTGCTGGTACAGTAATGCTGATTAATTGGCCGGGGTGGACTGTGAGGGAGCAAATTTTTCCAAATTGGTTGAGGTGCTCCTCTTCTGAATTCTAGAAGCTCCCTGTGCCTGACTCTGCCATAGTCCTCACCATACTCCCCTCTTCTTGTCTGCTGCTTGCTTTTCTTCCCCCACTTGCCTGTGACCTCTATGAAAGCAGGCACCAAGTATAATTCATCTTAACCCAGTGCCTATGCAGGGCCTGGTCCAAGGCAGACACTCTGTCCATGTTTATTAAATGAAAACTTTGATGGGTGAAAATGAAAGAGAGTGAGAAAAATCTTTTACTCTAGATTTCGATTAGGCAGCTATCTTTGCTCCACCTAGAGTCATTGATTTGTCTTTGTTTT
Source organism: Bos javanicus (assembly GCF_032452875.1). Lineage (NCBI taxonomy): Eukaryota > Metazoa > Chordata > Mammalia > Artiodactyla > Bovidae > Bos > Bos javanicus. The sequence continues at coordinate 96,764,917 of NC_083868.1, read as the reverse complement.
CAAGTCAGAGTCATTGCTTTTAAAAACTATCTCCCTCTTCAAGTCAAGAGAAGATTCACCTTCATTTAGAAAGCCTGATCCAGGAATCTAGCAAGCCTAACCATGGGGTTGCTATTAGTCTTCTGCAGGACTTGTTCAAGACAGGCTTCACTTATGGGTTGACCCTTCATGGAATTGGGCGGCCTGAGGAAGAAGAAAGCCAGATGAGAAGATAACTGCAAATTGTAACAGGAAACTTGGAATTAAATCTAGACAGGTGAGTGTCAGACTGCCAGTCTGTCCAAGGTTTGTGTGCCTTTCTCCCTCTCTAGACTGTCAGCCTCTGGGGGCAAGTCATCGCATTCCCAGCACCAGGAGCAGTGTAAGCTGTAAGCAGAAACATCCAAAGATATTTCATGTTTGGGGTCAGACTAAGAATGGGGATAGGAAGGCCAACAGGCAAGAATGATGAGCAGATAGGGTACTTTCCCAGATGACCCCTGGCAACGAGGGCAAATGGGGGAAAATTACTTTGTTGAGTGCTAACTGTATGCCAGACATTGCAGAAGGTGAGTGCTTCCAAAATTTCTGAGACTTGATTTGTCCCAGATTAACTGTGTTTCTGATGTTTCAGTGTTTTAACTCCAAAGAGCAAAATAATATAAAAATAATTTTCCAAGTGTGATTAAAAAAAAAACCAAATTTTGAAATAGTTATGTTTCAAAAACTCTTTTATATTTCTACATCTTGCAAATCAATTAAAATAATGCAGTATGCATTGACCTTCATTTAGAAAGCCTGATCCAGGAATCTAGCAAGCCTAACCATGGGGTTGCTGTTAGTCTTCTGCAGGACTTGTTCAAGACAGGCTTCATTTATAAGAGTTGACCCCATTCATTACTATGTCTATCATTACTACGCATTGCTTTGCATAGACTAAAAACACTGGATGTATCTGAAAGGGAAAAAAAAATTTCAGGCTATATAAAATCGTAAATCTCTAGGCACATAAGCATGTATACACAAACTACATTCTATTTAGTATTTCTCATAATGAAAAACCAGAATTTGTAATACTTATTCGTCTTCTTAAAACTGGTGATATATACACAAAAAATAAATTTCCAGAGGGTAAAACATTTACATATATATGTGTAGATGTTTTATTCTTTGGAAAAGCTTGCTGATCTGTGGCAAATTCCCTCATCCTTGGGAGCTGGTATAATTACATCTGCAGAATCAAAGGAGAGGATGATGCAACGGCTCCTCTGAGAAGGTTGTTGGTGCCATCTGTTTCCTCCCGCAGAGCCTTCCTTTCCAAACTCCCCTCCCAGCTCGTGCATCTGGACTGTGTCCATGAAGTCTAGGAGGTTTTCCCAATGTCACAAGCTTGGGCAGAGCCATTCTGGCCCATCCGTCAGGGTTTCTTCCCCTCTGTCCATAAGCTGTGGTGACATCACCTTGCTGCGTACAAAGCCACGGATGACAGCGTTACACGGTTCCTCTCTGGAAGGCAGCTCTGCTTAAATTCCCCAGGAAATGATCCTCTATTTTGTCCTACTCAGTTAGTAACTAACAGGAGTCGGTGAATGAAGACCCCAGGGCCCCTGTGCCTAGGGTGGGATATCCAAGGCATGTTTATACTGCCTCCAGTGGTTCTCTCAGGGCCTAAGTCCCAGTCAACCACAGTGATACCTGGCTCAATCTGTGTGTGTGTGCTCAGTCATGTCTGATTCTTTGTGGCCTCATGAACTGTAGCCCGCCAGGCTCCTCTGTCCATGGAATTTTCCAGGCAAGAATATTGGAGTGGGGTGCCATTTCCTACTCCAGGGGTATCTTCCCCACCCAGGGATGGAATCCTCGGCTCTTGCATGTCCTGCATTGGCAGGCGGATTCTTTACCATTAGTGCCACCTCGGAAGCCCAATGGGCTCAATAGGCAACCTTTATTAGCTTTCTTATCTCACCTTACCACCCCTTCATCTTCAGATAAACCACTTGCACCTGAGTCTTTGTTTCATGGTGTTTCTTGGAGGAACTCAGCCGAAGAAATCAATTTACCAAGACTCTGAGGGAAATTTTGTTCTGGAGTTATTGGATTATTTTAGGAAGTTATATAAAAAATATGGAAGAAGTACTGAGGGACAGCAGGGGTTGGGGGAGGGATCTAGAGGATCATTGCAGGTTGACTGTGAAGAAAACTGCACAGCTTTCCTCAGGTAGGGCTTGAAACAGCTTCAGAGGTGTTTCTTATTAGGCATGCATTTCCTGCTCGCTCTATGTAAAAACACTGTAACAAATACAATCTGTTAAAGATGTAACCGGAATGTAGGTAAGCATTTTTGCACATAGATATTTGAAGAAGTATTTTTTATAACAGTGAAATATTGAAAACAACCTAACTGAGGATCTAGTTAAGGAAATTATCACAAAATATGGTGTATCTACTAAATGGAATATTGTGCATGCACTTAAAATGCCTATTTTTTTAATGCCTATTTTAAAATGTGAAAAATGCTAATAATATGGGTGTATGAAGACATTTTACCTTTACCCACTGCTAGGAGAAAAGGCCCTGCCTCCACACACTTCTGTTTCAGTTCAGTTCAGTTCAGTCGCTCAGTCATGTCTGACTCTTTGCGACCCCATGAATCACAGCATGCCAGGCCTCCCTGTCCATCACCAACTCCTGGAGTTCACTCAGACTCACGTCCATCGAGTCAGTGATGCCATCCAGCCATCTCATCCTCTGTCGTCCCCTTCTCCTCCTGCCCCCCAATCCCTCCCAGCATCAGAGTCTTTTCCAATGAGTCAACTCTTCGCATAAAGTGGCCAAAGTACTGGAGTTTCAGCTTTAGCATCATTCCTTCCAAAGAAATCCCAGGGCTGATCTCCTTCAGAATGGACTGGTTGGATCTCCTTGCAGTCCAAGGGACTCTCAAGAGTCTTCTCCAACACCACAGTTCAAAAGCATCAATTCTTCGGCGCTCAGTCTTCTTTACAGTCCAACTTTACAGTCCGCTTAGTTCCATAAGAGTGATGACTTCTGAGAGGGGGGCCAGAAGAAGGTGCTGTTGGAAGAAGGACGCATGTGTGGTCCGTAATGTGGATAAAACAGGTGCAAACATTACAAATTGAGGAAATGGGAAGGCAAACAGAACAAACTGCATTTAGGGAGCTCCACTTACCACTTCATCTCCTTGGACTGTGTCTGCACCCCTGCCACAACACAGGAGAGATTATGTATCTATCATTTATTGTATCCTGACCGCACGCGACACACCATCCTAGCTGCTTTAGAAATATCATTCATAATATCTCTAACAACCTTCTAGGGAAATATCACAATCTCTACTTTTTTCAAATATGGAAAGTAAGAATCAGGATGGTGTAAGCAACCAGCCTACCGTCACTCAATAGAATGCAAACCCTAGCATTTCCATTGCTGAGGAAATCAGAGCTAGGGACAAAAAAATGACCTTTCCTATGTGATGGGGAAGTGATTAACCAAACTCTAGAATAAGACCAGGGAATGTGTAACTGCAGGAATTTAGGAAGACAGTTCTCCTAATCCATGCTGGGCTGACTCCTGGGGTGGTCACTTGCCAGGTGACCTTGTTCTCATCCTTGTTCTCTCTCATAATTGAACTGACAGCAGACTTACCACTGAATGTGGCACAAAGGTTTGGCCTTTGAGCCAGTTCTCAGGGTAGCAAACAATCCCCAAACAGGAAGTCCAGCTGAGAGGGGTGCATCTAGCCGTGCACCGCAGCCATCTGCCTCTCTGGAGGGATGTTGCCCTGGCTCCAGAGAGGTGCAGAGAGTCGGCTGAGTTGGCGCCTTGCTGGTGTGGAGAGCAGATTGTGTCCGTCTCCTCCCAACTCTGTTCAATGATGTCTTGAGTGCCGCTCGAAAGCAGCAATGGTGTGGAAGTCTGCACCACGGAAATCAGTCAACATTGAAGATTTTACTGCAGATGGCTTTTCTCCTGGACATCCAATTGATTACTGGGTGACAGCCTGTAAGGGCCAGAGGCTGCCCTGTAGACACTGCCATCTGTCTGCTGTGGCAAAGACAAGATGATAACACACGGGTGATATCAACTGTGTCTGCAAACCTACTGAGGTTTTAGGGAGCCTGTAGATATACTCCTTTTCCCTGATGCAGTTTTGAACCAGTTGGAATATACAGAACAGTCAGGCAGATGGAGTCCAATGTATCAATATCATCCCTCTTGCTGATAAAGACTAGATGGTGAACGTGGTTTAAGAGCAGCAAGAACAGGCTTCAAGTCCTGAACCCTGGATTCAGGCAGACTTAACCACGTGGCCACAAGCTCATCTGGACAGCCAATAGCCCTCCCGCCTGCCACCCACCATATGGAGCTCTCCTACTAAAAAACTTAGAACACAGAGATTCAGAACACGTGCTATCTAGGAGCAGCTGACTTCCTAGATGGAGAGAAGAAAGGACTGAGTTCCTATTGCCTGATTCCTCTCCCAAAGCCCCTGATAAGGGCTTTGATTCCACTTTGCGGGGTAATGAGTGAGGGAGCAGATAGGAAAAGCATAATGACTCACATTGAGTGCCCACCACAAGGAAATGAATGACCACTATCCTATGAAAACCTAATAAAAACCACATGGGAAACTGATGAGAAATGTTAACTAGATTCTTTTTTGTGCAAGGTGAGTGTCACATTGAGTTGAATTAGCTTCTCCATTAGCTTCTCACATTGAGTTGACATTAGCAGGGGGAATTAACAGATGAGGTACAGAGAATTTATAATCCATATGTTGCTTTCACAGCTGGAGTGTTAGATGATAGCTTGAAGCATAAAACCATCAAAGCAAAACCTCCACACATGGCCAGTACACAATTCATTCTACCTGTGAGAGTATGAGTTGAAATATTTTTTAACATCAGTGAAATGGAATTGGGATCAATTTTTGAATCTGCCATAATTTTAGTCTCGCAAAAGGCACACATTCAACTGTACTCAACTGTTCAGCTTCAACTGTATAGCTAGCCTTCAGTATTGATGTTTTTAAAAGTATCAGATTGTCCTGTATCTTTAGGAATACATGGTGGTGTTTCTTCTGTATGCACACACACGCACACCTTCCAACCACAACACTGCAGATGGTGTCTACAAAAGAAAATGCATTCTACAAAAGCGATTATGGAACTTCAGAGTCCCCTTCAAGCCTGAGACAAGTGAAAAATTCTTGTGGGACCTGTCTCATTGAAAGCTTTGCCTGTCCTTCTCTGCGAGGCCTTTCCCCCATAAGCCTCTGGGGTACCTGGCCTTCATCCTGATACCGCTGACTTTTCCTCTCTTCATGGATTGTGAGCTGATGCTTCACATTGGCTGCTCAGCAGGCTACATGAGAGGTGACATTCTGCAGTGAGTCTGTACAGGGTTTCTTTTTTTTAATGTGCATTTCCTCAGTTCTTATTTAGAAAATGTGGAAATCTGCCCTTATCAATCTGCTAGTATCCTGTCTGCTAGAGCAGTCTAGACCAGGGAAGCTTTGAACTGTGTGAATGAGCTGTTTCTGGACTTTGCTCTATTTCCATCACAGTGAAACTGTCCAAGGGCTGGATATCCCTTTGGAGTGATGTAAGAAATACAACTGTTTCCATAGACCTTGATTTTAGTGCGCAGGATAATTCCTAGTTAGTAGTTCTTGATGTTTTATATACTCATATCTCAGTGAATTATTATTCAGAACACTTACTAGGTGGCAAAAAATCAATGATAATTTGCCATTTGGGACGTGAATTTGAATCCTGTGGAATTTTTCTCATGCACATTGGGTCATGATCTCAGGCTCCTCCCACTGGCTTTGTGAGTCTCCTTCTGTCATAAAGTGATCTTTAATCTCTTTCGGATCCAATTATGTTTAGAATGTAGTTTCTAAAGCTTCGGATTTCTATTAAAACCAAAATGAGAATACACTTTATATTTTATGGTTGGAGCCTTCCTGATTTATTATATTAGGCTGTTAATATCTCTAGAAGATGTTCTTATTTTATTGAACGTAAGTCTGGACTTTATACTAAAACTCAGTACTTGCCTGTTCATTACTCAACAACTGTTTATTAAATACCCATGATGTGCCAGGTTCTGCACTGGGCACCAAGAATTAATGTGCACTCAGGAAGTAGAATGAAAAGACACATTGACGAATTGTCACAATTTAGTGAGTGTTATAATGGTGGATCAGAGAAGGCAATGGCAACCCACTCCAGTACTTTTGCCTGGAAAATCCCATGGACGGAGGAGCCTGGTAGGGTGCAGTCCATGGGGTCGCTAAGAGTCAGACACGACTGAGCGACTTCACTTTCACTTTTCACTTTCATGCATTGGAGAAGGAAATGGCAACCCACTCCAGTGTTCTTGCCTGGAGAATCCCAGGGATGGGGGAGCCTGGTGGGCTGCCGTCTATGGGGTCGCACAGAGTCGGACACGACTGAAGCGACTTAGCAGCAGCAGCATAATGGTGGATGAATAAATGGTAGAAGGATGAAAGAGATACATAAGAATGTCTGGGTGAGTCATGAAGCACTTGAATGAAACTTGAAGAATTAAGAGAGATTTTTCCAGAGGACAAACAGAGGAAGAACCTTCCAGGCAGAGTAAAAGACTTAGAGAACAAGGTGTTTGGGGGAACTAAGAGAAGTTCAGTATTGCTGAAGTGCTGAGGGCAAGGGGAGCAGGGGGTGAGGCTTAACATGAGCCAGATGCTGTTAGAACAGCTTTATATTGATTATCTTGACTAATTTTGATAACACTATGAGGGTGGTATTGTTAACCTCATTTAATAGATGAGGAAACTGAGGCTTGGGGGATTATATAACTTGCTCAGGATTTCTAACTTAGTAGATGTTAGAGCTGAGATCAGACTCATTTGCAGATGTGACATTATTTATCACTATGCAACACTGCTTCCCCCATGTTTATCTTCACAGTCAAGCTCACAGACAAACTCTTTGGGGTTTCAGTCTCAGCAGGTAGCAGCCAGTGTCCCTGTTTATAATCAAGTTATTTTTATCTACAAGATCAGCAAAGATAGCTGGAGTGTGGAATGCACCTATTATATATCATCACTCTCTGACTACGAGGGTTGCAGAGCAAACCCCGTTCCTCCAAACACAACACTCACTGTGGGCAGAGAAATTCCAGTTAAAATCTGAGGCTCAATAATTATCAGATAATCGAACTGCAACTCCACCAAAACTATGGCACGCACGTAGAGTAGCTCTAGCAGAGTCTGAGCTGTCAAGGGAGTCTTGGAGAGAACTGTTAGAAAGTAGTAGGAAGCATGTGTTTATTAGAAAGCAGGAGAGGGACTTCCCTGGTGGTCCAGTGGTTAAGAATCCACCTTCCAATTTAAGGGACGCAGGTTTGATCCTTGGGCTTCCCTGATCCCCCAGTGGTAAAGAATCTGCCTGCAGTGCAGGAGACTCAGTTTCGATCCCTGAGTCAGAAAGCTCCTCTGGAGAAGGAAATGGCAACCCACTCCAATATTCTTGCCTGGGAAATCCCATGGACAGAAGAGCCTGGCAGGCTACAGTCCACGGGGGCTGCAATAGAGTTGGACATGACTTAGCAGCTAAAAAGAAAAAAAACAGGCAACTAATATCCCACATATCTTGGGGAAACTAAGCCTGTGCACCACAACTAGAGAAACTTGCAGGATGCAACAAAGACCCAGGGCAGCCAAATAAATAAATAAAAAGCATGCGGAAGAACAGGTGCCTTTGACACTTCTATCACTCTGCTTGCCATGAATCTCTCATTCTCCTAGTACTCTGGCCTGGGCATGAAGAGCCAGGCTGGCACTATGGAAATGCCAGTGAACCTGCAGTCTAAGGTCTTAAGTTTGGTCTCTTAAGTCACTGTGGGATTTTGGGCAAGCAATGTTCCCTTTTTCACTTCCTTGCCTACATAGGAAAGTGGTTAAAAGTGCAGGGCTTGCGGCCAGACTTCCAGAACTCAAATTTTCCATCACCATTCCCAACTGTGTACCCCTGGGCAAGACGCTGAATGGCTTGTGCATTGGCTTCCACACCTGGAATTCAGGGATAGTAGTAGTACCTACCCCGTGGGGTTGCTGGGAAAAGACACTGAGATGGTTTGTAGGAGGCGCCTGGAGTGGTGTCTGACAGGGAGGAAGACGGGAAGCGTTAGCTTTCATTCCTATTGTTTTCTTCCAGTTCTACACCTCCTTGCTGTGTTCAAGGCTGAATGCTCCTTCCTGGAGAAAATCCTTCTATCTCTTGAAATTCTGTTTGCATGTAAGGAAAGCCAGTGTGAACTCACGGGTATTCCAGGACACTTGCAGGCACTGCAGCAACCTGCAGCCTTGACTTGACACATCCAGCCCCTGGTGTCCTTCGGTGCAGCTCCCCAAGAGCAATGAGCATCCATTTAGTTCCAGAAAAACAATGGTGGCCTTATTTCATGTTGGTTCTGTGACGTGACTTATCGTCTCTTTGCCATAAGCAAACATTGTAATCTTTGAATAATGGAAAAACAAATATTGATGCCCTTTTTATTTGTTTCTCTTAATGAGGAGAAACCTACTATTTTAGGTTGACGAATTCTACTGGAAATGAATCATATTGCCATAGAAACCATACTCAATTACCACTGAATCATGGTTGCTACCCATGTTCTTTAAATGTACAATACATGCTCCAAGCATTGTGTTTTAGCACATATTTGACTTTCAATTCTGTTTCCATAGTGTTAGACTGGAGCCCATCTGCTAATTGCTTCCCCAGTGGTCTTTTAGGAATCCTTACTATGTTTGGGATGTTGAGTCATGTGGTGGAAACCACAAAAATCTCCTAGTTAGTTCTGGCTATGCTACTTCTGTCCAGGTGTCCTGGACAAGTATCAAAGGAATAAGGAAAGCAAGAAGAGAACGAAGCAGATACGGAGGTTGTATGCAGAAACCCATCTCACTCCAATCCAGAGCTGGGATTCAGTTTCCCATTATTTATGAGATTTTTACAAGAAAATAAAGATACTTTTTAGCTGGTTCTTTGTAACTCTTTTCTTGTCAATGGATTCAGTGGTCTTTCTTTTTAAAACATCTTTAAAAAACTTAGAGATTGAATTTATAGCGAGTTATAATGCCTAGGGCAGTTAAAATGATCACACATTTCCATATTTGCATTTCACAATAGCCACAAAGACACTGTAGAGATCACATTTAATTTTCAGCAAATTGTCTTAGGCAGTGATTCTCTTGCTTATGAATTTTGGAAAATGGTAATTTCTCTTAATGTTTGCCATATTTACTATAGTTAAAAGCTTATATATTTTTTTCAGTTTAAGTTTCCAAAAGCACAATCTGTATTATGTTGATGCTACATATAACGTATGCAACACATTTATAATTAAACCTATGTGCACTCTGTATATAAAACTCTACATTTTTAATATAGTTATAAATATGATATATTTGCTCTGAATATAAGGAGGACGAGAGCTGCCTCATTGAATAATACCGTGTTCCAGGTACTGAGCTAGGTATTTTATATTTATTCCTTTAGTCTTCACAAAAGTTATGAGAGGTAAATTTACCTTTTAAGGCAATATCATTTCCTTAATTTCTGGAAAATTGTTACCTGGCCCTTTTAGCAGCCATTTCTAAGGGACAGAAAGCTTGTCAGGTGCTTGAAGTTGGTACCATCCTTTGTAGCTGCTGCCACTGGCCAGGAAGTAAGTAAAGTGAAGCCAATGGAAATGTCTCTGAATTATTGTAACGATTTACTTAATCCTGAGCAGGATTAAAGTGGAACCAATTACTTAGAGAAGGTAGGTGCAATATATCATTATCAACTCTCTTCAGTCATTTATTTCTTTATAATTAGATACATTCAAGTATATATTTGCTTAGGTTTTAAACAGATCTCCTTTTCATAACCCATTTAGTCATCTTTACATAGGGACACATAACAAAAAAAAAATGTGCTAAGTCTGATTGAAATAGCAGGTGGTAAGGGGGATAGTCAAGCATATGTAGGAGTCTAATACATATTTCTTTCCTTCAGGAAACGTAAGTGAGGTTGGGAATGTATAATTACAGAGGAAAATAGCTATTAATTCAAGACAGCATTTGATATGGTATACGAAGGCTTAAAGCAATAAATAAAGCCGGCTGGTATATAGCAGAGGGGAAAGATAACAGTCAAGGTCCTGGCAGGAAGCGGATGTCAGATTTAAACTGGGAATTCGAGGAGACTTTAACTTTTTAAAAAGACTCTTTACAAAGGGGAGTGTTTGTAAAGGGGAAAACCACACAGAGTGCAGTATTGGGGGAGTAAGGGAGCCGGCCCATGCCACTCACCTCCTGGGGCAGTGAGCAGGGTGGACAGGCTGGAACACTCACCTCCTGGGGCAGTGAGCAGGGTGGAGAGGCTGGAACACTCACCTCCTGGGGCAGTGAGCAGGGTGGAGAGGCTGGAGCGCGATCTGGAGGGGCAAACCGCACACTAGCCCTGAAAGAGCTGCTGGGTGCTGCGGTGTTCTGGCTGCAAGGAGGAAAAGATGGACCTTCTTTGAAAGAATGGAAGTAGAATGTACAGGTGCAAGAGGAGGGATGAGGACACTGTATTCAGAGTGAACACAGGACATCAAGGTTCCAATTTGGGAAAATGCATAGTTTGGGGTGACAAAGAGCAGAGGAGTGGGACATAGATTACAAAACAGTTTGGGGCCAAATTACGAAGGCCTTGAATACCAAGTCAAGGAATCTGTGCCTTGTCCTAACAACAACAGCCAGTGAACATTTTAAAATCAGTAATGAAGCTGGCATCTTAGAACAATTAATGAACACCGATAAGAAAACTGATTTGGAAGGAACAGACACAAGTGGCAGAACCTTCAGCTTAGACATAATAGCTTGATATGAAGTAATGGAGGGCAGTGGGACTGAAAAGGGGAAGAAATAGGGGCTGTAAAGAAGGAAGTCATGGTCCTCTTAAAGGTAAGGCTGAAAACCTGCTTCCGGGATGTTCTTGCCTCCCAACTGGGAATCCTGATTGAAATGTACCGAGAGTGAGCCAGGACAAATGTCCCATGTGAGCTGACAAAATACCCCTCAGGCTGGATTCTTACCAATCTAGGTCTGGTTAGGGTATGAGAATGGCTTGACCTGGATGGAGAAGATGGGGTCTGAATCACTGCTCCGCCAGTAGCAGCACATCACCTGGACCCTCTGAACCTCCAACTCACATCCTCAAAGTGAGACTCTACTATTTATTGCCTAGGGGGTTGTGGGAATTCATTCAGTGAGATTTGTGGATTGCAGAGAACCACAAGGAGGTGAGGACTGTGTAGGGGTGAGGATGGGGTCACTGTTACGCCTCTGAGGACCTTGTTTTCCTGGGCAGGGTGAGTGGAAAGGGAGCAGGCTCTTCCCAAACATTAAATTATACTCCACTCTCTTTCTGCTGTGTGCTCAGATTTGATTGATTACTATAAGCCTCAGACTTCCAATTATCCATCCACTGCTGAACAGGGCAGTACATTTTATCTGACAAGGTGAATTCTTTAAAAATCTTGGTTTATTTTCATTCTCCCAGCCCATGACTGCAAAAGGTTTTTTTTGTTGTTGTTGCTTCCCTGAGTTTGCCGCAGATGCTAGTTTTGGCTGACGATAATTTCCCCCAATGCCTGGTACTTTTTGGCCTTAGTATTTAGCAACATGCTGATATACAGATTAAAGCAGTGAGTCTATTTAAATAAAATGGATGTGAAATTTTCTTGCTTTCTCAGCTTTGAGGTTTGTATGCAGATGCCTCTGTGGATTCCCCAAGGAAAATACAGCTTTCGATTTTTGGCAATTTTTACAAATAATATATTTTCTTCCCTTCAGAGAATGCCCACAGAACTGATAATAGCTATAAAATAATATGATCACACTGATATGTAGACATTAAGTAGCTGTCTAGTCTCACTCACCAGCTAAGACTCCAAACCATGAAGTCCAAATTCTTGCCTTCACTAATTACGAATGACCTCATGCCATGGAACTCTATGATTGGGTTGACTAATTGAAGCCATGACTTAAATACCTCTAGGGTCAGGGATTCTCTTTAGTTATCCCAATGGCTTAGAAATAATTGTGTGTGTGTGTGTGTGTGTGTGTGTGTGTGTGTGTGTGTGTGTGTGTAGGGGGGTGTAGTTTATAATAGAAAATCTGAGTCTTGCCTCAATTTTTCTGTATTCTTCAATGACTGAACTTTCATGGAACACATTTTTAAACATAAATGAAGTCCCTGCTAAACCCATAGCCCTGTGCTGGATGCTCAGGGAGAAAGACCTGTAAGACATGGCTAGTCTTCTCTAAGGGTTTGTTGGGGACATTAGACCTCGGTAATACTGATGAGTGGTTGTCCTGTCTCTCCTCAGTCACTTCAGTTCAGTTCAGTCGCTCAGTTGTATCTGACTCTTTGTGACCCCATGGACTGCAGCACACCAGGCTTCTCTGTCCATCACCAACTCCTGAAGCTTGCTCAAACTCACGTCCATTGAGTCAGTGATGCCATCCAACCATCTCATCCTCAGTCACTTATTGCATAGCCATACCCTAGACCTGGCCATTCTGTGCATCCCACTCTTAACTGCTGAACGTCTTTTCAGGCCACTTTCTGTAAAACTCTAAGTCCAGCAAACATTCAGTATCACAAGGTTGAGTCCCTCCCTGTCACTATCTCTTGTCTTTCTAAGATCTGTCCTTTCCTCCCTCTACTCTGCTTACATTCCACACCCATCAACTGTTTACTTGTGGTCCCTGTCCTTATTCCCAGTCCCTTACAGTCACTTTTCCCTTCTTGCCCTATGCCTGGTAAAACCATGCTTCAATTCAACTCCTGTCCACTCTTCACGTGCACCCAGCCACTGACTGTGCTGGAGAGAACCTCCACAGCCACAGTGACAAGTCTCATTTTATATTCATGATTCCCGACCTCAGTGCGTGGAACTGGCAGTCCTTCTGTATTATCAAGATCCACTCCATCTTCTACTTCCTTAGATCCCTATTTCACATGTTCTCTTCTTTCTTTGCACCTCCAGGATCTCCTTGATTTTTTAACCTCTATTTTATTGGAGGGAAAAAAAAATAGAGACTCCCAGAAGAGAACTTCCCTGTTCTCCCAGCTCCTACTTCTCCCACTGTATCTGCTTTCCGCTTGGTTCCCTGGATGACTTAGTTGGATTCCTATGTGAAGCCAAACCCTCCACCATGTTCTTGATTGCATCCCTTCTCAGTTCAGTTCAGTTCAGTCGCTCAGTCGTGTCCGACTCTCTGCGATCCCATGAATCGCAGCACGCCAGGCCTCCCTGTCCATCACCAACTCCCAGAGTTCACACAAACTCATGTCCCATCAAGTCGGTGATGCCATCCAGCCACCTCATCCTCTGTCGTCCCCTTCTCCTCCTGCCCCCAATCCCTCCCAGCATCAGAGTCTTTTCCAATGAGTCAACTCTTCGCATAGTTCCAGCAACCATCTCTTCTCTTTCCTGATCAACAATGTTTCTTTTTCTATGGAGTCATTCCCAGTAACATACAAACATGCTGAATTATCACTCATCTTACAAAAATTAAGCAAAATCTGCCTTGATCCCACCCTCCCCTCTAAATACTGGTCTCCTTTACAGCAAATCCCCTTGGATGAGCCTTCTAGACACAATAATTCCCATTCCACTCTTTACTAAATACACTTCAGTCAGGATTTCATTCTCAAAATTGCTTCCCGAAAACTGCTCTTATCAAGATCTTCAGCAAACTCCATCTTACCACATTAAATGATTGATTCTCAGTCTTCACCTTATACATCTTTTCTTTTTTTTTGGAGGGGAGGGAGGCTTTGTTCTCCTGACATGGATGAGTGGGTGAGAGAGGAAGGTGTGAGAACCCAGCTCAGAAGAGACTTTGGGCATTCATTGGAGTCCCAGAGCTGAGTTCTTCAAAGAAATGGACAGAGATTTGAGATGGAGCACAGAGAAGGAGGCAGAGGGGAAGAGAGGGCTTAATATTTTGGTGGAAGGCTGCATCTTCAGCTGGCAGATATGGTCAAAGAATTATTTAAGTGCAGAAATTAAAGGTTTGAGGTGACCCAACTCTCCTTGTTATCTTAGATTCTTCATCTAGTCTACTTTATATATTGTGAGGGATGCTTTTAAGGAAAGGAAATCTATGTTTTATATGATACAAGGTGTAAAAGGAACAGCCCATATGGATAGTGAGATTACTTTCTGCTAACTAATTCAGCTATGGAAGAAGATCAGAACAGATAGCAACAAGGCTGCTTTGGGGTCTGCAAAGATGTTAAGATGGATATATATCTTTGATCACTTGCATTCACCTTATTCATCTTATTGGCAGCATTTTACCGTTGACCACTTGCTTTTTATTCCCACCACTTGGCTTCCAGGGTATCATTCTCAGTTTTGTCCCTGGTTGCTCCTTCTCTGTCTCCTTTCCTTGTTCCTTCTTATTTTTCCCAATCCCTGAACACTCTTGCAATAACCTCCAGTCTCACAGCTTTTCAAACTCTATTTACATGCTTTTCATTCTCAGATTTGTATTTCAAGCCTGGATGTCTTCCTCTAACTCCAGACTTACATATCCATCTGCCTAATGGGTATTGAATAAATAACTACTTGGATATTGAATAAATAACTACTCAACAGATGCCAGAATGAGCATGAATCTCCTTCCACCCAAAAATCTACTCCTCCCAATATTCCTCATGCTCCCAGTTATGAAGACCAGAGAACTTGGAGTCATTCCTGACTCCTTTCTTTATCTCCTGTCACATTCAATCTATCAGAAAGTCTTTTTATTCCTTCTTCAAAATATAACCAGGCTCCATGTTTCTCACACCTCCATTATTACATCTTGTCTAAGTCACCATTGCCTCTCACCTCTTACTGCAAAAGCCCCTTAACTTTGTCTTTTCTTCTGTGCTTATTCCTCTAAAATCTATTTCCAACACAGCATATGGAGTGAGCCTTTTAAAAATATAAGTAAAATTATGTAACTTCTCTGCTCAAAAAGCCTCCCATGGATTCCCAGCTCACTGAGACTAAAAATCAAAGTCCTTCCCATCACCTACCAGATCCTGCCTTCCTGACCTCATCTCCCACCACTTTCGCTGGCTTACTCTGCTCACACACTAGTGTCCTTCCAAAAACATGCCAAGATTTCTCCTGCCTCAGGGCCTTTGCACTGACTAGACCCTTTACCCTGAAATGTCATCCCACAGGTTCCTCATGGCTCATTCTCTCTACTCCAATATTGCCTCAGTGAGGCCTTTCTTGACCATCTGATATAAAATAGTATCCATCCCACTCTGGTATCCCTTTTTCTTCCTGTCCTGTTTTGTTTTTCTTCAAAGAACTTATCATTATTTCACTTACTACATGTTTGTTTATTTGTTTATTGTTATCACTCTCCTCCTACTATAATGTGAGCTCAGTGAGAGCGAGACCTTATTCACAGCTGTATTTGCAGCACCTATAACAGTGCCTGTTGCAGAATAGGGCGCCCTGGAAATATTTGCTGAATAAATGACTAATTAATTAAAATTTTAAAAAAAATGAACATCTGTGGCCTTTACTGATGTTTCAGGGAAGGTAGAGTGCCACACACTGAAGTCAGAGAATGCCTTGATGAGAGGATAAATCTAGACACTGAAGGATGGGTAGAATTTTGATGAGGTTAAGGAAAAGCATTCAGGTGAGAAGCAAATAAATATTAAAAGTTGAAGACAGAAAACATCAGCAACATGTATGAGCATCTACTACATATGCCAAATACTTTACTCATTATCTCATATCATTCTCATGATCACTGTAGCAGAGAGCTTTTATTACATCTATTTTATAAATGAGGAAACTTTGTTTCAGGTATTTTTCCCAGAACCTCTAACTAGTAAGTTGCAAGCCATTCTTGCAGTTGAGGTTTAGCTGTATCCAGAGCACATTCTCTTTCTCATTTTTTAAATCATCATCACTATTACCAGTGCTATTCATACTCCTGACCTCTCCTCCTATCATCCTCCTTCTCACACTATATGATGAATGAGGATCCTTGAAAGTGTTAGTTGCTCAGTCATATCTGACTCTTGGCAACTCCATGGACTGTAGCCCGTCAGGGTCCTCTGTCCATGGAATTCTCCAGAATACTGGAATGAGTAGCCTTCTCCCAGGGGATCTTCCCAACCTAGGGATCAAACCCGGGTCTCCTGCATTAAAGGCAAATTCTTTACCATCTGAGCCACCAGGGAAGCCCTCTATGAGGATCTTTGTTGGTACTTAATTAAATGATACATGAGAAACAGTGGTACTAACAGATATTCTCAAATCCTGCTCAATAATCTAGTGAAAGTTAAACATCTCTTAAGCTTGCTTACATCGGTAGCAGTACAATTTCTGTGTTGTGGACAGTATTTCTCTGGTGGTCATCTCAGCATGAAACATCAGTCCATTTATTTCTTTGTTGAGGCTGAATGGAACATTCCATCACTGGAAAGAAAAGCTTCAAGTTTAAATTTGAAATCTTTATTCCTATCTGGCAAGTTGGTGCTATCCTTAACAATTTGGAAAGAAGTGATGTTTTTGCTGCCATCAGCTACAAAGTGTTGGATACTCACAGTGCAATTTATCAGATTCACTTAGATTCCAGGTGACTCTGATCCAGTGGCTATGAAGAGTGAGTATTCAGCTAATTGCTATTTTATCCTCCTCCACCCCCAGTGTCTCTGACATTGAAGTAATTGAATCTGAATAGAGTCAGGAATTAAAACATTTTATTCACCACTGAAATTCATGGAACCACCAGGGAGAGGAGAAAGGAAAATTTTTGTTGTCTTTTCTAAAACCTGTTGCCTTCAGAATAAAGTTTAAAGAAAGTATCATTGTTCAGTTTGGTTGTGGCAACAAACATCCTCCAGATTTCAGTTACAACAGCAAAGCAATGGCTTATTTCTCACTTATGTTTCATGTTAGTCATGGGTCATTGTGGGGTCAGCTGTGGTTCTGCTCCGTGGATCACCTTCATTCCAAAACTCAGCTGAAGAAGCAGGTCCTCTATGGAATAAGCCAATCTGGTGCAGAGGGGGAAAAGCAAGAGAGCTACTGGAAACAAAGACTCTTAAGGTTTCTGCTCAAACATGGCATATGTGGTCTATATGTCAGGGTCCAGGCAAATCACATAACTAAGCCCAATGTCAATGGGGCAGAAATGTATACTCCTCCTATTGGAGACAATGAAAATCCCAGGGCAATGAATGGGGATGTGAACTTCTCTTGCAGGAAGAAAGAGTGGAGAGCCAGGAACCATAATAAAATATAACACACATTCCTTATCATAGCATTCAAAATCCATAGGAGGAATTTCCTGGCAATCCAATGGTTAGGACACGGCACGTTCAGTACTGTGGGCCTGGGTTTGACCCTGACTGGGGAAACTGCAACCTGAGAAGCATGGCCAAAAAACAAAAACAAACCAAGAAAAGCCATTGAGAATTCAGTTTCATGTCCCTCCACATCCCTCATTTTGTCTGTGCTCTGGCCTTCTGTCCCCTAACCACCACACTCTCACCTGTCCATGTCTGTTCCCTTAGTTGAACATTCAATTCTCTCCATTTTCTGCCAACTGGAAGTTGCTCTCAGCCTTTAAGTTCCAGCTCAGATGTCATCTACTTTATAAAGCATCTCAATTGGTGGTATGTCTCTCTGGCTCTAACTTTATAATCTTCCTTGGCAAGTTTAGATAAAAAGATCCTGGAGGGGAGAACCCAGGAATTCTATGTTGGCATTCCTCTCTTGCTTCTTTGGGGTCAGAGTCTTGACCCTAGTAGTCATTTAATAAATTCCACTGAATGACTAAAAACCTACACATTCACCATCAAGCTAATGCATAATGTGAAATTTTAAGTCTTTTCTACGGGAGGCATAGGTAAGCAAACCTCAGAGAGGAATCTTTTGGGAACTTTTCTCAGTCAGAAACAGTCACAGAGGTGATTCTGTTGGTTCCACAATCTAGATTCTATCAGTTGTGTGTGTGTGTGTGTGTGTGTGTGTGTGTATGATGACCCCTACCTTTCCATTGATAAACATTATGGGCACCATGTTTTCGCAGCAACATTGCTTCCCTTGCCAATGACTGCTGCATTGAGAAGTGGTGTTTATTTTCCTTTTTTTTCGCCGCAGTATTAGCTTCTCACCTTTGGCATTCCGCTTGAGGTACTTGTCCGTGGCCTCTCAGTAGGAGGGGTGGTGGAGAAAGAATGGGCCACAGGAGAGGTGCTATGAATGCAATGGAAAAAGAAAGAGCTGACAACCAGAGAAGCTAAGTTAGATCTGTCTCCACTCCTAACTACATTTGTAGCCTTGGGTGAGTTACTTGACTTGACTGCCCCTTCAATTTTCTTATTTATTAAAAAAAAAAAGAAAAGGATAATTAGATAGGAACAGATGTAAGGATATTGTATTAGCACTAATGTATGAAAAGAACCCAATATCATTTTGGCATATTTTATGCTTAAAAGTCAGTGCTACAAAAATCACTCGTTCCATAATGGGTTACTGGCACAGTTGGTGCCCTTAGCAAAATGGTCTTGATGTGTCGCCAGTATGGAATAAGCCCTTGGTTCCCATCCAGCTTCTTCAGTCTGATCCCATCTATTTATCCTTGGCTTTAATAAACTCAGGGGTCAAATATGAATGTGACTTGGTGAGTCTAATCATGTGTCATGTGAGCATGGTAGTGAAAAATCATGGCTAGTAACCCCACCCTTCTAGTTCCTGGGGAGGAAGCCAGACTCCACTGGGAAGCTGGGAAGGGACTTACAGGCTCCTGACCCTCTGAGCCATTTACATGAAAGCTGCCCACTCCACTTGATGGTTAGAATATGAAACCACCATGATTAGGGAACTGGGCTCTCACTTTTGAGCATGCTCTTTTCTTCTTTCTACTTAACAAATGTGCTGGGTTTTATGAAAGAAGTCTGGGTGTTCCTTTGAATAGGTAGACATGTGTATGCAAAACTTTGTTCTTCTGTCCTGAGTATGGGCAAAAAAATACCGGTTTTAACATATTTCAGAGGAGTCTATAACTATCCATTTCCAGCAACTCCATCTTTCTTTCCTCATAGTAAGTGTATTAGTCAGGATTCTTCAGAGGGAAATATAGAGAAAGAACCAACAGGAATGTGTGTGTGTGTACCCATTCCATATTTGGATCTCTTTATGTATATGTTATAATTGATAGATAGGGAGAGAGAGAGAGATTTATTTTAAGGATTGGCTCACACCATTATGGAGGCTTGGTGAGTCATTCAAATACCAATGAAATGGGCTGGCAGGCTGGAAACTCAGGGAAGAGTTGTAGTTCAAGTCCAAAGGCAGTCTTCTGCAGAATTCTTGTTTTGTTTGGGGGAGGTTAGTTTTTGTTCTGTTAAAATCTCAACTGATTGTATGAGGCCCACCCCCATTATGGAAAGTAATTTGCTTTATTCAAAGTCCCTCAATTTAAATGTCAATCTTATCCAAAAAAGTCTTCACAGAAGCATCCAAAATAACATCTGATCAAATATCTGCATACCCTATTTACAACAGCCAGAACATGGAAGCAACCTAGATGTCTTTTGACAGATGAATGGATAAAGAAGTTGTGGTACATATACACAGTGAAATATTATTCAGCCATAAAAGGAACGAATTTGAGTCAGTTGAACTGAGGTGGATGAACCTAGAGCCTGTTGTAAAGTAAGTCAGAAAGGGGAAAACGTATCATCTATTAATGCATATATATGGAATCTAGAAAAATGGTGCTGATGAATCTATTTGTAAGGCAGGAATGGAGACGTAGACATAGAGAATGGACTTGTAGATATAGTGGGGGAAGGGGAGGGTGAGACATGTTGAGAAGGTAGCATTGAAACACATACATTCAGATCAGATCAGATCAGATCAGTCGCTCAGTTTGCGACCCCATGAATCACAGCACGCCAGGCCTCCCTGTCCATCACCAACTCCCGGAGTTCACTCAGACTCACGTCCATCGAGTCAGTGATGCCATCCAGCCATCTCATCCTCTGTCATCCCCTTCTCCTCCTGCCCCCAATCCCTCCCAGCATCAGAGCCTTTTCCAATGAGTCAACTCTTCGCATGAGGTGGCCAAAGTACTGGAGTTTCAGCTTTAGCATCATTCCTTCCAAAGAAATCCCAGGGCTGATCTCCTTTAGAATGGACTGGTTGGATCTCCTTGCAGTCCAAGGGACTCTCAAGAGTCTTCTCCAACACCACAGTTCAAAAGCATCAATTCTTCAGCACTCAGCCTTCTTCACAGTCCAAGTCTCACATCCATACATGACCACTGGAAAAACCATAGCCTTGACTAGACGAACCTTTGTTGGCAAAGTAATGTCTCTGCTTTTGAATATGCTATGTAGGTTGGTCATAACTTTCCTTCCAAGGAGTAAGCGTCTTTTAATTTCATGGCTGTAGTCACCATCTGTAGTGATTTTGGAGCCCATAAAAATAAAGTCTGACACTGTTTCCACTGTTTCCCCATCTATTTGCCATGAAGTGGTGGGACTGGACGCCATGATCTTCATTTTCTGAATATTGAGCTTTAAGCCAAGTTTTTCACTCTCCACTTTCACTTTCATCAAGAGGCTTTTGAGTTCCTCTTCACTTTCTGCCATAAGGGTGGTGTCATCTGCATATCTGAGGTTATTGATATTTCTCCCCGCAATCTTGATTCCAGCTTGTGTTTCTTCCAGTCCAGCATTTCTCATGATGTACTCTGCATATAAGTTAAATAAGCAGGGTGACAATATACAGCCTTGACGAACTCCTTTTCCTATTTGGAACCAGTCTGTTGTTCCATGTCCAGTTCTAACTGTTGCTTCCTGACCTGCATACAAATTTCTCAAGAGGCAGGTCAGGTGGTCTGGTATTCCCATCTCTTGAAGAATTTTCCACAGTTTATTGTGATCCACACAGTCAAAGGCTTTGGCATAGTCAATAAAGCAGAAATAGATGTTTTTCTGGAACTCTCTTGCTTTTTCCATGATCCAGCGGATGTTGGCAATTGGATCTCTGGTTCCTCTGCCTTTTCTAAAACCAGCTTGAACATCAGGAAGTTCACAGTTCACATATTGCTGAAGCCTGGCTTGGAGAATTTTGAGCATTACTTTACTAGCGTGTGAGATGAGTGCAAGTGTGCGGTAGTTTGAGCATTCTTTGGCATTGCCTTTCTTTGGGATTGGAATGAAAACTGACCTTTTCCAGTCCTGTGGCCACTGCTGAGTTTTCCCAATTTGCTGGCATATTGAGTGCAGCAGTTTCACAGCATCATCTTTCAAGATTTGGAATAGCTCAACTGGAATTTCATCACCTCCACTAGCTTTGTTCGTAGTGATGCTTTCTAAGGCCCACTTGACTTCACATTCCAGGATGTCTGGCTCTAGGTCAGTGATCACACCATCGTGATTATCTGGGTCGTGAAGATCTTTTTTGTACAGTTCTTCTGTGTATTCTTGCCATCTCTTCTTAATATCTTCTGCTTCTGTTAGGTCCATACCATTTCTGTCCTTTATTGTGCCCATCTTTGCATGAAATGTTCCTTTGGTATCTCTGATTTTCTTGAAGAGATCCCTAGTCTTTCCCATTCTGTTGTTTTCCTCTATTTCTTTGCATTGATTGCTGAGGAAGGCTTTCTTATCTCTTCTTGCTATTCTTTGGAACTCTGCATTCAGATGTTTATATCTTTCCTTTTCTCCTTTGCTTTTCACTTCTCTTCTTTTCACAGCTATTTGTAAGTCCTCCCCAGACAGCCATTCTGCTTTTTTGCATTTCTTTTCCATGGAGATGGTCTTGATCCCTGTCTCCTGTACAGTGTCACGAACCTCATTCCATAGTTCATCAGGCACTCTATCAGATCTAGGCCCTTAAATCTATTTCTCAGTTCCACTGTATAATCATAAGGGATTTACCATATGTAAAATAGATAGCCAGAGGGAAGTTGCTGTATAACACAGGGAGCTCTGCCCAGTGCTCTGTGACAACCTAGAGGGGAAGGATGGGGTGGGGGTGGGAGAGAGGTTCAAGAGAGAGGGGATATTTGTATATTTATGGATGATTTATGTTTCTGTACAGCAGAAACCAACACAATGTTGGAAAGCAGTTATCCTCCAATTAAAATAAAAAAATCTCAAAAATATCTACACACCATAGCCTCACTAAATTGAGACACAAATTTAATCATCACAATAATATAAAACAGCAAACAGCCCACTGATGTGAGAAGTAGAGTCATAGGAACTAAGAACAAAAAGGAACCTTTGAGAACATCTAGTCTGACCTCTTTCACCTTGCAGATAAGAAAACCAAAGCTCAGAGATTACACACCTCCTTAGCCAGAAAGCTGGGACTTGATCTCAGGTCCCTGACTCTTTCTATGATTGCCAAATTCAGTATTGGTTATTTAATTCAACATGAAATACAATTTAATGTCCTTCCATGAAAATTAGACAGAGTCAGGTTTAGATTTGGGTTATTTGTATGGCACCTGCCAAGCAAATTGCAATTAGACTCATGTTTTCTTCCTAAGACAATGTAAAAAAAAATGTAATTTGAGACAAAAACAACAAAATGGGGATGGAGCTTGTTAGGAGCAGAGTTTTTGTATACTATTGAACCTAAATTATTATTAGTTCAACCTAGATTGTTACTGATTTAAGATGTTAATTGTAATCTGCTTTTTCTGAGGTAGCCCAGGTCATCCATGGAGGAAGCCAATGAGTGAATTCCCTGAGCTGGAAGGACTAGTCTAAATGTGTAAGAAAAAATGTATGCTTCAGTGAAAAATTCTGCCTTGTCTAAAGCACATGCTTCTGGGCTGTCTGACTCTGATTCCATGGAGCTATTTTCATCTGAGTACTGTAGATAACTGATAGCAATGCAAACCAACTCTTTTTATAAACATGAGAATGAATTCTCTGCATGGGAGGGACAGCACTTCTCCAATCCAAGAAAAAGGTGGTTTCGCCTCCATTTGCACATTTATTTCAACATTCCTTTAGTTGGTATGAATTTGGGGTATAAATCTGTGCTTCTTTGATTCTTCTTAATCTAGTTATAACAGCTGCCTGGTTCTCTCAATTAATGAGTCAAATAAAATCTTTAACATGTGCTCATTTTATAGCTCTATGAGAATGATGATTCTGCCTTTTTTGGAAAATTATCCTTTAAGGAATGTCATGTCTTTCCCAGCACATAAAAAGAATGCTCTGCTGAATCAAAATCTACCCTCTGTACCACATCCATTCAGCTTCATTCTGCTTTAAATCCTCACATTGGAAAAAAAAAAGTTTAATTAGGTTTTCCCAGGATTTGCTGCATTCAAATCTACTGGGGAAAATCGAAGTGGAAATAGAGACTCTGGCAGCAAAAGAAAATAGATTGGAGAAGAGATGGAAGAACACATGGATTTCTTAACCACTTAGTTGAGGATCTGAGAAACTAGGCTGAGATAGGTGAAGGCGGAAAATAGGATAAATAACGTCTCAAAGCAATTGCCTCTGAGATCCGCCCAAATCATCAGTTATCCCTCTAATGGGCTGTTTTCCTCCACCCCCACGCTCCACATAAACTTCTAAAATGGCTTATTAGCAAGTATATTGGGCTCCATTCATCTCAGGAACATTTTAGTCTGCACAGTCTGGGCTCCCCGGCTCCTAGGGAACAGCCAGGAAAGATCTCAAGAAGTTAGTTCTTCAGGCGAGTTCTTAGGAAGACGACAGAACAGAGGGGACCTCCTTGTCTTCCTCTGCTCCCTCTATAACCTGAATCCCTCAAAGCTTTATAAGCATGTCAAGGCAAGGGGACGTGCAGGACATACTCAGCAAGCTAAACCCAGGATCCCCCACCCACCCACTTTGCCCAGAAGGTTCAGGCTGCTTCAACACAGCCTCTGCTATTAGTTTTCCTATTGCGTTTGTCCCTGCCAGGTCACTCTGTGTTCCAGCTTCTCCATAGTGTTGCTGGATGTCTGTTGGCCATGGCTACTACTTTTCCAAATGATCCCTCCACCATCAGCTTCATTGCATTTGTCTACTTGCTTGAAGGTCCTGCTGCTCATTCCTTCCAGACAGTAGAGCTTTCATTGGATCCCAGAGGATACTCAACTCCTTAACACCTCACCATCTACTCTGATGGGGAAAGTTCCTGGGGGTTTTACCTTACCTTACCCTATCTTACTTTAGCTATTCTCTCCCCTATGGCCCCATCAGTAGTCCAGATCCTTGTCTTCTCTTTTCTGGGGTATGCAGCAGTGTCCTAAAGATTGTATTAGGTTGGGGAAACAAACCCTGAAGTTCTATTGTATTAACATGATACACCTGCAGTCCTTGTTACCAGGTTTACCCCACAGCTCTCTTTGACCAGGTGGCGCAGTGGTAAAGAATCCGCCTCTAATGCAGGAGACTCAAGTTTGATCCCTGGGTTGGAAGGATCCCCTGGGGAAGGAAATGTCAACCCACTCCAGTATGCTTGCCTGGAAAATTCCATGGACAGAGGAGCCTGACAGGCTACAGTCCATGGAGGTGCAAAGAGTCGACACAACTGAACAATTGAGCACAACTGAGCAACTGTGACCACACACACACACTCCATTGGTCATAGCAAGTCACAAGGCTAGTCTAGAGTTCATGTGGGAGAGGAAGGAGACACCACCTCTTTATGGGGGGAGTAGCAAAGAATTTTTGGCCATCTTTAATGAGCCAAGTACAGTAAAAATGAATGATAAAAAATATTTGCGCAGTGCTTGAGAACTATGTTTACAAACACCTGCTCGAAAAAGTTAGACTTTGTTTTTACTCTCATTTTTCCAAATTAAAAAACAAAACAAAACAAAACAAAACCATGGCATATTTAAGTGACTTGACCAATATCACTTGTCTAAGAAGTAACAGAGGATGAGATGGCTGGATGGCATCACTGACTCAATGAACATGAATTTGAGTGAACTCCAGGAGTTGGTGATGGACAGGGAGGCCTGGCGTGCTGCGATTCATGGGGTCGCAAAGAGTCGGACACAACTGAGCGACTGAACTGAACTGAAGAAGTAACAAAATGGGGGCTTATATTAGGTTTCCTGGCTTTTATATTATGCTTTTCCCTCAACTTCTCACTGTCTAGTTTTAGCTCTAAGGGAACATGGAAAAAGTTCCTTTCATTTTCCATTTGCTTTAATTTTGGTGACCTCACATGCTAGAGAAATAGAAGAGCTATGAAAAACAGACTAAGGAAACAGATTAACTGAAACATGTATTAATATTTATGACCCTAAACTGTAACTTCTAGATTTTACTGAATAAGTTACAGGTGAAGAGGCAAAGCACCGAGAAAGCTATTAATGTGTGTCATGAACATGGTTCTCATTTATCAAATAAATGATTACAGACATTTCGAGAGTGAGTCTGGGCGAAGTTTCCCTTGAGCTGATGACTGTCACAGTTACTTACAAGTGTACACGTCTCAGTATGTTATTTTGAAATAGCATCTTAGTTCCTGAGATGAGGCCATGGCAGCCACTTCAGCTGACAGTGAGAAAAAGTAGAAGGGGCGGAAAGGAGGCAGGAAGCAGCAGGAAGGTGGAACAGCTTAGAGAAGCCCAGTTCTCGTTTAGCTACCCAAGCACTCTGCCATCCCCCAGCCCCAGAACGGGCAGAGCTCTGCCACAGGCCGCCTGGGATATCCCAGGGCAGAAGAGAGCCCAACAGAGGGGCAAGTGGGAGCTGAAATCCTCCTGCATTCCAAACTCCAACTAGGAGCTGTGAACAGACTGTGCCTACTCAGGGTGGGGCAGGGAGAGTTTCCTGTTCTACTCAAAGGCACATTTCTTTCCCTGTGTCATGAACATGGAGGAGGTGCATTTGTCTAATTGTCACAAAGGCATACTATGCCCCACAGCCGATGAGCTGCTTATTGCAAAGTAGGCTTCAATTTCATAAATTAAAAAGCCCTACTCTAGCACTGCCCTTTCAAAAACCTGTCATCCCTGACCTCAACTCTCACGTGGCTCACACAGTCAGTGGCCTCGCAGCATGGAAACCTGCCCAGACTCGTGCGGGGTTTTTCCACTGGCTGTTCCTCAGGCCGTTTGTCAGGTCATCAGCTTCTCTTCCTCCTATTCTTTGAAATGAGGGAAGTGGACCAGATAACCTTGGTGTCCCTTCCTGGTCATAACATGCTGTGGCTTATAATTCAGTGAGTGAAAATAAGTCAGGGAGTGGGTCAGACAGGAAAGTCTAGTCTGGGCTTCTCTCTGGGTAGCTTTATTTTCTATTTTCTTCTTTCTGGCCATTTTGTTGAGTCCTACCTTATACTTGTAATCAGAGGACTACAGCCTTCCCAGGTGGCACTAGTGGTAAAGAACCCACCTGCCAAGGCAGGAGACGTTAAGAGACATAGCTTTGATTCCTGGGTTGGGAAGACCCCTTGGAGGAGGGCACGGCAACCCACTCCAGCATTCTTGCCCAGAGAATCTCACAGACAGAGGAGCCTCGCAGGCTACAGCCCATCAACTTGCAAAGAGTCGAACACAACTGAAGCGACTTAGCAGGTACAGGTATCCAGAGAAAAAAAGATTACAGCTTGAGATAAGATAAAGACCAGCAAATATAAACAAACATTTGGTTTCTTCCTCTCCCTCTGTGCACTCTCTTATCCAAGCACACATGTATACATATACACACGTTGAGCTTAGGACAGACCTTTCCTCATTTCAATACAGGTTTCCCTAATGGCTCAGATGGTAAAGCATCTGCCCACAATGCAGGTAGACCTGGGTTCGATCACTGGGTTGGGAAGATCCCCTGGAGAAGGAAATGGCAACCCAATCCAGTACCCTTGCTTGGAAAATCCCATGGGCAGGGGAGCCTGGTTAGGCGTACAGTCCATGGAGTTGCAAAGAGTCAGATATGACTGAGCGACTTCACTTTTCACTCTTCCTCATTTCAAAGCATAAACAATAAGATACAGTTTCCCAGATGTAACCATTTAATGCACTCTAAATTTATTTCTCTACAGCACAGAAACAACTAAAGTACAGAGAATCCATGCCCCGGGCATCTCTGTTTACATGTCTCCATATACAATTTTTAAAGGAAGTAGTTCATATTAATAAATGAGGTTGCCTGCCTTCCCAGGTCTCTTCTCATGGAAAGTGCTATCAAAAACCTCATAAATCATTCTGTGCCACCAAGGCTCATCTTTGTAACACAAAAGGAGCCTATTTCACTCTGAAATTTTTTACTTATCTCTTATACACTTCATGCATTACCATTATTTATATTTTTCCATAAAGCAAATGATTCCCCGGTGCCCTGAGGCAGGCAGATAGTTGTTTTATGCTGCTGGGTTATAAGGAGTGGGAGAGAATAGAGTGGAGGTGGAGAGGCTGGGTGGAGAAAGCCAGACTTGGTGGCTTATGAGACGTATGAAAATGAGGGAGAGGGAAAATTGGGGGCAGGGAGAACAAAGGGGTTGATCAATATCAGCTTAACACTTATCTAGCACCGTATGTACCTTTGCCCACCTGGATGTCCCACAGCCACCGGGTAATCAGTGAGTCCTGAATTGAACTCATTATCTGCTGCTGCACAGACACACAGGTCTGTCCCCCACACTGTGAATGACACCCCCATCCATCCAGAAGTTGCACATATTATCTCATTCAATTTTCCCTTCCCTCCGTACAATGGAAATTATTACTCCTAATTAACAGATGAGGAAACTCAGACTCAGGGTGGCCAAGCAAGGGCTTCCAGAACAAAGCACCATGGATTGGATGACTTAATAGATAGAGTAATAAACAGAAATTAATTTTCTCACAGTTCTGGAGGCTGCAAATCCAAGATCAACGTGCCAGCAATGTTGGTTCCTCCTGGGGCCCCTCCCCTTGGCTTGCAGATGGCTGCCTTTGATCCGTGTCCTCACATCGTCTTTTCTCTGTGTACCTGAATCCCTAATGTCTCTCTCTTCTTGTAGGGACACTAGTCTTACTGGATTAAGACCCATTCATGTGACCTCATTTAACTTTACCTATTTCTTTAAAGGCTCTCTCTCCAAATACAGCCTTATTCTAAGGTGCTGGCATTCAGTTCAGTTCAGTCGCTCAGTCGTGTCCGACTCTTTGTGACCCCGTGAATCGCAGCACGCCAGGCCTCCCTGTCCATCACCAACTCTTGGAGTCTACCCAAACTTATGTCCATTGAATCAGTGATGCCATCCAGCCATCTCATCCTCTGTCATCCCCTGCCCTCAATCTTTCCCAGCATCAGGGTCTTTTTAAATGAGTCAGCTCTTCGCATCAGGTGGCCAAAGTATTGGAGTTTAAGCTTTAACATCAGTCCTTCCAATGAACACCCAGGACTGATCTACTTTAGGATGGACTGGTTGGATCTCCTTGCAGTCCAAGGGACTCTCAAGAGTCTTCTCCAACACCACAGTTCAAAAGCATCAATTCTTCGGCGCTCAGCTTTCTTTCAGTCCAACTGTCACATCTATACATGACTACTGGAAAAACCATAGCCTTGACTAGATGGACCTTTTTTGACAAAGTAATGTCTCTGCTTTTGAATATGCTGTCTAGGTTGGTTTTTAACTTTCTTTTCAAGGAGTAAGCGTCTTTTAATTTCATGGCTGCAGTCACCATCTGCAGTGATTTTGGAGCCCAGAAAATAAAGTCAGCCACTGTTTCCACTGTTTCCCCATCTATTTGCCATGAAGTGATGGGACCAGATGCCTTGATCTTAGTTTTCTGAACGTTGAGCTTTAAGCCAACTTTTTCACTCTCCTCTTTCACTTTCATCAAGAGGCTCTTTAGTTCTTCTGCTGCTGCTGCTAAGTCACTTCAGTCATTTCCTACTCTGTGCGACCCCATGGACTGCAGCCTACCAGGCTCCTCCATCCATGGGAGTTTCCAGGCAACAGTACTGGAGTGGGGTGCCATTGCCTTCTCCCTTAGTTCTTCTTTACATTCTGCCATAACAGTGTTGTCATCTGCATATCTGAGGTTATTGATATTTCTCCTGGCAATCTTGATTCCAGCTTGTGCTTCCTCCAGTCCAGCATTTCTCATGATGTACTCTGCATAGAAGTTAAATAAGCAGGGTGACAATATACAGCCTTGACGTACTCCTTTTCCTATTTGGAACCAGTCTGGCATTAGGACTTCAATATATGAAGGTGGGGGTGGATAATTCAGGCCATGACACCAAAGGATCCACTCAGCACAAGGATCCACACTCGGGTCCTTTCACTCCAATTTCAAAGCATCTTTATTTGTTTTCATTTACTAATGATGTGGAAGAGATGGTAGGTGGTAAATTCAAGGTGTAGGGAATTCCAGAGCTCAGAGGAGTTTGGTGTGATAAACATGTCATACTCAGGACAAGGATAGTGGTAATTCATTCATTTGGCCACAAAAGTGTATTACATGCCTATCACCGAAAAGTCCAGGCAATTTTTTCTAGACATAGATAATGTGATGAGGACCTTCCCGACCTAGGGATGAAACCAGGGTCTTCTGCATTCCAGGCAGGCTCTTTATCATCTGAACTACCAGGAGGCCCATAGATAATGTAAAACTGAACAAAAACAAACCAGGTCTTGGCACAGTTACTGTCTAACTCTTACTCTAAGTATTAAGTTTACAAATCAAAGTTTAAATTTATAAATGAAAAAGGTACAATACAGTACGAATTTGCTACCTCGTGGTGAGGCTGTGGAGCAGAAGCAGAGGTCAGTGGTGTGATGGGAGTGCAGCAAGGCAAACCTGGTCCAGGAGGTGGTAGCCGACGCTGTGATGCTTCTCAGCTCCCCACTACAGGACAGATGACTCATTCCTCAGCTGCTGGCTTTGGTGTTGCAGGATCTTTGCTGAGTCCCTCTGCAGGAATTGCATTCAGTCAAAGGAAGTCTCCTAAGCCAAGGTGTCCCCTCCCACATCCAATGACTGATCCCTGTTGGAAGGAGGGGGATGTTAGTCATAAAGATCTGGCCTCCCCTCCTTACCTCCTTATGCTCAAGATGGACAACACTGAAGGGTTACCAGCTTCAGGATGACCGTGGACTCAGCTGAGCTCTGGATAGCAAATGCACTGTACTTCAACTCCTCTCTCTGCCTGGTCTCCTTCTGTGTTTCCCCCAAAGGTGCTGATCCTGGAGGCACTCCCAGTGAACTTTTTTACTGCAGATCTTCATTTCAGATTCTGTTTTCCTAGAAAAGCAAAATTTGTTTGCAAAGACTGCTATAACAAACTACCGTGAGCTGAGTGGCTTCAACAAGAGACAGTTGCAGAGGCTAGAAGTCTGAGATCAAAGAGTCAGCAGGGTTGGTTTCTTCTGAGGGCCAAGGGCCTCTCTCCTCATCTTGCAGATGGTTCATCTCCTTATGAGTTTCCATATTGTCTTCTCTCTGTATCTCCATCCAGATTTCCCCTTTTGATAAGGACACCAATCTTATTGGATTAGGGCCCAACTTAAAGTTCTTATTTTAACTTGATTACCTTTGTAAAGAAGTGAAAGTGAAGGTCACTCAGTCATGTCCGACTCTTTGCAACCCCATGGACTATACAGTCCATGGAATTCTCCAGGCCAGAATACTGGAGTGGGTAGCCTTTCCCTTCTCCAGAGGATCTTCCCGACCCAGGGATCAAACCCAGGTCTCTCACATTGCAGGTGGATTCTTTACCATCTGAGCCACCAAGAACTTATCTCTAAATAAGATCATGTTATAAGGTACTGGGGATGAGGGCTTCAACATATCAATTTGGGGGTCACAATTCAACCAAACATTACCTAACCCAAAAGACTGGGGAAGTAGCGCCTGAAGAATGGCATCGACTAGGTGAAAACTGGAGCAGTAAGGCAGGATGGTGAGAGAAGAGTTTCAGGGAGAAGGAACATTATACACAAAGACTGGACGTGGGAAGGGGTAGGACACCGCTGAGTACAATTCATCGGGAGGAATTTCAGGCAACCAGGCTGGGTCTTGAACATTAATGCACAAGCCATTCACAGACCAGACCAGCAGGAGCTGATTGCCAAGGTAATCCCCAACAGAGAGTCCAAAGGCTTGCAAACCAGTGATGTCGTTCCTTGCAGAAGGTAGATTTGTTTCTGAGTTTGGCTGGGCCAGAGGAAATTAGCCTTAGGTTGAAGCCAAAGTATTCCAAAGTGAGTTTCTAAAAAATTGTTTATTTATTTATTTATATTTAGTTCTTGGCTGCATCTTGCATCATGTGGGGTCCCAGTTCCCTAACCAGGGATCGAATCTGCACCCCTGCATTGGAAGCACAAAGTCTTAACCACTGGACCACCAGGGAAGTTCTCCAAAGTGGGTTATGAACTCTAAGAATGTGTAGAGCTAGGCAGGGGTAAGGCTTACTCATGAGGAGACAGTGGAGAGCAGTGCTTAGAGGAGGAGCTGGACAAAGCAGGACAGTTTACAACTAAGGCTGGGAACACCAAGGTCCTCTACCCACCACAGCCCTGATGGAGGGTATGAAAGGAGGAGAGGAAGAGGAGAGAAATAAAGTTTGTTCCCCCTCCTCACAGTCTTGCTTTCTCTTGGTACCCACAGAAAGATGCCCTGACTCCAAAATAAGGGCTTTTAACCATTAGGTAATATGGAATAAGGGCTTACCAGGTGGCTCAGTGGTTAAAAACAAAACAAAACAAAACAAAATCTGCCTGCTAAGCAGGAGACATGAGTTCAATCCTTGGGTCAGGAAGGTGCCCTGCAGAAGAAAATGACAACCCACTCCAGTATTCTTGCCTGGGAAATCCCATGGACAGAGGAGCTTGGTGGGCTGCAGTCCATGGGATTGCAAAAGAGTCAGACGATTTAGCGACTAAACAACAATAACAACAATACAGAGTAAACTGTCAGCAGAGGCTGAACCAAAACTACCCAAATAAGTACATGACTAAGTGAGGGACTGAGTCTTAGCTTCATTTTCTTCTGAGCCTTTAGCATCCAACACAGTCAGGCAAATGGTAGGAATGTGAGGAATACTTGAGTATTTGTCCCTTTGGTTGTCTAAGAGGACATTCCAAAGATACCAAGAGTTGCCAGATGAATCCATGAGTCTATCCCCAGCCTGTGAGACCTTCATCTGGAAAGGAGGAGTTTATTGCAATTCACTACCTTTTCAAATATTTTCAATGCTGGTTTTTTTTTAATATTACTTCCCAAGGTGTTTTAATAAAGAGACTGAGATTAGGCAATGCACATGTTACAGAATTTATTAGTTCTTCTTCAAGAAGGAAATCAAATTCTTTCCAAAATACATGGCTTAATTATACAAGGGGGTATGCTAAATAAAAATATGTGGTCATTTTTAGAGTGTGTGTTTTGAATTTTATGTTTTTGGCCTGAATAATTAACATTTTAAGCTTTTCCTGTTTTCTGCCTTTAAACTTGAAACTTCTTGTATCTTTGATGACGTTTGCCTAGAAGAGGACCCAGGATGCAAATATTCCCATCGTTAAACTGCTACACTATTTATCAAAGCTATGGTTTGCTGGGTTTTGTATTGAGTGACATTCTAACATCAAGAAATTGCCAGGCAAGTGTGTCATTCACTCCCAAAGTGGCAGCTCTGAGTAAATGAATTATAGAGAAATATATGGGGGCCGTTAGAGTGAATTTTTTTCCCCTTTCTTCTAAAAGGTGGCTTTAGACAACCTTAGAAAGAAAGCAGAGAGAGAAGTGAGACCTGGAATTCTCCCAGAGGAGAAAAGGTCTAGTGAGTAGGAGCTGCCGAGCCCTCAGAGAAAGTGGCAGAGATGAGTGAAGGACACAGTGAACACCTGCCCGCTAAGCCGGGCATCCCTTGTGGCTCAGGTGGTAAAGGGCCTGCTGGCTCAAATGGTTTGTCTGCAACGCAGAAGAATGAAGATTGATCCCTGGGACAGGAAGATCCCCTGGAAAAGGGAATGGCCGCCCACTTCAGTATTTGTGCCTTGAAAATCCCATGGACAGAGAAGCCTGGCAGGCTACAGTCCATGGGGTCGCAGAGACAGACACAACTGAGCAATTAATACTTTCACTTTCAACTAATGTACACATATGTGGCCATAACGTGGCACAGAATGACCAGAACTGAGGACATGGATTGACGAAGAGACATGCTGGCTAATTTCTGACTGGATGTTAGACACTGACAATTTCACCTTGTTGGGTGCTGGTTATTTTGAGGTACCTGTAAGCATTCAGAAGATTTGTACCATTATAAAATTAAGTTACCTAGACACACTTTGATTCTCCTGGGTCTTGATTTTGATGAGTTTTAGATGGAACCAGAGCAGCATTTATTATAGAGTCCTCTCTCTGATGCGGATTATGAGGTCTTCCACTCTAGCTGATAGGATCAGAAACTGTGCGCTGCTCTGTGTGAGCCCCGGCTATGTTCTCCACAATCCTTTTGGTTGGTTCATTTACTGGCCGCACATAGTTTCATGTGCCAATCAGTATGAAGCTGGAGACACAGCGGGGCCCTGTGATGTCTGAAGTTCTCTGTGTGCGACTTTCTCCTCTCTCCCACTCTTTCCCGGGAACACCAGCTACCTTGGCTATCCCAGATTCCCCACTTCATCTCCTTCACTCAGAGAGCCACTGGGCCCACCTGTGTTCCCTCTGCCACAGACCCAGCTTGGACATTCTCTGCAGGCAGAAACTGCCTCTCCGTAGCATTCACTCTCTTTCATCGCTGATCTCCAAGTTCATTGTTCTGGTTGTTTCTTATATTCTATCTAGGTTTTTTGGTGGGTTTTTCTTTTTATTTTATTTTTCCCAGGTGGGAGGGTAAAACCTGTCCTTATTACTCCACCTTTGACTGGAGTGGCAGTTTATTCGCTTTTATAAGCAAGTCCAGAACCCCACATGGAGCCAGTGTAAATCATCCTGCCTTGATAAAACTTCTTTATTCATAGCAGGTTTCACTTTCTTGGTGTTGCCTCATTTTTCTGTTTAGTTAATGGACAAAAAGTAGTCCACAGGATCACTGCTGATTATCTTTTCTGTCTATTGTGATACCCCTCCTGAAAAGATCAGAACTAGGCAGTGGTGTTTAAGTAATAAAACAGAGATGAAAGTGCCTTCAGTTAGACAAATCTGGCTTTCATTACTGCCCCTGCCACTGTCCTTATCAGCAAAACAGCAAGGGTGAGAGATGACTTGTCTTAACAAAGAGATTTTTTATTTATTCTGTGCATACTTCCACATTCTGTTTCAAGGAAGATGCATTTTCTTGTAGTTTAAAAAATAATTTGAAATAACAAAACACCCAGTGAAGAATATCTGATCCACGGGGCCTTCATAAATATTAATTAAGATAATATGCATGATCAATAAAGTGGAGCTATAGTTTGGACTATCATTGCACTCTTCCATTAGTACAAAGCAGTCATACTCTAAACAGCCAGTTTGATTTCACAGATAATAAAAGTATATCTTCTATAAATGATCCAGTTTGCTTTCTTTCCCTTCTAAAAAGCCCTGGGAGTATTCCTCAGGGCCCAGTGGGGTTTTGCCAGAACAGTTTGGAATACCTTAAATGTGTATAAACATAGCCGTGCAGATTTCCACTGAATGACCTTTGATTAGCCAAACCTCCAAAATGCTGGTGAAGGGAGACTTTAGGCCAGCTTTAAAATGGATGAAGGCTTGGATTCACGATAGCAGCTAGCTGAGGAGAGATGAAGGAAGGAGGATCTAAAGCCTATTTAGAAAGAAAAAGAAATCAAACCAATATTTACTGCATGCATTTAATTTTGCGCTAGTCACTATCTCCCACTCTTTGAGCTCCTGGGTCATCCCTCAGTTTTCTTCTCAAGCTTAAATCCTGTCATAATCTTTGAACAGGTATCACAAATGTATGGCACATGTACCACTCTTCCTTCCTCTTGGACAAACGTTGCTAATCTATCATGGGACTTTTTCTATCTGACCCTTAAAATGGCCTGGAAACCGTCATGAGTTGAAATAGCTATCCAGGCAGACAGACTATTCATTCAGTCATGTTTGGCATAAAATCTGAAAACTCGTTCCCATCCTATGAAGATTTCAGCATTCATTTAGGAGATTCATCCAACAACTTAGCCCTGAAATTTCTAAAGCTCCTTATTTTAATGACGTCTTCTCCAGTTCAGCCCCTACCCTCACCCTAGAAACTGTCCTGAGGTGAAATAGATGCCTTTTTTAATGACCTTCCAAGGGACAAGTCTTTCCAAGGCTCTCATGACTCCACTTTTTCTGCCCTTAGTCTTGGACCATGGCACTTCCATTCTATCCAGAAGTTCCTTTCTTGGCTTTTCTTTCCAACACTGGACCCCATGGCGAGAGTCTAAACCACTCTTTGCCAGCACCTTCAAATTCCTGGTGACTACTCATTTGCCCTGTCTTTTGCTACGCCTATCCAGCAAAATATGGCACCTGATTTAGCACTGCAGTTTTCTTTTTCCTTCTCCAAGAAGTTAAGTGTTGGTGGAAAAAATCCTGCAACCACAGATTCGTGCAACAGACAACCCATGGCTTAGAACCTCAGTCAGGCTCTCAGTGTTGCCTTTTTATTTTTTAAATTTTATTGAGGTATGATTGATTTACAATGTTGTGTTAGATGTACAGCAAAATGAATAAATTATACATATACATCTTTTCCCATATAGCCATTACAGAGTATTGAGTAGAGTTCCCTGTGATATATTGTATGTCCTTATTAGTTATCTATTTTATATTTAGGAGTGTATATGTGCCAGTTCAGTCTCCCAGTTTATCCCTCACACCTATACCCCTCAGGTAACCATAAAATTATCTCAGCGTTGCTCTTGACTTTGATCAGCTCATTCCTCTATTGCCCTCAATGGCTTTTCCAAATTTTCTCCATTTTCTTTAAGATCTTCTCAATCTCTCCATGCCTAGAAAACATTCGTGTCTGTTCTGTTATTGAGAAAAACAAGGAAGCAGTATTTTTCTGACCCCTTCAGTTTTCTGAAATTTCCCTGCAAATATACCCATAGTAATGCCTGCTCCACCATCAATATGCAGACCAAGATAAATGGCACTGTTCCATTTACATTTACTGTTATTAAAGTATTGTGTCTGCCAGAGAACCCCCAAAGCCTTGCTGATTGAATCTGCCCACATTCTTACTACTAACTTCAGCTGGACTTGGATGGCTGTCCACAAACCGTGGTATCTGCCTAGGGCAGGTCCAACTGTCTCAGGTGTCCGCGGCTACTTTAGTATCTCCTACTGAGCAGAAGGGCAGGGGTGGGCTTTGATTCTCAGCCGCTTCTCTTTGACCCTCTCCTTTCCTTTCCTCTTGGCCTTTTCCCTTATGCCCATCATTGAGGAAGTAACCCCTTCCCTGTTAATCCCAGTTACAGGCAATCTTGCCACCTATGGTTCATAGTGCTAGACCTAATCCATCAATTATCTTCCTTTCTTTGTGTCTTCACAAAGTCTCTGAAAGTCTTACCAATAGAATAGAAATGTAATTTTAGCAATAAAATGTAAAATTGTAAAAATGTAAAATTTTACAATTGTAAAATTGTAAAAATGTAAACTTTCTGCCCCATTAAGCTACTTCATCATACCCTTTCCTTTCATCAGAGCACTTTTTGCAAGTTTTTACTATCAGCCTCCATTTCTTTAAAATCTGTTTTTTCCCTAAACCTTGAAAAGTGTGACTACTTCCCACACATTTTTATGAAACTTCTTTCTCAAAGGTTAACAGTATATAACCCACAAAGCCAAGATAGCTCTGCTATTATCCACCTAAACCCCACAAAGAAATATCTGTAAGTTTTTATCTTTCTCTTAAAAAAAAAACTTTTAAACTTAAAAAAACTCTTAAATAGCACATGCATACAATATGTACATACCACATAAATACACAGCTTGATGAACTGATGCCATGTAATCACTTAGCAGGGTAAGAAATTAATCAGTGTGAGCATCGGAGGAGTGGGCTGTGGCTACTCCAATTTATATCCCACCCTCCAGAGACAAACACTATCTTGACTTTTATGTCAGTTACTTGTTGGCTTTTGCTTAATATTTCACCACTAGTGTGCATCCCTTAATTATTTGTTTTGCCTGTTTTTGAAGTTTGTATAAATGGAATCACACAGTATATACATCTTTGGATCTGGCTTCCTTTACTCAGCATAATATTTGTGAGATTTATCTGTTTCCTTGCATTTAGTTATAGTTCATTCGTTTTTACTGCTCTTACAGTATTCCACAACATATGCTACAATGGATTTATCCACTCTACTGTTGACAGTCCCTTGGGTTGTTTTCAGATAGAGGTAATAGGTGGCTCAGACTGTAAAGAATCCACCTGCAATGCAGGAGACCTCGGTTCAATCCCTGGGTTGGGAGGATCCCCTGGAGAAGAAAATGGCAACCCACTCCAGTATTCTTGCCTGGAGAATCCCATGGACAGAGGAGCCTGGTAGGCTCTACTCTATGGGGGTCACAAAGAGTGGGACATGACTGAGAGACTAACACTTCACTTTCAGTATGAATAATGCTGCTATGAACACCTTTGTATATGTCTTTGGATGTGTGGGCACACAATTCTTTGGGGAATATTCCTAAGAGTGAAATTTCTGAGTAAGAAAGTGTGTGTTATCTTCCACTTCAGTAAACTATGCAAACTGTTCTCCAAAGTGTTTGTCCTAATTTACACTCCCATGAGCAATATATCAGTTCCCACAGTTTTAAATCCTCACCAAAACTTGGCATCATCAATTTTATTAATTTTCACCGAAAACTTAGATATATGCTTTTAATTTGCTTTCGCATGATTACTAATTCGGGACCTTGCACACATTTTTGGATATTTGGATAACTTTTTAAAAGAAAGTACCCTTTCAGATCTTTGCCTGTATTTCCCCTATGTTGTTGATACAACAGTTACATGTGTTACCAGTATTTTCTCTCCTCTATGCCTTGCTTCCTTACTCTTTTAATGGTTACTTTTGAAGGACAGAGTGTTTATCTGAATGCTAGTGACCTGTAATGGGTTTTTTTCTTTAAAAGAGTTCTATATGAAGTTTCCCTGGCTGCCCAGTGGTTAAGACTTTGCCTTCCAATGCAGGGGACGTGAGTTTGATCCCTGGCCCAGGCGCTAATATCCCACATGCCTTGTGGCCAGAAAATCAAAACATAAAACAAGCAATATTGCAACAAATTCAATGAAGATTTTTAAAATGGTCCACATCAAAAATAAAAATAAAAGGTTATATGCATTTTACAAGGTGAGAAAGACTGGTTTCAAGGGTTAAAGTTACTGTATTTTGAACCTTGTCTATGAAATGTATAACAAAACAGTAGTCACTATCTTAATATTAATGTAAATGCTTACTAGATTCTAAATTTTTTGAGCAGAAATGGAATTATATTTGTCTATCTTCACGACCCAGATAATCACGATGGTGTGATCACTCATCTAGAGCCAGACATCCTGGAATGTGAAGTCAAGTGGGCCTTAGAAAGCATCACTACGAACAAAGCAGGTGGAGGTGGTGGAATCCAGTTGAGCTATTTCAAATCCTGAAAGATGATGCTGTGAAACTGCTGTACTCGATATGCCAGCAAATTTGGAAAACTCAGCAGTGGCCATAGGACTGGAAAAGGTCAGTTTTCATTCCAGTCCCAAAGAAAGGCAATGCCAAAGAATGCTCAAACTACTGCACAATTGCATTCATCTCACATGCTAGTAAAGTAATGCTCAAAATTCTCCAAGCCAGGCTTCAGCAATATGTGAACTGTGAACTTCCAGATGTTCAAGCTGGTTTTAGAAAAGGCAGAGGAACCAAAGATCCAATTGCCAACATCCGCTGGATCATGGAAAAAGCAAGAGAGTTCCAGAAAAACATCTATTTCTGCTTTATTGACTATGCCAAAGCCTTTAACTGTGTGGATCACAATAAACTGCGGAAAATTCTGAAAGAGACGGGAATACCAGACCACCTGACCTGCCTCTTGAGAAACCTGTATGCAGGTCAGGAAGCAACAGTTAGAACTAGACATGGAACAACAGACTGGTTCCAAATAGGAAAAGGAATACGTCAAGGCTGTATATTGTCACCCTGTTTATTTAACTTATATGCAGAGTACATCATGAGAAACGCTGGACTGGAAGAAACACAAGCTGGAATCAAGATTTCCGGGAGAAATATCAATAACCTCAGATATGCAGATGACACCACTCTTATGGCAGAAAGTGAAGAGGAACTCAAAAGCCTCTTGATGAAGGCGAAAGAGGAGAGTGAAAAAGTTGGCTTAAAGCTCAACATTCAGAAAACGAAGATCATGGCATCCGGTCCCATCACTTCATGGGAAATAGATGGGGAAACAGTGGAAATAGTGTCAGACTTTATTTTGGGGGGCTCCAAAATCACTGCAGATGGTGACTATAGCCATGAAATTAAAAGACGCTTACTCCTTGGAGGGAAGGTTATGACCAACCTAGATAGCATATTGAAAAGCAGAGACATTACCTTGCCAACAAAGGTCCATCTAGTCAAGGCTATGGTTTTTCCAGTGGTCATGTATGGATGTGAGAGTTGGACTGTGAAGAAGGCTGAGTGCCAAAGAATTGATGCTTTTGAAGTGTGGTGTTGGAGAAGACTCTTGAGAGTCCCTTGGACTGCAAGGAGATCCAACCAGTCCATTCTGAAGGAGACCAGTTCTGGGATTTCTTTGGAGGGAATGATGCTGAAGCTGAAACTCCAATACTTTGGCCACCTCACGCGAAGAGTTGACTCATTGGAAAAGACTCTGATGCTGGGAGGGATTGGGGGCAGGAGGAGAAGGGGACAACAGAGGATGAGATGGCTGGATGGCATCGCTGACTCGATGGACGTGAGTCTGAGTGAACTCCGGGAGTTGGTGATGGATAGGGAGGCCTGGCGTGCTGCGATTCATGGGGTCGCAAAGAGTTGGACATGACTGAGTGACTGAACTGAACTGAACTGATGCCTTTTCTACAGTTCCGACCACTAATCTTTGCTTATAACATGTTCTCAGTAAATAGCTCAATCATGCGACAAATATCTACAAACATCTTGCATGCGTGCGTGCTCAGTCACTAAGTTGCATTTGACTCTGTGACTGTGTGGACTGTAGCCCACCAGGCTCCTCTGTCCATGGGATTTTCCAGGCAAGAATACTGGAGTGGGTTGCCATTTCCTTCTTCAAAGGATCTTCCTGACCCAGGGACGGAACCCACATCTCCTGTATCTCCTTCATTGGCAGGAGGATTCTTTACCACTGGGAAGCTCCACAAATATCTTGATAACTATTAATTCAAAATCTGGTGCTCTGTCATAACCTAGAGGGGTGGGATGGAGTGGAAGGCAAGAGAGAGGTTCAAGAGGGAGGGGACATGTGTCTGCTTATGGCTGACTCATGTTGATGTGTGGTAGAAACCATAATATTCTAAAGCATAATATTCTAATATTCCAACTACTAATAAATTTTTTAAACCTCATATTTTTAACTTGTCATCAAGCAAAATTATTATTTATGATGTTAACTCATTCAAGCCATAAACCACCTTTAACCAGCCAAAGGGAGCTGGGCGGAGAAAAAGGGATGGGTCAAGGAGACCGCTGACTCTGACATCTTCCTGCAAAGCTATCTGCCCATGAAGTGCAGGTTGGAAACACTCATTCCTGGGAGCTAGAGCTTCAAGCTGGGGTACCGTAGAGTCTCTACCTTCCAGTTAGAGCTATGGGTGAGAAAGAGAAGTGGCAGAGACAGTCAAAGAGAGAAAACCCTCAAGAACAGGGATTCTAGAAACAATGAGAAGTAGAGAAGGCCAGGATGGAACCCAGGAAGCATATGAAAAGAATGCCTCAGCAGAATGCTCTTGGAGAAACTGTATTTACACTCTTGCTCTGTGCCAGTCTGTCTGCTAAACACTTGGCACTCATTTAATCAGTTAATCCTCACGATAAACCGATGAGGTCTGCACTATCATTTCCCCAACTTTATAGATCAGGAAATGAGCATTAAGGAGGTTCCATAATTGGTCCAAAATCACAAATCTGGCAAGTGAGAGCCTGACCCCAGAGTCTGAGTTTGAAGCCAGGGAGCCTGATCTCAGACAGGTTTGTGTCAACCTGTAAACAACACACAGGACCACCCCTTGGCTGGCCTCCTGGCCACACATACTTGTTTTCATCTGTTTCAAACAGCTCCGGGGACTCTTACCAGGAAGGTAAACTCCAGTCACTCAGGATACAGAAGTGAGCATGCCCATGTCCTCCAGGGCAACGTGGGGAAGAGGAGGAAGGAGAACAGGGTTGGGGTGTATTTTAGAGGCAGCCTAGAATAAGTCATATTCACAGGGCCTTAGAAAGACCTCCTAAGAAGTCTCTGAACATTGGTGGTTTCAACTCCAAATATTTTATAAACTCATATTGAGTGCCCAGCCTTGTGCTTAGTGGCAGTTTGCTCACAATTTTCAAATTACCCCAAAGATTATTGCAGCTCGGATGAAGTATATATGCTATCACAGATGAGCATGATGTGTTGAATGTGTAAAAGAGAGAGACCTGGGGTTGGATGGGCTAATGTTTATAGGAGCCATTTAGAGAACAATGAGGATGCTCTCCTCCTAGCAGCTGGTTCTACTGCCAATCTGTACATTCTCACTGAGAGCAAGCTTGGTGATGAATCAGTGACATGCATTTATATGCCTTTTAAGAGCATGTATTTAGAACCTACTAGGTACCTAATACCATATGCAGATTGCAGGTAAATAAAAGGCATCCTTCTCCTTTCTCCAGTTGTTGATGATACAGCTGAGGAGACATGAAGATTTAGGTTTACAGAACAACATAAACATTTCAGATTCAAAATGACACTAGCCATTTCCAAATGCTGTGATACCTGCAGACAAGGCTTTTGTGGATTATGTAAAGGAACTGGGCAATGGAATATTGGTGTTCCCCTTACTCTCCTTCCAAATCTCCCTTGTGTCTACAAAGCCAGATTAGAAGATATAAATCTGATTAAAGCACTCATCATTTTAGAGTTTTCAGTTCTATGGGATCCAGGATGGGCTAGCTAAAGCCTAAGTGTTCTAGGAACCCTGAGGGATTAAGAAATCAACAAACTTTGTCCTTGAGAACAAGGAGAATATGT
Source organism: Bos javanicus (assembly GCF_032452875.1). Taxonomy (NCBI): domain Eukaryota; kingdom Metazoa; phylum Chordata; class Mammalia; order Artiodactyla; family Bovidae; genus Bos; species Bos javanicus. Next base: position 96,722,664 of record NC_083868.1, on the reverse strand, counting down.
TAGGGTTCCCATCACCTGGGGGAATGTCTGGCACTTAACATCACTTAATAAATGTTGGTTAACAAATCAGTGCATAGTGATAGAGGGACATCAGCAGCTTAGTAAAAGCAGTGTGGTGATCAAGTAGAAGATGGGGAAAAGCTAGGTGGCAATTGTCAGGAGCTCCTGATGCCCTGCAAGAACCCTGATTAACATAGATTCAAATTAGGTTGACTGGGCTCTGCCAGAAACCTCAAGCTCCTGCCTTCTTGTTGAAACAGGTGTCATCCCAGTCTCAGATTTCATCTGGAAAGCAGAAGAATGAGATGTTTGCCCGAAGCTATTTTTAGAAGATGAGAGTCATTCCTGCCTGTCACTGCTGTCTATTCAATTTGAACAAGCAAGACTCAGGAGCGAGCAAACCATTAATGTAAAAACATAAAAATCAATGTGAAATGCAAACCCCTGTGTGATGTTTTGAAAACACCATTTGGATGAGACTCAAAACTGGTTCATATAATCATTATTTTGTCGTCCGCTTTGCTTACTTATCTTACTTTCTACTTGGAGAAAGTACTGAAAAATCTACTACTCCTCAAAGATTTAGAAGGTAAATATGAAAAGGAATTTTGAATATAAAATAAGATTTGACAAGGTATCTTTCCTCCTTTAGATGCAGAAGCAAATTTGCTTTGGTATTTATAGATTTCCTAACCTGTGATTCATGTTCAAAGAGAAAGCAGCAGCCCACCAGGGATTTGCTCACATGAAAAGTGCACTTATTATATTAACTCAATTAGATCCACATTAGAATCTGTTCTCCATGTGGAAAAAACAAGAACAATAGAGTATTAAATCACTGCAATTTCAGGTCCCAAGCAGCATCCTGAGTTTCAGAATGACTCACAGGAATATAACGAACAACCCAAAGCTCTTGGATTAAGACAAAAGTAAGATCTGCATAATTTTTTCAACTTGGTAGGGTAGCAAGATTTTGGATGTGGCCATCGAAATAACAACATAGTGACTAAGATGTGTGTGACATAGAGAACAAGTGGGAAAAACGGCCCACAATTCTTGAATCAGTTGGAAAGAGGTTGTGACACATCAAGTAAAAATGGGGATTTCAAATCATCAACAAATGTTACTGAATTCTTTTTCCTATTACTCATTTTCTTCAGAATTTATTGATAGCATTCGAATAACTATACACACACCGTCAATAGCAAATAATAAATCAATGTGGGGAGCAATGATAACTACTCATCCTTTGCAAAAGTAAGCCATGTATACACGTATATAGGGGCTTCCCTCATAGCTCAGTTAGTAAAGAATCCTCCTACAATGCAGAAAATGCAGGTTCAATCCCGCCACTGGGAGAATTCCCTGGGGAAGAGCATGGTAACCCACTCCAGTATACTTGCCTGGAGAATCCCATGGACAGAGGAGCCTGCTGCTAAGTCACTTCAGTCGTGTCCAACTCTGTGTGACCCCATAGATGGCAGCCCACCAGGCTCCCTCGTCCCTGGGATTGTCCAGGCAAGAACACTGGAGTGGGTTGCCATTTCTTTGTCCAATGCATGACAGTGAAAAGTGAAAGTGAAGTTGCTCAGTCGTGTCCAACTCTTCTCGACCCCATGGACTGCAGCCCACCAGGCTCCTCCGTCCATGGGATTTTCCAGGCAAGATTACTGGAGTGGGGTGCCATCACCTTCATAATTCACAAGGTCACAAAGAGTTGGACATGACTGAAGCAACTGAGCACACACACACGCATTCACATACGTACACCTGCTCTCTGCTCTACTCCTGTGTCTCCTGCATTTTAGGTGAATTCTTTACTGCTGAGCCACCGGAAGACCTGCACATGTATATATTTGTATGTATATTCATACACATATATGTATATATTACAATATATCGTATTAATGTTGTATACATAATATATAAACACATATATGTGTGCATTTTTCTTATCGTTCCCTCTTCTGAATATACTATAGGGATAAATTGTCTTGGAGAGTCTCAGCACTTTGAAAAGATATACATACAGTGCCACTGTTATCATTTCATTCAAGTTTTGTTGTCCTCTTCCCATAAGAAACTTCTGGAGGAATTGGATATGCAACCCCCAAATACCAAGAAACTGCTAATCATAAATAAATGGCCACAATGAAAGCACTCTGCTGTTGAACTCTGACTCTCTTGCTATCTTAAATGAAAACAAGAGAGTTGCATTAATGTGTTGGCTTTGCATTTTCTTCACAAATTATAAAACTCTTCTCTTTTCTTGACAGCAGACCTGAAACTTCTGCATGCCTAGTATCTAAATCAGTTTTCAGATTGCAATGAGTATAGACAAGCTCTGAGGCAGTTCTGTCCAGGTTAGAGTATACAAAAATAGTATTTTAGAGGGGTAAAACCTATAGGGTAAAGGACATCTCGGGGTATAAACTAGATATAGACAGGTAGACTTCTCAGGCAATCCTTGCAAAAATGAATCCAGCCTAATTTACTTTAGAAGGTAATTTTTAAGACTCCACAGGAGCAAAGTGTCAGACTCAGTTTTCCCACTGTTTTCTTGCCTGCCAATGTAAGAAAATGGAAATTTCTATGTGTTTCTCCTCTAGCTTTCCAGAGAGGCTATAGACCATACAATCACAGGGACTCTAGAGTCAGACTGCTGGTCTTAGAATCCCAGCTTCATCCCTTAGTAGCTCTGGGACCTTGGAAAGTCACTTAACGTCTCTATGCCTCGGTTTCTACATCTGTACAGTGGGACACAAACATCCTGTCTTCTTCATGGATGTTATGAGTTAAATTGGGTCCTTTCAAAATTCATATGATAAAGTCCTAGCCGCCCCCACAAGTATGTGACTTTATTTGGAAATGGGGTCACTGCAGAAGCAATTAGTTAAGATAATGTCACACTGGAGGAGAGTCAGCCCCTAATCCAATATGACAAATGTCCTTATGGAAAGAACACCATGTGAAAAGAAAGATATACAGAGGGGGGATGCTGGAAGGAGACAGAGGGAAAGAAGACAGCCATGGGTGAACCAAGGAGCGAGACCTGGAACAGAGCCTCCCTTGCAGTCTTAGAAGTGACCAACCTTGCTGACACTTTAATTTAGGACTTCTAGCCTCCAGAACTGTGAGATAATAAATTTTTGTCATCTTAACCACTTTGGTTGTGGTATTTTGTTACAGCATGTGTACATGCTAAGTCACAACCTCTAGCAAAAGGACACAATGGGATATCCTTCAGGACTCAGTGAGTTGCTACTTACAAAACTTTCAGTGATTTCTGGCTCTAGATAAGAAGCATAGATTTGAAAGCTGTTGTTGTTACTGATGCTGTCATTGTCAGCACACTAGAATGCTGGCAAGAGGAGTAACAAGGTACTCAATTGGATCTTCCAAGTACAAACCCCACATTTAGGCCCAAAGTAGTTTCAGAATGTTTTTTGATGCTCTTTTAATCAGAGAACCTCCTTGATCTAGCCCTTCTCACAGCTTTGTGGTTCATTTAGTTTATTTAAAAAATCAATTCATGTTTACTAAAGAAAACCTTAATTTCAAGAAAGACTAAAAACATAAAAATAATCTCTTCTAACTGCTCACCTCTTAGAGGCAACTAAAAAACCTATTGAAAAGCAGAGACATCACTTTACTGACAAAGGTCCATATAGTCAAAACTCTGGTTTTTCCAGGAGTCATGTACAGATGTGAGAGTTAGACCATAAAGAAGGCTGAACACCAAAGAACTGAGGCTTTCAAACTGTGGTGCTAGAGAAGATTCTTGTGCCTCCCTTGGACAGAAAGGAGACCAAACCAGTCAGTCTTAAAGGAAATCAAACCTGAATGAATATACATTGGAAGGGCTGATGCTGAAGCTGAAGCTCCAATACTTTGGCCACCTGATGCAAAGAGCCAACTCATTGGAAAAGACCTTGCTGTTGGGAATAATTGAGAGCAGGAGAAGAAGGGAGCAACAGAAAGTGAGATGCTCAGGTGGCATCACCTACTCAATGTACATGAGTTTGCGCAAACTCCAGGAGGTAGTGAAGGGCAGGGAAGCCTGGCATGCTGCAGTCCACAGTGTTGCCAAGAATCAGACACGACTTAGTGACCGAACAACAAGGGAGGGAACTAATTTTGCCATACTTCTTTCCAGCTTTTTTTGATGCTATTTTTATACAATCAGCTTTATTCTCTACATTCATGCACCATGGTGCCCTGTTCTGGGTCAGCATTATAAGTATTTCTCATGCCATTCATAAGAATAACTTTTAATACCCACATAACAGCCCATCTTATATGCAGTTTATTTTTAGCTTCCTTGTATTGTTGTTCATTTGTCAAGTGTTTTTAACTTCCAAACTGCTTTGTTTTTGTGCCTGAGGTTAATGTCTTGAAAATCAATTTTTTGCTCACTTCTCACACTCTTCCCATTAATGCCTCTCTCCCCTTCTCATCCTGCTTCTCCTAATCTCAGCTTTATGAATTGACATTTATAAGGTCTTTCCATTAATACCACTTTTGCACTTAAAAAGAGTTTTCTCACATTCTTCATCTTGTTTGGCATCCACAGACATCCTCAGGGACAAGCAGGGGAAATAGAAACTAAAATTCAAAGAAGTGATTTGTCCAAGGTCACTTCACCCAGAAGACTCTTTATTCAGTGTTTACTTGACACTGCTCTGTATGATGGTTCTTTTGGACACCTGTTTTAAAATGGTACACAAAACACACCTAGGTTTAGAAAAACAGCTTTTCACCATTCATTCATATTAAATGGCTCATGCATCTCTCAGCAATGCACTCACTTACAGGTTCTTCCAAGAGTTTTAAAAACAGTGAAAAACAAAATAATTGGCGCAGATGAAAGTTAACAGAGGCCTTCAGTTCAGTTCAGTTCAGTTGCTCAGTCGTGTCTGATTCTTTGAGACCCCATGAATCACAGAATGCCAGGCCTCCCTGTCCATCATCAATTCCCAGAGTTCACTCAGACTCATGTCCATCGAGTCAGTGATGCCATCCAGCCATCTCATCCTCTGTCGTCCCCTTCTCCTCCTGCCCCCAATCCCTCCCAGCATCAGAGTCTTTTCCAATGAGTCAACTCTTCGCATGAGGTGGCCAAAGTACTGGAGTTTCAGCTTTAGCATCATTCCTTCCAAAGAATACCCAGGACTGATTTCCTTTAGAATGGACTGGTTGGATCTCCTTCCTTCCAAGGGACTCTCAAGAGTCTTCTCCAACACCACACTTCAAAAGCATCAATTCTTCGGCACTCAGCTTTCTTCACAGTCCAACTCTCACATCCATACATGACCACTAGAAAAACCATAGCCTTGACTAGATGGACCTTTGTTGGCAAGGTAATGTAATGTCTCTGCTTTTCAATATGCTATCTAGGTTGGTCATAACTTTCCTTCCAAGGAGTAAGCATCTTTTAATTTCATGGCTGCAGTCAACATCTGCAGTGATGGAGCCCAAAAAAATAAAGTCTGACACTGTTTCCACTGTTTCCCCATCTATTTTCCATGAAGTGATAGGACCAGATGCCATAATCTTAGTTTTCTGAATGTTGAGCTTTAAGCCAACTTTTTCACTCCCCACTTTCACTTTCATCAAGAGGCTTTTGAGTTCCTCTTCACTTTCTGCCATAAGGGTGGTGTCATCTGCATATCTGAGGTTATTGATATTTCTCCCGGCAATCTTGATTCCAGCTTGTGCTTCTTCCAGTCCAGCGTTTCTCATGATGTACCCTGCATAGAAGTTAAATAAGCAGGGTGACAATATACAGCCCTGATGTACTCCTTTTCCTATTTGGAACCAGTCAGTTGTTCCATGTCCAGTTCTAACTGTTGCTTCCTGACCTGCATATAGGTTTCTCAAGAGGCAGGTCAGGTGGTCTGATATTCCCATCTCTTTCAGAATTTTCCACAGTTTGTCATGATCCACACAGTCAAAGGCTTTGGCATAGTCAATAAAGCAGAAATAGATATTTTTCTGGAACTCTCTTGCTTTTTCGATGATCCAGCAAATGTTGGCAATTTGATCTCTGGTTCCTCTGCCTTTTCTAAAACCAGCTTGAATATCTGGAAGTTCACGGTTCACGTATTGCTGAAGCCTGGCTTGGAGAATTTTGAGCATTACTTTACTAGCGTGTGAGATGAGTACAAGTGTGCGGTAGTTTGAGCATTCTTTGGCATTGCTTTTCTTTGGGACTGGAATGAAAACTGACCTTTTCCAATCCTGTGGCCACTGCTGAGTTTTCCAAATTTGCTGGCATATTGAGTGCAGCACTTTCATAGCATCATCTTCAGGATTTGAAATAGCTCAACTGGAAGCGGCTTCAGTCACGTCCAGTTCTTTGGGACCCTATGGACTGTAGCCTGCCAGGCTCCTCTGTCCATGGGATTCTCCAGGCAAGAATATTGGAGTGGGTTGCCGTGCCCTCCTCAAGGGGATCTCCCTGACTCAGGAATCGAACCTGAGTCTCTTAAGTCTCCTGCATTGGCAGGCGGGTTCTTTACCACTAGCCCCAATTGGGAAGCCCAACAAAGGACTCAAAAAGGGCATAAAATAGTTTACATGTGGTCTTTCAAACCTTGTCAGCAAGTGTTATATTGGTCTCAACATATAATTCCCCAACCTGCTTTGAACTGATCGCTACCGTTTTTAAAACAAGCAAATATTAATTTATTAGTGAGTACTGAGGACTGTCTCCTGTGACCTCCAAATATTAAGTTCTTTCCCTGAAGGGAAATATTATCCCTCGTAATCACCCCTTTAGCTCTCTTTCCAGGTTTAAAGAGCAGATTTGTTCAATAATGAGGTCAGAGTTCCCCACTTTATGCAAGTCATCTGGGGACCAGGGCTTCCTGAGGAATGTGAAGATAACAGATCACCTGGGACTTCTTCCTTTCCCAGATGGTCTCTCCAAGACAATACCATCCCTGAATCTTCCTTTTGTCAAATTGAAAAATGAAACATCTTACTCTTTGTATAATTGAAAATTAAACCTTTGCAGCTTCACTTTGATTTTATCAGTTTTTCAGGACAACATTTTCAAAGCCACAGAGTATTTCAATAACTGTAATAATGCTAATATTTTCTGTTAATAATAGCAAACACATGCATGGTATTTGTCATGTACACTTTGCTGAGCAGTTTTCATTAGTTTGTTTAATCTTACAACATCCTATAAGATAGATCCAATTATTGTCCCATTTTACAGATTGGCAAACCAGGGCACAGGGTTATTTGCCTTGCCCTAAATTACACATACAGTGAGAGCCTGATGGGGAATTTGGAAAGGACAGTATGGCCCCAGTTTGTGCTCTTACTCTGCATTATGAAGACCTCTCAAGGACTTCAAACACATATTTAATTTTCACATGGTATAAAATACAGCTTTGCTGGTGGCTCAGACTGTAAAGAATCTGCCCTCATTGGGGGAAATCAGGTTGGGGAGATCCCCTGGAGAAAGGAATGGCACCCCAAGCCAGTAGTCTTGCCTGGAGAATTCCATGGACAGAGGAGCCTGGGGAGCTACATACAGTCCATGGGGTTGCAAAGAGTCAGACATGACTGAGTGACTAACACACACACATATAAAGTTTATTATTACCTCCACTTTACAGATGAGGAAAACAAAGTTCACTGGGGTTAAGCATCTTGTCCAGATCCCACATTGATAAGCTCAGAGAGAAACAGATTTGCCTTCCTATTTCTCTGGTATGTGCAGAGAATGACCTGAATACTGATCATAGGATCTTCCTAGAAATAAAGTGTCACAGTGAATAAATAAAGTTTAAATAAAGCTGCTCCTGCAGTCCACTCTGTGCTGCTGCATTTCTCCTTAGGAAAATAGCTTTTAGCATCAGCACACAAAGCTAAATATGTCACCATGGAGCTGAAAAGCAAGGGAAATTGATGACCACCTGCAAACAGACACCAGAGAGAAATACTCTAGGGATGGGCTATTATTTTCACATTAGGTAGAAAAACAGAGGTGGGGAGGCAACATCCCAAGAGATTCTTTGTCCTTGACCTTAGGCAGGAAGTAAAATTCACTCTAAACAGTTATTAAACAGTATTCCTCAAAATGGATTATATGAGGATCTTTTTTACTTTTATCTAGTTTGTTTCACTTTTTCTATTTCATATTCAGTGCTCCTATTTCATTTATATTTTCCAATTTCATCTCTTTTTTTTAAATGTTCTTTCTCACACATTTATCAAGTGTAGAAGGAAAGCTTTTGTACACATATATGTAAGTAATATGTATAATATATATATTTTATAAAACATCACTTCTTGCCTAAAACTTTATGATATTTTGATTCTCTGACTCTATGTGACCCCATGGACTGCAGCATACCAGGCCTCCCTATCCATCACCAACTCCCAGAGTTTACTCAAACTTGTGTCCATTGAGTTAGTAATATCACCCAACCACCTCATCCTCTGTTGTCCCCTTCTCCTCCCGCCTTCAATCTTTCCCAGCACCAGGGTCTTTTTAAATGAATCAGTTCTTCGCATCAGGTGGCCAAAGTATTGGAGTTTCAGCTTCAACATCAGTCCTTCCAATGAATATTCAGGACTGATTTCCTTTAGGATGGACTGGTTGGATCTCCTTGCAATCCAAGATATGGAAAATAATTTCAAAAATAGTATATGTATAACAGAATCACACACACAAAAAAGAATTCTACTTTTTGAAACTGAGTAATGTTTATCTTTTTGCCAGTTTTTCTAAGTGTCCTACGGGCATCTAATAACATATGAGATGTGAAATTTTAAATATATTTGTGTAGGATATAAGATTAATATAAATTAATTAAACATAAATCTATCATATCTTTTTTAAAGTATTCTTCAAAGAGGCCCAGACTTATACGGTTTTTTCAACAAGAATATTGCCCTTGTGGAAAACCGTTTTTGGGGGCGCTTGCACCCCACTCCAGTACTCTTGCCTGGTAAATCCCATGAATGTAGGAGCCTGGTGGGCTGCAGTCCCTGGGGTCGCTAAGAGTCGGACACGACTGAGCGACTTCACTTTCACTTTCAAATCATTTTGAGCTTGGCTATTAGTGAAATGGGGAGCTTCACTAGGGAGGTAGTGAGACCACCAAAGGAAATGAGAGCCATGAATTGAGGCGCAATGAAAGCATGGAGGCGCTGGTAAAGGCAAATGGTATTTGTGAAGTTGTGGGGCTGGGGAAAGAGGTGCAGATGAAGAGAACAAGAGGGAGGGCAACTCCTGAGCTTGGTAGCGGGAAAATGAGATTCTTAAGCACAGAGGACATTTTTTTTTAAATACAACTTTACAAAATGGGGTTACAGATCATTTTTCAATTAATATCAGGAAAGGTTTTATGTGGCAGCAACTTCTCAGTCACAGCTGGAATCACATTTTTCAGAAGTACAGTGCCTTAGGTTGTTGCATTGCACCCTAGGGGGTGTTGTTGAAGATAACATGCTAGATTTCTTTATGAGCTCACTGGCACTGCAGGTACCTGGGCATGCAGTGTGGGACCATCCGTTCTAATAGGACAAGCAGGTAATTATGAATCCAATCCTGCAATTTCCTTTCTGTAAGTTTTCCTCCCAAGGTGTCCCAGTAAGTCGTACTTCCCATTCCAAGGACCCAGGAACCATCCCTAGCCAGAAATATTGACCCTTCAACACTTCACAACTGAGTCATGTCCCATTCCTCTCACTGGTTATGTGCTCCCATTCCAGTGTTCTGTCATGGGGTCCATCTGGGGCTACTCATTGGACACAGATAGAATGAAAGAAAATGCTATACAAGACTTTAAGGTGAACGTACATCCTTGGGTTCCTGTAAAGAAGCAGCAGAATAACAAGCAGAGCATCTTCCATTGTGCACAGATTACTCTCCAAATTATCTGGAACCTGATATAAAGTCTTAATTGGTTGTAGAGATCTTTGTTTCTATTTCAGCTGACCCATTGTTTCCACTCCTACGGGGTCTAGTCAGCTTCTTGACAGATGTAATTGAATGATAACCACAGAATGAGAAAGCCAGAAATCTGATTTGAGTTCCCTGAAGAATGCATCGGCCACGTAAGTTGCAAGGTTTAAGTTTTTGATTTTTAGAAACACAGTGAGTCCAGGGGCACAAGCCAGAAAGCCGAGTCTCATGGAATTATAGCACTCGATGCAGCTGAGGTCCTTTTATGTCCACCCTTAATTTTGAACTTGACCTTCAAAGCAGCCAAGGAGATAGTTCCATCCATTTCACAAACTTTATCCTCTTCTCTGGGGAAATTCTTCTTTATGTAAAATCTAAAATGCCAACTCTCTCCCTTTCCCTCCTCATCTCATTCTTCTTATCCCTTCTCCTGTTTCTTATGTTTTCTTTTTAATTTTGTTTTTCTTAACCTGACCATATCCAACATCTTGATACTCTTCAATATTTAGATCAACCGCTCCTTAATAATTCGGTATTATTCTCTATATACACTACAGAAGATTAATATGTATTCATTTCTTCATTTTTGGCCCCATCCTGGATTCTGCAAATTTCAAAAACAACTTCATGCTATTGACCCTTATTTAAACCACAACTGTTTTCTATTATTCTCTCATTTCATAGCTTGTAGTCTGGGAAGTTGCATTAGACATTGTTTCCAGTTTCAATTAAACTTTTTTCTGATTTCTTTATGGTCACCTATTCCAAATGGTGAGGAACCTAGTTGGTTTATTCTGGCATTAACAAACTTAGGATGTCACTTTCAATTTGCTTATTTAAGTATTTATGTTTTTAAAAGATGCTAGAACCAATACTTTCTCCAGGGATAGGCATGTGTCCCTTGAAGCTTAATATAGGCCCCAATACTATTATTTTTGCATGAAACAGCATGTGAAGTGTCACAATAAAGGTGAAATAAAATTTTTAAAGCAAGCTGCTGCTGCTGCTGCTAAGTCGCTTCAGTTGTGTCAGACTCTGTGCGACCCCACAGACGGCAGCCCACCAGGCTCCCCCGTCCCTGGTATTCTCCAGGCAAGAACACTGGAGTGGGTTGCCATTTCCTTCTCCAATACATGAAAGTGAAAAGTGAAGTTGCTCAGTTATGTCCTACTCTTTGAGACCCCATGGACTGCAGCCTACCAGGCTCCTCTATCCATGGGAGTTTCCAGGCAAGAGTACTGGAGTGGGGTGTCATTGCCTTCTCCTAAAGCAAGCTAAAGAACCATAAAGCAAGGAAGAACTGTGTTGCAGATAAGTTAACACATGAATCGTGCTTTAAGGAACATGCAGGGAAAAGTATGAATGGTCTATCAGAATTTACTGTGAATGTCAGCTGTCATTGCATTATATTCTAATAGTTGACCTTCGAAAAAGAACAATTGTACAGAAAAAAAAAAACAAGAGATAAGAGCATTATCCTCTCAACTGCTTATGTGTTTCATCAGTGCTAATAGCTACTAATAATATGTCATGTATTTGACAATTGCTAAGAGGGTAGATCTTAAAAGTTCTTATCACAAGAAAAAAAGTATAACTATATGAGGTGATGGATGATAACTAAACTTATGGTGGTAATCATTTTGCAATATATATCCATATCAAATCATCAGATTGCACACTTAAAACTAATATATGTCACTTATATCTCAATAAAACTGAAAAAATCGCTAACATTTATTGAGAACTTCCTACATGCTATGCATTGTGCTAACTGCTTTACATTCACGAACTCAGTGATTACAATAAACTTAGGTCCTAGGCATTTTATCCCCTTTTTACGAGTAAGATAACATCTTCATCAAGGTCACACAGTTAATAAGTGGTCAGGCCTGGATTCAGCCTCAGGTACGCTTGACTCCAAAGCACATTCATTTCACCACCAGGCTTTTAACTCCTATGATTTATGGCCAGTGAAATCTTTAGGAAACAAATATCAACCTACTTCAAAGAGGCCTTTCCCAAAGAAAACAAACCTAAGCTAAGCAGCTATCCTGTGCATCCCAACAGTTCAATGGGCATCCTGCCTCTTGCCTACCTAGGTGTCAGCCTAGTGAAGCCTGCCATAAGCCCAGCATGTAGACTCACATCACACGTTCATTTCCCACCAGCCCAGCCTGCCCGTTAGTCATCAAAGGCACAGACTTCTTCACCTGTTTCATTGTCCCTTACCTGGAGTCCCACTTACAACCTGCAGTGTTCAGGCCACCTGAGGTTTCTACCTGCTGGGCCCCAGGAAATTCCTCCCAACATTGATGACAGTACCTCAGGGAAGGGGATTCATGGTTGCTGAGCTCTGTCTATGCACCAATAAACTTTCTAGACAGATTGTCTAGGTAATATAACATATTAACAGTTTAATAGCTTGGTGGGTTATAGTCCATGGGGTCGCAAAGAATCAGACTATGGCTGAGTGCGCACACACACATACAAAGCACAAAAAGAGGGCTTCCCTGGTGGCTCAGTGGTAAAGAATCCGCCTGCCAAGCAGGAGACTCGGGTTATATCACTGGGTCAGGAAGATCCCCTGGAGAAGGAAAAGGCAACCCACTCCAGTAAGCTAGCCTGGAAAATCCCATGGACAGAGGGGCATGCCGGGATACAGTCCAATGGGGTCGCAAAGAGTCAGACACAGACTTAGCAACAAAAGCCCGGAAAAGCACAGGCTTCAGAGTCAGATGTGGGTTTAGATCTAGGCTTTGCTGCTTTCTAACTGTAAGACCTTGAATAAGTTAACTAATCTGAATCTCAACTGTAAAACGAGGATAATGGGGTTGTTTGAGGAACAAATGAAATGATATTTAAAAAAAAGCCCTTAACATTTGCCCAGCCCAGAATAGGTACTCAGTAACTGCTGAAAATGCAGGATTGAAAAATCAGCTAAAACTGAGATTTAAAAGACTTTTACTACAACACCAAGAGTGAATTGTTATGTAAACTATGGACTCTCCTTGATAAGGATGTGTCAGTGCAGGCTCAGCAACTGTAACTAATGGACCACTCTGGTGCGGATGTTGATCTTGGGGGAGGCTAGGGATGTGTGGGGGTAGGGGATATATGGGGAATCTCTGTACCTTCTGCTCCATTTTGCTGTCGACTTAAAACTGCTGTAAAAAAACAAAGTCTTAACTGCAACCAAAAAGTCTTTCAGACCCCAAATCTCCTACCTGCAAAGATCTCAATTATACCTATTTTGGTTTTTGGTCAGTCTGGTGGCTCAGACGGTAAAGAATCTGCCTGCAGTGCAGGAGACACAGGTTCAATCCCTGGGTTGGGAAGATCCCCTGGAGAAGGAAATGGCAACCTGTTCCAGTATTCTTGCGTGGAAAAATCCCATGGACAGAGGAGCCTGGGGGCTACAGTCCATGGGGTCACAAAGAGTTGGACTCGATGGAGCGACTAGCACTAGAGAACATTATAAATTGTATAAATAAAGTTTAGTTTGTAGTTTGTGTCTCTATATAGGAAAACTGTATTGAACCTTCACTATTTCTTTTTTACAGATGTTAGATACTCTCCCCGACTTAAAAATATGTGTATTTTCATGTAACATATCACATATTGTTTTCTGCTGGCCGATGGAAGACAAGAGTGGTTACCCAACCTGGGGAGGGTGTGGCATACACATCAGGACTTTAAAAAAATCTCCTCCAGTGATTCTAATAATTAGCAGCCAAGATTGAGAACCGCTGGTACAGGGAGGGCTTGGTGATAGCTCTGGTACTTGCCTCCTGAAAGGCCTGAGTAAGTCACAGCATTTCTCTGAGGCTTCGTTCTTTTATCTGTAAGTTGGGATAAAAGTAACTACCTGCAGGGTTGCTGCAAATTCCGTATGTGTCAAATATCAGTTAAACAGCAATTTCAATATATAATAGCTATTTTTAGCAGTTTCATTGAAGGATTCCAAATCATTTTATTTGATGTCACCTGTTTTAAATGTACAGTCTGATGCGTTTAAACAAGTATATACAGCCTTGTAACCACTCCTGAATCATGACTTAGGTAGTCCTTGCTTTCCACAGTAATATGGAACTAAAAAATGACGGTGCAAAGTAATCTTAATAAAAAAATGGGGAAGCTTTTGATTATCCCACAACCTTCAAAAATGTTTGCAAAATATTAAAAAAAAAACTATCTTGCTATCAGTTATAAATGAATAGAGAAATTAAAAAAACAGTAAAAGAAATGTTTTGTACTCTGTAATTTTAAATATCTGAGAAATTGAGAACTAAGGTATTTATTTACTCTTAAAAAGCTTATCAAGAGTAGTTTGAACAGCACTTGCCCTTTTCTTGTTGTGTAGTTTAATGTACAGAGTGAGCATCTTTTCTACACCTTGGCAGATTGTTGTACTCCTTTCTAAGTCTGGATCAGCTTCCACTGTTGAATCTTCCCCAGTTTCAATGTCACACACCTCATGAACCATCTCTCTGAGAGTGACAGGGTTAATGTTGGTTTTTCCTCATTTATGTACACAATAAGTTCACCTTCACTGAGTTTCTCCACTGTTTATCTAGAATCTCTTGAATGATGGACATGTCAGCATTCCCATGTTTGGCTATTTCTTTTATAACTTGATTTTCATTTGATTTGAATTTCATTTCCAACATTATCATTTTTCATTTATTTGCTGCACTTCATCTTTGTTGGCCAGTTCCTTCTCACCATCATCCGCCTTTGTAAATGTCACGTGGGTTATCACTGGGAGACAAGGCAGGAACACAAAGGTGTCTATGAACTGGAGAACAGATAGCCAGTGACCAACAATCAACAGACTGAAAGAAGTGATGTGGTCCATCACTGATCAAGATGCATTCCTGCTTCTCACATCGTGGTCTGTGGACTGAGGAGCTAGCTGCGAAGTTTTTAACTTAAGCACTTACAGTTCAGATACTGTAGTAACTGAAATTTGAACTCTGTTGGTGGAGTTGTTGTTCAGTTGCTCAGTGGTGTCCAACTCTTTTGTGAGCCTGTAGCCTGCCAGGCTTCTCTGTCCTTGCTATATTACAGTCAAGAATACTGGAGTGGGTTGCTGTTTCCTTCTCCAGAGGATTTTCCCAACCCAGGGATCAAAACTGCATCTCCTGCTTTGGCAGGTATATTCTTTACCACTGAGCCACCAGGGAAGCTAATGGAGTCTGGTGTTTTTTAACTAAATGGTAATCACTGAAAGCACACACACCGAGGACTGCCTGTATTGAACACTTCCAACCCCCCCAGATAGCTCCCTGATACCTATCTGTAGTTCATGCCCACCCCAACCCCCAGGTCCCGGCAAACACTGATCTGCTCTCTGTCACTGTAGTTTTGCCTCTTCTAGAATTTCACATAAATAAAATCAAACCATTTGAAGTTTATCATGTCTGGCTCCTTTCATTTAGCATGATGCTTTTGAAATTCACTTATGTTGCTACATGTATATGATGGCTATTTTTCTTTCTTTTCTCTTCGACTACTAAACCAATCTTTCACGTTAAGTGACTATACAATGAAACAAAATAAATAGATGAATAAACCTGCTTTGATTTCACAGCCTCCCCCATCTCCCTCCTCTTTGTAACCAACTTTTTTGAAACAGTCATTCCCTTATGTGTTCTACTTCACCCCTTCCTCAACCCACGTGGGAATTCCAGCCCTGCCAAACCTATAAAACTGCCTATAAAACTAACCCTAACCCTAACCCTAAACCCTAACCCTAACCCCTCTTTAGAAGGCCACAGCTTTCTTTCTGCTGCTCTTCACTGTTGGGGGCCAGAGTGAGGCACTCCGCCGGTGGCAAAGGTCATGAGGAAGGAGGCTCGACATACGCAAAGGCGGAATAGAGCCTCAGGAGTCCCCCTGGAAATCCTCGAGCATCTACCCCCATAACCAGAGCCTGCCTGCTTTACTACTTTGTGCTCCCACCTACACCTCTGACTTTACGGGGGGCTGTCCCCCACCACCTCTTTTGGAGAAGGAGTTAACCTAGAGCTCCAGTTAATAAAAACTCCTGGGCGTAACAAGAGTGTTTTAACCTACGAACTCCTCTGATGGTTCTCTGGCCTGGCTTGTCCGGCCACATGTGATTGCTCACAGCCTCCCAACCATGAGAGGCACAAGATGCTTTAAACCTTCTAAAAACAGGTTCCTTAGAAAAGTTAGAAAACTATTAGTATAAGTATAATGGGCTGATTAGAAATTGTATTGGTGAAGGGTTTTTCATTTGTTGAGCCAATGTTTGTTGCTAAGTCTCCACATCCCCTGCCCTTACACACATTAATGAATATATAGAAGAAATAAGTATTAACCTTTGATATTAATCATGTTAGACCTTAGGCTAAGTAAATTCTTTCCTTAACTAAAACCCACTACACCCTCACCCTATAGGAATGTAACTTTATTTGGGTGGTGTCTGTTTTAAGAATAATCAGCCCTGGAGAAATAAGTGTTGATTGACCGCTGTCACAAGGTGAGGGTCATAAATTGTCAGCAGGCCCCCTGGCCAGAAGATGATGTAACACCCCTAAGACCTCTGTATACATTTGTATGTCCCCACGTGACTTTTGTATAACACCTCAGTGTATAAAAACAGACCCTGGAAAATAAAGAATTGGGATCAGTTCCTCGAAATACTGGTCTCCCCATGTCTCTCTCTCTCTCACTCTGACTGAGTCTCCATCTGGAGCGTGGAACCCACCATGCTTACTAATTATGTCTGGGCTTCTAAGATCCGACCAGGGAGGCCTCAGTGTCTCCTCTCCTTCGGGAGAACGGAAGGATGCCTGCGGCCTACGTAAGTGGTGCAAGCTTCTTGTCTTGAAGTTTTATTGGTCTCCCGCATAAACCAAGCTACTCAGCCTCTTTTCTCCACTGAATTTTCCTACTGAGCTATCCTCATTCTATTACTCTTTATATCTTTGATGAATATTTAAATAGTCGCCTAAGCCGTCTCCCCTTCGAATACCCTGGATCAGCTGGGGCTGGACCCCAGCACTTCACCTTCATCCTTCTTATCTTTTTAGCCACACTTAATACTGTAATGCACTCCTCCTTCAAAATCTCCTGATTCTATTCTTCCCTCTCTGACTCAGCCTTCTCAGTTGACTTCCTCCAGCATGAGCTCCTAAGGTGTAGTCCTGGGACCTCTGTTGTTCTTCACTTGCATCCCCTCCCTAGATAATCTCAACTGTCCCCATTGTTTGCTCTAGCTCCAATCTCTTTCCTAAATTTCAGACAAATATATGCTACTAATAAACATCTGAATCTGACTGTCCCATAGATACCTTCGAATCATATATTCAAAATTAAATTCATCATTTCAATGCCTCCTCCTTCTCCTGCCCTTCTCTCCAAAACATTATTCCTCCATCTGTGTTTCCAATTTAAGTGAATGGTTTCAGTATCAACCATTTATCCAAACCAGAAAGCCAGCTTCCTCCCTCTCCCATACTCCCCGCCCCCCACATCCAATAGAACACCAAGACCAGTCAACGCCAGCTCCCAGCCTGTATGCTTCTCTCCATTTCCACTCCCATACTATGTTTCAGCCACCATTACATCTCCCCACCATCACTTTGATGCCTTGTAATGTTTCGATCATTGTGTGATTTTTCTAAGACACAATCTGATCTTCTATCTTCCTGTTTAAAACTATTCAATGTGTCTCCGTCCCAAGCTCCTAAGGAAAAAAGAAAACTTTCGATACCCCCGGTCCCAGCTCACCACCCAGACTTTACAAATAATCAATATAATTTGTGTCATCACTTGGGGGAGATCATCTGACCCTTTGTCCCTTGTTTCTAAACAGTAGAAACTAGGAACATAATGAAGTGACAGGTTCTTGGCCGTTGGCTGGGTCTTGGCAGAGGGCTGAGCTGCAGTTTGTTCTCTGCTTAGGACGGCAGGGTGGGGCCCCCAGCCAAGAGGCAGAGGAGCTGGGGCAGGCAGTGACACACCTTCCAAGGGAAGAGAAAGACAAGGGGAAGAGGAGAGGAACTCAGAGGCTACGTGTGGAAGTGTGGGTCTCCAGTAAACAGACAGCCTTCCGTGCTCCTTTCTGTTCCCCCCGAGAATCCTGCATCCTAGTAGATCAGAATGTTCCTAGTGAGGACAGAAGCATCCCTGAAACTCAGAATTCTTCTCATCACAGTTCAGAACATCTTGTTAATCAGCCAGTTTGGGTTTGGGCGAGGACTAAGAGAGCCTATGAGTTAGATGCCTGTTCCTTCCTAGTGGCCTGGATCCAAAGAAGCATAGGACATCTGAACTTGAGCTGGGACCATGGGGTTCAGTTTACCATTGGGTGTTTGTGGTTACTGTTTTTTTTCTCAGAATTCCTTTTTATACCACACCTCACACCCCAATTCTTTTCCCCTGAGCAGAGTTATCTCTTTGTGGAAGAGGATCTATTACCAGCAGGATCTTTGCAGAAATAGCAAACCCATCTTTCTACTGTTGAGTTAACCAGGAGGCTGAATCAACACATTCTGGCCTCCTGCAAGTCAAGGGCATAAAAAAAATGTTTTTAAAGAATTTGGTTACTATTTCCAAAAAAATGTCAACAGTCATTTGTAGGAAAAATGAGACCTTTATTGCACTTCTTAAATTTGCTTTATTGTTTCATAGTGTTTTCATTTTAAATTGTCTGTGAAGGCACACCAGAGAGGTTAGTCCAGCCAGTCCTGCTGCGTGATGTCTTCTCAGAGCCTAACCCACCTCTGAGAGGCCCTTGAAGAAGTCAGAGCAAGAAATGGTGCTTCTGAGCAAAGGTGGATTCCCTCTCATTAACTCAGAGACAGGGCTGGAACCATCAGGAGGCCCCTAGAGGTCATCTGACATCCCTCCCCTCATTTAGCGTTAAGGAAAGGGAGGGGCAGTGAGATTGGGTGCCTTACCCAAGGCAGGTGATTGTCCAAGGTCAGATGGCCTCCCTGAGATCAGGTGACTTGCTTAGCATCACACAGTTAAGCTGATATCAAAGCCAAGACTGAAAACTTGGTCTTGAAAATACTCCAGGGTAGTATTTTCCGACAGTATCACAGGTGGCTCAACAGCAGTCCATGGCCCCTTCTTTGCCTCCACTCCCAAACAGCAGACACATCCCGCTTTGGAACCTGCAAACTGCTTTTGAGTAACCAGAATCTGAGATTCTATGATCCTTGGCTGACAGAGTTGGGTCCTGTGGGTTCCTTCTGTTTATGGGAGTTGGGAGGCGGTGGGGGTGCTGATGACTTCACCACAGACCACGCAGCGAGTCAGGGACAGGGCCAACTTCCCAGCTCCCCAATCCCTGCTCTTTCTTTCTATTTCTGAGTCAGCTGAGCTAGTCAGCTTCCCACACTGTAAACACAACACAAAGCAGGGAAACAATGAGGCTGCCTATTTAGACAAGACCTGCTTCCCTGCTGAGTGTCACTACGTGTCTCTTTTTATGCTCTTGAACAGTCTGTTCCAGCAGCTGGCTGCTAGGACAATAGGCAAGAGGTTTGACTGTGAACTAGTCCCTTAAAGGGGTTTGATCCATGTCTTCATGGACAAAAATAAGCCCGCTAGAGCCTCAGGAGAGCAGAGTTGAGCTGAAGTGGAGGCTATGGCAAGGGTCCCAGTCATTAGAAACATTTAGACAGATGCGTTTTCATTAGATCATGCCGCAAAAGATAACACAATCAGGAAACAGATACTACCTGTGCCTTGGAAAGGAAACTGTCATCTTTTTAATCAGATCAAACCCTGAGCTTGCAAGGTAGCCATGAAGGAGAGAAAGCTCTAATTCTGCTTAACCCTTCCCTTTAGTCAGTGTTTCTCAAACTGTAGTGAGCTCATCTTCAAAATGCATAGATTCAGGCCTCACTCCTCATTCCTCTGGGACTGACGGGGAGCCTGGGGAAGGGCAGGATGCCTGGGCATCTGCTTTTCTAACAAGTACATGCAGGACCACATTTCAGATGCCCTTCCTCATTGTTGCTGTTGCCACTGGGTAGCCCTTCCTCATTGTTGCTGTTGCTAATTCCCATTTATTGCTTTTACTCACATCTCCCCTTCCAAACAAGGCTGTAACATTTCAACAAGGCTGTAACATTTCAACAAGGCTGTGCTAAAGGCTTTGGGAAGGAAAAAAGTAAATAAGCAGAGAGTAGCTTGCAACATTTAGCTGAATTTGCTGAAATTTGGTAAAGAATTTGCTAAAATGCAGGAGACCCGGCTTTGATCCTTGGGTCAGGAAGATCCCTTGGAGGAGGGCATGGCAACCCATTCCAGTATTCTTGCCTGGAGAATCCCATGGACAGAGGAGCCTGGCAGGCGGCAGTCCAAAGGGTCGCACAGAGTCGAACACGACTGAACTGACTAAGCAGCAGCAGCAGCATTTTGCAACTAAATAATCAGGTTTATAAAAGGTGGTTTTCTCATCTTCAGTGTGGAATCCCCTACAGGGCTATCTTCCAGCTAGACTCCAACCTGTCCATGTAAGAAGATTTTTTTTTTTTACCACCCAAGTGGGCATGCCTTCATGAATATGGAGATGCCTTGACATGGAGACCCAGGAGAGGAAAGCTCGGGAGGAGCCAAGGGGTCCCTGTTCTGCCCACAGTTCATCTCCTGAACTTCACTCTTCTATGAAATTATCCACCTCTTTCCTTGGCAAGTTGATTCTGGGAAAATCTTAATTGGTCAGAAGTGAAGACACAATTCCTTAAACCCTTACAATTGTACTTAAGTCAGTGCCATTCAGTGAGTCAGGGATAAATATCACTTCCAGAAAATAAAAACAAGAGGGAATTTGGGAGGGAGTGATGGTAGTAGAAGGGATCAATTTCTCTCAACTTCTTCCAGACAGATCCTTGGTGCTGGGATTGTGGTGACTGGAGAGGCTGCTGCTGCTGCTGCTAAGTCGCTTCAGTCATGTCCGACTCTGTGCAACCCCATAGACGGCAGCCCACCAGGCTCCCCCATCCCTGGGATTCTCCAAGCAAGAACACTGGAGTAGGTTGCCATTTCCTTCTCCAGACTGGAGAGGCAGCAGCTTGCAAAAGAGGGCAGATCTGACATTTCAGTTTAGCCATTTGTTCATTCAGCCAGCAGTTTTTGAGAACCTATTATATGCTAGATCCCAGGCTAGGCACTGTAAACACTGTAGAGCAATTAACAAGACAGACTCATTTGCAGCAAGATAGATGGACCTAGGGATTTTCATACAAAGTGAAGTCAGAAAGAGAAAGATAAATATGACATCACTTATATGTGGAACCTAAAATATGACACAGAGGAATTTATCTATGAAACAGAAACAAATTCACAGACATAGGGAACATACGTGCAGTTTCAAAGCAGGGGAAGAGATCAATTGAAAGTTTGGGATTAGCAGATGCAGACTATCATATGTAGAATGAATAAATAAGATCCTACTGCATAGCACAGGGAACTGTATTTAATATCCTGTGATAAACCATAATGGAATCACTTTGCTGAACAACAGAAATTAACACAACACTGTAAATCAATGATACTTCAATAAAATAAAATTTTAAAACCCAAGACAGGGTCTTGTCTGTGATAGCCCAGCAGAGAAGATGACTAAGATAACTAAACAGGGGCCTCATCTGATGATCCTCAGGCAACATTTTGACCCACACAGCATGTTAAATATCAGGGTATTTCCCATTAAAAACTTGGATTTCTAACTTATCTTTAAAAATCAGAAAAGATGGCAAAAGTAGGCTTGTGTACCCCAATGGCAATACTTTCCAGAATTGAGAAGTGGCTATCCCATACATACATGTGCACTACATACACGGAGTTCGTGTGGAGAAGCATGCACTCCCATTTACCACACTCTCCATCACTCCTAATTGTCTCAGATGTGGCGAGTTTCACCCTGTCCTGTCCTGTACCCAGTGGCTCACCTGTCCTGTACCCAATCACATCTGAATTGAAGAGTCTTGAATGGAAGCCCAGGGCAGAGGACCTAACCTGGTCTGAAGAATGAAAAATGAAAGCGTTGCTCAGGTGATGAAGGGCAAGGAAAGGAGTAGGAATGTGAGGCAAAGGAAACAATGTATGCAAAGGCCCAGAGATAAAGATTGGAGAGTCTGAGAGTAAGGGGTCAAGAGTGTTTGAGAAAGGTGGACTGTCGCTTACAGATAGAGCTCCAAGAGAGAGGAGAGAGGTGGAGCTGGAGAGAAAGTCAGAGTGAGTCATATTAAAAATGCTAGACTGGGGACTTCCCTGGTGGTCCAGTGGCTAAGACTCTGTGCTCCCAATGCAGACAAGCCCAGGTTCAATCCCTGGTCAGGAAACTAGATCCCACATGCCACAACTAAAAAAGATCCTGCAGCTGCAAGAAGATCAAAAATCCTGCGTGCTGCCACTAACAGCTGCCACAGACAAACAAATAATTATTCTTTAAAAAATGTCTGACTGCATCCTATGTTACATGGTACAAAACACTGGAGGGTTTCAGGCTGGATGATGGCCCCTATCCAACTGTTTTTGGGTGGTTGTTTGTACTGCTGTGTGGGAAGCAGATCAGAGGAAGCAAGACTGAGCTGGACAGGTATTTTAGGGCATTCATAAGCAGTCCCCGTGTACTAAAGCCACTGGGAAAATGTCAAAAGATTGTGTCCTATCTTCTCTTCCTCTGAAATCCAGCCTCTATCGCACAACAGAGTCCTGGGCATGGAGCAGGGGCTCAGGGAAAAGTTCCAACTCAAACCTGGGGCAGAAACAGTGACGGAAATGTTTCAGTCCTGTGGTCCTTGGGCTTTGCACAAACAGGATGCTCTGGATTTGCACAGAAAGGTCAGCTTTTCTCCTTGACCTTGGCTTCCAGGTGGCACTAGTGGTAAAGAATCCTCCTGCCAAGGCAAGACACACAAGAGATGAGGATTCAATCCCTAGATTGGGAAGATCCCTTGAGTGGGAAATGGCACCCCTCTCCAGTGTTCTTGCTGGAAAATCCCATGGGCTACAGTCCATGGGCCTGCAAAGAGTCAGATGCAACTTAGTAATTTAGCACACACTTGACTCTACGCGAAGGGTAAATTTTTAAAAATAAAATTGGAAGCTATTCTAAAGTCACTGACTTTCTCTGCCAGCTATTGAGCTCATCTTTGATTTGGGTGACCCCTCTGGCTTAGACATGACTTTCTTGAGAGGGAGAGCATCAGAGTCACCCAATCTCCCTCAGGTGTCCGTCAAGTTTAAGGAAAAAACATGAAAATCTTGCAGGTTATTGACAGGGGTAAGGTGCATATCCAATTGTGCAAATAGAGTAGAAAAAGGATACAACCAGCTAGAAAAAGGTCCCAATTCCTATATCAGGTGGTGGAGGGGGAGACTATTTGAAAAGAAAATTTTTATTTTTCAGCCTAACACAACTGGGTTGGAGGTGTAGATACATTAAAAATCAATTTAGAGAGACAGAATACTGCTTATTTCAAAAATACAGTTCCACCTTCTCAACTCTCCTCCTCCATCACAAAATGTCAGATCCCGGCATGGGAGAAACCCATTAGAACTCAGCTCTGTAGTGCTCATGTGGTCTTCTTGGATTTCATCTATTGGAATATTTACTTTGGATAAAATGCAAGTTCTCTGCAGCACTTGTGGGGGTGGGATGGAGAATTACAGCGAATGGAACAAGCAAGGTGTTTTGCAGTTGAAACCAAACCCCAAGTGGGATTTTCCACTTCAATTAATTGACTCTCCCACATCTGTATCCCCCTTTGTCTGATCTTGGTTATCTGTTCTCTCTTCTGTCTGCTTTGGGGTCATCTGTTCTCTATTCTGGGATCTCAAAGCTCTTTTTGAGCAGATACTTTTCTGTTCATGTTACTGCAGAAACTTAAAAGTGCTTTGCTACCAGTCAAACTGAGACATTCACTTATCTGGAAATGAATATTAAGGGGTGGGGCCCAGAGAACAGGGCTCCCAGTTGCTTTGCCTTAAATGCATCTAACTAGTGTTTCCTAAGAACTCCTACCCATCCAAAGGCTCACAGCGTCTGAAAGAACAGCCTTTGGTCATTCACACTCCAAGCAATAGGTGTTCTCCATTGCTTATGATAATAGGAAGGAAATGGATCTGCCAGGAAGCATCTGGTGGTCTACAAATCATGAAGTGCCTGGCTTACTTAGCTCTGATGTTTTTTTATTTTAGCTGAAGACCACACACAGAGCCCTAATACCTCAGTCCCCAACTTAAGTGCTTTAACCAGTAGAGTGAATCCTAGAGGCATCAGTAAAGCTCCACAGAAATCTACATCTCTAATTTTCATTCAACAAATATTTATGGAGCTTCTGTGACGTTGCCAGGAACTGCTCTGGGGACACCATTGAACAAAATGGGCAAGTCTGTGCTTATGCTGAGTTTGCATTTTAGTGTCAGCAGGTGCAGGGGTGGGGCGTGGAAATAAATAGACAATAAACAGATAACTACAGAATGTGGCAAGCAGTGATGAGTCTGTAGATGAAGAATAAAGCAGCCTAAGAGGGCCAAGGTCATCAGGAAATGTCTCTTTGAGAAAGGTGATCTTGTTTTTGTCTTTAAAATAGTAGACATTTCTTTCAGTGGTTTTGGAGTTATAGAAAAATGAGCAAGAAGTACTCAGGATTCCCAAATCTTATCCCAACCCAACTCAATATCCAATTTCCTCTATTAGCACCATCTTGCATTAGAGTGGTGCATCTGCTACAATGGATGAGTCAATGCTGATATCTTATTATTGGCTAAAGTGTATATTCTACATTAGGCTTACTCTTGGACTTGCATTCTATAAACAGAGGCTAAAGGGAGCAGGTCACATGAATCTGATGGAAGAGCTTTCCAAGATTAAGGAACAGCAATGACAAAAGTCCTGAGAGGCCTTTCTATAGCTCCTGCCCTGCTGTTTTACAGCCCGTGATGTAGAGTCATTCTACCAGCCCAGCAGAAACAAGTGCTGTCTTGCCCTCTCCTTTGTTTCCCTTGCTCCTTGTCTTTCCTTTTCTTCCTCCCTGCCCCAAACCTTTTTTTCCTGAATCAGTGCCTCCAACTCCTTTGCTCTGATGCACTAAGGAGTAAGTGCACTAAGCATGATAAAGCTCAAATGCCTTCATAGCAGGACATGTTTCCCTTTTCTGGAACCTGGTGGCTCCTGAGGCTGAGCGATAGAACGAAGGCTTTGGTATTGTATCTCAAGTCTGGGAGAGAAGCTCTCTGTTAGCAAGACAGGGTTACAGCTTATCCCAGAGGACGTCCTAGGAGGCATTGTATTTGTAGGGACATCTCAGGTCAGGATCTGAAGATGCATGTCCCCACCACGCAGCCTCACATGGAGCAAAGGATGGCTGACTTATTATACTGGGGATCAGATAAAAGGCAGGACCTGGGGAATGAGGAACAGGTAATGAAAAGGCTTAAAAGGGGCAAGTGTATGTGTATGTGTGTATGTGTGGTGTGAGGGAGATGTTCGGGAGGGCTGGGCTCTGCTGATTTAGTGCTTAACCAGCAGGCAGCCCCCAAGAGTCCAGGGTGAAGTCCATATATCTGAGGATGAACCTAGGGACAGGTGGATGGCATGAAAATCTACTTTTGAACCTCCATCAAGTTCCCCTACTGCATACCAACCCTCACACCCACCCCTTGTTGAATCAATGTGTATGGGTAGGCTTATCCCTTGAGCCCAAAAACTAAACTCAGAAATTTATAATTCTGTGCATTTGCTTGACTCACTGATTATCACCTTTTTTTGGTACTCATAACACCATCTCTTCTTTCAGCAATAAGGGACATAGTACATGGATTGCACTCTTTAGACAACTGGAAAGCTGGCATCCTGTTTTACTGGAATAGAGTGTGCTAGGGAGTCTTTGTTATTTTCTTTCTCTCACAGCTTCTATCTACATTTTTCCACCTGAAAAAAACCCCATATCTTCTTTTAAATGCTCTTATAATTCCTTCAGCATTTGTTAATTTAAATGCAACACCATTGTCACTCTTTAGTACCAGTCAAAAAAATAATTTTATTCACTTGACTGAGTGGTATATTTAACTTCTATGCAGAGTACATCATGAGAAACGCTGGGCTGGAGGAAGCACAAGCTGGAATCAAGATTGCCGGGAGAAATATCAATAACCTCAGATATTCAGATGACACCACCCTTATGGCAGAAAGTGAAGAGGAACTAAAAAGCCTCTTGACGAAAGTGAAAGTGGAGAGTGAAAAAGTTGGCTTAAAGCTCAACAATCAGAAAACGAAGATCATGGCATCTGGTCCCATCACTTCATAGGAAGTAGACGGGGAAACAATGGAAACAGTGTCAGAGTTTTTTTTTTTTTTTTTTTTGGCTCCAAAATCACTGCAGATGTTGACTGCAGCCATGAAATTAAAAGACACTTACTCCTTGGAAGGAAAGTTATGACCAACCTAGATAGCATATTCAAAAGCAGAGACATTACTTTGCCAACAAAGGTTCGTCTAGTCAAGGCTATGGTTTTTCCAGTGGTCATGTATGGATGTGAGACTTGGACTGTGAGGAAGCCTGAGCACCAAAGAATTGATGCTTTTGAACTGTGGTGTTGGAGAAGACTCTTAGAGTCCCTTGGACTGCAAGGAGATCCAACCAGTCCATTCTAAAGGAGATTAGTCCTGGGTGTTCTTTGGAAGGACTGATGCTGAAGCTGAAACTGCAATACTTTGGCCACCTCATGTGAAGAGTTGACTCATTGGAAAAGATCCTGATTCTGGGAAGGATTGGGGGCAGGAGGAGAAGGGGACGACAGAGGATGAGATGGCCGGATGGCATCACCAACTCGATGGACATGAGTTTGAGTGAACTCCAGGAGTTGATGATGGACAGGGAGGCCTGGCGTGCTGCAATTCATGGGGTCACAGAGCTGGACACGACTGAGCAACTGAACTGAACTGAACTGAACTGAGTGGTATATTAATTGCTGTCAACTGAGCTTCCTTTCACATCTTTACAACTTAACTGTAGTTAGGTTGCTGCTAAATTTGCATCCTTATTTCATCTATCAACCTCATAGCCATCAGCACACACATATACACACATGTCACCATACAGCTTCCTTGTATTCATTCAAGGAGTGAGTGTGACCACGGATTATTAGTTTGAGGGACACATGTGTGGCACATTCATGAGGGTCTTCCATGTAGTGTATAAGCTGATAATGCAGAGAACTTGGGCCAACCTTGAGTAATCCTTTGTTAATCTTGGACAAGGTGCATCTCCATATTGCCAGATGACATGCAATAGCACCATTACATGTTGGATGTCAGGATATCTCACCTAATCTGGTGTATTTGGATTACACACAATTTCTCCTGTTTGTTTTCTTTCAGTGAAAGGGATGACCCTTACCTGAGAGAATCCTTATCTACATGAGCACTGATTATGACCCTTCAGTCTTGTTTTCACTAGGTTAGATTACCCCTGTTCTGGTTGTTTTATTTCTCTTCCATTTATTCATTGTGGATACCTCTTTCAAGGGCCTCCATGCAGCACTTAATCTGCAGCGATCCATAAGCAAATGGCTACCTCAAAGTCTGTGATTTAAACAATGGGACACAGGTCAGTTGGTCACATAGCCAACTAAACTATATACCAGGGCTTTCAGGAATAGGTAGATAAATGGTCAACTTACTGTGCATGTCATCAGAGGCCAAGGTGGTTTTGTAGAATTCTTCATATTTGTGTGAAAGAATGTAGCTGCCCCATAGAGGGAATAGTTGCCCTTCCCTGGGAACCATACAAGAACATCCCAGTGACTATCTTTTCCACATCACACACACTCTACTGTTGCCCCTCTTCATGCTGAACCCACACTACATCCATGCCACTTGGAATCACTTTGTATAATGGCAGGTTTCAAAGAGTTGGACATGACTGAGAGACTTTCACTTTCACTGATGGGAACTTGTTACGTATATAAACCATCTGGGGGTCTAAAAGAAGTTGAAATATTAGAATATGGGCCAAGAAAATATTTAAAAAACTGAAATGGAGGAGAAACAGGTTACTCTCCCTTTACTGCCAAGGAATTTCAATGGATTCTACCAAACTCCCCTCTCTTGGAAGTCCACTAAGCTGATTAATGCCCCATCAAGTCCAAACTAGCCAGCTGCCCAGGGGAACACCCAGATATGAAGTTCATCTGTGCCCAGAAAACATCTTCCAAGACCATTCTAGCCCCAGTGTCCAGCCTAAATGTGATCCAACCATCTCTAGTAAAATAATAAAATCAGAGAGAGGCTGGCCAACCACCAGGGTGTGCCTAGGACTAAAGGAGTTCCTGGGATGTAAAACTTTCACTACCAAAATTGGAAAACTCTGGGCAAATCAGGATAAATTGGTCAGAGACCATGAAAGTGTTGTCATTCAGCTGTGTCTGACTTTTTGTCACTCCATGGACTGTAGCCTGCCAGGGTCCTCTGTCCATGGGATTCTCCAGGCAAGAATACTGGACTGGGTTGCCATTCCCTTCTCCAGGGCATCTTCCTGACTCAGGGACTAAATCTGGGTCTCCTGCATTACAGGCAGATTCTTTACAGTCTGAGCCATTATAGGGGTCAGAGACCATAATTATGTAAATAGTTAGCTTAGGTGCCATGCTTCCATTTCCAGTGTTATTCTAGCTCCAGAGAGATGCTTTATTTGGCGACAGATATGGAGAGCCATGGTATTCATGTGTATACTATGTACACTCTGAGGCTTATTTAAATTAAAGATATGTAAAGCATCTCCTTCAAATACTTGGAACTCAATCAGTGACACTCCAAAATTAGCTTTAAGTGATAAAATTTTATGTAATTATGACAATCATCTCTAAAATAAGTGATTAAGTGCTTCAATTATAAAAGGAATGGTCTGAAAACAAATCTCTCAGGAATTATAAATATTCTCTAAGATATTTGCCCAATTAGAGGTTCTCTGAGTCTTGTTTTTGTATATCTTGCCAACAAAGGTTGCTTAGCAACAGTCAGCCATCTCCTTTCTCTCATTAGTTTCCTCTCCCACCTTTGCAGTTCAGACTAAAGGGAAGGAAAGCTGCTGCTCTGTGGTGATCTCCTCTTCTCTGTTCATAAACAGAAAAATGAGGGTTGTTGAAATGTGATGGTCTGCAATGCTTGCACCAAGGTTTGTACAGTCAGAAGGATTGTTACTAAAAGAAGTTAAGTTCTAACGATGTCTTAACTCATCAAAACCCATATAGCAGCAAAAGCGGTCCAGGGACCAGTAATTCCAGAAGGTCCATTGCTCAATTAGCCTGCTATCTTTGTGCCCCAGAATCTTGACCCAATTATTAGTTGATGGAGAAGAATGGAAACTGCAGTGCTGAGGACGAGCTTTGTGCCATGCCTTAACTGGGGGCTAGTTTAATTGGGCTTTTAGAATTGGACATGGGCTGGCTCAGGTGATTTTTGTTTTTTAGCTTGAGGTTTTTGTGGGGTGGGGAGGAAGGCAGGTAGGAATTCAGATGGAGGCAGAGACCAAACAGGACCCAAGAGCCCCAGCAAGACCTGGTCTCATGAAGCCTGGACCCAAATCCTAGCTGTCCTTGTGGATCTCAGCATAAAGGTCTCATTCATTTTTTCTCTAGTCCTCCACCTTCCCAGAGTTCCACTGCTCTCTCTTCCTGCTCTTCTCCTTGTCTGGCTTATTGAGACCCCGTGTACAGCATCTCTCTGCCCTATATTCTTATTCTAACCAGAGAACTCAGCTTATTCTAAAATCAGAGTGGCTGCCCTCATGTAACTGGCTTGCTCAGGGGGCCCCTGCTACCTCAGGGAATCTCTCTGTGTTTCTTTTATGTTCAGCTCTTCCTGAAAACTGCCTGATTATCTCTAGATAGATTATCTCTCAAGCCAAATACCTAAGAGTGAAATTTCCAGTATAAGCAACATTCTAGACCAATTTGGCCAACTGTAAATTGTAATCCTGGCCCAGTCAGCTGGTACCAGAATGAAATAGGGATTGTAGGTCAAATTGCACACCTTCATAATTCATATGTTGAAATCCTATGACCCTCAGAATGTGACCTTATTTGGAGGTAGGGTCATTGCAGTGATTTGTTAAGATAAGATGAGGTCATGCTGGAGTAGGGTGTGAACCTAATCCCGCAGGACTAGTGTCCTTATCAGAAGGGAAATCTAGACACAAACATGCAGACAAGGAGAGAGCTGCCTGAAGAGACACAGGACATAGACAGTCCTCTACAAGTGAAAGAACAAAACCTGGAATAGATCACTTTTTCGTAGTCCCCAGGAGGAACCAACCCTGCCAGCACCTTGATTTCAAACTTCTAGGGTCTAGAACTATGAAATAATAAACTTCTGTTGTTTAAGCCACCCAGTTTGTTGTGGCAGCTTTAAAAAACTAATATACATTTTATTACCTATAACTGAAGTGCCGCTGTAAAAACACCTGAAAATATGAAAGTAGCTTTGAAATTGGGTAATGGGTGGAGACTGGAAGAATCTTAGGGTACATGATAGAAAGAAACCTAGATTAGTCTGAAAAGACCACTGGTAGAAATATGGGTATTAAAGGACTTATAAAGAAAAGAGGAGAGCTATAGAGAAACTCCACTCCAGTATTCTTGCCTGGAAAATCCCATGGACAGAGGAGCCTGGTAGGCTCCAGTCCATGGGGTCGCTTAGAGTCGGACACGACTGAGCGACTTCACTTTCATGCATTGGAGAAGGAAATGGCAACCCGCTCCAGTGTTCTTGCCTGGAGAATCCCAGGGATGGGGGAGCCTGGTGGTCTGCTGTCTATGGGGTCACACAGAGTCGGACACGACTGAAGAGACTTAGCAGCATCAGCATAGGGAAACCACTAAGTGCGGGCGGCTGCGACCGGCGCACTAAGCGTAAGCGCGGCCGAGAGGAGCTACCCAACGTCCGAGGTCAAGGACAGAAGCTGGGAGGACCCCATACCCGAAGGGCGGCAGCCAAGAGGAGTTACCCCACCTCCGAGGCCAGGGGCAGCGACCGACAGTGCCAGGCTGCAACTGAAGAGCTACTCAAGTCCGAGGTCAGGGGCGGAGGCCGGGAGGAGCTACCCCACGTCCTAGGTCAGGGGCGGCAGCCGGGAGGACCTACCCCACGACCAAGGAGCGGTGGCTGCGCGGACGCAGGAGGGCCTAGAGGAGTTATCCCATGTTGAAGGACAGGAAGGGCGGTGGTGAGAGATACCTCTCGTCTAAGGTAAGGAGCAACAGCTGCGCTTTGTTGGAGCAGCCGTGAAGAGATACCCCACGTCCAAGGTAAGAGAAACCCAAGTAAGACGGTAAGTGTTGCAAGAGGGCATCAGAGGGCAGACACGCTGAAACCATACTCACAGAAAACTAGTCAATTTAATCACACTAGGACCACAGCCTTGTCTAACTCAATGAAACTAAGCCATGCCCGTGGGGCAACCCAAGACGGGCAGGGCATGGTGGAGAGATCTGACAGAATGTGGTCCACTGGAGAAGGGAATGCCAAACCACTTCAGTATTCTTGCCTTGAGAACCCCATGAATAGTATGAAAAGGCAAAATGATAGGATACTGAAAAAGGAACTCCCCAGGTCAGTAGGTGCCCAATATGCTACTGGAGATCAGTGGAGAAATAACTCCAGAAAGAATGAAGGGATGGAGCCAAAGCAAAAACAATACCCAGCTGTGGATGTGACTGATGATAGAAGCAAGGTCCGATGCTGTAAAGAGCAATATTGCATAGGAACCTGGAATGTCAGGTCCATGAATTAAGGCAAATTGGAAGTTGTCAAACAAGAGATAGCAAGAGTGAATGCTGACATTCTAGGAATCAGGAAATGAAATGGACTGGAATGGGTGAATTTAACTCAGATGACCATTATATCTACTACTGCGGGCAGGAATCCCTCAGAAGAAATGGAGTGGCCATCATGGTCAACAAGAGAGTCCGAAATGCAGTACTTGCATGCAATCTCAAAAATGACAGAATGATCTCTGTTCATTTCCAAGGCAAACCATTCAGTATCACAGTAATCCAAGTCTATGCCCCAACCAGTAATGCTGAAGAAGCTGAAGTTGAATGGTTCTATGAAGACCTACAAGACCTTTTAGAACTAACACCCAAAAAAGATGTCCTTTTCATTCTACGGGACTGGAACGCAAAAGTAGGAAGTCAAGAAACACCTGGAGTAACAGGCAAATTTGGCCTTCGAATACAGAATGAAGCAGGGCAAAGACTAATAGAGTTTTGCCAAGAAAATGCACTGGTCATAGCAAACACCCTCTTTCAACAACACAAGAGTGCCAGGGTCCAGCCCCGGCTGATCCAGGGTATTCGAAGGGGAGAAGGCATCGGCGACTTAATTTAAATATTCATCAAAGATATAAAGAGTAATAGAATGAGGATAGCTCAGTAAGAAAATTCAGTGGAGAAAAGAGGCTGAGTAGCTTGGTTTATGCGGGAGACCAATAAAACTTCAAGACAAGAAGCTTGCACCACTTACGTAGGCTGCAGGCGTCCTTCCGTTCTCCCAAAGGAGAGGAGACACTGAGGCCTCCCTGGTCGGATCTTAGAAGCCCAGGCATAATTAGTAAGCATGGCGGGTTCCGTGCTCCAGATGGAGACTCAGCCAGAGTGTAAGAAAGAGAGCGACATGGGGAGACCAGTCTTTCGAGGAACTGATCCCAATTCTTTATTTTCCAGGGTCTGTTTTTATACACTGAGGTGTTATACAAAAGTCACGCTGGGACAGCAGTCCTGACTTTTATTAAAGTCAGGTGCTTCATACAAATGTATACAGAGGTCTTAGGGGTGTTACATCATCTTCTGGCCAGGGGGCCTGCTGACAATTTATGACCCTCTCCTTGTGACAGCGGTCAGTCAAGCAGAACACTTATTTCTCCAGGGGTGATTATTCTTGAAACAGATGCCACCCAAATAAAGTTACATTCCTATAGGGTGAGGGTGTAGTGGGTTTTAATTAAGGAAAGAATTTACTTAGCCTAAGGTCTAACGTGATTAATATCAAAGGTTAATACTTATTTCTTCTATATATTCATTAATGTGTGTAAGGGCAGGGGATGTGGAGATGTAGCAACAAACATTGGCTCAACAAATGAAAAACCCTTCACCAATACAATTTCTAATCAGCCCATTGTACTTATACTAATAGTTTTCTAACTTTTCTAAGGAACCTGTTTTTAGAAGGTTTAAAGCATCTCATACCTCTCATGGTTGGGAGGCTGTGAGCAATCACATGTGGCCGGACAAGCCTGTCAGGCAGGCTAGAAAACCTTCAGAGGAGTTTGTAGGTTGAAACACTCCTATCATGCCCAGGAATTATTATTAACTGGAGCTCTAAGTTAACTCCTTCTCCAAAAGACGTGGTGGGGGACAGCCCCCCGTAAAGTCAGAGGTGTAGGTGAGAGCACAAAGTAGTAAAGTAGGCAGGCTCTGGTTATGGGGGTAGATGCTCGAGGATTTCCAGGGGGACTCCTGAGCCTCAATCCCGCCTTTGCATACGTCGAGCCTCCTTCCTCATGACCTTTACCATGGGCGGAGTGCCTCACGCTGGCCCCCAACACAAAAGAAGACACTACACATGGACATCACCAGATGGTCAACACCGAAATCAGATTGATTATATTCTTTGCAGCCAAAGATGGAGAAGCTCTATACAGTCAACAAAAACAAGACCAGGAGCTGACTGTGGCTCAGACCATGAACTCCTTATTGCCAAATTCAGACTGAAATTGAAGAAAGTAGGGAAAACCACTAGACCATTCAGGTATGACCTAAATCAAATCCCTTATGATTATACAGTGGAAGTGAGAAATAGATTTAAGGGACTAGATCTGATAGAGTGCCTGATGAACTATGGAATGAGGTTCGTGATATTGTACAGGAGACAGGGATCAAGACCATCCCCATGGAAAAGAAATGAAAAAAAGCAAAATGGCTGTCTGGGGAGGCCTTACAAATAGCTGTGAAAAGAAGAGAAGTGAAAAGCAAAGGAGAAAAGGAAAGATATAAGCATCTGAATGCAGAGTTCCAAAGAATAGCAAGAAGAGATAAGAAAGCCTTCCTCAGCGATCAATGCAAAGAAATAGGGGAAAACAACAGAATGGGAAAGACTAGAGATCTCTTCAAGAAAATTAGAGATACCAAGGGGACATTTCATGCAAAGATGGGCTCGATAAAGGACAGAAATGTTAGGGACCTAAAAGAAGCAGAAGATATTAAGAAGAGATGGCAAGAATACACAGAAGAACTGTACAAAAAAGATCTTCACGACCCAGATAATCACGATGGTGTGATCACTCACCTAGAGCCAGACATCCTGGAATGTGAAGTCAAGTGGGCCTTAGAAAGCATCACTATAAACAAAGCTAGTGGAGGTGATGGAATTCCAGTAGAGCTATTTCAAATCCTGAAAGATGATGCTGTGAAACTGCTGCACTCAATATGCCAGCAAATTTGGAAAACTCAGCAGTGGCCACAGGACTGGAAAAAGTCAGTTTTCATTCCAACCCCAAAGAAAGGCAATGCCAAAGAATGCTCAAACTACTGCACAATTGCACTCATCTCACAGGCTAGTAAAGTCATGCACAAAATTCTCCAAGCCAGGCTTCAGCAATATGTGAACCATGAACTTCCAGATGTTCAAGGTGGTTTTAGAAAAGGCAGAGGAACCAGAGATCAAATTGCCAACATCTGCTGGATCATGGAAAAAGCAAGAGAGTTCCAGAAAAACATCTATTTCTGCTTTATTGACTATGCCAAAGCCTTTGACTGTGTGGATCACAATAAACTGTGGAAAATTCTTCAAGAGATGGGAATACCAGACCACCTGACCTGCCTCTTGAGAAATTTGTATGCAGGTCAGGAAGCAACAGTTAGAACTGGACATGGAACAACAGACTGGTTCCAAATAGGAAAAGGGGTATGTCAAGGGTGTATATTGTCACACTGCTTATTTAACTTATATGCAGAGTACACCATGAGAAACGCTGGACTGGAAGAAACACAAGTTGGAATCAAGATTGCCGGGAGAAATATCAATAACCTCAGATATGCAGATGACACCACCCTTATGGCAGAAAATGAAAAGGAACTAAAAAACCTCTTGATGAAAGTAAAAGTGGAGAGTGAAAAAGTTGGCTTAAAGCTCAACATTCAGAAAACAAAGATCATGGCATCCGGTCCCATCACTTCATGGGAAATAGATGGGAAAACAGTGGAAACAGTGTCAGACTTTATTTTTGGGGGCTCTAAAATCACTGCAGATGTTGACTGCAGCCATGAAATTAAAAGACACTTACTCCTTGGAAGGAAAGTTATGACCAACCTAGATAACATATTCAAAAGCAGAGACATTACTTTGCCAACAAAGGTCCGTCTAGTCAAGGCTATGGTTTTTCCAGTGGTCATGTATGGATGTGAGAGTTGGACTGTGAAGAAGGCTGAGCGCTGAAGAATTGATGCTTTTGAACTGTGGTGTTGGAGAAGACTCTTGAGAGTCCCTTGGACTGCAAGGAGATCCAACCAGTCCATTCTGAAGGAGATCAGTCCTGGGATTTCTTTGGAAGGAATGATGCTAAAGCTGAAACTCCAGTACTTGGTCATCTCATGCAAAGAGTTGAGTCATTGCAAAAGACTCTGATGCTGGAAGGGATTGGGGGCAGGAGGAGAAGGGGATGACAGAGGATGAGATGGCTGGATGGCATCACCGACTCAATGGACATGGGTTTAGGTGAACCTCGGGAGTTGGTGATGGACAGGGAGGCCTGGCGTGCTGCGATTCATGGGGTCGCAAAGAGTCGGACACGACTGAGCGACTGAACTGAACTGATGGAGAAACTTCCTATTGTCCCAGAGAATACATTATACCATCATGAACAGGATATTTCAAGAAATTTGAGTGTTCAAGGTGCTTTTTATGAAGTCTTAGCTTGGCCACTGATAACAAAATACTATGAACTAGGTGGCTTAAACAACAGACATTTATTTCTTATAGTTCTGGAGACTGGGAAGTTCAAGGCCAAGGTATGGAAAGATTTGGTTCCTGGTGAGGGAGTCTCTGTATGACTTAAAGATGACTGCCTTCTCACTGTACTCTCACACAAGAACAGTCTCTTCTTATAAAGACTCTCCTCCCATCATGGAGGTCCCACCCTCCTGACCTCATCTAAACCTAGTTGATTCCCAAGGCCCCATCTCTAAGTACCATCACACTGGGCGGGCAGATCATCAACATAATTTGGGAGAGGGAAGGGAACATGCACATTTAGTCCATAACAAGGTCACAGATGGAAATGTTCTTGGAAACTGGGGGAAAGGTGATCTTTGTTACAAAGTGGCAGAGGACTTTGCCGAGTTATGTTCTATTGGATAGAAGGAGAACTTGTAAGCAATAATCTTGGATATTTAGCTGAGGAAATTTCCAAGCAAAGTGTTGAAGATGCAGCCTGCTTTCTCCTTGTTGCTTACAGTAAAACACAAGAGGAGAGAAATAAATAGAAGAAGGAACTGCTAAGTAAAAAGAAACCAGTGTTTAGTGATCTAGAAAATTCTCAGTGTATCCAGATGGCCTGCTCTGGAAACAGAGCCAAGGGTGTGTCCGGACAGCCATTTTCTAAAGAACTTCACCCGGATCCAACAACCATCTCAGCCATTTTTTAAAGTGGTGACTCATGGATCCAACCAACCATCTCAGAGAAGTTAGGAATAGAGAGGCAGTTATCCATGAAAGGCCTGTGGAGGTTCTTCTTGTCTGATGTCTTGGACCCCCAAGAATTGCGTAAGAGGCCAAGATGTTTTCTGAGAATTCTTTATGAACAGAACACGGCCTACTTGGACTGAAGGGCACAGAGGTGAGATGAGATGAAGGAAGAATGGCTTCGGGGGCAGGGCCAAGGATACTGAGGCTGGCACCATTGCAACAGCCACCCTGGTCCCAGAGGGCACAGCCTAGGGCCAGGGCCACCCCCTCCTCAGCTCCTGAGCACGAGCAACACTAACACAAAAGATGGTAGATTAAACATGGCAGACAAATCCCTGTTGGGGGATATTTGAACAGGAAGTTTTGCTTTTTAATATAAGGCAAATACCTGGACACAGGTGCTTTATATATTTTATGTAATTTAGTCCTTATAGATGATGTGGGCATCAGTTTTATTCTCCTCATTTTACCAGCTGGAGGCCTAACCCATTTTCTTGTTGTCTCATATCTGGGAAACTGAAGAATCAGGATTTAAACCCAGGTCTGATCTCGAAGTCTTCAGTTTACTAGAAGTTGACATCTGGGACTTTGCAATGACAGCGAAGAGGTTAAGTAAAATTAACTAAACTCACTCCATGGGATGAAAGCTAAATATACTTTACTATTCTGATTACTAAAGCATTAGTATGTATGTATGGGCACGTGTATGTGTGTAAAAATTAAGACAAAAATATAAGACCAAATATCTAATAGCCCTTCCAGAATGTGTATGTGTGCATGTGTGTATCTATATGATTTCTATATCTATATTCCTATCTGTATCCACACCCAAATTCGTATCCCTATCTATCTGTGTGTGTGTACATAAAACCAGTAACAAATAGCACTGACATAGTAATAACTTCCAACCCTTCAATCCTCTTGAACTAGGAATGTCTAAAACCTTCAGTCCAGGATGACCAAGGGAAATATCTCTTTTTCATTTACTGCCAATCTGTAGATTCTTTCTGAAAGCATTCACCACTCTCACCATCTGCATTTGAAATGGCTGCTTCCTTACAGCAGAGATGTTAATGCTGTTTTCGAGAATTCACAAATCTCTTGGCAGCAATGATTTTTAAAGTTCATTCTTCAAGTTTTCATGGGCTGCTGGAATTTAAGATTTTTCCTTCCTTCATTCACTTTGCAATATGCCAGTCGGAGTTGCTTATTATCTGAAAAGATGTTTTGTCTCTCTTTTAAATGGTGTGACATATCTCTGCCCCGTCTTTTTGAGCTTTTTTTACTCTGCGATGTTCTGTGTCGCTGTACATGAGTGTAGGGAACATTTTATAAAC
Organism: Bos javanicus; assembly: GCF_032452875.1. Lineage (NCBI taxonomy): Eukaryota > Metazoa > Chordata > Mammalia > Artiodactyla > Bovidae > Bos > Bos javanicus. Next base: position 96,684,665 of record NC_083868.1, on the reverse strand, counting down.
TTGTGCCTTTTAATCTGAGAGGCAAATTCTAGGCTGATCTCCTTTTAAAATAATATCTTAATACTACCTGTTCACCCTATTGAATAGCCTCCTAAGTGCAGAAAAGTAGCGTTTTGCAGTTTATGCATTTCCTGGCCATTATTATATAGATCCTATTAAGATATAAATAGACAAAGTAAAATTCTAAGAATTCGATATAACATTCATTTCAAGATCCAAAACTCAAATAATCACAGAAAATTGGTCTCTGCTATTACTGTAATCTTGCTTTTGTTATTTTGTTTCATTCTGTTTTGTTAATAGAGATTAGTATAGCTCTCTTTTGTTTTTGTCTGTCTTCCACGGTTCCTGGGCTACTTGAAGTGGTTTTTCTTTTTTTTTTTTAAATCTGTCCAAGTATATCATGAAGTGGCAGCTACAGTTTTTGCCCAAAGGTCCACAGAGACATCAGCTGGAGACCTTCTTATTTTCCTGGTGGAGATCTGACAATTAACTGTAGAAAGCTCCATGAGCTTTCTTCCGTGTTTACTTGTATATCCCCCATGACCAGAGAAGCACTTGGCACATAGAAAGTGCTAAATAAAGAGAAGAGAAATTAAAAACAAATTACAAATTCTAAAAATACACAGGCATAGGCTACAAACTCAGGAGTTCTAATGAATTCAATTTTATGTGATTTCTATCAAAAGAAGGAAAAAATGTATGATGCAATTATAAGTGTACATGCTGTTTTATCAAATATATTCTTGATAGGAGAGAACTTCTAATTTGACCAAGTGTTAATGTGAATGGATTCCTTCGCTTATAACTTTACACATCTGATGTTTGGAGGAATTTCCACAAACTAGCTTCTGGCTCTGTGTATTCAAACAATGTGTTTTCTCTGCTTCTCTGCTATCTATTTCAAGTACTGGGTAGCAGTTGGACATATATGATTTCTGACACTGTATCTTCACGTCAAGATGTCAGGTAAGCTGGGCCAAAGTCCTATAGGAGTATTTCTGGAGCTATTTCTATATCAGAAGAGCTAGAACTATCTAAACCATACATGGAAGTCATAGAAAAGCATGTTAATATATCCCACAGGAGCCAAACCAAGTGCATACTCAACTGTCCCAAGACAAATGCCTATGGCTACTTGACATTGCTGGGCACAAGGGAAGTTGATGAAGGGGGACTTGGAATGGAAAAAGAGATGATTAAAATATTTGCTTTGGCAAATTTTACAATTTAGCTGCATTGGCTTCATGGTAAATACACCTTTGGTTTATTCAGAGGTAAGCATGTCACCCACAACTTGGGGAGAAGTTAGTTTTAGTTGCTAGTGGGCATCCTGGTCTTCCCTTGAATAGAGTATGGAGGGTAAGAGAAGGCATCTCCCCTTCTGCTGAGGTTGCTAGGCTGAAACAATATGATGAGGCAGCAGTATAAAGGCAAACAGGACCACAAAGAGGGAAAAAGCTGAGAGGGAAGAGGGGCAGAGAGAATGACACTGTTTGAGCTCTTAAACTGGGCCATGTGTGAATTTAGCTACAACTCTGCACCCTCCTCATCTGCTGATCTCCTGATCTCCTGCCCTCAACAGGCTTCCTTTCTAACTCAAGCCAGTTTGAATTTGGGTTTCTGTCAGTGAAGCCAGGAATCCTCACTAAAATACAAAATGATCGGCTGCCAGCATTATTTTGCTAGTAGAAATCTGAGATAATCTCATATTGCAGAGGGGAAAAACTAATTTCAGGACATATGGGTAGTTTCTTCAATGAAGGTCTGGAATATTATTTTAGGCAGAGTTCAAGTACCCTCCAGTAATCGTGACAGTGATACTTTACATGTACACAGCATTCTGAAGGCTCAAAGTGATTTTATACACATTATCTTCTTTCATCTTCACAGAAGATATGCATTTTTCATCAGTCTTTCAAATGAAGAAACCAAAGGTTCAGAGGGGTTAAATCACTTGCCTAAACCACTTATTCAGCTGGAACAGTCGTCCTGCAGGCTCCTTGAGCACACCAGAAGACCCAGAGCCTCCCAAGCCCACCAGAAATTATACTTCTGGTCAGAAGATAAACCATCCAACACCTCTGGGCCAGATCCACTCCTGGTCCATGACTGCTAGATCCTTTGTCTTTATCACCTAACCTTCCAGATTACTGATCCCAGCAACTTTAACTTATCTGACTACTTTCTCTTAATACTTTGCCTAAACTCCAAACTTTTAAACTCCTTCCCATATCCTAACTGCCGAGAGCCACAAAGTTTCTGGTCTTTGTCTTACTAACTTGATATCAAGTCTTTATTAAAATTTTTGCCACCAAGATCTTTAAACATGATTTCTACCTTTACCTTTAGACACTTTTCTGGCTACTTTATAACATGGGTTCTTGATTCTTTGACTTACCTAACTTCAATCCTAATCCTTGTCCAGTGGCTCAGCGGTAAAAAATCTGCCTGCATTGCAGGAGCCACGGGAAATGTGAGTTCGATTCCTGGGTAGGGAAGATCCTCTGGAGAAGGAAATGGCAACCTGCTCCAGTATTCTTGCCTGGAGAAAAGAGGAGCCTGGCGGGCCACAGTATATAGGGTCACAAAGAGTCAGACAGGACTGAAACGACTGAGCATGCAATACTAATTATGATTGCTCTCATCTTCCTGAAGTATTCGACTCCCTATTGTTCATTTGCAGAGGAGGAGGTGGAAAGTGGGGCAAGGGAACAGGGAGAGAGAGAATGAGACACACAGTCATCTGGCCTGTGTTCCATCTTATGAGTATGGTTGGAAAACTAGAGACTATCAAGAGCTTACAGGTTCTATTTCAAGGGCTTTGAGGTGATACTTTTCCTTAGGAATGGAATGCCAAGAAATAGCACAAAATTTCAGAGATGTCATCTTACTGGCAGAAAGAGCATTGATTCTAGGGAACAATTCATTTCTGACCATTTCCCTAAATGATGGTTCAAATAGAGTAGTCTTCCTCTTTGCAGTTAGAAAGAACCAGGAGAAGCCCAGTATGAACTGGCAGGAGGTGCCCAAAGAGGCTGTTCTGCAGAGCATGTCACTGCTACCTGGTCAAGGGGTCCTGCTCAAATTAGTTCCCACCTGAGAGAAGGGTGTGGCCTCTGCAAGCACTGGCCAGGAAAGGTCTTCATGAATAAAGGATTCAGCATTGCCATGTGTCTAAAAGGCAAGATATTGTGGATTCAGTCAGGGTATCTTCAGGAATGGAAGAAAAGCTGAGACCAATAATCCAACAGGCATTTTAAATATCATTTCAGAAGGGACTTGGGAACTATAGTTCAAGGACCGTGAGAGTAAACACTGTGAAAGTTTTTCACAGTTTTGTAACTTGTGCATGTTTAATTTTTAATATTGTATGTTTCCTACAATCTCCTATATAAAGACAAGGGTTGTATAATGAAAAGAGCTACACATTTGCATGAGGGATAAAAGAAACTGGGAACCCCAAAGCCACGAATCTCAGGGGATAGAGCGGGAGGTGGTAACTTCCTCCTTGGACGAAAGAAAGAGTAAGTAGAAGGTCTTCTCTTGAGACTTGGCGCTAAGACTTAGAAATACCTAAGAGGTTCTCTGGTGGAAGTGGCAATGTTTGTTGTCTCCCCCAAACCAATACCTAGACTCCCTTCTCCATACTAAGAGAGCTAGATTTTGTTTCACATCCTCCAGATGATAGATCCTGATTGGACTAAGCTAATTATGGTGGTGACATTTCCCTTGTCACTGATCAACTGGTGGTAGGCGTGTCCTGGCTAATGAAATGTGTGTAGAATTCCCTTGGAGAGCATGCACCTGGCAAAGTTTTTCCTGTTTGGGGATTTTTTTTAAGCTCTTAAAAAGATACACACAAAAGAAAAACAGATCTTATTTTATGGGATGTTGCATCTTCACATACTGGGTTTTAAGAGAAGTGTTGATAAATTTTAAATAATTTAAATCATATATAGTATGTTCTCTGATGAAAATGTAATTAAATTAGAAATCAACAATTGTAAGATATCTGGAAAACTCACAAGTATTGAGAAGTTTAATAATATACTTCAAAATAACCTATGAGTAATAAATAAATTGGTGGTTCAGATGGTAAAAGAATCTGCCTGCAATGCAGGAGACACAGGTTCCATCCCTGGGTTGGGAAGATCTCCTGGAGAAGGAAATGGCAATGCGCTCCAGTTTTCTTGCCTGGAAAATCCCATGGACAGAGGAGGCTGGCAGTCTATAGTCCATGTCATTGCAAAGAGTTGGACAGGACTGAGCAACTAACACTAAAACACACTAACTAATAAACAAATTATAAGGGAAAGTTGGAAATATTTCAAACTAAAAAATAATAAAAGTACAACATATCAAAATTTTGGATTCAGCTAAAATTATTCTAATAATTTTTAAATCCACAGTTTTAAATGCCTATATTAGGAAAAAAAAAAAAGATATAGCATGAAATAAATGCCCTAAGCTTCCACTTTAAGAAGCTAGGAAACAAAGTGTTAAGTAAGCCTGAAATAAACCTAACAGAGTCAAAAAGGAGATCATTAAAACCAGAAGTCCATGAATAAAAACAGAGAAAATTAACAAATCCAAAGGTAGCACTCTGAAAAAAAGTTTTTTTTAAAGACAGAGAGCAAAGACTTATTATGAGTATAGGAAATGAAAAGAAGATATATCACTAAAAAGTATACAGTCATTAAATGGATAATAATAGAATACTGTAAAATTTTATGCCAATAAATTTAACAGATTACATGAAATTAACAAATTCTTTGAAAAATAAAACATACCAAAAATGACAGAAAATCTAAATAGCCCTACAATTGTTAAAGAGCTTGAATTTGTTACCAAAAACCCTCCCCCAAGGAAAAGTCCAGGCCAAGATTTTTTCACTGCTAAATTCTATTAAAAATTTAAAGATGAAATAATGTCACTCTGTCACAAATTCTTTCAGAAAATAGGGTTGGTAAAAATACTTCTGAACTCATTCTATGAGGGCATTCATGCTGATGTTAAAAACTGGAAAATACATCAAAGAGAAGAAAGGAAGGGAGAGAGAGAGGAAAAGGAAGGAGGAGGAAGGGGAAAAGAGAAAAGAAAATTACAGCTTCATAAATATAGGTACAAAAAATGGCATATAAAATATTAGCAAATAGAATATCTCTCCATATGATAAAAAAGAAATCTCTTAAGAAAAACCAATAGCTAGTACTTAACGGTGAAATAGTGTACCTCTCCCTCTTAAGATTGGGAATAAGGCAAGCAAGTAGGTTCATACCCCTGCTGTTCCATACTGTACTGGCCACCTAGTCAGTACAATAAGATAACCAAAAAAAAGATAAAAACCATAAAGATTGGGATAGAAAGAATGAAACTGTATCTATTCACAGACAACATGAATGCCTATATAGAAAATCCAGAGTGTCTATAAAACCACAATAGAAATAATGTTAGTTTATTCATATCAAGGATACAAAGTCAGTATACAAAGGATTCAATTGTATTTTTAATAAATAGCAGCAAACAATTTTTAAATTAAAAACAATTCCATTTGCAATAGTACTTTAAAACACATAAGATATTTGAGAATAAATTTAAGAAAACGTGGGCAAGACCTATATGCAAAAACTTAATGTGAGAAAATAAAGACCCAAATAAATGGAGAAATGCCATTTTACATGAATTGGAAGGCTCAATATTTTCAAGATGTCATTAACCCCCCAAACTGCTTTATGGGTTCAATAAATCCTGAGTCATTGCTCCATCAGGAGTTTTGATAGAAATTAATAAACCGATCCTAAAATTTATATGGAAATACAAAAAACTTAGACAACCCAAAGCAAATTGGAATAAAGAGAATAAAGTTGGAAGACTTGTATTGCTTGACTTTGAAACACTATAAAGTTACAATAGTCAAAACAACTTAGTACTTGTATGAGGAAAGAGAGAACAGTGCAACAGAAATGGAACAGAAAGTCTAGAAATAGGTCCATATATACACAGTCATCTAATTTTGAACAAAGCCATCAAAACAATTCAATGGGGAAAGGAAATCTTTTCAACAAATGATTCTTGAATAACTGGATATACATACAGAAAGAAAGAAACCTCAACCCCTCTCTCACAACTCCCGTATACCATTCACAAAAGTTAATGCAAATGGGTCATACATCTAAACATCAGAGTTAAAACTATGAAGCTTTTAGAAGGATGCAGAAAGCAAAATCATTAAAAAAATTTTTAGTTTCTGTTTATCAAAAGATACTATTCATAAAATAGACAAACCATATACTGAGAAAAAAAATGTTAGCAGAACATATACATGAAAGAAGATTGGTATCCATTATGTGAAAATAACCCATACAACTCAGTAAGAAACTGACAAATTCAATAAAAGATTTGAAAAAACACTTCACAGAAGAAAGAGATAAAAGCGACATATAAGCAAATGAAATGAAAAGTGCTGTGTTATGGAAATGCAGATTAAAACCACAGTGGGACACAACATCCACAGCTAAAATAAGAAAGACAGCAACAAACATTGGCAAAGATGTGATGCAATCCTAACACATATATTGTTCGTGTAAGTGACTCTCAAACATTGTTAATAGAAATGAAAAAATTTTACAACCACTTTGGGAGATGTTCTGGCAGTTTCTTAAAAAGTAAAACATAATTTTTAAAAAATAATCATGAAATTCCCTGGTGGTCCAGTGGTTAGGACTCTGTGCTCTCACTGCTGAGGGTCTGGGTTCAATCCCTGGTCAGGGAACGAAGATCCCACAAGCCATCAGGTGCAGCTCCTCCCTGTGCCTGCCCCAAAAGAGTAAATTTAGTAAAGTAATACACATTAATTTTTTTTTATAATCAGCAGTTCTATTCCTGACTATGTACCTGTGGTAAGTAGTACAATGCTCCCCAAAAGGTCAAGGTCCTAATCCCCAGAACCTGTGTTACATACAAAAGAGAATTAAGGCTGCAGATGAAATTAAGGTTGCTAAACACATTGTCCTGCTGCTGCTGCAGCAGCAGCAATGTAATTACAGGATCCTTTAAAGTGGATTGTTGTTCAATTGCAAAGTTGTGCCAACTCTTTGTGATCCCATGAACTGCGGCATGCCACGCTTCCCCCTCCTTCATCAATTCCCAGAGTTTGCTCAAACTCATGTCCGTTAAGTTGGTGATTCCATCCAACCATCTCATCGTCTGTCACCCCCTTCTCCTCTTGCCCTCAATCTTTCCCAGCATCAGAGTCTTTCCCAATGAGTCGGCTCTTTAGGGAGGCAAATGACTAGAGTCAGATGTAAGGGTGATTGCAGAAGAATGGTCACAGAATTGCAACACTGCTGGCTGTCAAGATGGGAAAAGGGGCTGTGAACAAAGGTGCATGGCCTCTAGAAGCTGGAAAATGTAAGGAAACATTTTCCGTTAGACTCTAGAAGGGAACACAGCTCTGCCAGCACCTTGCTTTCAGCCCAGGGAGACCTGTGTTAGATTTCTGACCTGCAGGACTGTAAGATGATACACTGTATTGTAACTTTTGCAGTTTGAGGTGCAACAGCAAAAACATCTAAGTTTGTGGTTATTTGTTATAGCAGCAATAGAAAGCTAATACAGTACCCAAGGGAAATGAAAGCATATGTCTCTAGAATGTTCTTAACAGTTTTATTCATAATAGCCAGAGATTGGAAATAGCCTGGATCTCTACCAACAGGATAATGGATAAACAAACTGTGGTGTATTCACATAATAAAATATTACTCAACAATAAGAAGGAACAAATTACTCATACACACAACGTGGATGAATTTGAAAACCCTGCTGGGTGAAAGAAGCTGGGCAAATCGATGTGATTTCTTTTGTATAAAGTTCTAGAACAGGCAAAACTAATCTATGGTTTTAAAGAAAAAGACCTCTGATTTGCCTTTGGGATAGAGTGACTGTGAGGATTAATCAGGAGGGGACTTAGGGATCTTTTGAGCATTGAGGCAATGTTGTATAGTAGTTGTATAGTTGTATATAGTTGTATAGTAGTCCCCTCTTAGTGTATTCTAAGCCCAAGAATGCCAGGGGATACCTGAAACCATGGACAGTACCAAACCCTATATGTACTATGTTTTTTTCTGAAACATACATACCTTTGATAAAGTTTAGCTTATAAATTATAGATAATAAGAGACTAACAAGATAATAATAAAATAGAAAAATTATAACAATATACTGAAATAAAAGTTATGTGAATGTGGTCTTTCTCTCTCTCTCTCAAACTATCTTATTGTACAAATTTAATGCTTTTTCCATCCTAAGGATTCATCACACACCGTGGCTGTAACTTTTGCAGTTTGAGGTGCAACAGCAAAACTAGCATGAATTTCTTGTTCCTTCTCTATAATTTCACAGACAGAAGATTCATTCTTATCATAGATCTTAGCAACCTCCACATGTCACTTTTTTTCTTACCTTATTAAATCAAGAACTTTCACCTTTTCATTTATAGTAAGCATGGTTCAACTTCTCTTTGGCAGATCCAAACTGCCAGCATCACTACTCTTGCACTTGCTTCACTAAGTAAAGGAAGGGTTACTCGAACAGAAGCACTGCATTACCTGACATCTGACCGCTGAGCCGGCTACTAAGTGACTAATGGGTGAGATATGCTGGACAAAGGGATGATTCATGTCCCAGGAAAGGTGAGAGGGACAGCACAAAAACCTCATCACACTCTTCAAAACAGACACACTCTAAACATTTATGAATTGTTTGTTTCTGGCATTTTCCATTCAATATGTTTAGATCATAGCTGATCTAGATTACAGAAAAGGAAGGACAAGTATCTGTACTTCTGAAATCTCATGGAATAAGCTATGTGGAGAAAAGTTACCATGAGTTGAATTGTATCCCCCAAAAGATATGCTGAAGTCCTGATTCACATTACATGTGAACATGACTTTATTTGGGGAAAAAAGGTTTGTGCAGATGTATTCAAGTTAAGATGAGGTCATACTGATCTCAGGTGCCTGCAGTGGCTTGAAGCAGGATTTCAGTTCCCAGCCAGAGACTGAAGTCAGGCAGCAGTGAGAGCACTGAATACTAGCCACTAGGCCACCAGGGTCACAAGAGCAGTTGCCAGTGACAAGACCCTGGCTCATTGGTTCTGTAGAAATGAATTCCCATAAAGTGATGGAAAGTAGTAAAACTAGTGAAGTGTTTATTAGGAGGAAAAACAGTACATGTGAACAGACATATGGGTGGGTTCAGAGAGAGTCATGCCCTCATGATTGTTTAAATCACTTGGATGGAGCCTTTCTTCCAGTGCCTGGTTCTGAGTCAGTATTTGGTTTTTCTCAGGATCCTCCCATGTGTGCATGCACATCTGTTATCCAGAATGGGTTCTAGCAAAGAGGCCTATGCGTAGGTTGACATCACTTACTGTGGGGTAATGCCCCATCCCTTTTGACCTCTGAGGAGCCTTTCTGCTCATGTGTAGTCAATTACGTCTCCTTGACCTTGGGCATGAAAAATATGTGGTCTCTTGTCTGGGCAGGGTTCAGCTCCTCTCATGCTCCTACTACTATCTTCATCTTAGACTATCTGTCCACAGGAGACAAACTCCGACTGCTCAGCCCATCTATCCCCCTGCCTCAACACTGGATTACAGTAGCCTTACATCCAGTGATTGGTGTTTTTACAAGGAGACCATGTGTAGACACGGGTGCAGAAAAAAGACAGGGAGAACACCACGTGATCACAGAGGCAGAGATTGGGGTAATGTAGCTATAAGCCAAGGAACGCTACAAGAAGCTAGGAGAGGCTTGAAAGAGATTCTCTCTCAGAGCCTCCAAAAGAAACCAATCTTGCCAATGCCTTGATGTCAGATTAGTAGCTTCCAAAACTAAGAGAGAATACATTTCTGGAGTCTAAATTATAATATATATGTGAAGCATTTAAGCGTCTAAAACTAAATTTGAATTATTGAAACTAAATAGTGGCTATATGAGTACAACATTATACAATATATAGTTCTTTAAACTTTTCTATATATTTGAAAAGTTTTATAAAATGTTTGAGAAATAATTGTGAAACTTGACTCATCACTGAGGGGTAAAATCAATTTAGTGGGTTAGATTAGCATTTTTCTAAAGCAAAATAGATTAGAAGGGAAGAGAATGCATATAATAAGGACATGTATTTCATTTCAATTATACATAATACATATGCTTATATATAAATGCAAAGGACCATGATATAAAACTATTTTCTTACTGGAAGCCAAGCCAAAACTATTTGAGAAATACTACCTTAGTCTCATAAGCTTCCCAACATCCCATACTGTGTGCACCGATGTTTTTACACTCACATCTAATCCATACACCATTTACACAAATTCAGAGTTCTTGTTATGAAAATGCTTGTATATCATCTCTCTTTGATCCATTATCACAGTTAATGAGCCACATTCTCCCAGAGTTTCTTCCAAGGGAATTCACAGGGCTCATTGTGAGTTGTATTTATACCTTCAAAATCCCAGGGTAGCTTTTAGTAATTTTCTGCATCATGACACTAAATGAAGCTTAAAAGAATTAGTAAAACTCTTACCAGATGCTCTTCATCATTTTTTGGAAGACAAAGTGATCTAGCCCCTCATTGAAGAGTTTTGCCATAAACCCTGCCGCTAGAGCTTAGCTCAGTCTAGAAATCATGTGAATTCACAGAATTACACCCATCATTTGTATTTAAAGATAACATGAGTCATGCTAGAGAGAATATTTTTTAAAAGATTATTAAGTTGGAAATAGCTATTTTAATCCACTATTGTGCTATATTTAAGTGTTCAATAATGTAATGAGTGTTCAGTTGAGTTCAACCAATATTTATTAACATTCACTATGTGTTAGGCAAATGCTCTCTCTAGCTTAGAGGATATGGTGATGACTAACACTGATCTCAGCCCTCGAGGAACTCACAGTATGGGAGAACAGGCACATAAATAGCTCATTTCAAGAGGCAGGTGAGTGCCATCCACAGGGCTCTGGAGGTGGACAAGTGTTTGGCTAAGCTGGAGTATTCAAGACTTCGGTTGAGCCTTGAATGATGTGAAAAAGTTATCTAAAGAGGAAAAGCTCTGGGCAGAGGTAGGATCTCTTCCTGACTGTTATAAAGAGTGACTCTGGCTGACTATGGACATTGTATTTTCCTGAATGGGGTGCATACTATCAACACCACTTTCACTATTGTTCACACGATCACCTGGCTTGAAGTAGTGTGAGCTCGCCACCATAACATTTCTCTTCCCCACCCATCCCCTTCATCTGCACTCTGTGGAAGGTAGTCTTTATGTACAATCTGCACTTAAGGGTTGACTATCTACATAAATTATTTGGGATTCTCCTGCAAAAGGATCTACTTACTCTTCACCATTTATTTATTCAATCATTTATGTGTATCAGTATGGACTCCTAGACCGTCTATGTTTCAGGTTATAATTCAATACTACTTTGTTGATTTTGTTGCTCAGATTTTTCCAACTTTGGCCACTGAGAACTTTTTCAGTGGACTCTCAGGTCTCTTTGACATACCCCCATCATTGTGGGCTTTAATTTTTAGCATTTTCTAACATTTTGGCTCCTGGCATACCGTGTCTACTTTCTGCTCCAGTCTTATAAGCAGCCTTTTCTCCAAGGAGACCTGGTTCCTTTTATGGGAGAATGGTATTGGAAACCAAGATCTGGGTGTAAGATGTGTTCACTACTATTGGGGTGTCATTGCTTCTAGTCTCTCCTAGCCGATAAACCAAGGAGATATATGTGTGAATATATTTTCTTGTGATATATACATAACTATATGTACTGGATTGGCCAAAAAATTCACTGGGGATGTTGATAGTGGGGAAGGCTATGCATGTAACAGGGACAAGGCGTATATGAGAACTCTCTGTATTTTTGCTCAATTTTGCTGTGAATTTAAAATTGCTCTAAAAATAGTATTTTTGGGGTCAACACATAGAAAATATTTGAAAATTATGTATCTGATAAAGATTTGTTCCCAGAGTATTTAAAGAACTCTTACAGCTCAATAATAAAGACAAATCAATTGCAAATGCACCAAAGATTTTAATAGACCCTTTTTCCAAAGAAGAGCTACAAGTAGTCAGTAAGTATTTGAAATTATGCCCATCATGATTAGTCATTAGGTAAATGCAAATCAACACTGCACCAAGATACCACTTCACATCACACTAGGATGGCTATACTAAACCAAAGACAGCATTTGTGAGCTGTGGAGAAATTGGAACCCTCATACGTTGCTCTGGGAATGGTAAAATGGTACAGCTGTTTTGGAAAATAGTTTAGCAGCTCTTCAAACGTCAAACAGAGAATTAGCATATGACCTAGAAATTCCACACCTGGGTATATACCCAATATAATTTAAAACAGGTGTTTGAACAAAAACTTGTCCACTAAAATTCAGAAACACTATTCACAATAGCAAAAGGTGGAAACAACCCAAATGTCCGTCAACAGATGAATGGAAAAACAAAATGTTGTATATCAATACAATGGAAAATTATCTGGGGATAAAGAGAAATGAAATATTAATACATGCTAGTGTTTTCAATGGATGAACATGGAAAACACTACACTAAGTGAAAGAAGCCAGACACAAAGGCCACACATTGTATGAGTCCTTTCATATGAAATGTCCAGAATGTGCAAGTCCTTAGAAATGAAAGATTGGGGTGTAAGGAGCTGGCTAGAGGGAGCAATAGGGAATGATTGCTAAAAACTATGGAGTTTCTTGGTATGGAGATGAAAATGTTCTGAAATTAGTGTTGAAGGTTGCACAACTCTGTGAATGTACTAAATATTACTGACTTGTATACTTTAAAAGGATGACTCATGATATATGAACTATATCTCAATAAAGCTGTTGTCATTGCTTCTAGTCTCTGGAAAATAACTGACTGGGTTGACAAAATAATTCAATAGCTGGACTGTGGTAATAGTTTATTAAATTATCCCAGAGATTCCAGAGGTTTATAAGATACTTACCTTTCTTAATAGGTATAGTCAAGTTAAAATAAATGAAGCAAATGCTTGATCTGTGTTTTTAAACAAATTGGAAGTCTACACCCCAGTTCTCTTAACTACACCACAAAAATTATTGTTTGATTTGCTATTTTGGCAAAGCTCACTACATTTTCCTTAATGAAGTTGTCCTTCAGACAGATCCTATCAAGCTAAAAATTGCAGAATTAAATTCTGGTTTATCCTCTAAAATCCTATGGAAAATTTAAATGGCCAAATTTCAGAATAGCTCATTCAAAAGCTGTCTAAAAAGTATAAAGCTATAAGACATAGCCAAATTAAGTGAAAAATTCCTCCCCACTGGATATTTTATTCAAGAACATAATTTAATGACCGGCCATATCCATGAGCTGGTCACTTTATCAATTGCCTCTGAAAAACCCCAGTTGGAGTATCGATCCCCAGTCTGCATCTACTCATCCCAGAGTCTCACTTCTTGTTGCTAGGATACCACTTCTTCGTGATGTCAACCTATTAGAATATTACAAATCTATTTCTAATCAACTTTTTGCTCTGCATGGCTTTAGGAAAAGAAGAAAGCAAGGTCCATGCACACATAAAAGAGCTTCCAAAATGAATTTAAATCTTTGGTAATAATTCTAAACTAATTTTTAATTTAAAAATAGAAAAACCTGACTTTATCATTAAAATGGCAAATTTTAGCCTTGTGTATTAGTTTGTCTGTAAGTGGGAGGGGATGTCATATCACAGAATCCTTTTCTTCCTTCTAAAATGGCTGACTTTTTTCTCTCTCCCTCAAAGATGAGACTTCCAGGGTACAAACAAAGTCCTCCTTTAGAGGAGATTCATTTTCTTCTTATGTCTTAGGACTTCCTGATTCAAAACTAAAAACTGAAACAATCTGTTTTCCTGGTTTCTAAGACTGACAGATGAGAAGGTTTAAAACATTGATATTATTCAACTTATTTTTATTCCAGTTAATTAAATTCAGTGATGTGTATTGAACAGCCTCTATGCACAACTGTTACTAACCAATGTGGAGAGTATAGAGATGAATTGGCAACAGTCACTATCTTCAAGATAGTCATAGATTAATCAAGAAATGGACATGTGCTCAATATCCAGGGTCAGTCTCTGAGGAGCAGGGACTGAGTCACTCCAGGCCCAGTGGGTGGAGTCCCAACACCTGCTCTGGGGTCTGTGGAAACAGAACCTGCATTGGTTAGGTATTGATCTAAAGAAGCAAGTAGGTAGGCAGCATCGTCAGGTATTAGAGAAGCACCAGAGTAACAGCTGGTCACCAGACAAGAGAGAAGCCAATGTGTGAAAATAGATTCACAGGACAGGGCACAGCTGGGCACTCCTAGGTGCTGCCTGTGGCCTCTGCCCTGGACACTGACTGAGGAGGCTGGTAGAGGAGACTATGAGCCAACCCTGACTCACTGATACTGTGGGGCGGGGCAACTCTATGCGATGGGAGACTAGCTGGGGTTCAAGAAAGCTTTGCCAGCAGCATGAGAGCTAAACTGCCCCACAACCTGACTTTCACCGTGGCTCATTTTAGAATCTCTGGCCCTGCCACTCTTGACCTGTCACTGCCTAAATGGATCTTGAGTTTTCGAAGCCCCAGTAGGTACATGATTAATTGAAATTTTAGCCCTTTTGATGCCCCACCCCCTTAGTCATGATACCCATCCCACAACTGGTATAGTCCCCTTACAACTCATCCAGTAGTCTCTGGCTTCTTTTTACACCCTTCCCTCAAGTCCAAGCCCACCCAGCTTCCGTTCCTGGTTGTGAATATTTTGTCTATCTATTGCTACATTTAAACTTAACCTTAAATTTATTTTTTAAAGATTGTTTTTTTAATGTAGACTAAAGTCTTTATTGAATTTGTTAAAGTATTGCTTCTGTTTTACTTTTTGTTTTTTTGGCCACAAGGTATGTGGGATCTTAGCTCCCAGATCAGGGATCAAACCGGCACCCTCTGTATTGGAAAGCGAAATCTTAACCACTAAACAGCCAAGAAAATCCCTCAAATATGCCTTAAATTTAGTGACTTAAATCATCAACCATTTTAGATACCTCGTTCTTTTGAGCAGCATTTGGCTGGGCAAGTCTTCTGCTCCACTGGGATTACTTGATGGTATTCAACTAGCAGCTGGACTAGCTTAGAGAGACCAAGACAACTGGAAGGCTGGCTCAGGGGGTCTTCTTTTCATTGCACATAGTCTCAGGGCCTCTCCATATGATTCCCCAGCAAATCAGTCATATTTGCTACATGAGATCCAAGGACTGCAAGAAAGCACAATAGAAGCTGCTAGTCCTTTTAAAGGTTAAGCCTGGCACTGGCACAGCATCACTCCTGCCATATTCTATTGCTCAAAGCAATTACAGGGCAGGCTGGATTCAAAGATAAAGGGAACAGACTCTAACTCTCACTGGGAGAAGTGTCAGGGAATGTCCATCAAATTTGTGAAGGTTCCCATATGTCTCACTGCCAACTGTATTCAGATTATGACCACAGACATCTTAAATAAAGCACTTTAAACTGCATCTTGTTATTCCTGATTTGAGAATCATCAGTTAGAAATGGAATGCTGGGGGACTTCCCTGGTGGCCTAGTGGATAAGACTCTGCACTTCTACTGCAGAGGGCACAGGTTCAGTCCTTAGTTGGGGAACTAAGATTTTGCATGCCACACAGTGTAGCCAAAAATTAAAACCAACAAACAGAAGAAAAAAACAACCAGAAATGGAATGCTGAGAATCCTAGCAGGAAGACCAACACGGGCACACGGCTGGGGTGTCCACAAGCTTTGCTCTTTAGCTGACCCACTTGTCCCTGGACTGCTGTGCACAGTGAGGTCTCAGGCTAAAGCATCATTCTCCCTTCCAGGCATTAAAGTCTGAGTCCCTCACACCAGGAGGCTTATAAATCACAAACATGAGATTGGATTTTGCAACAGAACTGGTGTTGAAAATCCTTTGGCAGTGAGTCCTTCTCGCCTTGTCTATTTTTTTTTTTTTTCCAGAGGAGCATCTGTCAGGGGGTTGGGGTGTCCTTCTGTGCTTATGTTTGTTTCCCTCCTGGTTAAGGCCACGCCACTGCACCCCAGGCTGGCTGTGATCCTCCTGGAGCTATTCCAGGAGTCCGTGTCCAGGCCTTGTGCCCAGGGTTGCAAGAGGGTAAAACCACCATATAGAAATTCCCCTGGAAAAGTCCCATGGACTGTGTCCAGGAGACCCTCCTACTGAATTTCACTTTCTAGAGATGATTCTGTTGGTGAGGTTCCAGCTCCCACGTGATTTGTCACTCCAGAAGGCACTCATGCCATCTGTGTAAAATTGCCCAACTGAAGCACAGAGGGATAGAGTACATTGTGGGGAGAGGATTTTAAAGGACTCTGGACATATTACTGAATAATGTATGTTACTTTTATGTACATCTTTAAAGTAGAAAAATAGTAAGCTTCATTTGCAGCGCTCACACACACAAAGCACTTCTGCACTTTAATCTCATGGGAACCTCACTTGGTACTTTGTGAAGTGAGGCCTATTGTGCAGTTGATGAAGTTCAGACCACACATCAACTGCTTAAGGTCACCCAGGTCTTTTGTAATCAAAGTATACATCATGGGGACTTCCCTGGTAATCCAGTAGTTAAGACTCTGTGTTTCAAGCAGAGGACACAGGTTTGAGTCCCTGGCAGGGGAACTAAGATTCTACATACTGCATGATGCAGCCAAAAAAAAAATTATACATAATGACTTTTAAGTAGAAAAAAGATAATGTTCTCTTTTTACTGTTTCATAGAAGCCTGAGCATCATAATGAAGAGCAGCTCCGGCTCACTGCAACTAGAGAAAGCTGGGGCACAGCAACAAAGATCCAGTGCAGCCAAAAAAAACCCAAAAGGTGTCCTTAGGAAACAGAAGCTAAAGGACATTTACATTCAAGAGGAAAGTGATTGATTGAAGGATAAATAACAGATTCAAAGAGCTGAGGCCCTCCAACTGCAGAACACCTCAGCTGGGACTGACAACTCACAAACCCTTATCCCTCCTCTCCCTCTGAGGCCTGATTGAGCAACTATTCCTGGGGTCCCACAGGGCTTGGCCATAGGGCTGATGGTCCAATCCACCTATGCCCACAAAGTACCCTCACAATAAACCTATTATTTAAAATGGATTTAGGGTCGATTTTCTGCTTCCCAAGAGACTAACTCAACAATTGTAGCGAAAACTCACAAGCATATTTCTTACAAATCAAACATAAGATAAGAAAAACATCAATGCTCTTAAAAGCCTGGTTTATTATTATAAGGCTCCATGCCATTGTGACAAGAGAGACTTAAGACAACACACATTAAAGAAGTGATCATTTTTACACCTTTTACTTAGCTACTCTAGTGATGCCACTAACAAGACCACGTCACCAGAATCAAGCCTCTATTTTCAACCCAGAGCCCAAGAGAGTGTTCTATATATAGGACACATTCGATTAATGCTAACCACTGCAGGTGATAGAAAATATTGACTATATAATCTACCAGAAATTATAAGTCAAGGGTGGTACCACCCTCTCAAAGGGCAACTGAAACCTAGTTGGGACACTTTTACTTGTCATTAGCTTCTTCTGTTGGCACTAAATGGGAGAGACTCAAGAATGCTAAAATTCCTGCTCACTACAATCCCACACAATGAAGAATTAATCTGATGGAAATGTATATCCTACTACCTTTAAGAAACACAGACCATCACACATATGCACATCTGTGGCCTGATCCATGGTCAGACAACAGAACAGCACTTTTTTTAAACCATGATTATTCCAGAAAATTCATTTACTTGCTAATTTGGCTCTAGACCAATTCCAGTACTTTTATTTGGCCTCTGTCATGAAAGATAGCACACTCCTTTCCAGGACTAGAGACAAGAAGACAAGTTTGTCAAGATAAGAAAAGAAAACATATTTCATTTAGCAGTTTGTTAGCTCCATTTATTACTTGTGAATGCTGAGTCTCCTGGTATGCAGGCCTCCTGCATACCATGTATTTAAAGTCTAATCCATTTGCCCTGTGACCCGGGTCCTACGTAAGTTAGGGGTAGGCCCGCTCACACCCTGATCTGCTAGTTTGGGTGTAACTAAAAATAAATAAACAAATAGAGCCTGTCATATGACTCAGAAAAATAATACCTACCTTTATTTTGCATAATTTGTCTACTATTTATATTGTGTTCTTCTAAGGGAAACTGTGGAAAGGATCTCTTTTCCAGATCACACAGGCAGATGCCCTCACATCAGACTGGGGGAACTGTAGTTTTTTTTTTTTTTAAGGTTTATACATTTTTCAGAGGTTCCTTGGAAATCTGTGCCTCTGCTTTTTAAATGTCTGCCTCCAATCCTGACTTGAGAAAACTAGTGTCTTTGTTCACAAGTGAACAACATGTTCCCTTATGTTTGATGAAATAGCTGCTTGACAAACATGGTTCCTTTTATCCCTCATACATTAAAGTACACAGATTGAAAGTCTAATCATTGCCTTGTTTTTTAGTGGCATTAAGAAAAGTTTCTCAAGTAAATTAAAGCTTGCTAACATTTCTATCACTTCATGGGAAATAGATGGGGAAACAGTGGAAATAGTGTCAGACTTTATTTTTTGGGCTCCAAAATCACTGCAGATGGTGACTGCAGCCATGAAATTAAAAGACGCTTACTCCTTGGAAGGAAAATTATGATCAACCTAGATAGCATATTGAAAAGCAGAGACATTACTTTGCCAACAAAGGTCCATCTAGTCAAGGCTATGGTTTTTCCAGTGGTCATGTATGGATGTGAGAGTTGGACTGTGAAGAAAGCTGAGTGCCAAAGAATTGATGCTTTTGAACTGTGGTGTTGAAGAAGACTCTTGAGAGTCCCTTGGACTGCAAGGACATCCAACCAGTCCATTCTGAAGGAGATCAACCGTGGGATATCTTTGGAAGGAATGATGCTAAAGCTGAAACTCCAGTACTTTGGCCACCTCATTTGAAGAGTTGACTCATTGGAAAAGACTCTGATGCTGGGAGGGATTGGGGGCAGGAGGAGAAGGGGATGACAGAGGATGAGATGGCTGGATGGCATCACTGACTCGATGGACGTGAGTCTGAGTGAACTCCAGGTGTTGGTGATGGACAGGGAGGCCTGGTGTGCTGCGATTTACGGGGTCGCAAAGAGTCGGACACGACTGAGCGACTGAAATGAACTGAACTGAAAATTTCTATCAGATGATAGGAGGGGAAACATTTTTTTCCCTTCCTTTAAGATCTTGTCTGGTGACCAGAAATGTCAATTTCAATTCTGTTTCAAACTCAGAGCAAATTTTTCTTTATGTCAGGTTAAAGCTTCCATTTCTATTTTCTTCCTCTTGATCACCTTGAAGGTAAATAAATAAAACAATGTGATTAAATTTTCTTTTTTGGCTTTGAGCCTTAATTCATAGAATACTTTTCCTACTTCTTTAAAAAGCACCTAAAATAACTTTTTCTTTTTCTCAAAAATCTTAACTGTAGCTTCTACTCAGTAATCGTCTTAAAAAAAAAAAAAGTCATGTGTTGTTATGGCAATTGCCCACTTGATTTCAAACTGGAATGTGACTATTTCCTATTGTTTTCAAGCTGGAAAAAGGTGTCATGTCTCTGGTCTGTAGCTCAAAGTCAGAGCACTAGATTAGAATTTAGGAAACAGCTCAGACATCAGCTTGATGTGGGATCCCCTGGATTCTAGCCTCCTCCTCAGAGCAAGAGACTTACTTGTGTGGGGTCACCTCCAGCTCAGAAGGTCCAAAATTCCACAGGTTAGCCTCTCCAGCCTAGAGGAAATCTACAGAAAGTTTCAGAGGCTCAGTCCAGTGTGTATATCAGGGAAATAGCTGTTTTTCTCCTGTATTACTCTCCAAGAGAGAGGTAAAGTCAGAATGAGATAAATACAGAACAAGATCTTGGAAGTAGAGATTTCCTAATAATATGAACTACTTACGTATGCCCTATATGCCAGAAACTGTTCTAAGAGTTTTACCGAGTTGGCCAAAAAGTTCTTTTGAATTTTTCCACAAGATCTTCTGACCTTACGGAAAACTACGAATGAACTTTTGGGCCAATCCTATATATGGATTAACTCATTTAGTCCTCACCACAACCCCATTAGGTGGACAATAGTATTGCATTACCAGCTCACAAAAACAGAAATTGATATAACTGATGCTAAGTGACTTATCTAAAAACATTCGATTGTCAGTGGTGACATTGGGAGTTGAACCCAACTTGACATGTGGTTCCAGAGCCCAGGTGCCACAGTAATCACTTTCCACCTATAAACAAGTAGACTGGAGTAGGAGGAAATGTATATTTGGAGTCTGAAAGTGAAAGTGAAGTCGCTCAGTCGTGTCCGCTTCTTTGCGAGCCCACAGATAGTAGCCTACCAGGTTCCGTGGTCCACGGGATTTTCCAGGCAAGAATACTGGAGTGGGCTACCATTTCCTTCTTCAGGGGATCTTCCCAAAATTGTGTTGAAATCCTGAGTCCACCATGTCCTAGTTCTATTATCTCGGGGACTGATAGCCTCCCACAACTTCAGCTATCTATCAGCAAGATCTACCTTCAAAGGCTAGTGGTAAGGTTTTAACTAGATAATGCATGAAAAAATATTTTGTAAACCTTAGAGCCTTAAGCAAACAGTAACAACGAGTCTATCTTTGGTAGATAATACCTAAAACTAGCAGTTTCATTAACCAAGCTTAAAGTCATAAGCTAAAAAGATAGGCTGTAAAAATATAGACTTCAATTTCTTTTTTGAAGGAGAAGAGATGACAGCCAAGGATAGAGAAAAATCATGCATTTTATGGACAGTGAATCTTCCCAAGA
Organism: Bos javanicus; assembly: GCF_032452875.1. Taxonomy (NCBI): domain Eukaryota; kingdom Metazoa; phylum Chordata; class Mammalia; order Artiodactyla; family Bovidae; genus Bos; species Bos javanicus. The sequence continues at coordinate 96,663,714 of NC_083868.1, read as the reverse complement.
GCCTAAAATAACACTACTTTGCCTGAACCAAAATAAGAGATAAAATGGCTTCCAAGTCACTTCTTTCAAATCATCTCAGTGCCATTAAATGAATTTGGACAGGACCCATGGATCAGTGCAATGGGAGGAGACTCAATCAAAAGCCTGAATCAAGAGTTATGAGACTCTAAGTGACAAAACACAGAAATATCCAATACTTGGCTTGGCCTGGCTTTCTGGTGGTCAGCTCCTCTCTTGACCTTCAAACTCACCCTAGAAATATCCTATTAGTTGGCTTTTTAGAGTCAGGAAACCTTCAGCAGGCATTCTTCCATCTTCCCTTCTTTCTTTGTTTTTCTTTCCCAGGGGTCCCAATGATTCAATCTGTTTTTCTTTCCACTTCAAGACTGTCCATTTTGTCTCCGACTCTGTCTTTGAGCTTCTTCTTCTCTTCAGAGAAGAGAAATGCTGTGAGGACTTCCCTGGGGGTCCAGTAGCTAAGAATTCACTTCACTTGTCAATGTAGGGGACATGGGTTCAGTCCCTGGTCTGGGAAGATGCCACATGCTGTGGGGCAACTAAGCCTGTGCCACAACTACTGTAGCCTGTGTGCCCTAGAGCCCGTGCTCCATAACAAGAGCAGCCACTGCAGTGAAAAGCCCATGTGCTGCAACTAGAGAGTGGCCCTCACTTGCTATAACTAGAGAAAGCCCATGAACAGCAGTGAAGACTCAATGCAGCCAAAAAAAAAGAAACGCTGTGACAGAGGACATAGTCTCCCAAGCCTTCCTTTCCTTTTTCATCCTCAAAGTAAACATTTAGGCCTCTTTCATCTTGAGAATTTTAACACTAACCAGTTAGGAGAAACAGTCATGGGTAACAAACAGATCTTAAAATTAGCTCATGTTACATTGTCACTGATTCTTCCTGCTTCCCAAATGTGTGGGAACCTGCCCAGAGAGCTCACTTCTCAAAGACAGCACATGCTAAACTGGACCATGCACCCCAGGCCAGTTCTGCAAAGATTCTGGGCCCTGCAAGCCACTTCCAAGATTTGGTTTCCAATGCCAACCCCTTATCTACTTTCCAGGTAGATGGCTCTAATTTTTTCTACATAAGAAAAGTTCCTTCTCCCTTGGCTGCCCAGCAAGTATTCCCCTAGTATCAGGTAGGTCTGCCCCACCCTACAGAGTCCTCTTCCTCCTTCCCTGAGCTCCCTTTGTCTCAGGCTCCCACCTTCTCCCTAGTTGAATACTTTTCTATGAGTTTCAGCTGCAACAGCCACTCACAGAGGACAGTTACATCTTATTTCGTTTAGAGTGGCCCTTCTTGGTTTCACCTGGAGACTTTTCTTTTTTTGACTTTTCTAAATTATGAAAGACATACATGCTCATTTTGATAAGTTAAACAATACAGAGAAGAGGTTCTTTAAAAACCTGTATTCTTCTCACCTTCTAGCTAATCCCATTCTAATGACCTAACCAATGATATCAGTTTGCTATGGAATTATCCCTCCCACCTTTCAAAACTGGATGTTTTTCACATTTATAACTATTCTTAATTGTTTTGGAATCACAGATCTCTCTGAGGGTCTGATAAAAGCTATGGACACTCTTCCCAATGCCTGCATGAATGCACACACACAGGCAATTTTGCATTTAATTTCAAGGGGTTTGTGGTAATAATTCCAATGTTTCCAATTTCTGAGCTTTCTTGCATACACATACTCTCAGGCTCTAGTCCTGGGATCCTTGAAGCTTATGCTTATTCCCCCAAGAGTTGTAAAACAAATGAAACTTTTTGATTTGTCCCTTCTACAAGGAGATCTTCTCATTCTGGAACCTCTCCCTGGAGTCCCAACTTCTGTCTGAGGAAGACCTGTAATCTACAGCTCATTTTGAGGACCAGAAAAGAAGGAGAACTAAACTGAATACTAAACTAGTCCTAATGGCCTTGGGAAGATTGGAAACAGGTACTGATGGGGCCCAATGAGAAAACAGTCAGGAACTTGAGGTGATAGTTCCCTGAGGGGAAGACGGTACTAGAAAGAAATCTGTGTGTTTAATCTAGGTTGGTGACTAGCAGCACTATACATAGTAGAGCATTTAGGACTTGGAGTCAGATAAGCAACACCAGTTGCTTATCTCCTATGTGACTTTAGGTAGGCTGTTTAACTTCCCCAACCTTTATTTCCCAGATAACAAATTAGACATTTTAATAACCTACCTAGACTTTCCTGGTGTCTCAGTGGTAAAGAATCCATCTGCCAATGCAGGAGACTCGGGTTTGATCCCTGGGTCAGGGAGATCCCCTGGAGGAGGAAATGGCAACCCACTCTAGTATTCTTGCCTGGAGAATTCCATGGGCAGAGGAGCCTGGTGGGCTACAATCCGTGGGGTCACAAAGAGTCAGATAAAGAGTCAGAGCAACTAAACAACAATCATCAGTCAGTTCAGTTCAGTCACTCAGTTGTGTCCGACTCTTTGTGACCTCATGGACTGCAGCAGGCCAGGCTTCTCTGTTCCTCACCAACTCCCGGAGCTTGCTCAAACTCATGTCCATCGAGTCGGTGATGCCATCCAACCATCTCATCCTGTGTCATCCCCTTCTCCTCCTGCCTTCAATCTTTCCCAGCATCAGGGTCTTTTCAAATGAGTCAGTTCTTCGCATCAGGTGGCCAAAGTATTGGAGTTTCAGCTTCAGCATCTTTCCTTCCAATGAGCACCCAGGACTGATCTCCTTTAGGATGGACTGGTTGGATCTCCTTGCAGTCCAAGGGACTCTCAAGAGTCTTCTCCAACACCACAGTTCAAAAGCATCAATTCTTTGGCACTCAGCTTTCTTTATAGTCCAATTCTCACATCCATATATGACTACTGGAAAAACCATAGTTTTGACTAGACAGAACTTTGTTGGCAAAGTAATGTCTCTGCTTTTGAATATGCTATCTAGGTTGGTCATAGCTTTTCTTCCAAAGAGCAAGCATCTTTTAATTTCATGGCTGCAGTCACCATCTGCAGTGATTTTGGAGCCCCCAAAAATAAAGTCTGTAACTGTTTCCACTGTTTCCCCATCTATTTGCCATGAATTGATGGGACTGGATGCCATGATCTTAGTTTTCTGAATGTTGAGTTTGAAGCCAACCTTTTCACTCTCCTCTTTCACTTTCATCAAGATGCTCTTTAGTTCTTCTTCGCTTTCTACCATGAGGGTAGTGTCATCTGAGTATCTGAGTTTATTGATATTTCTCCCGCAACCTTGATTCCAGCTTGTGCTTCATCCAGCCCAGCATTTCACATGATGTACTCTATAAGCAACATGACAATATACAGCCTTGACATACTCCTTTCCCGATTTAGAACCAGTCTGTTGTTCCATATCCAGTTCTGTTACTTCTTGATCTGACTACAGACTTCTCAGGAGGCAGGTAAGGTGGTCTGGTATTCATATCTCTTGAAAAATTTTCCAGTTTGTTGTGATCCACACAGTCAAAGGCTTTGGCATAGTCCATAAAGCAGAAGTAGATGTTTTTCTGGGAAACAACAATAATAACCTACCTCAGTAGAAGTGTTGTGAAACTCATAGAAACAATGTGTTCAGAGGAGCCCTGTAGTACTAGGAAATACTGAGGAAGCAGCAACAGTGTTTCTTATTAAAATAATGCCAGAGAAATGTGCATTTCTGAATGGGAATAGCCCAAAAAGTTCAGAATAACAAGTTATAAAATAATCAGGTTTCTCTGTCAAGCATTCCAAAGCACCTTGTATAAATCAAGATGTCTTATTTAGGGTGAAAGTTGGGTGATCTCTCTTAGAGGAAAGAAGGGTGCTCGGTTTTCCCCAGAGCTCCAGAGGTTCCCCTCAGGAAGGAGAAAAGAAATAGACAGAAACCTTTCAATATCTCCTTCCCAAGCATAAGGTTCAGAGTAATGACAAGACATGGGGGAGTCTAGGAAGGATCATAAATGGTGACTTCTATTCAACTCTTTTCCTTTCTGGCAGTACTGGTGTTCCTGTGATTAGTATGCCTTTGTATTGTCATCCTCCAAGAAACAGCTCTGGGAGAGGCTCTGTTTAGGAAGCACATACATGAGCTTTCAGTCTTAATACAGTTGAAACCCAAATGCTAGAATGCTAGAGAAAAACTTTGAGACTTGCCAAGAATCACTGGACACAGTGCTCCAAACAGTACCATGTAAGTAGCAGACTCTCACAGTCGTGAGATTGGCCTATGCTTGTTTCTTTCCTGAGGAAGAGATCGATTGGGATTTCAATTCCAGGACTGAAAGCCTGTGGCTGCTCAGCCAGTCCTCCCTTTGGGGAGATCGAAGTCAGTGGCCAATTTGACTCTAAGACTGGATTTAGGACACCTCAGAGATGCATAAATACTGGACAAAATATATTTGAATACATATTCTATGGTCACGTTGGCTCCAGACTGACACCACAGAAACACTTGTGTCTACTCATAGGTAAAGGAGCCAGGACAGAGAGGAGAGGCAACTCAACTGGATGCTGAGCTAGTTGCCTGGTCCTATGGGGCTGGGGTGAGCTGCACACCAGCAACCTGACCACTCCAAAACCCATGTCTCCATCTCAAAAATGGAATCCCTCCAAAGGATAGTAAATCAGAGACATCTACAAAATGGACCGATGCTTCTCAGGTGGCTCAATGGTAAAGAATCTGCCTACCAAGCAGGAGATGCAGGTTGAATCCCTGGGTCAGGAAGATCCCCTGGAGAAGGAAATGGCAACCCCCTCCAGTATTCTTGCCTGGGAAACCCCATCAACAGAGGAGCCTGGTGGGCTACAGTCCACGGAGTTGCAAAGAGTTACAGCTTAATGACTAAATAGCAGCAGCAGCATCAAGTGGACTAATCATCCTGCAGTCAGGATTAAAAGGACTAACAGCCTTAGACGTGTAGTGTTCTCAGCCCCCTAGACATGGAACAATCATGGGGCTCTTCCAGTGTGATCCTGGATTCCAGCTACAGTCCTTCATAGCAACTGGGCTTACCCTTGACCCCACAGTTGGCATGCCTGTCACTTCAGACACAGTGTCTTCACCATCTCTGCTCCCTGCTGTAAAGGACTCATGCAAGCCCTGGATGTCTTTTCATGAACCCTTATAGCTCCCTCCTTCAGACACTTGTGCAGCCAAAAAGCATCTGCCTCTTTTCTCCAAATGTCATTTCTCCATCTTCTAACAACTACATCCTTTCCAGTCTCACATAGACACAGACACAGACACACACACACACAGACACACACACACACACACACACGGAGGGGGAGAGAAAGACAAATAAATTCCAGGGAAGTGTTACATATTTCAGGGTGGTGGTAGGATTTGTTATTGTGACTACATTCCCAAATTATAAATCCTAGGAAGAGAACAAAATTAAACCAGAATGTCTCTGTAATAAGTCATCAAGCTGGAAAAACACTCTACTGTTAATCTAGTGGAAGAAAAATGGAAGCAATCCACACCACCTCCCTAGCCTTGTTTTAGGTATGGTGTCTCGGGGAAACCTAGAGCCAGGCCGCCTGGGTTCTGCTATGGATTAGTTGTGTCACACTAGGCAAGTTGTTAAACCTCTCTGTGCCCCTGGTTTCATTTACAAATAATACTAAGTACTAGTACTAATCCACAGAGTTATCCTGAGGGCTGAATCAAATAACATCTCTAAACCACCTAGCATAGTGCCTGAGACACAATAAGCTCTGTGCGTAACAGCTCTTATTAAGGTGAACTTGGCTTCAGAGGTTGATTTGTTTCAACAAAGATAATTAAAATCCACTTGAGAGGGAGGGAGAACAAGATGGCAGAGGAGTAGGTGGACATGGAGTTCATCTCTTTCCAAGGATACATCAGGAATACACCTTCAGACACAGACGTGCATCCAGAACACCAGCTGAGAGTGGACAGGAGCACCTGACCAGTGGCAAAGAATATATAGAACCACGCAAAACTCGGTAGGATGAAGGAACTAGGGGGGGAAATGGGAGTGTTAGTAGGACTGGACCTGCCCTCAGCGGGTGGAGGAACTGAAGCAGGGGTCTGGTCCCCACAGTGGGGCAATTGTCTGAGTCAGAGGAGAAACATTCAAGGCAGAGACTGAAACAGCTGATCTGTGACAGCCTAAATGGAATAAGAATCAAACAGTCCTTGCCGAAGCCATACATACCCTGGACAGGAACGCTGGTCTCCTGGAAGGGGCAGCGGTTGGGAGCTGGCAGCTTAGGGATTGTGAAGCAATCCCAGGGTGAGGGTTGCTGTTGACTGCGGAGAGACAGATTGAAGGGATGTGAGGGAGGAGATCATGGTGGGAAATGCTGATGGAGGAAAGCCAGGCAGCCATGGAAGCAAGGCAATACTGCTGAGTCATGCATAGAGGGTGGAGCCATCACCATAGCCTCTCTCTGCCCACATGCCAGCATGAGCAGCTGAACAATAGAGAGGCTGACCCATCAAACGCCTGACGCACTGAACTACAGAGTAGGAGCCCACCCGGGGTGCCCCTTTAAGTGCCTGACATGCTGAACAACAGAGAAGGACCCCAGGCAAGGAGCCCTCTAAGTGCCTGAACAGGCAGAGCTACAGAGAAAGACTGGCCAAAGAGGCCTTCTGATCACCAGTTATAAGAGGCTCGAAAAAAGACTCTGATAGGGCCATAACTCCTGTGGTGGAGGCAGTCCATGTCCCTGCACACTTGGCACTGGCAGGGTCCCTACAAGCCAACCAGCTGCACCACCTTCACACTCAACTCTCACTGGGCCAGAGCTTCCACAGACAAGAAGTCTTGCATCTATGCCTGCAGGGTCACTTCGGTCGTGTCCAACTCTTTGTGACCTGTAGACTGTGGCCTGCCAGGCTTCTCTGTCAGAGAGGGGGTTCTCCAGGCAAGAATACTGGAGCGTATTGGCCAATACTGGTCGCCATACCCTTCTGTGCGGTGCTTAGTCAGTCAGTTGGTCCAACTCTTTGCGACCCCATGGACTGCAGCCCTCCAGCCTCCTCTGTCCATGGGATTCTCCAGGCAAGAATACTGGAGTAGGTTGCCATGCCCTTCTCCAGAGGATCTTCCCAACCCAGGAATCGAACCCAGGTCTCCTGCATTGCAGGCAGATTCTTTACCATCTGAGCCACTACGGATACCCTTCTAGGGCACTATATTACCTGCTGCCCTAGCCACAAACCCCCCTGAGTACCTGATGCTGCCAGAACCCCTGTGACCCAAGCAGCTGCACCACCTTCACACCTGGCCCTCTCAGGGGCAAACCCAAGCCCTCCAGGGCAGCCTCAGGAGGTAAACCCCAGTGGATAACCCACATGTAGAGGTGAAAATAAAACCACAATTGAAACCCAGGGGCAGTGTAGCTAAGGAAGAAGACCCAAAACCTTCCCACCAGCTGGACAAGCTGCAGATTAAATCCACACCATCAACTAAGCAGACTCTGTATCTATGGAATATATAAAAGGCCATCGAGAGCTCCCACAAAAGAAAAGACACTAGCTCTGATAGCTGTGGACATTGGAGGCAAGAACACACAGGAGTAGAATCAGATTCGAATCTGAGCTGCCCCCACAGCAGGTCCAGAGTTCAGCAGAGTGTTGGAGGGCATCCTAGGGAGTTAAGGTGGACTGTGACTACCAGTGAAGGAAAGGACTCTGACAGCAGTGACTCAAGAAAAACATTTATTATTCTTATGTTTTGACTTGTTCTCTAGATTCTTTTGGAATTTTTTCTGTTTTCCTTCCCGCCCCCCCCCCCCCACGCTGTAGTAGTTGTTGGTTTTATTGGCACTTAAAAAATGCAATGAAGTTTTTAAGCTTTTTTATTTTTTTCCTCAGTCATATTTTTTATTGTTGTCACAAACCTCTGCCTCTACATTGGGCTTTTGCAGTTCTATAGAGTTTTTCTCTCTTTTTCTTCTTTTCTCTTTTTTTAATTTAAATTTTTAAACCTATTATTATTTTTTACACTTATTCCTTTGTTTGCTTTTCCTACTGTTCTTTTCCCCTTGTAGTTAATCTTTAATGTATATTAAAAAAATCTTCTTTATCTACCTCTGTTTAACTTTGCATATCTATTCTTTCTTTCTTTTCCTTCTCTCCTTTCCTCTCAATATATTTGTTAGCCTTATCTTCATTGCCTTATTCCCCATTTGGCACCTTACTTTAGTTTTATTTTCTAGTTTATGCTTTAATTAGTTTTGTTCTGGTAGGTATAAGTTTTGGTTTCCTTTGTTCACAGGGTCAATCTATTGCACTTTATTTTTGTTGGACTGTTTTGATTTTGCTTATGGATTTATATGTATATGTGTATAGTCAGTCACACTTTTTATTGTTGTTATAAACCTCTGCTTCTACATTGGGCTTTTGCAGTTCTGTGGAGTTTTCCTTTTTTCCCCCCTTTTTTCTTTCTTCTTCCATTTTTTAATCTATTTTTTATAATTTTAATTTTTTAAAACCTATTATATTTTTCTACATTTATCCCTTTGTTTGCCTTTCCTACTGTTCTTTTCCCCTTGCAGTTAATCTTTAATGTATATTAATCTTCATCTAACTCTATTTAACTTTACATATCTATTCTTTGTTTCTTTTCTTTCTTTCCCTTCCTCTCAACGTATTTGCTCATTTTGTTTTCATTCCTTTATTCCTCACTTGACACTTTAGTTTTGTTTTCCAGTTTGTTCTTAACTGGTAAATATAATTTTTTATTTCCTTTGTTCGCCAGGTCAATCTACTGTATTTTATTTTTGCTGGACTTTTTCACTTTGCTCATGGGTTTATATGTATATGTGTATATTCCATTATTTTAATTATTATTTGCCTGATTTTGTAACTGCCATTTGTCTGGGATTCCTCTTTGGTTTCTTGTTTTTGGATATTTGTTTTAATCTTGCTTAATGCCATAACAAACCACTTGTGGAATCTTCATTCCTGACCAGAGATCAAGCCCTGAGCCTTTGGAGTGGGAGCATTGACTCCAAGAACTAACCCTATAAGAGAACTAACCCTAGTTAGTTAGCTCTACCAGAGAACTAACCATAGGGAGTATCAACTAGTGAGAACTCTCACCAAGGAAACCACTTGAATACAAGACCCAGTAGCAACTTGTGCAGGATGCCTCATTTAATCAACAAACAAAACAAAAATACAAACCCAATCCTCAGCAGACAGGATTACCACCTCACTCAGCCTTGCTCATTGGAGGAAAAACAAACAAACAAACAAAAAGCACAAATCTCACCCTATACAAAGCTCACAAAAACCACTGGGCCAACCTTAGGAGGGCAGAAACCAAAAGGGAGAAAGAATTCAACATTCTTCAAGGAAATAATTCAACTTTTCTTGAAGCCTAGGAAAAGGAGACCTCGAACATGATAACTTAAAAAAAAAATAGTGTAAAGGCAGAGAAATACTGCACAAATGAAGAAACAAACCAGAAACACAGAAGTCCAAATAAATGAAGAGGAAATAGGCAAACTACCTGAAAAAGAATTCAGAATAATAATAGTAAAGATGATCAAAAATCTTGAAAACAAAATGGAGAAAATGCAAAAATCAATTAACAAAGACCTAGGACAATTAAAGAATAAACATACAGAGACAAACAACACAATTACTGAAATTAAAAATACTCTATAAGGAATCAATAGCAGAATATCTGAAGCAGAAGAATGAATCAGTCAGCTAGAAGATAAAATGGTGGAAATAACTTCTGAAGAGCAGAATAAAAAAAAAAAAAAAAGAATGAAAAGAACTGAGGATCATCTCAGAGACCTCTGACAATATCAAACACATCAACATTCAAATTATAGGGGTCTCAGAAGAAGAAGAGAAAAAGAAAGGGTATGAGAAAATATTTGAAGAGATTATAGTTGAAAATTTCCCTAACATGGAAAAGGAAATAGTCAATCAAGTCCAAGAGGCACAAAGAGTCCCATATAGGATAAACCTAAGGAGAAACACACCAAGACACATACTAATCAAACTAAAAAAGACTAAACACAAAGAAAGAATATTAAAAGCAGCAAGGCAGAAGCAACAAGTAACACACAAGGGAAACTCCATACACTTAACAGCTGATCTTTCAGCAGAAACTCTGCAGGCCAGAAGGGAATGGCAGGATATATTTAAAGTACTAAATGGAAAAAAACTACAACCAAGATTACTGCACCCAGCAAGGATCTCATTCAAAATTTATGGAGAAATAAAAAGCTTTTCAGACAAGCAAAAGTTAAGAGAATTTAGTACCAGCAAACCAGCTTTACAACAAATGTTAAATGGACTTATATAGTCAAGAAATACAAGAGAAGAAAAAAGATCTACAAAATTAACCCCAAACAATTAGAAAATGGCAATAGGAATATATATATATCAATAATTACTTTAAATGTAAATGGATTAAATGTTCCAACCAAAAGACACAGACTGGCTGAATGGATACAAAAACAAGACCCATATATATGCTGTCTACAAGAAACCCACTTCAGACCTCAAGACACATACAGACTGAAAATGAGAGGATGGAAAAATATATTCCACGCAAATGGGAAGCAAAAGAAAGCTGGAGTAGCAATCCTCATATCAGACAAAATAAACCTTAAAATAAAGAATATTACAAGAGATAAGGGAGGATACTACATAATGATCAAGGGATCAATCCAAGAGGAAGATAAAACAACTGTAAATATCTATGCACCCAACATAGGAATACCTCAATACATAAGACAAACACTAACAGATGTAAAAGGAGAAATTGAAAGTAACACAATAATAGTAGGAGATTTTAACACCCCCCTCACACCAATAGACAGATCATCAAAACAGAAAATTAATAAGGAAACACAAGTCTTAAATGATACATTAGATGAGATAGATCTCATTGATACTTCAGGACAGTCCATCAAAATGCAGAAGCATACACCTTCTCACGTGCCCATGGAACATTCTCCAGGATAGACCACATCTTGGGTCACAAATCAAACCTCAGTAAATTTAAGAAAACTGAAATCATATCAAGCATCTTTTCCAATCACAATGCTATGAAACTAGATATCAATTACAAGGAAAAAAAAGTGTAAGAAACTCAAACACATGGAGACTAAACAACATGTTTCTAAATAACCAACAGGTGAAGAAATCAAAAGGGAACTAAAAAAATTTCTAGAAACAAATGACAATGAAAACATGACCTATGGGACGCAGCAAAAGTAGTTCTAAGAGGGAAGTTTATAGCAATACAATCCTACCTCCAGAAATAAGAAAAACAGAGCAGACAACCTAACTTTATACCTAAAACAACTGGGAAAAGAAGAAAAAAAAAAAAAAATTAGTAGAAGGAAAGAAATCATAAAGACCTGAGCAGAAATAAATGAAAAAGAAATGAAAGAAACAATAGTAAAGATTAAAAAAACTAAAAGCTGGTTCTTTGAGAAAATAAACAAAATTGACAAACCTTTAACTAGACTCCTCAAGAAAAAAAGAGAGAAGAATCAAATCAACAAAATTAGAAGTGAAAAAGTAGAGGTTACAACAGACAATGCAGAAATACAAAGGATTATAAGAGACTATTATGAACAATGATATGGCAATAAAATAGATAACCTGGAAGAAATGGACAGATTCTTAGAAAAGTTCAATCTTCCAAGACTGAACCAGGAAGAAATAGAAATCATGAACAACCCAACTACAAGCATTGAAATTGAAGCTCTGATCAAAAATCTCCCCCAAAACAAAAGCCCAGGACCAGATGGCGTCACAGGAGAATTCTATCAAACATTTAGAGAAGAGCTAATGCCTATCTGTCTAACTGTTTCAAAAAATTGCAGAGGAAGGAACACTTCCAAACTCGTTCTACAAGGCCACCATTACCCTGATACCAAAACCAGACAAAGACAACACACAAAAAAAGAAAACTACAGGCCAATATCACTGATGAACATAGATGCAAAAATCCTCAACAAAATTTTAGCAAACAGAATTCAGCAACACATCAAAAAGCTCATACACTATGATTAAGTTGGGTTTATTCCAGGAATGCAAGGATTCTTCAATATATGCAAATCAATCAATGTGATAGACCATATTAACAAATTGAAAGGTAAAAACCATGACAACTCAATAGATGCAGAAAAAGCCTTTGACAAAATTCAGCACCCATTTATGATTCAGATCAGATCAGATCAGATCAGTCGCTCAGTCGTGTCCAACTCTTTGCGACCCCATGAATCGCAGCATGCCAGGCCTCCCTGTCCATCACCAACTCCCAGAGTTCACTCAGACTCACATCCATCGAGTCAGTGATGCCATCCAGCCATCTCATCCTCTGTTGTCCCCTTCTCCTCTTGCCCCCAATCCCTCCCAGCATCAGAGTCTTTTCCAATGAGTCAACTCTTCGCATGAGGTGGCCAAAGTACTGGAGTTTCAGCTTTAGCATCATTCCTTCCAAAGAAATCCCAGGACTGATCTCCTTCAGAATGGACTGGTTGGATCTCCTTGCAGTCCAAGGGACTTTCAAGAGTCTTCTCCAACATCACAGTTCAAAAGCATCAATTCTTCTTCACAGTCCAACTCTCACATCCATACATGACCACAGGAAAAACCATAGCCTTGACTAGATGAACCTTTGTTGGCGAAGTAATGTCTCTGCTTTTGAATATGCTATCTAGGTTGGTCATAACTTTCCTTCCAAGGAGTAACTCGTCAAAATATGGGCATAGAAGGAACCTATCTCAACATAGTAAAGGCCATATATGATAAGCCTACAGCAAACATTATTCTCAATGGTGAAAAATAGAAAGCATTCCCTCTAAGATTAGGAACAAGACAAGGGTGTCCACTTTCACCACTATTATTCAACATAGTTCTGGAAGTCCGAGCTACAGCAATCAAAGAAGAAAAAGAAATAAAAGGAATCCAGATCGGAAAAGAAGTCTTTTTTCTTCTTGTGAGTTTCTTTTCTTTCTTCAGTGAGAAAGAAAGCTCTCACTGTTTGCAGATGACACGATACTGTACATAGAAAACCCTAAAGATAGTATCAGAAAATTACTAGAGCTAATCAGTGAATTTAGCAAAGTTGCAGGATACAAAATCAATACACAGAAATCACTTGCATTTCTGTACACTAACAATGAAAAATCAGAAAGAGAAATTAAGGAATCAATCAATTCCATTCACCATTGCAACAAAAAGAATTAAATATCTAGGAATAAACCTACCTAAGGAGACAAAAGAACTATACATAGAAAATTATAAGACACTGCTGGGAAAGATTGAGGGCGGGAGGAGAAGGTGATAGCAGAGGATGAGATGGTTGAATGGCATCACCTACTCAACGGACATGAGTTTGGGTAGACTTTGGGAGTTGGTGATGGACAGGAAGGCCTGGTCTGCTGCTGTTCATGGGGTTGTAAAGAGTCTGACACAACTGAGCGACTGAACTGAACTGAACTGAACTGAATGAAAGAAATCGAAGATGACATAAACAGATGGAGAGATATTCCATGTTCCTGAGTAGGAAGAGTCAATACTGTAAAAATGATTATACTACCAAATGCAGTCTACAGATTCAATGTGATCCCTGTCAAATTACCAATGACATTTTTCACAGAACTAGAACAAAAAATTTTACAGTTTATATGGAAACACAAAAGACTCTGAAGAGCCAAAGCAGTCTTGAGAAAGAAAAATGGAGCTGGGGGAATCAACCATCCTGACTTCAGATTATACTACAAAGCTACAGTCATCAAGACAGTATGGTACTGGCACAAAAACAGAAACATAAACCAATGGAACAAGATAGAAAGCCCAGAAATAAACCCATGCACCTATGGGTACCTTATTTTTGACAAAGGAGACAAGAATACACAATGGGGCAAAGACACCCTCTTCAATAAATGGTGCTAGGAAAACTGGACAGCTACATGTAAAAGAATGAAATTAGAACACTTCCTAACACCATACACAAAGATAAATTCAAAATGGATTAAAGACCCAAATGTAAGACCAGAAACTATAAAATTCTTAGAGGAAAACATAGACAGAACACTTGATGACATAAAGCAAGATCCTCTATGACCCACCTCCTCAGTTCAGTTCAGTTCAGTCGCTCAGTTGTGTTTGACTCTTTGCGACCCCATGAATCGCAGCACGCCAGGCCTCCCTGTCCATCACCAACTCCTGGAGTTCACTCAAACTCACATCCATTGAGTCAGTGATGCCGTCCAGCCATCTCATCCTCTCTCGTCCCCTTCTCCTCCTGCCCCCAATCCCTCCCAGCATGAGAGTCTTTTCCAATGAGTCAACTCTTCGCATGAGGTGGCCAAAGTACTGGAGTTTCAGCTTTAGCATCATTCCTTCCAAAGAAATCCCAGGACTGATCTCCTTCAGAATGGACTGGTTGGATGTCCTTGCAGTCCAAGGGACTCTCAAGAGTCTTCTCCAACACCACAGTTCAAAAGCATCAATTCTTCGGCGCTCAGCCTTCTTCACAGTCCGACTCTCACATCCATACATGACCACTGGAAAAACCATAGCCTAGAGTAATGGAAATAAAAACAAAAGTAAACAAGTGGGACTTGATTAAATTTAAAAGCTTTTTCACAGCAAAGGAAACTATAAGCAAGGTGAACAGACAACCCTCAGAATGGGAGAAAATAATAGCAAATGAAACAACTGGCAAAGGATTAATTTCCAAAATATATAAGCCACTCATACAACTCAATACCAGAAAAACAAACAGCCCAATCAAAAAGTGGGAAAAGACATTTCTCCAAAGAAGACATACAGATGGCTAACAAACACATGAAAAGATGCTCAACATTGTTCATTATTAGAGAAATGCAAATCAAAACCCCAATGAGATATCACCTCACACCAGTCAGAATGGCCATCATCAAAAAGTCTACAAACAATAAATGCTGGAGAGGGTGTGTGGAGAAAAGGGAATGCTCTTTCACTGTTGGTTGGAATGTAAATTGATACAGGCACTATTGAAGTTGGTATGGAGATTCTTTAAAAAACTAGGAATAAAACCACCATATGACCCAGAAATCCCACTGCTAGGCATATACCCTGAGGAAACCAAAATTGAAAAAGACACATGTATCCCATTGTTCATTGCAGCACTGTTTACAATAGCTAGAACATGGAAGCAACCTAGTGCCCTTCAACAGATGAATGGATAAAGAAGTTGTGGTGCATATACACAGTGGAATATTACTCAACCATAAAAAGGAATGCATTTGAGTCAGTTCTAATGAGGTGGATGAACCTAGAAACTATTATACAGAGTGAAGTGAATCAGAAAGAGAAAGATAAATATTGTATTCTAACACATATACACGGAATCTAGAAAAATGGTACTAAATCATTTATTTACAGGGCAGCAATGGAGAAACAGACATAGAAAATAGATTTATGGACTTGGAGAGAGAGGAGGAGAGGGTGAGATGTATGGAAAGAGTAACATGGAGACTTACATTACCATAAGTAAAATAGATAGCCAATGGGAATTTGCTGTATGGTTCAGGAAACTCAAACAGGGGCTCTGTATCAACCTAGAAGGGTGGGATGGGGAGGGAGATGGGAGGGAGTTTCAAAAGGGAGGGGATATATGTATACCTATGGCTGATTCATGTTGAGGTTTGACAGAAAACAGCAAAATTCTGTAAAGCCATTATCCTTCAATAAAAAATAAATAATTTTTTTAAAACAACTACTTGAATGTAGAATAAAAGAGATACAGGTATGTGAAATATATGCAGGGCTTAGCACAATGCCTGGCACAAAGAAAAAATAACAAAGAAATTAAAACAATCATGGCACAGTTCAGTCAGCTGGAAGGCAGTATTATTGTAAAAAGCTTCATCCATTTGGGCACAGCTTCTGGAAAACTGCAAAAAGTTTCAGTTGAGAGGGAGCAATAGGTGGATCACATTATGTCACCCGACCACACACACACCCCCCACACACACACAAAACACCTTCACCAGTGGACACCAGTGTCCTGGTTTGTGAAGGTCAGCATGTGCTCTGGACATAGAACACTATTAAAATGACAATGGCATAATGCATCTCTCTAGAACATACACATTCCCTCCACAACTCCCTCCAATGTAATCAAGTTCTTTTATCATAAAGAATTCAATAAAAAATGCCAGGGCCATCATCAAATTGTGAGTCATATAATATCAAAAGGTACTTAGAGATGACCTCATCCAACCCTACTTATTGGATGGAGGTGAAGATGAGAAAGATGATTGGCTGGGGGAGGATGGCTGACAAAGGAGTTGCCCCAGGTCCCATGACCAGCCAGGGACAGAGCTGAACTTAGAGGCAGGCTTCCTGCTTCCAGCTCCACACTGTGCTGCACTGCCTCCCATTCCCACATCCTTCACCACCCTCCTCAGAATCCTGAACCTATTATGAAATCCAGCCTCTCTTCACATTGCTTTCTTTCCCTGAGATGCCCCACCCTTGGAGACTTCTAAATCCTTGTTGGCTGCTGCCACCTAGGGAATTAAAGTGAGTCCTCCTCCTTGGGCTGTTGACTCAGGGCAGAGGCCATGCACCTCCATCCTGTTCAATGCCTATCTCCTTATCAAATCATCCTCAGTGTTCACTCACCAAATAGTAGAACTACTAGTATCCCAGATATTCAGGTAATACCCATCTGACCCTCACTGATGAACTCATCCTTTTATTTGCTCTTTGAAATATTGTTAGGGAAATTCTCACACCCTGAGTTAAAAAAATACTGCCCCAGGGAATATTGACAAGTTCTGAGATCCAGTTTGATATCTGACCCTTTACAAGGTGTAGATAAGAAGGGACTACTCTACTTCGTCCCCAATATTGCAGGTAGAATAGCAGACCAATGGACTCAGGTTCAGTGTGTCAAGACTATTAACTCAAGTTCATTGTTAACCATATTTCCACTTTCCTTGGGTCACTCCCTATTATTCATTGTTTTATAGACAGATGCTAATAGCTGACAACGTAATAGCCATTCATTCCTTTGTCCTTGATTACCTAAGGCCTTCACTGATCCAGGAACACCAATGATCCCCTAGATCCTAGTGAGCCCATCAATGGTGCTAGAAATGATGAAAGAGGCTCCTGACAAACAATAACAGCCCAGGCTGACTTTCTATGCAATTAAAGCCAGACTCCAGAAATTTCCAATTCAAGAACAGAATAAATGAAAATAATTATAGTTGATTATTTTTCTAAGCAGAGAAAGTTAGAAAGTATCCTATTTTAGCATGTAAGCATTTTTTTCCAGCTGCATCATTATAACATGCCACATAAAGACGTGAAAGTTCCCCTTTTCGCTAAGTACTATTTTAGATTTTTAAAAGATCTTCTGAATAGTTGTGCAGCCTGAGTATGTCTGCATTCACTTAGTATTTTCAAGATGCACAGGAAAGCACAGTGGTTTAAATATTTGAGCTTAGAGGCAGACTTGGGTTCAAATCCAGGCTCTCTCTTTCACCTACAGGTAGTGTGACCTTGTGCAAGTTTCTTAAAATTCCTAAGCTTCAGGTACCTCATCTCTGAAACAGTGATGATAATAATACTAATTTCAGTGTAAAGTCATCGTGAGAATTGAAGATTTGATGCTTAGCACATTGTGACGGTTTAGTGGCTAAGTCATATCTGACTCTTGAGACGAGACCCCAAGGACTGTAGCCCATCAGGCTCCTCTGTCCACGGGATGTTTTAGGCAAGAATACTGGAGTGGGTTGCCATTTCCTTCTCCAGGGGATCCTCTGGACCCAGGAATCAAACCCAGGTCTCCTGCATTGCAGGCAGATTTTATGATCTGAGCTATGAGAAAATCTTAGCACATTGCTTGGTCGATAAAAGTTAGCTAATATCATCATTATCATCATCACTCACATTGCCATCGCCAATACAGGATCTTCAGTTACGTGGAGAACCAGGAAAATAGAGAAGTCGTCAGGGGATTCTGGTAAAGTAAACAGTGACACTGAAGCCAGGACTGAAATATATATGCTAGTTCAGAGCCCAGATCCGTATGAACATTAGAAAATACTTAGCTTCTCTGATCCTCAGTTTTCTTATCTGTAAAATGGAGATAATAACAGAAAAGTCAGAGTGGTATGAAGATTAAATGAGATAGTGGCACTGAAAGGATCAAACCCAGTAACCTGGCCCCCCGGGAGCAAACTTTCCTTCCCTTCTCTACTAGGGCCTCTCGCCCTTGGTCCTACCTCCTGCTGATGAGGCGAGGGTGGCAATCCCCAGTGAGGATGCTGGCTTCATGACTCAGATCTTTTTGTCCCATAACCCCTAATATAAAGAAGGCTCTTGTTGGTTCTCTATTTAGTATATGAGAAAATATATGAGAAGTGAGCAGGTTACAGCAGCTGGGAGACCTGGAGAAGGCAGGCCCTAGGAGATTGAGGAATACCAGCAACTTCTGGCTAGGAGCCACAGATCTGTGCAGGGGGCCAGGATAGGACAAGTGATGATGGGGAACTGGGATCTAGTGTTCCTTGTGGTCAGCATCCCCAATTTGGTGACTCATATCCTTCTAGGCAGGCTAGGGTAAAAATCTACTATTCAGTGAAAATAAAAAGCTCTCTGAAATATGGGCAGCATTTTCTCTCCAGGTGTATTTTGAAAAGATGACATGATTTGGACACAAAAAATTTTCTAACCTGAAGCAATATTTACACACTGTGTTAATGTATTGAAGTCGGTCAGCATGTCTAGTTAGTGCGTGTGCATACAGTACTCTCCTGTATGGTGCACAGCACACTCACACGGGTCAGTTACCTTGAAACAAACTGTTATTTGTTTGGGGTATCACACCCTAGAACTTTCCACCAGCTAGACTATCATATAAGGTCAATAGATGTTCAGGGCTTCCCTGATGGCTCAGTGGTAAAGAATCCACATGCCAAACAGGAGACATGGGTTCTATCCCTGAGTTGAGACGGTCCCCTGGAGAAAGGAATGGCAACCCACTCCAGTATTCTTGCCTGGAGAATCCCATGGACAGAGGAGCCTGGAAGGCTACAGTCTATGGGGTCAAAAAGAGTCAGACACTACTTAACAACTAAACAACAACAACAATACACATTGTCAGATCAGATCAGATCAGATCAGTCGCTCAGTCGTGTCCAACTCTTTGCGACCCCATGAATCCCAGCACACCAGGCCTCCCTGTCCATCACCAACTCCCGGAGTTCACTCAGACTCACGTCCATCGAGTCAATGATGCCATCCAGCCATCTCATCCTCTGTCGTCCCCTTCTCCTCCTGCCCCCAATCCCTCCCAGCATCAGTCTTTTCCAATGAGTCAACTCTTCGCATGAGGTGGCCAAAGGACTGGAGTTTCAGCTTCAGCATCATTCCTTCCAAAGAAATCCCAGGGCTGATCTCCTTCAGAATGGACTGGTTGGATGTCCTTGCAGTCCAAGGGACTCTCAAGAGTCTTCTCCAACACCACAGTTCAAAAGCATCAATTCTTCGGCACTCAGCCTTCTTCACAGTCCAATTCTCACATCCATACATGACCACTGGAAAAACCATAGCTTTGACTAGACGGACCTTTGTTGGCAAAGTAATGTCTCTGCTTTTGAATATGCTATCTAGGTTGGTCATAACTTTCCTTCCAAGGAGTAAGCGTCTTTTAATTTCATGGCTGCAGTCACCATCTGCAGTGATTTTGGAGCCCAGAAAAATGAAGTCTGACACTGTTTCCACTGTTTTCCCATCTATTTCCCATGAAGTGATGGGACCGGATGCCATGATCTTCATTTTCTGAATGTTGAGCTTTAAGCCAACTCTTTGACTCTCCTCTTTCACTTTCATCAAGAGGCTTTTGAGTTCCTCTTCACTTTCTGCCAGAAGGGTGGTGTCATCTGCATATCTGAGGTTATTGATATTTCTCCTGGCAATCTTGATTCCAGCTTGTGTTTCTTCCAGCCCAGCGTTTCTCATGATGTACTCTGCATAGAAGTTAAATAAGCAGGGTAACAATATACAGCCTTGACGTACTCCTTTTCCTATTTGGAACCAGTCTGTTGTTCCATGTCCAGTTCTAACTGTTGCTTCCTGACCTGCATACAAATTTCTCAAGAGGCAGATCAGGTGGTCTGGTATTCCCATCTCTTGAAGAATTTTCCACGGTTTATTGTGATCCACACAGTCAAAGGCATTGGCATAGTCAATAAAGCAGAAATAGATGCTTTTCTGGAACTCTCCTGCTTTTTCCATGATCCAGCGGATGTTGGCAATTTGATCTCTGGTTCCTCTGCCTTTTTTAAAACCAGCTTGAACATCAGGAAGTTCATAGTTCACATATTGCTGAAGCCTGGCTTGGAGAATTTTGAGCATTACTTTACTAGCATGTGAGATGAGTGCAAGTGTGCGGTAGTTTGAGCATTCTTTGGCATTGCCTTTCTTTGGGACTGGAATGAAAACTGACCTTTTCCAGTCCTATGGCCACTGCTGAGTTTTCCAAATTTGCTGGCATATTGAGTGCAGCACTTTCACAGCATCATCTTTCAGGATTTGGAATAGTTCAACTGGAATTCTATCACCTCCACTAGCTTTGTTCGTAGTGATGCTTTCTAAGGCCCACTTGACTTCACATTCCACAATGTCTGGCTCTAGGTCAGTGATCACACCATCATGATTATCTGGGTCGTGAAGATCTTTTTTGTACAGTTCTTCTGTGTATTCTTGCCACCTCTTCTTAATATCTTCTGCTTCTGTTAGGTCCATACCATTTCTGTCCTTTATTGTGCCCATCTTTGCATGAAATGTTCCTTTGGTATCTCTGATTTTCTTGAAGAGATCCCTAGTCTTTCCCATTCTGTTGTTTTTCTCTATTTCTTTACATTGATCGCTGAAGAAGGCTTTCTTATCTCTTCTTGCTAGTCTTTGGAACTCTGCATTCAGATGTTTATATCTTTCCTTTTCTCCTTTGCTTTTCACTTCTCTTCTTTTCACAGCTATTTGTAAGGCCTCCCCAGACAGCCATTCTGCTTTTTTGCATTTCTTTTCCATGGGGATGGTCTTGATCCCTGTCTCCTGTACAATATCACGAACCTCTATGGAATGAGGTTCCATAGAGTGCCTGATGAACTCTATCTATCAGATCTAGGCCCTTAAATCTACTTCTCACTTCCACTGTATAATCATAAGGGATTTGATTTAGGTCATACCTGAATAGTCTAGTGGTTTTCCCTACTTTCTTCAATTTAAGTTACTATGTAAATAACTAAGTCTTTGACAGGTCACCTACCCTTCTCTCCTCCCCCGCAAAGCAAGACCAAGAGAGCTTCTAACCACGCTGATACCACACGGAATGCCCACCCCGACCACATCACAATTATGCAGAT
This sequence comes from Bos javanicus, assembly GCF_032452875.1. Lineage (NCBI taxonomy): Eukaryota > Metazoa > Chordata > Mammalia > Artiodactyla > Bovidae > Bos > Bos javanicus. Next base: position 96,642,343 of record NC_083868.1, on the reverse strand, counting down.
CCTTCCCTTCCTCCTCTGTTGATGAGAGGGAAGCCATGTGTGCCCCCTAGTGGCTCAAGGGCAAAACTGTACTCCCAGGCCTTTTCTCCCCGTTAAGAACAATTTTACCTGTCAGGCTGGGGCCAATCTCAAGTGTCAAATTCAAGGACATTTTTCATGGACAGAGGAGCTTGGTAGGCTGCGGTCCATGGGGTCGCTGAGGGTCGGACATGACTGGGCCACTTCACTTTCACTTTTCATTTTCATACATTGGAGAAGGAAATGGCAACCCACTCCAGTGTTGTTGCCTGGAGAATCCCAGGGACAGAGGAGCCTGGTGGGCTGCCATCTATGGGATCACACAGAGTCGAACACGACTGAAGCGACTTAGCAGCAGCAGCAATGGAAGCTTAATTGCAGCTAGTGAAGAGCTTAAAAGTCTTTGGGTCTGTGGAACATACAGGTTCCTGTGTTTGTGTATTTCTCCGTTAGTTTCCTTTTCCTCACATAGCTAGTAATGTGAGAGGGACTTGTGGCCTCCTCTTGCAACAACCCCATCCCAAAGGCTTTGCTCCATCCTCTCTGCCAAGTTTCCTGTCCTCTGTAACCTGTAGCTATACACATCGTGTAGTGTGTGGGAGTGGTTGTCCCAGATGGTCAAAACTGGAACCCCAGGAACCCCGTGTTTAATTTGGTCTAATTGCCCAAGTTCACTCCCAGATCTTGCTTTGGAGTTCCCAGAACTTCATCGCATCGATACTTTTAAGGGCTTCAATGTACAATTCTGCCACACCAAGAAAATAGCCCTATCCAGAATATTTGTGGAATTCGCTTGCTCAAGAAACCATCATAGAAAAGTTCACATAGGAATTACCACTTAAAGCAGAGGTCTGATAGAAAACAAACTTATGGCTATCAAAGAGGAAAGGGTGGTGGAGGGATGAATTAGGAGTTTGGAATTATCAGATACAAACTATTATACGTAAAATAGATTTATGAGTTACTACTGTATAGCACAGGAAACTATATATTCACTTTCTTATAATAAACTATAGTGGAAAAGAATCCGAAAAATATACATAAAACTGAATCATTTTGCTGTACCCTAAAAAACTAACCCAGCATTGTAAATCAACTATATATCAATAAAAATAAATAAAGTAGAGGCCTGTTTTCAGTGGGGGCCACAGCTCACTGTACATCCCACTACCCTAACGGCCACAGAGTCAGTCCTTAATCTTTGTTACTGTATCAGTCGCTCAGTTGTGTCCAACTCTTTGCGACCCCATGAACTGCAGCATGCCAGGCTTCCCTGTCCTTCACTATCTCCCGGAGCTTGTTCAAACTCATGTCCACTGAGACGGTGATGCCATGCAACCATCTCATCCTCTGTCACCCCTGTCTCCTCCTGCCTTCAATCTTTCCCAGAATTAGGGTCTTTTCTAATGAGTCAGCTCTTTGCATCAGGTGGACAAGTCACTGGAGCTTCAGCATCAGCTTTGACTACGTGGACCTCTGTCAACAAAGAGATGTCTTTGCTTTTTAATATGCTGTCTAAACAAGAAGCTTTTTTAAGGCACAGACTGAAGCTTCTTCAGAAAGTATCCTTCACAGCACCCAAAACAGGGCCCAGTACATGTTATGGACTGAATTGTGTTCATCTCAAACCCTAACCTCCAATGAGACTGTATTTGGAGATAGGCTTTTAAGGAGATAATTAAGGTTCAATGAGGTCATAAGGGACCCTAACCCAGTAGCACTGGGGTCCTTATAAGATGAGGAAGAGACACCAGAGAACTCTCTCTCTCTCTCTCCTTATGGGCACATAGGAGAGGCCACCAGAGGACACAGAGTCAGGTGGCCTCTGCAAGTCAGGAAAAGAGGCCTCACTAGAATCCAGTCTTGCCAGCACCTTGATCTTTGACTTCCAGCCTCCATCCAGAATGGTGAGAAAATTAGTTTCTGTTGTTTAAGCTGCCCAGTGTGTAGAATTTTGTTACAGCAGCCTGAGGAGACTAATACAGAAAGAAAAACTTTTTAACAAAATTTCCACAACCAGACTGTAACACGATTCTAAATTCCAAGGAAAGAGGGATGACAGAATTCATTAATAATATACACTGAGAGCCATCATATGTGGCAGCTTTGTGCCAGCTGCTTCTCAAAGAAATTCACCAGCTGTCTTCTTATCCTGGGGAAACTTGTGTGCATCCATCCAAGCACCCGGGAGGGAAGACTTGCCCCCGGCGTTGGTTTCTTCCCCCAGAACTATTTCCCAGCTGCTGGCTGTTTGTGATTTCATGGGTGTGTGAGCTTGGGATCAACTGTTCACTAGGTGAGACAAGATTAGGCAGCCTGAAGCTCTCCTGTCCCCTAGTTGTTGCTCCTAATTGTCCCACGGCCATCTGCAAGCTCCCAGGAGTAAATGCTGTGCTTCTAACACTGCTTTGAATTTTATGGCCTTCATTCCATTTTGATCAAAAAAACTTAGTGAGAAACTATGCTTCCTCTGAGAAATGAACCAAAACCAGTGTCAGGTTTTCATCACGAACCTTGACTTTCTCTTGAATAACAGACATCAGACCACCTGCAAAAACACAGCCACAATTACCAATGACTTTTCAAAAGATAAATATCCACTACAGATTTGTGAGGGAGGAAAGGCTATTGCCTCTAAACTTCAAGTAGACCATTAGAACCTTCTGATCTTGATCCTGGAAGTGAGGCATGTGGGTCAGAGCAGAGTACAGTTTGGCTTCTCATCCTATGATGTTGGGCTCTTTAGAAGCTGCTGAACTTGAATCCTGAAGGTCCTTCACCAGTCAGTAGATGCAAGGCCTTGACCCAAGTACCTTAACTTCTGCATGTCTCATCTGCATTTTCTTATCTCAAAGTTGGTGGTGCTCATATCACAGCACGGATGAAATCAGGTAATACATACAAAGAGCCCTCAATCATGCAGAACAAAGAATAAGCCTTCTAGAAGCATTAGCCAGCAGCTGTCTTCTCATCAGGCAGCAAAGTTGGTAAAGAAGCCGCCTTCCAATGCAGGAGATGCAAGAGACGTGGGTTGGATACTTGGGTCGGGAAGATCCCCTGGAGGAGGGCATGGCAACCCACTTCAGTATTATTGCCTGGAAAACTCCACAGACAGAGGAGCCTGGCGGGGGCTACAGTCCACAGGGTCACAGAGAGTAAGACGTGACTGAGCATTCACTGGCTGTCTTTCTATCAGGAAGAGAATAAGAGGAAGGAAAGTGATTGTAAAAAAATAAGTATAACCTTCTCTATAAAAAAAAATTGGTGCAAAATTTTTTCCTGCAGCTCCATTTGTTGTAAAAAACATGGAAAGAACACCCGGCAGGATAGTACTTTGAGATGTTAATCAACAGTTTTTCCCTTGTTTCCTTAAAAGTACCCCTCTCTCCTTCCATTCAGTGGAAGGCTCTCACTGAGCCAGGGAGGGGTGAAACTGAAGAAAAGGAGAAGAAAGGCCTAGGATTTTGGTTTGTAAATCCTAGACTAGGACAAGGAGTACGTGAATAAACAATCGATGTGGAAGACTGCAAGGTGATCCAAGAAGAAATTTGCCTGTCCCAAAGGAGCAAGATTCTCTGGATGGAAATTCAAAGAACAACCCTGAGAAGGGCTTCTGTGTTCTGCCCATCCCGGCCCCGGCCCCTAGCCAGTCCCAGGGAGGGGTAAATGGCAAAACCCCACAGGAGGGTCTGGGGCATGTGGGCGGAACTTAAGAGGGTCGCAGGTGTTACTCGGCATCACCAGACGCAAGGTAGGGCCTGGTGGCAGGCATATCCAGGCCCCTGGGGCTGTGATGGCCTCAGAAGTTTCCTGTTTCTTGTGAGGATTGTGGTGTGTTTAGTCACTCAGATGTGTCCAACTCTTTGTGACCCTTTGGACTGTAGCCCGCCAGGCTCCTCTGTCCATGGGAGTTTTCAGTCAAGAATACTGGAGTGGGTTGCCATTTCTTCCTCCAGCGGATCTTCCCAACCCAGGGATCAAACCTGAGTCTTCTGTGTCTCCTGCATTGCAGGCAGATTCTTTACCTGCTGAGCCATCAGGCAAGTCATCAGGGAAGAGATTCATGGAGCAGCTGAATATTTCCCAGGAGGGCTTGGAAGCCCTGAGAGAGAATCCAACTGGGAGAAGTTTTGGACCAGCAAGGACACTCTCGCATCAGTCTGGTCAACCAACTCCATTGGAGGTCAGACGGGAATCAGGGCAGCTTAGCAAGGATGATGTCACTGATGAAGACTATGGGGACTCCATGCCTTCTTTGACCTGCTCCTAATCCAATGCCACCATGGGAGCTTCCTGGAATTTACCTAAAATGTTAAAGAAGTGGGGTCCTAAATTAGCAGAGCCTGGGACCACCACACACAGGGGCACATCTTGTTTATTGCAGAGAGACATCCCAGGGAGCAGGTGGAGATCAAAACTGGTCTGTGCTTTGCCATCACACCACATGTGCTGGTGTGGCACTGCACCAGCCTGGAGGGGTGCAGGCCCTCCAAAAAATAACAACAACAACAAAAAATACTATTTTGTCTTCACACAATGATATCAAGGGACACTGGCAGCTTGACTGAGCCAATCTGATTTGCAGAGATCTCCCTGAATTGACTGAAAAGTTTTCACCGCAAGCAGATGGAGGCTGCAAGTAAGAATTAATTTGTAGTACATAAAAATAAAGGTATCTCTCTTGCACATCTGAATCTGTGGTCTGATGTTAGTGATCATTATACAGAGAGCTATGTAAGAAACTCACGGCCCCCAAAATCACTTCTATTTGCATCATGGTTAATATCTTGGTGTCTTTTCTTTCCATTTTTTTTCTCTATGTAGTTTTTACATCATTAATAAGCAAGATATATGCTCTTTGGTGTCATGCATTTTCTACTTGTATCACAGGGGAAATCATAGATAACAGATCTCAGTCTTGTGGGATTTTTGAATGCCTGAGGTGAATACACAAATGTCAGTCCCTGAGGCCATTTTCACAGACAAAGGGAATCAGAAATTTAATATGCCACCAGGTGCTAGAATCTCTAACTCCAGGTACAACGGAGTAAAGTTGTCTGAGGACTGAGTCTTGGAGAACTCCTTACTTAGATCAGTGCTTCTCAAACGTGAATGTGGGGAATCACCAGGAGATGTTATCAAAATGCAGATTCTGATTCAGCAGAGCTTGAGTAGGTCCTGAGAGTCTGCATTTCTCACAAACTCACATGTGGTTCATACACACCAGTGTTCTTTCCTGGAGAATCTCATGGACACATAGGCAGAGGAGTTTGGTGGGCTACAATCCATGGGGTCACAATGAGTCAGAAATGACTGGAGCAATTTAGCACACACATGTGGTTCAGGCTTAGAGGTGAGGAAAATGAAGAGGGAAAATCATTTATATCAATAGCTTAAGCATTTTTGCAAGCTATTAAAAACTATTTTTAACTATTATGTTCAATATTTACATTATTTCATGGGATGAATAGGCCAGCCATATTTTTCCCTTAACCATTTCCTTAATGTTTGTCTATTTAGTTGTTTTAAATTTTGTTATTATAATCAATTCAGTTGATTGCATATGTCTTTATCCCCAACTTTTAAATGTGCAACTCAGGAATTCCTCGGCAGTCCAGTGGTTAAGACTTCACCTTGCTTACAATGCAGGGGATGTGGGTTTGATCCCTGGTTGGGGAGCTAAGATCCCACAGTCCTCACAGCCAAAAAAAAACAAGACATAAAACGGAAGTAATATTGTAACAAATTCAATAAAGACTTTAAAAATGATCCTCATTTTTAAAAAAATCTTTAACAAAAATAAATGAGCAACTAATAGAGGAAAAAATGAAGGTAAAAGTGGGCCCATCCAAGGCACACATTTCCCTTCTGGCATGGCCAGTGTGACCGTGTGTCCTCAGGCAAGTGGAGCTATGGATTTTTGCCTCCCTTTACTCTTGCTATAAAATGGGCTTTTTCTTCTCACACTCTTAGAATAAAAGGAGTTGATAAAGTGATCTGCAACTCAGTACTTCCTTCTTTGGAGCCACTGTGTCATGAAAGATTCATCACAGCTCAGAGACAATGACCCTGTGTGCCAACTGCAGCCACCGGAATCACCCTACCCTGAATCCTACCAGGTACAGGATCACTGGTGCCATACTAATGAGCAAACACTGGGATTTGGCCCAACCTTGGCTGTTTGGATTTCAGTGCCAGGGTAGGAGGTCTGAAAAACATGAAAAGAAACAGCTGAATTCCAAGACACTCCTTCAGATAAAGTTTCCTTTAAAACATTTGTACCATTCTTCATCAATATTTATAAAGTGATGACTAGATACAGCTACATTCCTCTTGGGCCATGTCTAGAACACACCCATAATACCTGATCAAAATACAATTGTTTGTTGGGAGCAAGCAGACATTTTTAGAGGCAAGCTTCTTTGAAAATGAGGAACCAAGTCAGCCCCACATAGCAAAAAATAAAATCAATTTCAGTTACATGAACACAAAAAGATGAATGCAATTTTTGTAATGGCAACATGGTGTTGTAGACAGACCATACAATTTAGGGTCTGGGTTTGAGTTCCAGGTTGGCCTCTTGCTAGCCATATTGGGATCAAGTTAATTAACCATGTGGAGCTCCAGTTCCTCCCTCAGGGGGCACTACACAAGTGATTATAAACGCAGAGAAAAATACTTCTCTAGAAGGAGTTGATCTCTCTGGCCTTTCAGGCAGGCAGGACCTTAGTAAGTACTTGCCAATATGTTGAAGATTGAGGCCCCTAAGCGTTTCATCCCATAGTCTTAGGCTAATCTTTGAGAGACACCAGAAAGCTTTTAAGTAAGTCCCTCAGTCGATGCCACGTGGTGCCTGGAATTTCTAAACGATTCATCTTTTGGGTTAGGATTCTCATCCTTTGCTTATACTAGAATTACCTGGGAAGAATTTTTTAAATGCCAACGTCCAGGCCCCGCCCTCAGCCAACTAAGGCCACGCTCTGGTATTGTTTACAGAGCTTCCAGATGATTCTATTATATAGCCTGAGCTCAGAACCGCTGAGCGACAGTCTTAGACATCTATTGAAAATCCAGGGCAGGTAAAACTAGGCCATTTTCCTTCCAATGACAGTTTCAAGAAGTTTGTCACATTAGCTCATCAGTCCCTCTACTGTGCACACACACACATAGCTAGTCAGTCCCTCTACAGTGCAGTGGGAAGGGACATAAATAGGTGATTCAGGATGTCCAGATGATGTACAACCCAGAAGAGCTTAGAAACCCTGCACCTCTGCAAAGAGACAATGTGAGAATAAACTTGTTCAACCTCAACATCATCAGTTACCTTTTACTGAGTCACTACTAGGTGCCAAGTGCCATATGCTAAGCATTTCACATTTTATTTTTATAGTGCTTGTGTGGAGGCTGCAGACAGGGGTAGGAGTAGTGGATATAGAGTTGTAAGACAGTGCAACTTTTCTGGAAAACAACTCAGCAATAAGTGCCAACAGCCCTCAAAATGTTCATGTTCTTTGGCCAAAGAATTCCACTTCAAGGTGACTATCCCACGGAAAGGGTTACAAATGCGGGTGGTGCTTTTGTTCACAAAGATGTTCATTGCAGCAGAGTTTATGTTAGTAAGAAATGGAATAACTTGCTGCTGCTGTCCTAACAAATGGATAGTGATGGCATACATGTTGCTACATTATACAGTGGAGTATAATGCAACCATCAAAGATGGATAATTTTATGACAAGGAAAATTTTATATTACAAAATATTCCTTATACCAAAGTAAGATTTCAAATAGTATCTATGGGGTGATTCAAAGTTCCAAGAATGGCAAATAGTTGTACAATTTGTTATACTACAAAGTTGGTTGCAATTGGCAACAAGTTCTTTCAGACAGCAAGCATCAAATGGTTAAAAACTCTGTTACCAAAGTTAGGCTCTTTTAACAGCAAACACTCTGGTTGAGCACATCATATTTCTGGGGAGTCATCCCTGTTTTGTTTCACATGCTAAGGCTTGAGTGTGCGACCCCCTCTCCTAACAAAGCCCAGCTAATTAACAGAGGAAACGGAAAACAAATGACAACTGATTTAGAATACAACCCAAATATTTGTTTCACAAGTTTTCCTCACTACTAGAATCGAGTCCTCTGCAGTGTGAAAAGAAGAGGAACTGAGAAAGAAGGAAACATTCGCAGAGGAGAAAACAAAGGAAATGGAGAATGTGGGGGAAAGCAAACAATTGCATCTAGGTTTGCCTATGGAATTTCAGATCTCCCAGTCCCCACGCAAAATCTGTTTATTCCTCACACAGCCAGGTGTGCTTTGAGGACATGGCCACTTTCTGACATTTTGCATTTCTTCCTGGGATGGCCTGAGCAAAACTGATCCCTCTACATTTTTCAGGGCCATGTTTTCCTGTTGTTACTTCTTTGTCCACTTGAGTCCCAAAACCTAGGTGTCCTCAGCCTTCCTGCCTGCCCAGTTTAGGACAAGACTCCAGTCCCAGGTGTGACAGTGCCAGGCTTTTCCAATTGGAGAATGTTTTATTTTTTAAAGAAAAAAAAGGAGGGAGAGTGGTGAGGAAGTTCCTGAGTAGTTGTGATCTCTAGTTGAGAACACTTGGCATGACCAAGGCTACTACAAATTCAAAACTGACTTTTAATGAAGTTGATTTTTTTTCAGATTTTTATCTATTTGTTTGTGTTGTGCACAGGCTTCTCTTGTTGCAGAGCATGGGCTCTAGGCTCTTGGGCTTTAGTAAATGTGGTGCACAGGCTCAGTAGTTGTGGCACACAGGCTTAGCTGCTCTGCAACACAGGAATCCTCCCAGACCAGGGATCGAACCCATGTTGCCTGCATTGGCAGGCAGATTCTTATCCACTGCACCACCCGGGAAATACTGAAGTTGCATTTTGAAGAGCATAACAGCGTCCATATACTTCTGAGAAATGAAATGTGTGAGGCATTTTGTGTATGTCACCTGCAGACCATGCTTGACACTTAGGAGATTTCAAAGACAGGCCTAGACTCAGGAATCTCTGCCTGCCTACCACCTTGGCCTCTATCTGTCCTGTCTCTCAAGGCCTGTAGATGAGATTAATCCTTATGTTCCTATCCTGCTCCTCTTAGCAAGCTCCCAGGTAACAACCCGCGTCACCAAACAGAGCAGGATATTAACATCTATTGAATCTGTGCTAAGTTCCAGGCACTGTGCTGTGAAATAGTCACCCTTCCTACCTCCATTTCTGAGAGCTTCCTTGGTGGCTTAGTGGCAATCCACCTGCCAATGCAGGAGACACAGATTCAGTCCCAATGGCAACCCGCTCCAGTATTCTTGCCTGGAAAATTCTGTGGACAGAGCAGCCTGTTGGGTTGCAGACCACGGGGTCAAGAAGAGTCAGACAGAGCTAAGCACGCACTCATGTAGCACCTGCATTTTACAGATGGGAAAACTAAGGGTGGAGAGATGGAACTAGTCAATGCTGAAACTGGGGTTGTGTGATTCCAGAGTCCTTTCACCTGCAATCTACATGGATTGTCTAACGTTTCACCCTCCTGGGTAAAATGACCTTTCTATTAAAGGGGCATTTAGGCATCTAGCAGAACTATTTTGCATATAATAGCCCAGATGGGGACACCTGTCTTCTGGGCTGGGTCACTTTCAGCATATCCTGGGCTGTTGATTTGGGCAATTGTATGATATTATGATACATCATATAATAATGATGTATATGATAATTGTATAATAAAGAATATAATGATGACATATCATAAAAATAGGCTACTTCTCTCCGTTCTAAAGATAAACTTTAATGAGAGCAGCAAAACTGAAGCCTCAAAAATATAGAAATTTTATCTTGTGTCAGGTTGCACTGGAATGTAAAATTACTCTCCGAGTATTGCAGAGCCAGGCAGATGATATTTTTAGTCTAAAAGCTAACCAGTTAAATTAAATCAGGCTTTGAAGTTCTTTCTGAATACCACCATTCTTTAAAATTTTCTTGTAATCCAGATGCTTAACTCTTTGTCCAAGACGCTTTGATTGGGGTGAATCCACCGGGGAACATATCAAAATGGAGCTTCCTATGAGATTTTCCTCTTTCTTCATCGCATTCTGGTTCCCATTATGTCTAAGCCATCCTAGTGACTTGTCTCTTAGCACAGTGGCCCTCCTGTTTCAAGGCAGATCATATGAACATTTAAATTAGTTATAACAGTTTGTAAAAATTGCATTAAGGATCCAACTCTCTTCTCCAATATAAAGAGGCACCACCATTCCCCAGTGTTTGGAATCATCTTTGCTTTTAATAGCCAAACAAATTATCACTTTAAGAAATCCATGCGCTCCACACATATTCTGGGAGAACACATTATCCTGGTGCTTGCCTGTCACCTCTCACTCCAAACCTCTACTCCTGGTCTCGTTTCCATGTCCTCTGCCTGCCTCATCACTAGTCTTCTCAGCTTCTTTTTTTAAAAAAAATTTTTTTAATCATAGAACTTTGTCTTTATTGAATTTGTTATAATATTGTTTCTGTTTTATGTTTTGTTTTGTTTGGTTGGTTGGTTTTTGCTGTGAAGCATATAGGATTTTAGCTCTCCAACCAGAGAGCAAACCCATACCCCTTGCACTGGAAGGCGAAGTCTTAACCATTGGCCCACCTGGGAAGTCCCTCAGCTGCTGTCCTTTTCATGATCACTTAGACCCCAGTGTAGACACACTTCCTCATTCTCCAAGGCAATGCTGTCTTATGTAATAGATTTCTCTGAGTGTTTGCAGGTAACAAAGAAGAATCACAGTGAAAGTTAAGAAACAATTCAGAATTAGATATGTAACATGAGTGTTTTTTAATTTCCTTGGAATTCTGATATGCTTTCCCAGCTTGCTGTCTTGCCACCAGTTCTAACAAGAATTGGATGATGAGGTGTGTCAGAATAAAGCCACCATTACTACTGCAAGACCAATTCTGTGTCCCCAGTCAATCCCAGGAGAGTGAAAAAGCTGACTTAAAACTCAACATGCAAAAAACTAAGATCATGGAATCTGGTCCAATCAGTTCATCACAAATAGATGGGGAAAAAGTGGAAACAGTGACAGGTTTTGTTTTCTTGGGCTCCAAAATCACTGCAGACAGTGATTACAGCCAAGAAATCAAAAGATGTTTGCTTCTTGAAAGAAAAGCTCAGACAAACCTAGAAAGCATATTAAAAAACAGAGACATCACTTTGCTAGAACAGGTCCTTATTGTGAAAGCTATTGTTTTTCCAGTAGTCATGTATGGATATGAGAATTGGGTCTTAAAGAAGGCTGAGCACTGAAGAATTGATGCTTTTGAACTGTGGTTCTAGAGAAGACATTTGAAAGTCCCTTGGACAGCAAGGAATTCAAATCAGTCTGTCCTAAAGGAAATCAACTCTGAATTTTCATTCGAAGGACCAATGCTGAAGTTGAAGTTCCAATACTTTGGCCACCTGATGCAAAGAGCCTACTCATTGGAAAAGACCCTGATGCTGGGAAAGATTGAAAGCAAAAGGAGAAGAGGGCAGCAGAGGATGAGTTGTTTAGATAGCATCACCAACTCAATGGACATGAGTCTGAGCAAACTCCGGGAGATAGTGAAGGACAAGAAAGCCTGGCATGCTGCAGTTCATGCAGTCACAAAAAGTCAGACACAAATTAGTAACTGAACAACAATCCCAGAACTCATGGGGCTGAGACACACATGATATTACACTCAAAGAAACAGTTCAGGAGCAAAAAGACACTTCAATCTCTAATTGCATCGGTTTACGGATATGAAAGGCATTTCGTTTATAACCCATTGCACTTTTCTCCTCTCTTTCTTCTTTCACTCTTGTGGTTATTCCAGAGCCTCTCAGACCCCAAAATTCCTTACTTTCAATTCTCCTCTATGATTCTTCCCAATGGCTAAAATGGACTTTTATTTTTAAAATTAATTTATTTATTTTAATTGGAGGCTAATTATTTTACAACACTGTAGTGGTTTTTGCCATACATTGATATGAATCAGCCATGAGTGTACATGTGTTCCCCAACCTGAACACCCCTCCCACCTCCCACTTTATCCTATCCCTCAGGGTCATCCCAGTGCACCAGCCCTGAGCACCCTGTCTCATGCATTGAACCTGGACTAGCTATCTATTTCACATATGGTAACACACATGCTTCAATGCCATTCTCTCAAATCATCCCACCCTCGCCTTCTCCCACAGAGTCCAAAAGTCTGTTCTTTACATCTGTGTCTCTTTTGCTGTCTCGTATATAGGGTCATCATTACCATATTTCTAAATTCTTTATATATGCGTTAATATACTGTATTGGTGTTTTTCTTTCTGACTTACTTCACTTTGTATAATAGGCTCCAGTTTCATCCACCTCATTAGAACTGATTCAAATGCATTCTTTTTAATATCTGAGTAATATTCCATTGTGTATATGTACCACAGCTTTCTTATCCATTCGTGTGCCAATGGACATCTAGGTTGCTTCCATGTCCCGGCTATCATAAACAGTGCTGCGATGAACATTGGGGTACACATGTCTCTTTCAATTCTGGTTTCCTTGGTGTGTATGCCCACCAGTGGGATTGCTGGGTCGTATGGCAGTTCTATTTCCAGTTTTTTAAGCAATCCCCACAGTGTTTTCCATAGTGGCTGTACTAGTTTGCATTCCTACCAACAGTGTAAGAGGGTTCCCTTTACTCCACACCCTCTCCAGCATAAAATGGACTTTTAATATATCTCCCTTTCTCTTAACATTTAATTGAATGTGTCAGTTTAGCGTCTCAGGCTTCCTTTGGTGCATGTGTCTGTAGGCTCTAGTATTCAGTTCAGTTTAGTTCAGTTCAGTCGCTCAGTCATGTCCGACTCTTTGCGATCCCATGAACCGCAGCACGCCAGGCCTCTCTGTCCATCGCCAACTCCCGGAGTTCACCCAGACTCACGTCCATCGAGTCAGTGATGCCATTCAGCCATCTCATCCTCTGTCGTCCCCTTTTCCTCCTGCCCCCAATCTGTCCAGCATCAGAGTCTTTTCCAATGAGTTAACTCTTCGCATGAGGTGGCCAAAGTACTGGAGTTTCAGCTTTAGCATCATTCCTTCCAAAGAAATCCCAGGGCTGATCTCCTTCAGAATGGACTGGTTGGATGTCCTTGCAGTCCAAGGGACTCTCAAGAGTCTTCTCCAACACTACTATAGAATAAAAATCTGGGATTTGACCATCAAGCAAAAGCCTTCCCCCATTGTCCTGTCCCTATTATGGATTAATATTTTTCTCTGCTGTACTCCAGTAGACAGAGCCCTAGAGAAGCTAAGAACATGGTAGTGACCTGTTAAGAAAGCAAAGTCAGAACTGTCTATCTAGCAGTGGAGAGAGCCAGTAGAGCAGTGGTTCTCAAAGTGTGGTATTTGCAATGCCTGGGAACTTGTTAGAAATGCCATCCCTCAGATTCCACTCCAAACCTACTGAGCCACACAATCTGGGTGGAACCCAGTACTCCATGTCTCAACGAGCCTTCCAGATGATTGTGAGGCCACTAAAGTTTGAGTAGCAAACTTTTTTTTTTTTCCTAGTCGGGACTTTCCCAGGCCAAAGGAATCCATTAAACTCAATTCTAGTTCCAGTTCTGCCTCTTTTCAGTTCCATGACCTCACCAAGTCACTAAACTTCCCCGAGCCTGTGAGGAGACCACACTGAACTTGCTGCTGCAGAGTCTCAGGGCTTCTCACGTCAAAGGCTGGCCCTACCATGACTATCTCCATGGCTCCCATGCATGGGGTCTCAATGTGCCTTCTTTCTTCTCTCTTTGGGGACCTGCCATTATCTTTTCCATACTTTGGGGAGTTTCGCATCGCAAGTTTGAGGACCATTTTAATAATAGGGATGGTGCTATTTAAATCCTTTGTGGATTTCAACGTGATAGTGACATTGAAATGACAGCCGCAGAATCTACACAGTCAGCTTGTTCTTGGTTACTAATGGAATCAAATGAGCTTGCCCAGGGCAGGTACACTTTCTGAAAATTAGTATCTGTGGAACTGACATAAAGCACTTTGACCAAATGCAGTTCTGCTTGGTAAATGGCTCAGCCATACCTAGAACAGGACCCTAGGAAGGGGTTAAAACAAGAAGTGGAAACCATGTTTCAACTTTAAATAGGCCTCACTCATCACTTCCTAACCCCTCCTCTTCTCCAGTAAGCTCCTAATTACAATGGGTCAGAATTCCTTGTGACTCAGACAGTAAGACAGTAAGAATTTGCCTGTAATGCAGATCGAACCCAGGTTTGATCCCTGGGTTGGGAGGTTCATTCCCTATTGACTGAAACTCCAAGACAAGAATAGCAGGACAATTAAGGGAGGAGGTGGGGCCCTGCCCAGACCACATATCTCTCGTTCCGCAAATCAGGAGACCTCCCCAACCACACATGCGCAAGAAAACTCATTCCAGTATTCTTCCCTGGAGAATTCCATGGACAGAGGAGACTGGCAGGCTACAGTCTTTGTGATCGCAGTGATTTCTGGTGGCCTCAGCCTGCAACACCTTGAAGAGAGGCTTGAATTTCCAGCCAGAGATTGAACTGGGTCGCTGCTGTGAAATTCTAGCCACTAGACCAGTAGTCAGTGACAAGGGCCCTGGTCCCTCGGCTTTGCAGAAAAGAGTTTCCACAAAGACAGAAACTAGTGAAGCAAATTAAGTATTTATTAAGAGGAAAGAGTACAATACATGTGAAGAGACACACAGGCTGACTCAGAGGGAGAATCCCTCAGCTGTGCCCTCATGGAAGTTTAAATCACTTATATGGTGCATTTCTTCCAGTTCTCCTTTGGCCAATCATTTTAATTTGCTTGGTTCCCAGTCCATACTTGGTATATCTCAGGATCCTTCCACACGTGCACACATCTCTTAGCCAGGGTGGGTCCTACCAAAAAGGCATATGGGTAGAGAATCCCTTGACGTTGCTCCCACTTTGGCCTGCAAGGAGCTTTTCTGTGCACGTGTGGTCAGGGAGGTTTCCTGACTTCGGGAATGAGAGATATGTGGTCTGGGCATGGCCCAGCCTCCTCCCTTAATTGTCCTGCTCTCCTCTTCTTGGAGTGTCAGTCAATAGAGAATGAATCTCCAGTTGCTTTACCCTGGGGGTGCCCATCTACCTCCTGCCTCAGCAAGAGTCAGACTCGACTTAGCGACTGAACCACTAACCCCAGAGTCCTCAATAGCCATTGATTTCATCAAGTCATTTAAAGCTTGCTCTAGGAGCTCTGTCACTGGGAGCACTGCCTTAACACTTTACCCATTAGTGCCCAAGCAGAAAAATTTTGTTGAAACAAGGTGTTAGGGGAAGCACACTGATTGAAACCGCCCACCCTGGCCAGGCACCATAGTAACTATTTGCATGAGTTGTTTTAGGACAGGAGGTTCTGGTAAGGAACACGGAACTAATAAGCCTCCACCAACCGAAAGAGTTCAGGAAAGGTCAAAAGGAGACACCACATGTCTGACCACCTCCCAGAATCCTTCTCTCTGGCATCCTTCTTGGCTGAACAAGGCATGCACCAGAAGGACTCTAAGTCAGAACAATTGGCCAAAGACAACCCGGAAACGAATCCCATCACCATAAAACCCGAGACTTCGAGCCATGTGGCAGAGCTGTTCTCCTGGGTTCCCTTACCCTACTGCTCTCCACCCGGGTGCCCTTTCCCAATAAAATCTATTGCTTTGTCAGCACATGTGTCTCCTAGGACAATTCATTTCCGAGTGTTAGACAAGAGCCCAGTTTCAGGCCCTGGAAGGGGTCCCCCTTCCTGCAACAAAGGGATTGTTTCCGGTTGCTAATTCTCTAGGTTCTGGGCTTTTCAGAGGATGACAGTTAACCCTGGTCAAAATGAGGCACATCCTCTGGACGCAGCAGTGAGCCAGAAACCACGGGGTGTGAGGAGGTGGGCGGGTGGGGGCGGTGGCGGGGGATGGTGCAGCTTCTCACACTCCCCAGAAGAAACTTTTTGGCTACCTGAACACAGGCTTCTCAAATGGTAATGTGCATATGAATCACCAGAGGATCTTATTAAAATGTACATTTTTATTCAGCAGTGGGTGTGGGCCTGAGATTCTGCATTTCTAACAAGCTCCCTGGGGATACTGATCCCACTGTGACTGTGTGTAGCCCGCATTTTTGAGTAGCAAGACCCTAATGGCTCCACTGGTGAGGTCCTTGGCTAAGAGAAGGAACTGTGACAACACGAGAGACTCACAGCATTTGTGACAGTCACGGTAAGCATTTCAGCTGTGCTATCATCAACCTCCGCAGTGTAGGTTAAAATGTTATGTTACTCAGGAGTCTGCTTTTACCTTTTCCAGAAAAAATTTTAGTATGTGTGTGCTGTTGTTTTGCAAGTGTCTGTGTGTATCATATTTCCATTTTCCTAGCTAAGTGTTTGCTTAAATGCAAAACTAATTCCAAGGTATGCGATACAGAAATGGGAGGGACTAGCGTTACTCCCAGCCAGGGCAGTGGTTAGGTGGGTAGAGCACAGACTTTAGAATCAAGCGATTAAGATTCTCAGCCTTGGTCAAGCTATTTTCCAAAACCCTACTTTGGCCAGTGGTTTTCAGGCTTGTTTGTGAGGTCGAGTGCTTGAAAATCACAGTGTTTTCCTACAAAGAGAAAATATTTATATTTTTTACATAATGACATGATACAATTTTACTGGCAGAAAACAGGGCGCTAATAAAATAACAACTCACCCTAAGTCCTGAAAATGATCCTCAGTTTCATGATTTGTAAAATGAGGGTAATAACCCTACCTCCCTGGGGGAGACCTCTGATCCTTGAGTTGGAACCAAAGACTTGCCGTGACGTCCACTGCAACTTGCTGCCATTGATTTAGCATCAACCACAAACCAGGCACTATGTTAAGGGCCTTGCAAACTTCTCATTAAACTGGACGACAGCTCAGCTAGGTGACTATCTTTATTAACTACCGGTTACAGATGAGGGAACTAAAGCTGAGAAAGGATAAAGCAGTGGTTCCCTGACAGAGTTCACTGGTAGACTTCACTCCTCACTCATATTTCAATAGGTCAGTTGCCAGTGCATGCACCCAGCTCCTTTTCCCACTAGAAATTTGCTTTATTCATCAAGAAATTAACATATGACTTTTGACCAAGGAAGTCTCCATGGCAGTATTAATCTTTTCTAAGTCAAAGTCCACTGAAGGCCATAGTCCCTCTTCCCAGAAAGAGAAGCAAACACACCCTCTTGCATTTAACTTCAGGGGGTTCGTGAATCCCAAGCACAGCGTCTCTGCCTTGTAGTATTTAGAAAGACCAAGAGGGCCTTTTCAGGCATCAAGCTGCTACTCCACACACACTAGCCTCAAATGTTTTCCTTAGTAATTTTCCTGACCATTTTATTTCTCAAATATTTATATTGATAAAAGATTAAACAAATCCTAAATATAAAAATATTGCCTGGCACCAGGATGCCTATAGTGCTTCCAACTTTTTTTAAGCATCAGTCTTCAAAGAGCCTGTCTTTCTATTATTAGTAAAATATATCAGTCCAGATTAGGGGCTGTCCAGAGAATGCTTGTCCCTCTTTCTTTTGGTATCCAAATGAAATAAGATACTTCGAGCAAAACAGCATTATTGCTTCCCCCTGGCTTCTTGACATAAGAAGAGAATCGAGCTGTTGACTCAAAATACAGAGATGAGAAATAGAGTCTGGTGGTTTCTATAACCTCCAAATTAGAAAAAAAATAAGTGGGTGTGAGGAGGAAGGGAGAAAGGGAGGGAAGAAAGACAGAGATCAGATATTCATGTTCAGAATAATTTGAAATTAATTATTGTTATGCATCTTGTAGACCCATGGTACTCAGAGTGTGTTCCCTGGATCAGGGACATTAACATCATTGGGAACATGCTAAAAAGGTAAATTCTCAGACCCCACCCAGGCCTATTGAATCAGAAACATTAGGGAGGGAACTTAACAGTTTGTTTTGAACAAGCCCTCAAGGAGATTCCGGTGGACACTAAACTTCAAGAAGCAGAGTTGTGGACAGATCTTCTCTCACAGAAGGAACCTCCCAGCTGGTCCTAAATCAAGCCCCATAATGAAAGCAGAGTGTGAAGAAGAGCACAGTAGTGAGGGAACTAGAGCCCATGGAGTGACAACTGCAAGTCAGACACTGTACATTCATGACCTCAGGTCACCCCTTCCATAAGCCCTGAGAACTTTTACTCTTGTCCCCATTTAAAGATTTCTTAAGATGTTTCACAGGATAATGTAACCTACTCAAGCTTACAGACCCACTAAGTAGTGGGCTTATAGTAGGAAATGTGAAAAAGTATAAAAAGTTATAAAGAAGAACATAGGAATTACCCACAAAACACTCAAACCACTACTAGCATCTAAGGCATCATTTGTATTTTTTCCCCTGTGTACAACCCCTCTGGATTTAGAGTTCAGGCTCCAGAGAGGGTCCTTTCTCTGAGATAGACCCAGGAAATAATGCCTTAGCCCCCAGCTTTGTCCTGATTCCACTAAAATACAGATCATTCGGTTCTGCCTCTGTCCCTACCTTTGATCATATACAGAAGGAAAAGCTTAGCTAATTAAACAAAGTCATGCTAAAAGCTGGCCTAAAACAAAGTAGGAGCAAAGACTCAACTCTAAGTTTGAGCAGAAATTGACTTTGACCCAGATGTGGAACAAGCTAGGCATGCTCTGCTCCTTGTACAGAGGACTGAGGCTTGTTCTAAGATGTGGGCATCGTGTGCAGGGCCGAGGAGAACTGCTGACTCTGGTACACTCAGTTCGAGTGCCTGTTCCTGCCAGGACACCGTGGTCCCTGCACTACCAGCCAAGCCTTGTGCACCAGAGTTGGGGAATGGAAGTCATCAAAATTCTGGAAGGCGCTTTGTAATGTTTGGATGGTTCTCTGTTTAACCCCTGTGGAGATGGGTGTGTGTCTGTTTCATGCCAGAGTCAGAGAAAATAGTAAAGATAAAAGACAAGAGACTGAGGCTTATAGATGTTGTTTTCATAAAGTGTTTGTTTTCATTGCTGTTAAGACCACTTGTCCAAGTGTATCATTCTGAGTTTTATTTGAGTACTGCAAAAAAGAAAAAAAAGGACCAAAATGTTTTTGGACTATATAGCTGTGGGAGCTTAAACATAATGAGCTTCCTCTTTTGGGAAAAAAAAAAACAGAAGAAAGAAGGGAAAAGAGATAGAAAAGCTTACCCTTTTTTTCCCAACCCTGCCACTGATTTTATGAAACCTGGAAGCAATTACTGTCCTCCTACCCTCTAAGCCCTTAGTTTTCACCAAACATAAAAAGAAAATGAAGACAACCTGCAAAGATTTTATATGACAGAGATTTGTCATATCCAGCCTGCAGATAGTTGAAATTTACAATTAACAATTTTGTCAGAAGAAAGCGTTTTATTCTCAGAGGTTCTTTACTACATACGCTAATAGGACAGTTTAGGATAAAGGCAGAAAATGGATTCTAAAAAGAAAAGCACCATTATGTAAGTTAAGGGGTAAAACAAAGCATTCCATAGAAGTTTTAATATATTTTACTTACCTACTTTTAAATAGACAATACATTCATATATAAAATTCAGATGGTACAAAAGGCTAGATAGTGAAAAGAATCTTTTCACATCCCTCTTCTCCACTCCCCAGTTTTCCTCTCCAGGGGAAATCAGAGCCCTTGGTATTCTTTGCATTCTGGCAGAGGTATGTTATGCATAAAAAGTAATACACATATATTCTTAGACCCTATTTTCTAATGCAAAGAGGAACACACTGTTCGATTACACTGTTCCACACCTTGTTTTCATGCTTAACAATATCTCTTGAATGCTTTCATTTCAGTATATAAAAAACTTCCCCATACCTTAAAATTATGCCCCTTAACAAATTCCTGACTGCCCTCGTTTGTATCTGTTTTGTCACTTATTTTTTTGTTTTTCCTGTCTCTGTTTTCATTGTGACACTTCCTTTTTGTTCTTCTTACACAGTCTCTGGCTTAAAGGAAGACGATCCATCTTTGTGCTGCAGTTGACCCTAAGTTTTCAAGAACTCTGGTGATAGCTTGTCTGAAGAAAATTCCTGACGTTGGAAGCTTGTGCCTTCCTGGAGAGACAGATATGTAACGGGATGTAAAAGGATCAAGGAATAGGAACAATGAAAAAGCAAATCAAGATGAAAGACAAAGGCAAGGAGGAAGAACCAAACACTTGGGGTGACACATCCCAAGCACATCAATCATCGATATGGATGACTGAACCAGCGAAACCTGTTTTTCCACGTGAGGAATCTGGTAAATGTGCAGCAGGGGTTCACAGGTTAAAGTACAACAGGAGGAATTATGTGCATACTGCAGTGTGCACAGGGAGCTACAGAAATCAATACAGACTCTACAGATGGGAGTGAGTGTAAGTTCATACATTTATAGTGTCCAATTTATTTATTTGCCTTGATATTTATATTATTTATTTGGTTGCACAAGGTCTCAGTTTGGCACGAGGCATCTCTGATTTCCACTGAGGCATATAAGATCTTTAGTTGTGGCATGTGGTATCTAGTTCCCTGACCTGGGACCGAACCAGGACCCCCTGCGTTGGGAGTGCAGAATCTTAGCCACTGGACCACGAGCAGAGTCCCTCTAGTGTCCCATTTAGAAAAAAACTAAAAATTAAAAGGATTAAAATGCATACATCCCATGGAATTGTTCAGGAACTCCTACTATTTTAGGAAAACAAAGATGAACAAAGATATCACATCATTTAAAACAGCAAAAACTGGGAATCACTTAAATATCAAACATAATAATTTTTGTAGTAAATTGTGGTACATCCACAAACTAAAATGGCATCAGCTATAAAACATGTTTACAAGTATCAGAAAATGTTCTCCATAAGTTTCAAAATTAAAGAAAAATTATAACAGCAAAAAGGCTCACTCTGTACGTTTATTTTAATGTAATGATAATAGCAAGTGTTTACTGAGACTCACCACATGCCAGATGCTCTTTGCAGCATTTTGAATACATTAACACATTTAAACCTCACAATACCATAAATAAGGAGTCATGATTTTTTTTCACATTTGCCCATGAGAAGGCTGAGGTACAGAGCAGTTAAGCAATTTGGATGAGGATGCAAGGTTGGCAAGCAGAAGGCCAGTAACTGGTCCAGATCTTCTGGTTATACCCACTCACTTAAGCACATGCAACGATGCCTTCCGATGTCTCAAGAAACCTAGGAGACAAAACAGAAATAGGCTGCTTTTGAATGGTGACCGTAGAGGAGAGAATGCCTCTCTGCAGAGAAGGAACTGGTCCTCTGAGAAAGCAGCTAACAGAAGCTTTCAGTTGGTGCAAGGGCCCAGTTCTGACAAGGCTAACACAGGAAACTAACATCAAGGGGAAACAAATCAACCTAAGGAGACTGGAAGGGGGGAAAATACATCAACTCAGTATCTTAAAGATAATTCCAGGACAAAATATGCCATGAAATTGTTCAGATTTTGAAAAACAAGCATTCAAACGTTCATAAACCTGAACTGACAAAGTGGTCAACTATTTATTTTATCACATCATAATATCTTTAGTCTATAATGATTGCTTAAGAGGAATGCCCTTAACAAGTGAACTCTCATTGTGATTTAACGTTAAATTAAAATATTCACAATGAAAGAGTAAAATGAGACTTTCTAAGATAAACAAAGTCTAAAAAACCCTAATATTCAGCTTACATTATTGAATAATTGTGTGGGAGACATTGCTCATATTTCATAATCTTTCCTTGGAAATAGGAAAGGTTTTTATTATTAATGTATTATTCTACATTGTTTTTAACAAATCGTTTCACCTACATCATTTACCATATTTGTCACCAAATGACTAGGTTTCCAGAAGTTCAAATCCACTGACAAATGATGATGACTTGCCACCAGAGAATCTGTTTTTAAAACTGAACTGCAGTGTTTCAAGACTCAAAGAGATATTCCCATAACATATTTAGTAATGCCAATGGTGTTAAGATAAGCCTATCTTCCTAAGATGGCTCCTGAGAAATCCTGACATTTTGTTTTAAAAGAGAACCAATCACATTACTTTATTATCACGTATGTAACTTCGAGTTTTAAAAAGATCTGTTGTATAAACTGAGCTATGTGTATACACACGTATCTAGAGTTTATTTCAAGGCTTATGGGCACAGTTTTCCCTAAAGTACAATAAACACTCTTTTCTTCTTCATTTCATAACAGCCTGGGGCTTCAAGCACGCTAAGATAAACAACACTAATTTTCCAGTTGTATGTTAAGGCCTTAAATCCACCACATAAATATTCCAAAACCAACTCAGAGCAGTAAGCTGGATGGGAAGAACAACCAGAGGGATTACTCCAAGCCTTTGAGGGAGTGGGGGAAACGCGTTTCTTGACCTTCTGTTCTGAACGGCTCCTTTTCATCTGGTTTCAATTCTCTTGTTTGTGCACCTTGCCATATTTATTATTGAATTCCTGATTTCTTCTTCTTGTTTCATGTTCCGTGTTCCAATGATTTATGAGAAATTGCTGATCTAGATGTTATCTTTGGCATCCTGCGAGTGCACAGAGCTCCTTAAGAATGCTGAGAGGAAAAACGTGTTTTGAGTAGGGCAGTGCCCTGGCTGAATAGATGTCCATCAGTTCATGAAAAATGCCAGTCACAGATTCCTCAATAAGACACATTTTTCTTTTTAAACACAGCAGTAGCAAGGGTATTTTCAAAATCACTGATATGTTTTCCTCTCTGGTGGATGAGTGTGGTTAGAAATAAAATGTGGTCCTGGAAACTTTGCTGGTGGTCCAGTGGTTAGGACTCCTCCTTTCAAATGGAGAAGCTGTTGGTTCAACCCCTGGTCAAGGAACTAGGATTCCACATGTGCGTGGTGGGCAGCCAAAATAATTTTAAAAACAATAATAATAAGATGATCCTAAAACAGTGATTTGAGGAGAAATCTAGTCAGATTATTTTTTAAGATTTTAGCCCAAAATGAAGTGGCAAGTTTTCCGTATCAGGGTTCTGACTTATTTGGTTTGACTAAGAAATAAAATATGCTAAAGACATTTCAGTTCATTTCTAAACATCTCTATTAAGGATGGGAGAAGGCAATGGCACCCCACTCCAGTACTCTTGCCTGGCAAATCCCATGGATGGAGGAGCCTGGTAGGCTACAGTCCATGGGGTCACTAAGAGTTGGACACGACTGAGCGACTTCACTTTCACTTTTCACTTTCATGCATCGGAGAAGGAAATGGCAACCCACTCCACTATTCTTGCCTTGAGAATCCTAGGGACGGGGGAGCCTGGTGGGCTGCTGTCTATGGGGTCACACAGAGTCGGACACGACTGAAGTGACTTTGCAGCAGCAGCAGCCATTAAGGATAATCTTGTTTATAAATGTGTAGGAAATGAGAGCTTTTTTTTTTTTTTAATGGTGACCAGCTTTCTCTAGCTTAATTAAGTGAAAATTAATTAGCAAGTCTAATATGCTTAGGGAAAATCATCTAATTAGATAAATTTTGTAGGCTAATCAAAATACTGGGGAATCTGTCTACATTTCTTCCTCTCCACTAGTGGGAGTTAAACACACCCTCCAGAAAACATTGCTCTTACCAGGCTCAGTAAGTAAAGTGGCTCAGTGGTACCAGTACCAGTGGTTCAGTGGTAAAGAATCCACCTGCCAAGCAGAAGACAGCAAGACACCTGGGTTTGACCCCCTGGAGGAGGAAACAGCAACTCACTCCAGTATTCTTGTCTGGGAAATCCCATGGGCAGAGGAGCCTGACGGGCTACAGTCCCTGGGGTCGCAAAGAGTCAGACAGGACTGAGCACAGCACATCAGGTATTTTGGTGGCTTCCCAGGTGGCTCAGTGGTAAAGAATCTACCTGCAATGCAGGAGATACGGGTTTGACCCTAAAGAATCAGGCATGACTTAGCAACTGAACAACAACTGAACTTCATCTTTCTAGACAAAGCCTCTGCTTTACCAAAGCACTATATCAAACACCCTAAAGCAGACTTGTATACAGATTCCTCACTAGGCTTAGTGTTTTGTGACTTTTTCCATAGAAATTAATAATTTCTAAGTGACTGCAGGGTGATATGGGTCAATATATCGAGTCCTAATTATTTAAAATGACATTCTTCATTCACTTCCATCTTATTTCTCACAGTAAAATCGGGAAAGCAACACAACAAATGAAGACAGGTAAAGCAATTAAGGAACATTATAATAAAGTGTACTTGCAGGATACATAATAGAAAAAGAGAAAAGAAGTCCCCTGTTCTACAATAATAATGGAGAAAGTGGACACTTTCCCCTTGTTTCTGCACTCACAGATATCAGCTGTGATAGAAAACCTAGAGCAATAAATACATTCCTAGTTTGGTAGTTAGGCAAATTCAGCATGGAAGTAAATAGTTAATGGTTATTTCAATAAATCAAATGTTCATTTCTGTAGTTCCAAACACTTAAATCCTAGAGTGCTTAAGAAACAATTTTGAAAACTGAATATTTCTCCAATAAATTTTAAAAAAATATTCATTTTGCTTACACCATTTTTAAAGTCTTTATTGAATTTATTACAATATTGCTTCTGTTTTATGCTTTTATTTTTTGGCTGTGAGGCATTTGGGATCTTCCCTCCCTGACCAGGAATCAAACCTGCACCCCCTGGATTGGAAGGTGAGGTCGTAACCGTTGGACCAGCAGGGAAGTCCCCTCCAGTGAATTTTAAGAACTTGTGTAGGTACCTCAATCTTGGTCAAAGGCAAATCTTTGATTTCCAGGTTTATTCTTTATAAACTCATCAACTTAGTTTCCAAAATTCAAATTTTAACTTTGGTAGGAGCCACGGTTTATTTCAGAGTCCCTTGGACTGCAAGGAGATCTAACCAGTCCATCCTAAAGGAAATCAGTTCTGAATATTCATTGGAAGGACTGATGCTGAAGCTGAAACTCCAATACTCTGGCCACCTGATGTGAAGAACTGATTCATTAGAAAAGACCCTGATGCTGGGAAAGACTGAAGGCAGGAGGAGAAGGGGACGACAGAGGATGAGATGGTTGGATGACATCACCGACTCAATAGACATGAGTTTGAGTAATCACTGGGAGTTGGTGATGGACAAGGAGGCCTGGTGTCCTGCAGTCCATGGGGTCGCAAAGAGTTGGGACATGATTGAGCGACTGAACTGAACTGAACTAAAGGTTTATTTCTGGGTGGTGTGATTAACTATGGTTTTCATTATCTTCTTTATACTTTCCTATTTTGTATTGTTTTTATAGTATTTATCACTTTCATAATTTGGGGGAAAGGTAGTAGAAAAAAATTCTAGGTTGCTTAATATATAATGGTGTACACTTGTGAAGAAAGGAGTTTTGTTGAGATAAGCTTTCATAAGGATGGCTACTGACCTAGTCCACATCTAGGATTCAAAAACATAGCCATAGATGTAATCTTGTATCCATCTAGGTTAGGTACCTAAGTGTCTTTTCTAAGAATTTTAGTTAGTTAGTTAGTTCAGTCGCTCAGTCGTGTCTGACTCTTTGCGACCCCATGAATCGCAGCACGCCAGGCCTCCCTGTCCATCACCAACTCCCGGAGTTCACCCAGACTCACATCCATCAAGTCAGTGATGCCATCCAGCCATCTCATCCTCTGTCATCCCCTTCTCCTCCTGCCCCTAATCCCTCCCAGCATCAGAGTCTTTTCCAATGAGTCAACTCTTCACATGAGGTGGCCAAAGTACTGGAGTTTCAGCTTTACCGTCATTTCTTCCAAAGAAATCCCAGGGCTGATCTCCTTCAGAATGGACTGGTTGGATCTTCTTGCAGTCCAAGGGACTCTCAAGAGTCTTCTCCAACACCACACTTCAAAAGCATCAATTCTTCGGC
This sequence comes from Bos javanicus, assembly GCF_032452875.1. Taxonomy (NCBI): domain Eukaryota; kingdom Metazoa; phylum Chordata; class Mammalia; order Artiodactyla; family Bovidae; genus Bos; species Bos javanicus. The sequence continues at coordinate 96,616,351 of NC_083868.1, read as the reverse complement.
GCTCAGCCTTCTTCACAGTCCAACTCTCATATCCATACATGACCACGGGAAAAACCATAGCCTTGACTAGACAAAGCTTTGTTGGTAAAGTAATGTCTGTGCTTTTTAATATGCTATCTCGGTTGGTCATAACTCTCCTTCCAAGGAGTAAGCGTCTTTTAATTTCATGGCTGCAGTCACCAACTGCAGTGATTTTGGAGCCCAGAAAAATAAAGTCTGACACTGTTTCCACTGTTTCCCCATCTATTTCCCATGAAGTGATGGGACCAGATGCCATGATCTTAGTTTTCTGAATGTTAAGCTTTAAGCCAACTTTTTCATTCTCCTCTTTCACTTTCATCAAGAGGCTTTTTAGTTCCTCTTCACTTTGTGCCATAAGGGTGGTGTCATCTGCATATCTGAGGTTATTGATATTTCTCCCGGCAATCTTGATTCCAGCTTGTGTTTCTTCCAGTCCAGAGTTTCTCATGATGTACTCTGCATATGAGTTAAATAAGCAGGGTGACAATATACAGCCTTGACGTACTCCTTTTCCTGTTTGGAACCAGTCTGTTCCATGTCCAGTTCTAACTGTTGCTTCCTGGTCTGCATTAAGCGTTTAATTAAGAAGAACCAAGTAAAATGACCTGTATTAAAGGGCTTCCCTGGTGGCTCAGCTGGTAAAGAATCTGCCTGCAATGCAGAAGACCCTAGTTTGATTCCTGAGTGGGGAAGATCTCCTGGAGAAGGAAATGGCAACCCACTCCAGTATTCTTGCCTGCAGAATTCCATGGACAGAAGAGCCTGGCAGGCTACAGTCCGTGGGGTCGCAGAGTTGGACACGACTGAGCGGCTTTCACTTTCAAAGTTAAAAACAGAGCCCCAAAACCCTCTAAACAAAGCCCCCAATGTCAGGGTTTCCCAGAGCACACACTAGCTTTAATTTCAAATTACTTAGTGGTTATGCTTTTTAAAAGAAGATCTGGTAACATTTATATTGACATATAATGATATAATTATATAACATACAATACTTACATAGCTAGATAACAAAAATGCTGTAAAATTATTTCTACTCATTCTTCAATGTATCCTTAGAGAAATTCTGAGTGATGCTCAAATATTAACATGTGATTTCTGGGTAGTGGGTTATGAGATGTGTCTTTGAACCTTTCATGTTGACTAAATGCTTTTTACCAAGAAAAAAAAAAAGCCCGCAAATGAAACAAAAACAATATCATATAAACAGTATGCAAACAAAACTGTATTATCCCCAAACTTTTCTCTCTAGGATGCAGAAGAAACTGTGAATCAGAAATGATTAGAGAAATTACTAGGGAAGCCATGATTTCATCTAGTCTTGTATTCTCAAAGCCTTTCAGTATCATTTCAGGGATACAGCTCTGTGCCCCTTGCTGGATTGAATCATGTGCCAGACACAGTCCTCACTCCAATATTTTATTTCTTTATATTGTGCTTGAATTCTTCATCTTTCTGTCTCCAATTGTTCGAGTCTTATACTTCAAAAAACAATGTCTTCTTTAATTATATTGCTACTTAAGTCTCTAATTGCTGTATCACAGATCTTTGCAGATATGACTCTGTTCAGATGCCATAAATGTCCACTGTTGTTCCTGGCACAAAACATCTTTTCTTTCAGACAATGAGTGCATGGGTGGAGGGGGTGGGGGTGACTCCTGGACCTGCCAGGCAGTGCAGTAGTTTTCTTTATAATGAAGAGATAGGCTGTCACTCAACCTCACAGGCTCTCTGTCTTACCCAACACCAGTGGGCACTTATGCCCTGCCTCATTTTACACGAGACAGTAATTCCTAGCACTTCAAGATTTTTCTTACTACAGATTTCAAATGGGAAATAGAAAAGAAGTCTTACATTACACATTCTCGACAAACTGCAGCAAACATCCAATCCAATGCTGTCTTTCCTCCCTCACTCTTCAGCTTTGCTGCCAGTAAAGCTGGGGTTTTCCTTGTCACCCTTCATCCTTCAGAGAACCTCCAGCCGCACCAGCTCCCTTTCCTTCCTCCAGTCTCTCATCTCCATCCTGTGCTGTGCTTAGTCGCCCAGTCATGTCCGACTCTTTGCGACATGTCCGACTCTTTGCGACCCCGTGGACTGCAGCCCGCCAGGCTCCTCTGTCTATAGGGATTCTCCAGGCAAGAATACTGGAATAGGTTTCCATCCCCTCCTCCAGGCAATCTTCCCGACCCAGGTATCTAACCCAGGCCTCCCGCACTGCAGGCAGATTCTTTAACCGTCTGAAACACCAGGGAAACCCAAGAATACTGGAGTGGGTAGCCTATCCCTTCTTCAGGGGATCTTCCTGACCTAGGAATCGAACTAGGGTCTCCTGCATTGCAGGCAGATTCTTTACCAGCTGAGCTACCAGGGAAGCCCCATCTCCGTCCTGCATATTTATATATTCAGTTGTCAAGAAGTTAAGGGTCTTCTTTACAAAGTGAAGGGGGATTATGAATAATGATTTTATTCTCTCCTGTTACACCCACACTAAATGTTCATAGCAAGTCTTCATGATAGGTTTCAGCATCCTTGGTTTGCACTGAGGGAAGTCCAGGGTACAAAATCCAGCTCTCTCTTTCCAGAGCATCATTCTAAACTACTATACAGAACTTTCCTGTTCGATCCTTGTTCAGAGAAGATTCCACATGCCACGGAACAACTCAGCCCATGTCCCATAATTTCTGAGCCTGTGAGCCCTAGAGCCTGTGCTCCAAAGCAAGAGAAGCCATAGCAATGAGAAACTCAAGCACGACAATTAGGGAGTAGCCCACACTCTGTGCAATTAGAAAAAGCCCACGTGCAGCAACAAAGACCCAGCACAACAAAAATAAATAAATCACTTAAAAAACCTACCGTACAATGTCTATTTCCTTGTACAATCATAAGATGTCTCGATAACCCTCACATAAATCAGTGTGAAATACTCAGGTATCAAAATCCAGGCAGTTACAGATACAGTATGGCTTTTATGATTTATGTTTTTGGTTGTCTCTTTGTCCTAATAATGAAGGAAAACATCTCAAGGTCAAGTCCAACTTTGAGGTTGTCTCTCAAAAGAAATGATGTTTGGACACCTACATAACCTACCCATCAGCATAAGATAAAAGAAGAAATCACTTTTGGGTACCAAGCTTTTATGCAGAGTAACACTAAGCCACACATTCTTAATCTCCAAAATTAGTGTCTCCTGAATTGCAAGTAGATTTTTTACCCATTGAGCCATTGGGGAAGCCCTTATAAAGATGCATGCAGTAATAAATAAATTGTATGTTGGGGCAGTAGAAGTGGAAATACAGTTGGTGAGGATTCTACATTTTAAAATCTGAACTTGAGGAATGCAGAAAAAGAGACTCAGAAAATTTGCACCTTTATTATCAGTCTTTATCGAGTAAAGAAACTGACTTGCCTGAGGTGTGAGCAACCATGGGAGATAGAAGGATAACAATGAATAAGCCCTTTGGTGGGGGAGGTGCGATGAGGGTAGGGGTTCGGGGGTGAAGAGCCACTCTCCCATATGCAGCTGGGTTGAAAGACGTGTATCAGTCAGAATGGGCTGGATTTTGATGCAGAAACAAATTTTTTAAATCTCAGTGGCTTAAAACTGTGCTTATTTCTTGCTTACACTTCCATACCCATCACAGATTCGAAAGGATGTTCACTGAGCCATCAGGGACCCAGGCTGATGGAGATGCCATCTCAACGTGTGCTTCCACAACCAAAAAGCACAAAAAGGGGCAATGGCAAAACATACACTGACTCACACAGCTGTCACCCAGAAGTGGTATCTGTGACTTTTCTCTCATATTTCATTGGCTCTGGCAAGTCATATGGCACAGTTAACCTCAAAGGGAGTTGGGAAGGTGCAGTCTCATGTGTGCAGAAAGAGAAGTGGAATGTTTGGGAACGGGCCTGATGAGTACCACTAGGAAACTTGATGCTATTTTAATAAGGGAGAAATAGCAGGTTGTTCTTCCTTAATTTTTTTTGCCTCCAAAGAAGGGCACAGGCTCTGTCTACATGCTGCCATGTTGGATTAGCCTCACCATTCTTTAATGAAGAGGGATCTGTTAACATCAGAAACTCTCTGTACTTCTAACTCCATATTAACTAAAACCCATGTATCAACATCGGGTTTAGTAAACTGCGTATCATTCATTCCAAGGGTGGATTTAGTCATTTCCAGGGGATGCTTTTAGTTATCTTTGAATAAAAATCTTGAGTAAAGAGTCATACCAAAAAGTGATAAGAAAGGGATCACCCTATTTAGGTACCTAACAATTGCATTTAAGATCCTTAATACTCGCAACCATATACTGCTGGTTAAAATATAATTTGACATAATCCTTTTGGAAAGAAATGTGGCAATATGTATCATTTTTACCTAGCAATTCAACAATTGGGAATCTATCCTAAAGAATCTCACATGTTTAAAACAAAACATTATGTTAATTGCTATACTGTATTAAGTTAAAATAACCAAAAATGTCTAATAATAGAGAAATGATTGAAGTAAATTATGGTAAATCTACACGAGGTACTCAATAAAAATTATGTTTATGGGAAGGATGATTACGTTCTATTAACTAAAAAGTAATTATACAAAATCATTCCTGTGGTGTGATCACAAATATGTTGAATGTACTTTTTTGTATTTATTTTTTGTATTTATTGTATTTTTTGTATTTATTTTGACAGTCACTGTGAACAGACCACTTCATACAATGGTTCTAAAAAGACCATTTGGATATGATTCATGTCATAAATGCACAACTGAAGGACTAGTATTATTTATTAACTAGTGCCCCAAACCATCACCAACTTGCTGACAATGTGAGGGTATATAATAAAATATTAAGCTGATTTTAGAAAGTTGAAAGATAAACGCAACGTAGGTTTTTACCAAACTTAGTGCTCTCTCTGTCTCTCTGTCTCTCTCTCTCTCTGTATATATGTCTACATAATATATATATATGTCTACATAATATATATAATAGACAAAAACTTATTTTCAAAGTTATCAGAAGAAATTGATTCAGTATAAAAAGAGCTAGCCAGAAAAAAAAATCTAGTAGATACATTATAAACATTGAGACTGTTTTGGTACATAATTCTAGGACATGTGTATATAATAAAAAATGCCTATAGAAAGGTAATCCTCCTATATATTATGACTTTAATACATTAATTCATATAAGAGTTTTACATGTTTTATAATAATTTAAAAGTTTGTAAATGGTTACAATAGAAAAATGTTGAAGGGAATTGAGATTATTTAAGCTGGAAATAGAAACTGAGAAGAAAATCAATAGATATTCAATGAGGTAAAGGTATATTTGTGAACATGTTAATGAGCGATTCTTTTAAGGACATTAACAGTTACTCTATCAAATATCTGCTAAAAGCAGACGGATTTAAGAATAAGTAAGCATTTCCTAAATAGCAAAGTAACAACATTCTGGAATATATTGCCAAGGAAATAAGGCAGTGTCCCTCCATAAGGTTTGTTTCATTTGAAGGAAAGGGAAGATGGCCGCCACTTTCAGAGTCTGAGGTAATTTTGTTTTGGCTGGGGATGACTAAATGATTTCTCTGTTGTTTTTTCAGTTTGAACCATAGGTCTCCTATTCTCTACAATACTTTTATAATTTTTTTGAAGCAGCATAAAGCCAAGACATTCTTTTCAAAAGCCATTAAGTTTATTTTCAGTTGTATTACCTATAAAGAACTAATTTCAGATTTAAAAAAATTTTTTTACAGTACCTTCAAAAATAATTTTTTGTATTCTTATTTTTCTTGCTTACTAAAAAAAAGAGAAGTTATTGCAGTTTCATGATTTCTTTTCTAAAAGCCTTGGAGACAACTGTATTTTAAAATTCAGTACATTTCTGATTTTCAAACAATAATATGATACAAATAACATATATTATGTAGCACTCCCAGTGAAGTAGAGATAGTAGGCATAATCAAACATATTAATATTTTTGCAGTTATACATACAAATATTTGAACTAAGTGAGGTAAAGTCTACTATAAGATAACATCCTATCTATCTAGGTTACATTCTCCAATCAAGTAAGTTAAAAAAAATCTTTGGTTTTTGGAATGCATTAAAAGCTAAGATGGGCTTCCCAGGTGCACCAGTGGTAAAGAACCCACCTGCCAATGCAGGAGACATAAGAGATGTGGATTTGGTCCCCGGGTTGGGAAGATCCTGAGGGCATGGCAATCCACTCAAGTATTCTTGCCTAGAGAATCCCATGGACAGAGGAGGCTGGTGGGCTACAGTCCGCAGGGTCGCAAAAGAGTCGGACACAACTGACCCAACTCGGCACGCACTCACAAGATAGGATACAGAATGTCTGATTGAATTTCAGATAAACAACAAATATTATAACTTTTTAGCATATGTCCCAAATATTGCATGAAACACAGTTGGGCTAGAGAAGTTTTTCAATGTTTATCTAGAATTTAAATTTAACTGAGCTTCCTGGTTTTTTATTTGCAAACTCTGGCTTTTTGGATTTCAGAATTGCAAACAAGTGATTGTGGACATGTATAGAGAAATATCCTAACTGAAATACTGTTACAGTCATTCTTCTAGGGATAGGGTTTGGTTTGGGCCCTTTTGAAGAAAGTCACAAGAAACAAAGTTGTATTAAATATGTTTTCTATGAACAAAGTATGTAAAGTGTAAGACCTGTGCAAAGGTACCCATCTTAAAACTCTAGATATTTCAAAAATTATAAATAAAATGATTACTCTAAAAATCATTTTAATTTGCAGTTCTTTTCTGTTCCATTAAAGTTCATCATCTATCAAGCATTCCTTTTATAAAATTCATAAACTCTCTTGTAACAAAGATATTTCATTCATTCGTGCTCATGTTCAGTTGAGTCCGACCCTTTGTGACTGCATAGACTGTAGCTCTTCAGGCTCCTCTGTCCATGGGATTTTCCAGGCAAGAATACTGGAGTGGGTTGCCATTTCCTACTCTAGGGGATCTTCCCAACCCAGGAATCAAACCTGCATCTGCTGCATTGGCAGGCAGAGTCTTTACCACTAAGCCACCAGCTCCATCTAATGGAGGAAACATCTAATTACAGCCCTTCATAGAGCTAGGAATATTTCCATGAGTGTTGGTAAAACTATAAAGTACGTGTAGGCCGCAAACACACAGACACACCACACACAATTTTCTGTGCTACTTTGTTTTTTGAACCAGATAAGATGGAGAACTACTTAGTCCTAGTTCTTGCATATCCACTCCTTTGCTTAGATTTGAACTAAAAAATGAAATTGGGATCTCTTAGATCCACACCCACTCCCTTTCAAACCAAACCCTCAGTGCCTCCTGCCCGAGTAACTATTACAGTCTCCTAGCTAATTTTTTTGAGGGGGCTAATTTTCCAGCCTTCATGTTCTCCCAACTAATACATGTTATTTTCCGACTAAATTTTCTAAAAATGGCATTCATCATCTCCTCCCCTTGCCCTAAAACACACATCTTCATTTCATTTTGTTTCTTACTCTATCCCACCCTGATTATTGGAACTTTTCTGTTAGGTAGTTAGAATAGGGAAAGGGAGTACAAAACAGCGGTGGCTAAAAGACAAGGAAGAGAAAAGCCCGTAAAAATAGAACAGAGGACTGTCCGAGGGGACTGTCTGAGGACTGGAGTGAAGACTTCAGGTAGAACAGAGTTCCTGACTAAGCCCAATTTGCATAGGGCAGGCCTCGGGGAAGAAAAAAAACATATAAAAAGAGGAACCAAAGGGCTCTCTCTCTCTCTCTCCTGCGCACTGGGACCCTCTTCTCTTAGCATCTTTGGATCGACGTGCCCTCACGCCTTGAAGATGGATTTTCCTGCTATCTTCTAAATAAAATAGAGCTGTAACACTGAGCTGTAACACTGATTTGTCTAAGAGCTCTAACGGTCCGTTCGAGACCTGAGAGCTATAACACGGTCTGTCCAAGACCCGAGGGCTGTGACACGCCGAGGGGGCTTTTCCGTCACTCCAAATCTTTGTTGTGACGAGACAAAAACCGAGGAGCATACACTCGCCTGACATTTTCCCTCCCTGCTCCCCATTCCCATCCATTCATGCTCTGCTGGTAGCTCCATTTCCTTCTGCTCATTCATACTTTAGTGCCTGGAAGTCAGCGAACAAAGGCTGTGAAATCCGACTATTCAGCTACTTAATCACTCTGAGCCTCAATTACTTCATCAATAAAAATATAAACAGTATAGCCCTGGACTTATCTTTTTACTTAAGTCAATTTGGGGGTGGGGTTTTATGTCCTTTGCAATTTCATGAGTCTTACCTCTTGAAAAAAAAGAAAAGCAACCAGGAGTTGGCCTGGCCTCACAGGCAGACAAAGGTATTCTACTAAACATAAAAAAATTCACAAAACATTAACATTAGACAAATTCACTTTGTAACCATGAGAGAGCAAGGCAATTTAGTAATCATGTCTGAGAAAAGACAAACAACACTCTTAAAACAACAAAAAGCATCAAATGTTTCCATTTTCTGGCTAACATAAGGAACTGCTGTTTTATTATTACAGTTTTAGCCCCAGTGAAATGTTTCTACCTCCTAGGTAAGATTCATAAAGAAAATTAATCACATAATTACTCCTACTTCCTGACAACATCCGAAGTTGAGCAAACTGCTTTAAATTCTCCCCAAATTCCCTCACATAAACTTCAATCCTATACCGAGGACTTAAATGGATAAGGTTTATATGCATCTGTCTTGAACCAAACAACAGCAAGGGTGAGGTCAGAGAGAAAAGACATCAGAATCCATTCCTTCAAAATTTTGAGTTTATCTCATTAGTCTTCTTGTTAAATAAGGATAAATCAAAGTTTTCTTACTGATTTTATTTTCCCAAAATTTATATTTAGCATCACACCATTTAGAAGGGAAAACTTTTCGCTCTGGAAATACTCCAGTAGACATTTCTCAGTACTAATTTTATAAACAAACAAGCCATGTCCTCTTTGTTTAAGGTACTTGAATAAGAACTGTTATAATCAAAGGTTCATTTATTTTGAAATATCTCCCTCTTGAGGGCATTACTACTTATGCATCAGTATACTGTTAAACTCCAGCCCTCTGATACATACTGGTGAGTAGAAACAGAAATAAATTAATAGAAATACCTGGGATGACAATTTGGCAACATCTATTAATATTTCAAAACCCATGAGTATAAGACCTATAGGTAAGGACAGTCACCAAAACTGTAAGCCACCTAAATGTCCAGCACTAGGTGTCTAGTGTAATGCATAGTGAAATCCATGTAACCATTAAGGTTAGAAAATCTATATACACTGACATGGAATTATCTTGAAGACATGCTTGTACACACATACTTGTACACAAAGAAAAATACCTCCAGATGAAAGCTGGTAATGGTTGTTGCCTCTGAGAGAAGAAATGGTTCAGGGGGAAGAAGACATACTTTTTCATGTATACCCTTTCTATATAAACTGATTTTTAAAACCATCTGCATGTATTTTCTGTAAATCAAAAATCCAATAAATTAAGCATTTTGTAAAATTTTGTAAAAAGAACTTACGTGCAAAAAGTGTACAAATTTTAAGTGTGAAAGACAGCAAACATTTATAAAGTCAACATAACCAAGTAAAAAAATTCATGTCAAGTAAAAGAGCACTACTAGTGTGTATTTGGAGAAGGCAGTGGCACCCCACTCCAGTACTCTTGCCTGGAAAATCCCATGGATGGAGAAGCCTGGTAGGCTGCAGTCCATGGGGTCGCTAAGAGTCACACACGACTGAGCGACTTCACTTTCACTTTTCACTTTCATGCACTGGAGAAGGAGATGGCAACCCACTCCAGTGTTCTTGCCTAGAGAACCCCAGGGACGGGGGAGCCTGGTGGGTTGCCATCTATGGGATCACACAGAGTCAGACACGACTGAAGCGACTTAGCAGCAGTAGCAGCAGCAGTGTGTATTTAAAGAAAATACCAGTCATTTAAAATTTTTGCCTGTAAATATTTCAGTATGTATCCCTTGATATAAGATTTCAGCCTAGAGTGGAATGGGAGGATTTGAAATGGAGAATCTCAGGCGTGCCCCCCGCCCCCCACCCAGAAAAATAAAACTTAAGAAGAATGGAAAGACTAATTTCCCCAAACCTGTCTCCTGACCAATGAACATCCACCACGAATACTTCCCCATTTTCAATGAACTTGCTGCCTGGACTCTGGCTGAACCCCCTTTCTTTGCACCTTTTGCCCAAGAATACCACCTGCCTCAAACCCTCAATGGATTCACGTGTAGCCTGGTGTGTCCTAGGCTGCAATTCCCCTGCTATTTCCAAATAAACTCAATATCTAATCATTTGAGCCTGCTTCAGCTTACCTCTTTGTTTAGATTGTCTCTCTCAACACATATCATAATACCATTGATAAAATAATAAGAAACTTAAAAACATAACCATAATGCCATTATCACATCCAGTAAAATTAACAATAATTAGAATTAGAAATGTTTAATGCTTAAAAATTTTAATACCCACTTCATGTTCATTTTTTTTTTTTTGCTTATCTCAAAAATGTCTGTTTACATTTGATTGGTTTGAATCGTGATCCAAAAAGGTCCACATATTATATTTGGTTAATTTTTCTCTTAAATCTTTTTATTCTGTAAAAGTCCTATCCCCTTTGGTTAATGCTACTTCTTTGTCGTTGAAGAAACAGGTCATTTATCTTGTAGAATTTCTCACATTCTGCGTATAGCTAGTTAAATCCTCCTGGTGTTGTTTTATATGTCTTTATTCACTGAATTTTTTGTAAGCCAGTAGACAGACCTAGGAATCAATGTGTTTCTTGAGTGGGTAAATAAAAGGGCTCTATGATGCAGTACGTTTGGGAAATGCTGTATACTTTGTAAATCAACATATGGAGATTTACAGATAAAGACCTGAAAAATCCTAAAGTGAGGAAATGTTCAATTTTGCTTAACTGTGCATTTCCTTCGGGTTTTGTTGTTGTGATTGTTGTTGTACTACCTATTATATTCACATGGAACTAGAGTCCTGTTTTACACATTCTGATAAACACTGGAAGAAAAAACCTAACTGGTCTTCTCAGAATTCCATGATTTTGTATGGAGCAAGACCCACTGCAGATCTTTATACAAGTTTGCTGATAGGGGGATCCCACAGACATTTATTATGTTTTCTATTTATAGAGTATTATACTTGAAAACACTTCCCTGGTGGCTCAGTGGTAAAGAATCTGCCTGCAATTCAGGAGATCACCTGCAATGCAGGAGATGCCAGTTCGATCCCTGGGTCAGGAAGACCCCCTGGAGAAGGGAATGGCAACCCACTCCAGTATTTTTGCCTGGGAAATCCCAAGGATGGAGGAGTCTATAGGGTTACTTAGCGACTAATGCTATGCTAATGCTATGCTAAGTCACTTCAGTCGTGTCCGGCTCTGTGCGACCCCATAGACGGCAGCCCACCAGGCTCCGCCATCCCTGGGATTCTCCAGGCAAGAACGCTGCAGTGGGTTGCCATTTCCTTCTCCAATGCATGAAAGAGAAAATGAAAGTGAAGTCGCTCAGCCGTGTGTGACTCTTAGCGACCCCATGGACTTCAGCCTACCAGGCTCCTCTGTCCATGAATTTTCCAGGCAAGGGTACTGGAGTGGGGTGCCATTGCCTTCTCCGACTTAGCGACTAAGCCACCACCAAATATTTAAAAACACAATTCCTGTTCTCAGAAGTTAAGGCTGAGTTGATGAATCAGCAGGTGTCCAGAAAACAAATGCACATGGCCATTTAAAGGAAAGGCAGTTAAAAAAGAAAAAAGAAAAGGAAAAACAGCTGTGTAGACTGCAGTCACTGAGTGGAATGGTCTGGTGGGGTTCACTGGGAGGAGGCTCCAGTGGTGAGGCTGGCTTTGCAGCTGAGCAACAAGAATTGGCAGCAAGTCAGAGCTGAAAAATATCCCAGAAGTCATCTGGTATTGTCTTTTCATTCACAGAGGACAGAACATCCAGGAATAGGAAAGAATTCTCACAGCCAATGAAGGACACAGCTTAGGACTAAAACCCAGATGTTCCTGCTGCTAAATCTAATAATACACTGAAAAAGTCCCTTTCAAAATTATTTTTTTTTTTGTAGGTAAACTGTTTTGTATTCCCTGTGGAAGCTTTTAGGATTTTCCCTTTATACTTTGGAGTTCTGAAATTTCTTCAGGATGTGTCTAAGTATGAGCTTTTCCTTTCATTCTGCCTGGCTTTCAGTCAGCCTTTTTATTATGAAGATCCAAGCTTCCTTAGGGTGAGGGAAACCTTCATCAGTTCCTTGCATGTCTATATCTGGGCCAGTTGTTTTGATTTGTTCAAACCAGTTGCTTTTTCTTTGATGTTTTATTCATTTTGAGTCATCCTTGGTTGATCTTTCCATATTTATAAATGAAAGATCCTATTAATGATCTGGCTTGGAATTCATTTGAAGTTATATGGATTGGTTTATATAGAAAGGCACGCAGAGGTAAATTTGGCCTTGAAGTCTAGTGAGGGAGGAAAATAAGCAAATTAAAAATTCTGTCAGTGTCAGAATGCCTATAGTGTAGTTTAACCAAAAAGAAAAGGTGGTGGTATTAGTTTGTGTGCCAGGAAATTTCAAGTGTGCCCCTCCTCCAACTTCGTAGTTGCCTCTGGCTCTTTCTGGGTTGAGCTGGAAATGGAGGGGTTGGCAGAGAAACAGACTGAAAAGTCTGATGTAAGAGCAATGGTTTGGTGGCTTGGCTCTCTGGACAAGAAGAAAATTTGACCCTTATTCTTCATCTTAAAGGATACTCTAAGCAAAGAGTGATCCACCATTCCAGTTCTACGATGGGCAAGCCATTAGCCACTGCAGTCACTCTCAGGGGAATTCAGGATAGAGAAAAACAGGAAATATTCTGTGCTTTTTTTATGCTGAAACTAGATAGTGAAGATTCATATCTAAGGAATAATTGCAGTAAGCCCAGATTCTTGCATCTTCCCATACACAGAAAAGCACTAAAATCATTAACTAGAGATGTCTGTTCTTTTTGAATAGCAGTAAGTAATCTTCTGACATTGGACTACATTTTTTTTTCCAGCAAAACGCCTCATACATTTCATGGTTCCTCCCTTACCTCTTCAGAGCAGTTCCTCAAAGCTATCTAAGAGGCTGTCTCCTGGACTATAGTCCTCAGTAAGGTCCATGAATGAAACTAAATTCACAATTTTATCTTGTATGTTTCTATTTCAGTAGACAACACGTATCTGCATTTCTCAAAGATTTATCACTGAGAATCTTTATTTATATTTATGACATGGGCAGTGCCCCTTCTTAGAACTTTCACTTTCCTCTTGTAGCCTCTGAGTACTTGGTAGTTCATTCTACACAATTTCTTTTTGTTTGGGGTCTTATCTCTCTCCCAGGAAATCCTCTTAAAGTGGACAAATATTTAACCCAGGCCTGGTCCTTCTTCATGGATCACATTTGGTCCAAAGAAACATTTGTTCATCCTTGCATCTGTGGACATCCATCTCCCATTGCTCTGCTGCTGGCAAACTGCTCTGGCCACTACTGTGAGCCTTGGTTTCTCAAGGTTGAGTCAAACACTCAGGAGTCTAGGTGTGTTTATAGTCCTGGTGTGTAGATAGTGAACTAAGGTTACAAAACTGGAACCTGAGCACCTCTTTGCAAGGTCTACAGAGACTATAAACACCTCACTTGGGAAGTGGGAAAATTTGCCACCTTCAATTTTGTTCTCAGTTTTGTGGATCTCAGCTGAAAAGCAACAGAAAAGGTCTCATTGTAAAAGTTTATTTCATGCCTATATCAAAAGTATAGGAGTGATGAAATACAGAATCTTCCAAGCTGTTTCTAGAAAGTAGTGGGCCAGCTCCCATAATTGACTTTATTACAACAGAGATAGGCACCAGACAACTGCTAAAGCTGTTTGTGGGTCTCAAGCAGTAAACAGAACAAAATTTTGGTTCTCCTAAGAAGCTGAATGGAGTCAGCTGAATGTGTATCACTGTGAGAAAGAACTGCCTGTCAGAGAGAGAGAAGTTTAGAAATATTTTTATACTAAGGCCTTTACAGGGAATGATCACTGAAGTCAGATAGACCTGGAGTTTATGAGCTGTGTAACCACAGGTAGACAGTTCAGCACTCTAAGCCCTTGATTTTCTGACTGGTAAAAGGGAAATAACAGCTAATGTGAAGAATGGCTGTGGAGATGAAACGTTGGGTGTGAAAAAGACTAAAAGAGAAGTCCCTCCATGAGTGGTAACCACCATCACCATCCTTCCTCTGCCTACAATCCCTTTTTCTTTCTTCCTTGCCCCATTAATTCCCACTCTCCCTTAAAGATAGCTCAGAGTCAGCCATCTTTTCCAGTAGCTTTCCTGGACTCCTTTCCCCCTTCATTATGGTATAGATGCTTCCAAAGCATCTTGTGATATCTCTACTGTGGCACTAACCACACTTACTTGAAATTGTAAAGTCACTTCTCCCAACTGGAACTGTGGGCTCCTTGAGTATAGAGAACACTGTATTCCTGAGAGTAGTGTTATTAGTATTATTAGTATTTCCCACATTAGCAGTGTTATTGTTAGTATTTCCCACATGGGAAAAAGAAAGGTAAAATTATGTTTACTACTCAAATTGTATAGTACAGCTCTCAAGATAGGACCTGGAAGAACAGAAATCAATGACCTGGCAATTGTGACATATATGGGATCTGTGTAATTCACACCATCCCACCTCAGAGATAGGGAAAGAGCAGTCTATGTCACTTCTTTCCTCCCTTGGGAGAAAACATATCCAATTAATCAAAACTGAGATGGTAGGTCCTTGATTCCTAGTCTGGGTCTTTGGATCATAGAATTCTAAGGCAGGAAAAAGCTTTAGAGAGTGCTTCATCATGGGAGGAGAGGGGACTATCTCAAGCAGCTTGTGTGTCTTAAAAACGGTACTCAACATTGTAAGTTTATATTTGGAAAAGTTAAAAAAGGACCTTACTTTGTTGAGTTTTGGAATGGAAAGCACCCAAAAACTTCAGTTGGTGGGGATAGGTGTGGGTCAATCATATCATGAGGGCAACCAGAACCAGGGCAGGGAAGCATGATGTATCTGTATTTGTCAAAAGGAGGTAGGCATTACTGAAGCCTGACAAACACCAACCTATTTCCAACCACTTATTTGCATACATATGAGGAAACAGGTGTGTCCAAGGAGACACACCATGTGTGCAGGCAGAGGCAGGATTTGTGTTTCTCCACTGCATTTCAGCCTGACCATGGCTTTGTGTGGTGAAGAAGTGGCACAGCCCAAAAGCAGGAGGAACATTGAGAGAGGACAGAGAGGCAGAAGCGTGGTGTGATCCTGAGAAAGCCAGGGGTCTAAGACCCAATGTGCTCATATGCCAAATGGGGAAGACAACATTCTACCACATGGGGCTGCTTAAGGACCAAAAGAGAAGACAAGTTCTTTTCTAAAACGCAACATGTTATTTAAAGGTGACCTTTCTAGCATTTGCAGGAGAAAAGGTGGGAGACCTGGGTTCAATCCCTGGGTCAGGAAGATCCCCTGCAGAAGAAAATGGCAACCCACTCCAGTATTCTTGCCTGGAGAATCCCATGGACAGAGGAGCCTGCTAGGCTACAGTCCACAGGGTCACAGAGTCAGACACGATTGAGCCACTTAACTTTAACTTTTTCTAGCATTTAAATCATCCAACTTGTAAAAGAGACACACACTTAAGCTATACCTGTAGACTCTCCAATCACTTCAGCATAACCACAAACAAGGAATTCCAGAAAAGTAGAAAAATTAATGCTAATTAAAACTTTTTTTTAGCACTTTTTAATGAGGGAAAATTGTATAAGTGGATAGCCACATGGGAAAACAAAAGGTAAAATTATATTTACTTCTCAAATTTGCAAACCAGGATAAATTCTAAATAGAATAGAGACCTAAATTTTAAAAATGAAACCATACAAGCATCAATGAATTCTCCTATATCCTAGAAATAGGGAAAACATTTTTAACCCTGACTCAAAAATTCTGAAACAATGAGAAAAAGATTAAGATTCAATTGCATCAAAATAATACTTCAACAAGACAAAACAAAAAACACCATAAAGACATATTTAAATTGAAAAGAAAAATTACAACTTGTATCATAGACAAGAGCTTAATAGCCTTAATTTAGAGGGAGCTTCTAAAAATAAAGAATAAAAAGACCAAGAATCCCTTATACATCTTAGAGACATAAACAAGTGGCCCACAGAAAAAGATGTGTAAATAGTCCTTAACTTATTAAGTGACACTCAGTCTCACTCATGGGAGAAATACAAATTAAATGATCCTGAAAACAATGTCTCATCTATCAGCAAAAATACCCAAGTGGGACAATAAAAGCTGTTGGTGATACTGTGGGCAAATGGACATTTACCTACATTGCTGGTGGTGAAGGAGGAAACAACAGGCTCTATCTTGAAAGCAGGACTCCATCTTGGGCTAGACTGTGGACTTTGAGCTATATGCCCAGTATCTATGGAAACGAGATACCAACTGGAAAACCAGGCCCCCAGAAGGAAGAGCCCCAGGGCTTGTACCTAGACTCTCCACCACCTAAAAGAATACCCTAATTATCTGTGTAACTGAATAGAATCATACATTCTATATGCTTATTGGGGTATGACCACAGGCCTATTGATAATTGTCCACTGTTAACTACCTAGGCTTAAGGCATTTGAATCACGGGTTAACTTTGATTGTATCTTTCTTTTTCCTTTGTTCAGACTAGTTTCAGGGAATTTGGGGAGGTGGGTTTGTGCACGTACACTTAGGGTATATAAGGTTTTCACAAAAACCAGTCAGGTTCCTTGGCTAAGAGGAGACTGCATTGGGCTCCTCTGTGTAATAAACTGCACTCTACTATCTGTATTGTCCTTCTGAGTGAGTTTGTTTCCCAGAACGCGTGACTACAACAGTGGGAAGACTGCTGCTGCTGTTGCAGCTAAGTCGCTTCAGTTGTGTCTGACTCTGTGTGACCCCATAGACGGCAGCCCACCAGGCTCCCCCATCCCTGAGATTCTCCAGGCAAGAACACTGGGGTGGGTTGCCATTTCCTTCTCCAATGCATGAAACTGAAATGTGAAAGTGAAGTCGCTCAGTCATGTCCGACTCCTATCGACCCCATGGACTGCAGCCTACCAGGCTCTTCCATCCATGGGATTTTCAAGGCAAGAATACTGGAGTGGGGTGCCACTGCCTTCTCCGTGGAAGGCTACTAGGAAGGTAAAAAAGTAGAACCCTCATGGAGGAAAGTCTGGCAATATATAGTGAAATTATACATTCATTTATCTTTTGACCTAGGAGTCTCACTTCTGGGAATACAGTCCAAAGATTTAATGGCAAAAATAAGAAAAGGCACATGCATGAGGTTTTTAATCACAGTGCTATTTATAGTAGTAAAGGCTTGGAAACAACTCCAATGTCCATCAGTAGGAACTGGTTGAATGAAGTGTGGACACATATGGGAATGATGACTCCATGAACTATTAAGGAAAAATAAGTAACATGGAGAAAAGTGAGTACATTAAGGTATCATTTAACAAATGGTTCATATTACATTTAAATGGATGGATAAACATAATGGGCTTCCCTGTGGCTGCGTGGGCGCAGGAGGGCCGAGAGGAGCTACTCCACGTTCAAGGTCAGGAGGGGCAGCTGTGAGGAGATACCCCTCGTCCAAGGTAAGGAGCAGCGGCTGCGCTTTGCTGGAGCAGCCATGAAGAGATACCCCAAGTCCAAGGTAAGAGAAACCCAAGTAAGACGGTAGGTGTTGCAAGAGGCATCAGAGGGCAGACACACAAACCATAATCACAGAAAACTAGTCAATCTAATCACATGGACCACAGCCTTGTCTAACTCAATGAAACTGAGCCATGTCACGTGGGGCCACCCAAGATGGGTGGGTCATGGTGGAGAGGTCTGAGAGAAGGGAATGGCAAACCACTTCAGTATTCTTGCCTTGAGAACCCCATGAACAGCATGAAAAGGCAAGATGATATGACACTGAAAGAGGAACTACCCAGGTCAGTAGGTGCCCAAGATGGTACTGGAGATCAGTGGAGAAATAACTCCAGAAAGAATGAAGGCATGGAGCCAAAGCAAAAACAATACCCAGCTGTGGATGTGACTGGTGATAGAAGCAAGGTCCAGTGCTGTAAATGTAAATCTTTTTATGTTTTATATTTCTGTAAAGTATTTACAAGGCTTCAAAGTCCAAAACAAAGTATGTTTAAAGAAGTCTAACTTCTGTATTATTCCCCTTTATTCTGTTTACTCCTTTCCCCTGCAGATAGCCATTTAAAAATGCTATTAAGTTCAGGTATGACCTAAATAAAATTCCTTATGATTATACAGTGGAAGTGAGAAATAGATTTAAGGGACTAGATCTGATAGAGTGAGTGCCTGATAAACTATGGATGGAGGTTCGTGACATTGTACTGGAGACAGGGATCAAGACTATCCCCATGGAAAAGAAATGCAAAAAAGCAAAATGGCTGTCTGGGGAGGCCTTACAAATAGCTGTGAAAAGAAGAGAAGCGAAAAGCAAAGGAGAAAAGGAAAGATATAAGCATCTGAATGCAGAGTTCCAAAGAATAGCAAGGAGAGATAAGAAAGCCTTCTTCAGTGATCAATGCAAAGAAATAGAGGAAAACAACAGAATGGGAAAGATGAGATCTCTTCAAGAAAATTAGAGATACCAAGGAATATTTCATGCAAAGATGGGCTCAATAAAGGACAGAAATGGTATGGACCTAACAGAAGCAGAAGATATTAAGAAGAGGTGGCAAGAATACACAGAAGAATTGTACAAAAAAGATCTTCATGACCAAGATAATCATGATGGTGTGATCACTGACCTAGAGCCAGACATCCTGGAATGTGAAGTCAAGTGGGCCTTAGAAAGCATCACTACGAACAAAGCTAGTGGAGGTGATGGAATTCCAGTTGAGCTATTTCAAATCCTGGAAGATGATGCTGTGAAAGTGCTGCACTCAATATGCCAGCAAATTTGGAAAACTCAGCAGTGGCCACAGGACTGGAAAAGGTCAGTTTTCATTCCAACCCCAAAGAAAGGCAATGCCAAAGAATGCTCAAACTACCACACAATTGCACTCATCTCACATGCTAGTAAAGTAATGCTCAAAATTCTCCAAGCCAGGCTTCAGCAATACGTGAACTGTGAACTTCCAGATGTTAAAGCTGGTGTTAGAAAAGGCAGAAGAACAAGAGATCAAATTGCCAACATCTGCTGGAACATGGAAAAAGCAAGAGAGTTCCAGAAAAACATTTATTTCTGCTTTATTGACTATGCCAAAGCCTTTGACTGTGTGGATCACAATAAACTGTGGAAAATTCTTCAAGAGATGGGAATACCAGACCACCTGATCTGCCTCTTGAGAAACCTATATGCAGGTCAGGAAGCAACAGTTAGAACTGGACATGGAACAACAGACTGGTTCCAAATAGGAAAAGGGGTATGTCAAGGCTGTATATTGTCACCCTGCTTATTTAACTTCTATGCAGAGTACACCATGAGAAATGCTGGTCTGGAAGAAGCACAAGCTGGAATCAAGATTGCTGAGAGAAATATCAATAATGTCAGATATGCAGATGACACCACCCTTATGGCAGAAAGTGAAGAGGAACTAAAAAGCCTTTTGACGAAAGTGAAAGTGGAGAGTGAAAAAGTTGGCTTAAAGCTCAACATTCAGAAAATGAAGATCATGGCATCTGGTCCCATCACTTCATGGGAAATAGATGGGGAAACAATGAACAGTGTCAGACTTTATTTTTAGGGGGCTCCAAAATCACTGCAGATGGTGACTGCAGCCACGAAATTAAAAGACGCTTACTCCTTGGAAGGAAAATTATGATCAACCTAGATGACATATTCAAAAGCAGAGACATTACTTTGCCAACAAAGGTCCGTCTAGTCAAGGCTATGGTTTTTCCTGTGGTCATGTGTGGATGTGAGAATTGGACTGTGAGGGAAGCTGAGCACCGAAGAATTGATGCTTTTGAACTGTGGTGTTGGAGAAGACTCTTGAGAGTCCCTTGGACTGCAAGGAGATCCAACCAGTCCATTCTAAAGATCAATCCTAGGTGTTCTTCGGAAGGACTGATGCTGAAGCTGAAAGTCCAATACTTTGGCTACCTCATGCAAAGAGTTGACTCATTGGAAAATATTCTGATGCTGGGAGGGATTAGGGGCAAGAGGAGAAGGGGACGACAGAGGATGAGATGGCTGGATGGCATCACTGACTCGATGGACGTGAGTTTGAGTGAACTCTGGGAGTTGGTGATGGACAGGGAGGCCTGGTGGGCTGGGATTCATGGGATTTCGAAGAGTCGGACTCGACATCGACTGAACTGAACTGATGGCATAGCAGTAAAGCATCTACCAGCAATGTAGGAGACGGAGGTTCGATCTTGGGTTGGGAAGATCCCCTGGAAAAGAAAATGGCAACCCACAGCAGTATTCTTGCCTAGGAAATCCCATGGACAGTGGGGCCTGGCGGGGAGCCTACAGTCCATAGGTCACAAGGAGCTGGACACAACTGAGAGACTAAACAACAACACCTGATCATAATAGCATTTTTAAATGGCTATCTGCAGGGGAAAGGAGTAAACAGAATAAAGGGGACTAATACAGAAGTTAGACTTCTTTAAACATACTTTGTTTTGGACTTTGAAGCCTTGTAAATACTTTACAGAAATATAAAACATAAAAAGATTTTAAGCAAACTTTTAAAATCAAAAGTAACATGAAACAAATGAACCCATGGATCAAGTCTGTGTCCTAGCCATACAGCAATGAATCATCTCCACTGACTTTAAAACACAGGGCTTTGTTCATTCATAGTGGATATATCATGAGGACACAAATAACTGTGAAACAACCCTAAACTGCAGAGTCGTCGTGTTATAGGCAGTAGTATTGCTATTGCTTTTTTGAGAGTATTATGTGTGGACCGTAAGGTAAAGCGAATGAGTACTGGTGTTGGTGACATTGACATTTTCAGCCTGGAAAAAGGAAACATGGTTATACAATAGATGAGGTTACAAAAATCTTGTTATCCTGAATTTGTGTTAGATTTGTATTATTTAATCAGTGTTAACTCATTAAAGTATTTTTTCTTGAAAAAGAAAAGTGTATTTTCTTGCTCTGTTCACTGAAAAGGTCTAGAAATAATGACCAAAGCAGTAGCAAAGAGCACCTCTAACACAGTGGCCAGAGGACTATGTTAGATGATAGTACTGAGGCTCAGATCAGATCAATTGCTCAGTCGTGTCTGACTCTTTGTGACCCCATGAATTGCAGCACGCCAGGCCTCCCTGTCCATCACCAACTCCCGGAGTTCACTCAGACTCACGTCCATCGAGTCAGTGATGCCATCCAGCCATCTCATCCTCTGTCGTCCCCTTCTCCTCTTGCCCCCAATCCCTCCCAGCATCAGAGTCTTTTCAAATGAGTCAACTCTTCGCATGAGGTGGCCTCAGTATTGGAGTTTCAGCTTTAGCATCATTCCTTCCAAAGAAATCCCAGGGCTGATCTCCTTTAGAATGGACTGGTTGGATCTCCTTGCAGTCCAAGGGACTCTCAAGAGTCTTCTCCAACACCACAGTTCAAAAGCATCAATTCTTCGGCACTCAGCCTTCTTCACAGTCCAACTCTCACATCCATACGTGACCACTGGAAAAACCAGAGCCTTGACTAGACGGACCTTTGTTGGCAAAGTAATGTCTCTGCTTTTCAATATGCTATCTAGGTTGGTCATAACTTTCCTTCCAAGGAGTAAGCGTCTTTTAATTTCATGGCTGCAGTCACCATCTGCAGTGATTTTGGAGCCCAGAAAAATAAAGTCTGACACTGTTTCCACTGTTTCCACTGTCTCCCCATCTATTTCCCATGAAATGATGGGACCAGATGCCATGATTGTACTGAGGCTGGGGGGTGAGGAATCATGAAAATCCAGATTGTGGGAAATTCTATAGGACAAACGATCTAGTTAGATCAACAAATAAATTGGCAGGGCAAGAGGGAGAGAGGCAGAGACAGAGAGAAAACTCTAAAGGAGATTTTAAAGAAATCAGTTAATAGCAACACATGGATCATATTATAACCCTGATTCGCTCAGGTGAAAAGTTATCTGTGGAAACTTAAACACTGACTGGACACTGAATAATATAAGAAAATATTGTTAATTTATTATAGATATGATAATGGTATAATGAAAGTGTTAGTTGCTCAGTCACGTCCGACTCTGTGACCCCATGGAGTGTAGCCCGCCAAGCTCCTCAGTCCGTGGGATTCTCCAGGTAAGAATACTGGAATGGGTAGCTATTCCGTCTTCCAGGGAATCTTCCTGATCCAGCCCAGGTATTGAAGCTGGGTCTCTTGAATTGCAGGCAAATGCTTTACCATTTAAGCCACCTTGCCATAATGGAATTAACACACTCTCATCTATATTCCTGCCCACCACCCCCATTCCAACACATATACCACTTCGTTTCTAATTTCACCTCATCCTACTCTCCACCAGGGGCTTCCTTGGTGGCTCAGCTGGTAAAGAATCCTCCTGCAATACGAGAGACCTGGGTTCAATCCCTGGGTTGGGAAGATCCCCTGAACGATGGCATGGCAACCCACTCCAATATTCTTGCCTGAAGAATCCCATTGACAGAGGAGCCAGACGGGCTAAAGTCCATGGGGTTGCAAAGAGTTGGACACAACTGAGTGACTAAGCACTACTCTCCACCACACACAGCTCAGCTCAGAGGCCTCCCTGTTGCTCTCTGCCTGTATTAATACCAGAGGCACTCCTGTTTCAGAGCCTTTGTTCTGTTACTCTCTGTGCCTGGATGTTTCCCCTCAGGTATCTGGTTGGACCCTAGCTCCTTTAGGTCTTTCCTCACTTAAGCTTTTCTCAGTTAACCCTTTCCTGACCTTATTGACAAATTCAACAAGCCATCCTCCCTACATTTCTTATCTCTGATTTTTCTTCATAAAATTTACCACTACGTACCAAACATCCTGGGGCTTCCCAGGTGGCACTAGTGGTAAAGAATCTGCCTGCAATGCTGGAGACGTGGGCTGGATCCCTGGGTCAGGAAGATTCCCTGGAGGAGGAAAAGGCTATCATCTCCAGTATTCTTGCCTGGGAAGTCCCATGGACAGGGGAGCCTGGCAGGTTATAGTCCATGGGGTCACAGTAGAGTTGGACATGACTTAGGGACTAAACAACAATGAAAACAACAATCATACATGTTACTATCTTCCTCCACTGGAGTATAAGCTTCAAAAAACAAATGTCTATTTTGTACTTCAGTATGATTCAGTCCTTGGGTCAGAAGATTCCACGGGGAGGAAATGGCAACCCACTCCAGTATTCTTGCCTGGAGAATCCCATGGACAGAGGAGCCTGATGGGCTACTGTCCATGGGGTCACAAAGAGTCGGACAGGACTGAGTGAGCACTACTATCAGCAGTTCTAGCATGCAGCTTTTCTCAAAAAAATGTTAAATGAATGTGCTTATCTCAACTAACTTGCCAACTCCTTAAAGGCATATGTATCTTACTTGGCAAAATATCCAAGCTCCAGCACACAGGATCAAAAGTTAAATTAATTGTTTCTGAAAGATTAGGAGAGAAATAAGGAAGCAGTTGGTGTTTGCAATACTTAATCCTCACCCTGCGCTCTCCATAGGCAATTTCACCCATGTCCACTGTTTTCTTTACTGCCCATGTGCAGAAGACAAGCAGGTTATCTTCACCTAGATCCTTTGAGCTCAAAACCTGTACTATATTCAAGTTCATACTTGACACATTTTGGACCTCAAATTCAGCATGGCCTAAACCTACTTCTTCCACTGTAACCAAACTCAGCAAACGCCACCATCTAAGCCCACTGTATGTCACCCTTGACATTTCTCCCATTCCACCAATGTCCATCACCAAGTCCTCAAAATTTTATCCTCTGAAAAATCCCTAAATCATCTACTTGCCCATCTCCAACACCTCACTCTTCTCTACCATCAAGGATCTAGCCATAAGCCTCCTGTATCCTTGCACCCAATATGTGCTTAGTTGTTCAGTCATTATCTGACTCTTTGCAATCCCATGGACTGTAGCCCAACAGGCTCTTCTGTCCCTGGGGATTCTCTAGGCAAGAATACTGGAGTGGGTTGCCATGCCCTCCTCCAAAGGATCTTCCCAACCCAGGTCACCAGCAATGCAGGTGGATTCTTTAGCAATGCAGGTGGATTCTTTACCATCTGGGCCACCAGGGAAGCCCAAGAATACCAGAGTGGGTAGCCTCTCCCTTCTCCAGGGGATCTTCCCAACCCAGGAATCCAACTGGGGTCACCTGCATTGCAGGCAGATTCTTTTACCAGCTGAGCTACCTGGGAAGCATCCAATATGACCTCCACTGACAACCAGTCTTCATAAAGCAGCCACTGATCTTTTTCAAAATGCTTACCTCATTGGATTCTCATTATCCACTACTTAAAATTCAGCACTTTCCCATAGCTCTCGATTAAAAGGAGGCATCAACTTCTGTCCTACATGGGCTGGCTTCTACTTAACTTTCCAGATTCTTCTCATGACCAATCATTCTATTCCAGATGAATGGTATGCCAACCAGACCCCCAATGTCCTGAGAATTTTACCTATGCTGTTCCCTCTGCCTGAAACACCCTTTTCTCTTCATCCAGAGTTGACTTTGCCTGTTTTAAGTTAGCTCAAACACTTCCTCACTTCCTTCCCTTGACCACATTAAACTCTTTTAAAACCCCTTTGTTATGCTGCTGCTAAGTCGCTTCAGTCGTGTCCGACTCTGTGTGACCCCATAGACGGCAACCCACCAGGCTCCCCCGTCCCTGGGATTCTCCAGGCAAGAACACTGGAGTGGGTTGCCATTTCCTTCTCCAATGCATGAAAGTGAAAAGTGAAAGTGAAGTCGCTCAGTCGTGTCCAACCCTCAGCGATCCCATGGACTGCAGCCCTCCAGGCTCCTCCATCCATGGGATTTTCCAGGTAGGAGTACTGGAGTGGGGTGCCACTGCCTTCTCCCTTTGTTATACTTTAATGCAATTTTCCTCACCATGTGGTCAGTTTCCCTCACAATACCAGAAAGCAGGCTGTTTTTACTTCAATGCATCCACCATACCCAAAAAGCAAGCACACAGTAGGATGTTGATGGAAAACATGAACAATTCAAATGGGGCAGAGTTAAGGGAGGAGTGGCTGTGTTAACTTTGGTGAGTACTTAAAGCTCTTAATAGGATGAAAACATTTAACACTCCCCAAACCAATTACACACACATCTATATTGTTGGAATAGTCAAAATCTGGCAACACTGTTCTACTGGCATTAGGATTCATGGCCCACCTAAGTACCTGAGGTACTACCACCATCCTGGGGCCAGTAGAAGATACGGCTCTAGTACCTCCCTTGCATTAATTCTCATCTACAATTTGGAGATTGTTAACCATTCTGCTTAAAGAAAGTGAAGAGGAACTAAAGAGCCTCTTGATGAAAGTGAAAGGAGAGTGGAAAAGTTGGCTTAAAGCTCAACATTCAGAAAACTAGGATCATGGCATCTGGTCCCATCACTTCATGGGAAATAGATGGGGAAACAGTGTCAGACTTTATTTTCTTGGGCTCCAAAATCACTGCGGATGATGACTGCGACCATGAAATTAAAAGACGCTTACTCCTTGGAAGGAAAGTTATGACCAACCTAGATAGCATATTCAAAAGCAGAGACATTACTTTGCCAACAAAGGTCTGTCTAGTCAAGGCTATGGTTTTTCCAGTGGTCATGTATGGATGTGAGTTGGACTGTGAAGAAAGCTGAGCCCCGAAGAATTGATGCTTTTGAATTGTGGTGTTGGAGAAGACTCTTGAGAGTCCCTTGGACTGCAAGGAGACCCAACCAGTCCATTCTAAAGGAGATCAGTCCCAGGTGTTCTTTGGAAGGACTGATGCTAAAGCTAAAGGTCCAATACTTTGGCCACCTCATGAGAAGAATTGACTCAATGTTAAGACTCTGATACTGGGACTGAGGGCAGAAGGGGACAACAGAGGATAAGATGGCTGGATGGCATCACCGAGTTGATGGACATGAGTTTGGGTGAACTCCGGGGGTTGGTGGACAGGTAGGCCTAGCATGCTGCAATTCACGGGGACATGACTGAGCGACTGAACTGACTGCTTAAAGAGCTCTCAACGGTTGCTTTATTTGGGAGAAAGGGTCTGTCCACAGTTTCAAGCAACAGAAGAACAACATTTTCTGAATGATTAGTATGGAGGTTGAGAGATTCCAACTAGTTGAGGGAATTCTAATTATTCAAAGAACATACAAGCAGATTTAGTGGGTACGAGTTCAGATTCAAATCCTTCAAAGGTTTTGTTTCTAGTGCCCACAAGGCACCTGGATCATGATCAACAGGCAATCTGGTTTATAGTACCATGCTCAACTCAGACCCTTTACGCTAATTAGGGAAGTGTTCCCCTGAAGCAAAAGGCAGGAGTGATTCAATACTGAGCACTTACGTGTAAGAACTGTTGTAGGCAATCAGGATTCATTTACACATTGTACAAAGACAGACTGTTGATCAAATCTATAGATTTTATTATATAGTTACACCCAATTGTGTTTTTGCTATATACTTTTAACTTGAGGCATCTGTAAAACCAGTACACTAGATAAATCCTGAAATTCCACCAGCTATAAGCTATTTAAATATTGCTTATACAAAGTACTTGGGGTAGGGGGGAGGTGGACAAAGGCTTATTTACAAAATGGAAGTCAGATGCAGCAAACTTATGATTACCAGAGGATACAGGGGAGAAGGATACATTGGGAGATTGACACTGGCATGTACACACTACTATACATAAAACAGGTAAGAGTAGGAAATGGCAACCCACTCCAGTGTTCTTGCCTGGAGAATCCCATGGACAGAGGAGACTGGCGGGCTACAGTCCGTGGGTTTGCAGATCCATGGGTTTGCAGATCGTTAGACACAACTGAAGCAACTTAGCATATAACTAAAAAACTGTATAGCACAGGGAACTCTACTCAATACTTTGTAATGGTCTATATGACAAAAGAAACAGTGGATATCTATGTATAATTCATTCACTTTGCTATATACCTGAAACTAACACAACATTGTAAATCAACTACACTCCAATAAAAATATAAAAAAGTCTTAAAGGAAAGCCAGCACTATATAAACAGCATACACTTAAATAAAGATCAATGTTTAACATACAAAGTAATGTTTTTTATTCACTGATAAGCTAAAGGTCCATTTCAAGATGTTTCTTTTGTATGCTTAATAAGTTTTATTAGCAAGCAAAGCCCTGTGAAGGATGGCATCATCTAGTCCTCAGACTCAGATTCATCTTCATCTTGACTAATCTGGAAGTAACGAAGCTCGTAAGTCTCCTTGTCAGATGCAACCACACGAAGCCAATCACGAAGATTGTTTTTTTTAAGGTATTTCTTGGTAAGGTACTTCAAATACCTTTAAAATAAAAATAAATTTCATTACATATAATACTTACTACATAAAGGCCTATATAAGATGCACTGTCATATCCATCTTCTGTGTTCCTAGTTCCCTCTAATTATTTCATTTGTACTAAATATTGAGCAAGGCTGCTAGGGATATAAGGTAGCATTCTCAACTCCAATTAGTATCAATTTATGCCCTACAACAAAACCCTTATTCTCCCCCACCCTCGCAATAATCTTTATATGGAGACTAATATGAAGGATAGCAGTAATAGTAGCTTCCTCTTCAGTCTTACTTCGACATTAGATTTTTAAATTAAACAATATGATCTCATTCTTCAAATGTTACATGCAAATATCAACATTCTCTTCACCACCAATCTCCCTAATTTCAATCCCATCTTGGATCAACAAGAGGCAATCTGTCAACAGGGCTGAATCTTACTCACAAGCTCAAGATTATCCAGTCTTAAAACCTACATATGGCGCAGTCTTTATAAAAAAAGCTTTCAGCGTGGCCTGATTTCATTATTCCAATCACTCTCCCTTTACATTTTACAGTTCTGAACTCCTACACATTCCTCTAAAGCCTCCCTGCCCTCTGTCAATGTTGCTCCCCCGTTAGGAATCTCATTCCACTGGCAACACTAAGCTTACTCTCAGGTTCTCTGCAAACTCCTGCTATCCCAATCTCTACCTTCAATGCAGCAATTACAATATTGCATTTATAACAGTTATCTGCATGTGACAGATACTTCATCTCCAAATCCCTAGTGATTAATTCACAACCATAGCTAATATGTACTACCACCACAGGCTCCTAAGTCTTTGGCTTACTACTGTATTTCATTTACATGAAGCTTTCCCTGACCACTTTAAACATCAACTTTCTTTATGCACTTATGTACAGCTCTTACCAACTACTTACATTACTGCATTTCATCATCTCTCTTCTATGCTTAAATTTAAGTTCCTTGGTAGTGGCTACCTAGTGTGTTTGGTTCACTGCTAGGCTATGCAGTAACAAACAGTGCTGTCATTATGAAGTTTTAATATTTACTATCGGTCAAGAAAATTTTAATGAATGAAAACCGGCCACAGGATGAACATTAGAGAAATTTACCTTTGATTGGCTGCTTCTATTAGAAGCTAGGACACTACTCCCGTACTACACAACAGACATGTTTCTCCAAACACGTTCTAATATTACACCCAACACTGTTTAAACAAAACACGATGGAAAACACATACCAACCTTTTAGAGAACTGTTTCTCAGAAACGACTATGATTTTATTCTTGAAGCGTTCAATGTGAACGACATTCCCAAGATTTCCAGTTTTTCCATTCACTTTAACCTTCTCCCGCAGAAACTGTTCCTATTTTAAAACAGAAAAAATGCCACACTAGGGAAGAAAACCCTAGATATTCACTAGGGAAGGTACCCTAGGAACAGAGATTAGGTTAAAATCCAAGATTATATAATTCATTATTAGAAATTCTACTAAAATGATAAAACCAAGCTGAGTAGAGTGATACTTACAAAATTTCCCGAATCAAAAATTCCATCTTCTACTGGATGAGTAAGATCCAAATTAAACTTCCAGGTTGACTTCTTAGGCTTCTTGTCTTTCTTCTACAGAAAAGTTAATATAAGTATGGCTCTCTACAACAATTTATTCACATATAAAATCAAAACCCTGTTATCAGTGCAGAGATGTACAGTGAGGCTATATATGTATGAAACGGTGCAAAATTCTACACCCTACGTTTTTCTAACCTGGCTACGAGTAGGGAAGTACACTCACTAACTTGGTTAAAAACCAAGTTTCATGAAATCCACTGGAAATTTCCCTTGTTCATCATGTAAGTGTTTCACAACTGCAAAATTCAAGAAATCTCAAAGTACATGGTGACCTATGGTTTCCTTCACCAGAAGATTCCCAAGAATCCTATTTTTCAAATGGAAAAAATTAAGAGAATCAACCTCCTTTCAACAAGTTACCCAGAGCTTGATCAGAACTTCTAATTAGGTCCATTTCCCCCCTCCTCCTCAAATTATCAAGACCAAGTTTTGTGGGCTTTTATTATTTTCCAGACTGCACATGTTCAATTTCAAATTACCAGGTATGTCTTTACTACTGCCACCCCCTCTGCAGGTGGGGAATCAGGTAGCCTACCACTTAGCCGAAGCTCAGCTCCAAGCCAGAATGGGATATTCCTTTAATCTGTTCTGCTTTTTTGAAAAACGGGTTTGTGTCAAAAATTTTTATCCAAACTCTGAAACAATCTATGGTTTTTCCAGTAGTCATGTACAGATGTGAGAGTTG
Source organism: Bos javanicus (assembly GCF_032452875.1). Lineage (NCBI taxonomy): Eukaryota > Metazoa > Chordata > Mammalia > Artiodactyla > Bovidae > Bos > Bos javanicus. The sequence continues at coordinate 96,586,366 of NC_083868.1, read as the reverse complement.
GACCATAAAGCAAGCGAGCGCTTAAGAATTGATGCTTTTTAACTGTGGTGCTGGAGAAAATTCTTTAGAGTCTCTTGGACTGCAAGATCTAACCAAACAATCCTAAAGGAAATCAGTCCTGAATATTCATACTGAAGCTCCATTACTCTGGCCACCTGATGAGAAGAACTGACTCACTGGAAAAGACCCTGATGCTGGGAAAAGGCTGAAGACAGGAGAAGGGAACAACAGAGGATGAGATGGTTGGATGGCATCACCGACTCGAAGGACATTTGTCTGAGAAAGCTCCTGGAGTTAGTGATGACAGAAAAGCCTGGCGTGCTGCAGTCCATAGGGTCGTGAAGGATCGGACACGACTGAGCGACTTAACTGAAACTGGTAGAAAAGAATACTAGGAGCTGGACTTGACTGGGCAATTTATACCTCTGAGTATCAATTAGGTTTAGAAATGCAGTTTTACCCTAACATTTCAAATGCTCTTTGGATGGCTTTAGGTACTGGTTCCCTTATTTAATAAGTAAAAACTTTGAAAAACGCCACTTCTACATTCGCCTAAGAGTTCTGGCTTTCACCATTTTAAAAACTTTTATCGTGAGATAATGAAGAAACCTCTTCCCTAACTTTTAAGTTCTCTGAAACTTCTGCAACCGCGGCTATCCCGGGAAATTGAGTGCCTCAGCTCTCTCACTTCGCCTGGCAAAGCCATCAGACCTGCCGCATTACCCACCGTCTCTTCCTAGTGGAAACAAACAGGGTATCATCGGCGTTATCAGGCGCGAGATTAAAAAAAAGTAATGGCCCAAAGGCTGTCCCACTAACCCCGTTCACCGTCCTGCCTCCTCTTCGTTCCCTGCGCTGCCACGACCAACCATCGTAAGCCAATTCGGGCCTACCTCGAACTCCACAAGACCGCATGGCAGTCGACAGCAGTTAAGGAAAAAACCTCACAATCTTAACGTTCTGCTTGTGTTCCTAACCGAAGTTCCCATTTTTATCCTTCCTCTGCCTAAAATTAGACGATCTCAACTCGCCAGCTACAAAACTCATCTACAACAGGCGAAAATCAGCTCACTCCCGGCAACAACACGAACACTCACCGGCGCCATCTTGAAGGCTTGCCCCGCGATGAGAGAGAAAGAGGCTGCCGGCCGCACGTATTTATACCAAAGCGTGCTGCGTCACGCGCCGAGAACGTAAGATCGCCGTCTCTCTGAGGAGAACTTGGGAGGAGCGCAGAGGCCAGTAACCCAGGAAACCGGGGGTTGGTTCGGAGGGCTGGAGGCAGTCAGTTTACTAGGGAGCGCCGGCCCGCGGGTAGGCGAAACCATTTACGATACTGCGCTGGTGACTGCAAATGCTGGTTGACCGCAGTGGTGTCTGCGCTTACTTGCTGGGAGACCGCTCCAGCTACACACACCCGAGGGATGCAGGAAACGTTTTTCACTAATAGCCTGGGTCTTTCGTCCAAATCAGGGCAAGGCAGTGTCTCGGGTTCCTTTGGGATCTCCTGTCTTATATTGCAATTATAATCCTCTAGCAAAAAAGTTATTTCTACATGTATGCTTTGACTCTAAGTCTTGTTTTCTGAATGACTGTTGAGGGAAATCAGTGTTTGGGGAGCCAAAATTAGGTTCTTGAGGTTAAACAGAAAATCTTTTTAGAGTAAAATGCGTAGTGCTCACGTGTTCACACATGTGAGTAATTTATCTTATTTTATTCTATTTATAGGTTTTAGAGTTAATCCTGGGCTTCCCTGGTAGCTCCGCTGGTGAAGAAACCGCCTGTAATGAAGGAGACCCCAGTTCGACTCCTGGGTGAATGAACGAGACCCCAGTTCGACTCCTGGGTGGGGAAGATCCCCTGAAGAAGGGATAGCCTACCCACTGCAGTACTTTTGGGTTTCCCTGGTGGCTGAGATGGTAAAGAATCCGCCTGCAATACGGGAGACTTGGGTTCTATCCCTGGGTTGGGAAGATCTCCTGGAGGAGGGCATGGTAACCCACTCCAGTATTCTTGCCTGGAGAATTCTCGAGGACAGAGGTGCCTGACAGACTACAATCCATGGGCTCTCAAAGAGTCGGAAACGACTGAGCGACTAAGCACAGCACACAACACAGAGTTAATCCTAGGACTCCTGACTCCATCCTCAATGCCTCCCAGTAAACATTCGAGGAATATTTTCAGTTCAGTTCAGTCGCGTCCGACTCTGTGACCCCATGGACTGCAGCACGCCAGGCCTCCTTGTCCATTGCCAACTTCCAGAGTTTACTCACTCATGTCCATTGAGTCGGTGATGCCATCCAAAGAATATTTTGCTGAGATCTAACTACTAAAATGTACAAGACGCAAGAGGATGGATATGTGGTGGTGACATACTTGATGAAAAAAGAAAAAAAAATAGTTTCTGAACTTTGAAGGATTCTAAGTTGATGTCATTTCAGAAATGTGGCATGCCTCTCAGCGTTCTGCAGTACTTTTGTTTGTTGAGGTGAAACTGTCATGCAGCGGGGAGGGGTGGGCAAGTGTAGAGGCTGGGGTGGATTTTTGTTAATTTGGAGATCGACCCTAGAAAGGGATAGCTGTGTATGTTCTTGGTGAAAATGATTAGTAATAGAGCTATGTTTAATGAAGCATAAAACATGTAGATTCTAAATAGAAGTGTTGAATTCCTAGAAAAAATTCATTTCAACTTTTTTTGCTTGTTTGCTTCAGGAACCACTGTAATTTTATTTTATAAACATTAAGGAAAAAGAAGAGCAATTGGCATTTTCTCCTCCAGGGCTGCCCAGGCTGAAAAGTAGAAATGATCCTTGTACTATTGATATTTTGAAAATAAGCCATTAATTGAGGCACTTATTACTTTATTGCTTGTTTTTGGCAGTCTTGCATGCAATGACCAAAAAATCCTTAAAACTATTAAGCCATTTGTACAAAGTGGATATCAAAAACAATATGTTTTTGAAAATAACTAGCAATCCCAAGATAATTAAATAGAAACTATAACAGAAAAAAAATCTTTTAATTATGAAAAAAACCTAAGGAAAATATTAACCAGAAATGTAGGATAGTAAGATTAAATATTATAAATAACCAAATTTTAAACGCAGATTCTCTCTCTCCATTATATACGTAGTATATGTACATACATTGCATATCAAGACCCTACAAATATTTTTTATTTTGACAATAGATTCTAAAACATATGAAATAATAGGTGTCTAAAAAGAGCCAAGATAATTTAGAACAATGAAGGGAAGTTGTCTTTTCTGCTATTCAAATATAGATACTATAATATGTGATAGATATATTTCTAATATAACCTTCAATCATTGGGTCTATATTATAATAGTGCCTGAATAGAGCAGTAAAATAAAATATTGAACAATATGGCAGGTTAGATTCACAAGGACACCCTCCCATATGAAGCCACATTAAAAAACCAGATAAAATATAGTTATCAATAATTTCTAATGTATGGTTAGGTTGGTGGAAAAGCTAAAGATTGTTTGAAGGCAGAAATGACCAGTCCTCATGCTCATACCAATTTAGGGCTAGAATTAGTTCTGCTCAAATGGTATGAGACAGCTCCAGCCTAAAAAACAGTTTAAAAGTGTATTTGGCTTGATAGTGCCAGGCAGAAGCAAATGCAAATAACTATCTTCAATATATTTAAAAGCTAAGATTATTTAAGATATGATAAAAGAACCAGGGACAATTGAAATCAGCCAGAAATTTTCTAAAAACAAGAATAAAATAAAACTTCTAAAAATTAAAAACAGAAAATCTTTAATTAGGAAGAGTGGATGAGTTAAACAGAAGAATAGACAACTGCAAAGAAAATCAGTGAACGGGAAATTACTTAAAATGCAACATAGACAAGCAAAGAGAAAATGTAAAAAGGTAAGTTAAGAGACAAAGATGTCAGAGTAAGAATGTTCTAGTTATGTCAAATGGGAGATCTAGAAGGGTACCAGGTCAGTAAGGTCCCCTGAAGAAGGAAATGGCAGCACACACCAGTATTCTTGTTTGAGAAAATCCCATGGACAGAGGAGCCTGGCGGGCTACAGTCCACGGGGTTGCAAAGTCGGACATGACTTAGCAACTAAGCACACACGCATGCACAGAAGGGTACAATAGAGAAAGTGGGGGTAAGGCAAAATTTAGAGAAATAATGGCTAAATTCTTAGATTGAGGAAGCCTCAAGCAGGACAACTGAAAAGGAATGCATACCTAAACACATTGTAGTGAAACTTCAAAACACAAACACACGTTGTTTCCAAAGCATCCAGGAAGAAAAACCAAAATGTTTATTAACAGGAGATATATTAATAACTGATTTCACATCAGCAACAATGAAAGCCGGGAGCAGAGAATTATTACCTTCAAGGTACTGAGAGAGAAAAAAAAAAAATGGAAAAGGGCATGACAACCCACTCCAATATTCTTGCCTGGAGAATTCCATGAACAGAGGAGCCTGGTGGGCTACAGGCCATGGGGTTGCAAAGAGTCGGACACGACTGAGCAACTGACACATACACAAGAGAAAATAACTGTCTACTTAGAACTAAACGCTTGTAGCTCAGTCGGTAAAGAATCTGCCTGCAGTACAGGAGACCCAGGTTCAATCCCTGGGGTGGGAAGATCCCTGGAGAAGGAAATGGCAATCCACTCTAGTATCCTTGCCTGGAAAATCTCATGGACAGAGGAGCCCGGTGGGATGCAGTCCATGGGGTCACAAAGAGTTGGGCATGACTGAGTGGCTAACACTAACACTAGAACTAAAAAGTTTAAAACTAACTTTCAAGAGTAAAGATGCATTTAAGATATTTTTAACAAAACTGAAAATTTGCTATTAATAACAGACCCCTAGTAAAGGAACTCTGAAAAATATACTTTGGTATAAAGAAAAATAATCCTAGAAAGAAGGGGTATCTGCCAAAAGAAATAGGGAGCAAAGAAAAGGTCTAAGATGTGCGTAAATCTAAACAAACACCTACTGCACATAAAAAAAAGTTTATTTTGTGGGTCTGCAAAGGTTCGTCTAATCAAGGCTATGGTTTTTCCTGTGGTCATGTATGGATGTGAGAGTTGGACTGTGAAGAAGGCTGAGTGCCAAAGAATTGATGCTTTTGAACTGTGGTGTTGGAGAAGACTCTTGAGAGTCCCTTGGACGGCAAGGAGATCCAACCAGTCCATTCTGAAGGAGATCAGCCCTGGGATTTCTTTGGAAGGAATGATGCTAAAGCTGAAACTCCAGTACTTTGGCCACCTCATGCGAAGAGTTGACTCATTGGAAAAGACTCTGATGCTGGGAGGGATTGGGGGCAGGAGGAGAAGGGGACGGCAGAGGATGAGATGGCTGGATGGCATCACTGACTCGATGGACGTGAGTCTGAGTGAACTCCGGGAGTTGGTGATGGACAGGGAGGCCTGGCGTGCTGCGATTCATGGGGTCACAAAGAGTCAGACACGACTGAGCGACTGATCTGATCTGATCTTTGCTAGTAATGTAGTTTCTTGATCTTGGGGGTGGTTACATAAAGTGTGTGTGGTTTGTGAAAGTTCAGGCTCAGTAGTTGTGGCCCAGGGGCGTAATTGCTCCACAGCATTTGGGATCTTCCCAGACCAGGGATCAAACCTGCATCTCCTGCATTGGCAGGTGGATTTGTTACCACTGAGCAACCAGGGAAGCCCTCAGTGTATGTTTAGAAAAACCAAAGTTATTTTTAAATTATTTTTAACAATTGCAGTTTCAGAAGTAAGGTTTTATTGCTATACAATGCCAAAAGAATTCTGAATAATTGGTCAACCTTTAAAATAAGAACAAGTATCTGTTTTTATTGCTTAATTTTATTACTTGTCATTTTTATCATAGTCATTCACCTATTTGTGTCCATTTAGATTATTTCCATTTTTTCACTACTATAAGCAATGCTTTGGGAAACTTTTAAAGAAGAAAATTATTATCCTCTTATGCTGAAATAAATGGCTCAAGAAAGGAAATATAAAGAAGTAAAAAAGATAATGCATAAAAATATCTAAAATCACACCTGCTTAAAATAGCCATTTAATCCTTTGGAACATGCATGTTTATGAATGTGTATTTTTATATCTATATCATTTAGATTATACAAGTAATTTTATACATTTGTAAATATTAGTTGGTACAATGCATACTTTTTTGAAATTTAAAAAACTATAGACTATTTCAAACTTAAAATTGTAAAAATATTTCAAAACACAATGTATACATATATAAATACATGAAAATCTGGTAAAGAATATATAAATATATATGTGTGTCTATATATTCTTTATCTAGACTTTTACCAACTATTAGCATTTTGCTCCATTTATTGTTTTTTATCTACAATATATCTATATATCTATAAATCTTTTTTATTGTATCTGGATTTTCAGTCATAGTTGAAAGGAAGCCAAGTTATAGAGAAATTCACCCATATTATCTTCTAGGTCTTGTAGAGTTTATTGTTTCCATTTGGACCACTGCTTCATTTGGAGTTTATTCTTATGTATGTTGTATGGAATTCATTTAATTTTTTCCAAGTTTATTTTTTTCCAATTGTCCCAGAACAATTTAGCTAAATAAATATTTGCCCAGTGGTTTGCAATACTACTTTTATCAAATACAAAATTTTTTTGTATATATTTGGGTCTATTTTGAGACTTCATATTTCACTCTTTTGGTCTGTTTATTTGCCAGTACTTCACTCTTTTCATTATAGAGTCTTTGTGTGTGTGTGTGTGTGTGTGTTAAGTTGCTTTGGTCCGTGTCTGACTCTTTCAACCCTATGGACTGTAGTTTTCCAGGCTCCTTTGTCCAGGGCATTCTCCATGACAAGAATCCTGGAGTGGGTTGCCATGACCTCCTCCAGGGGATCTTCCTGACCCAGGGATTGAACCCACATCTCTAATGTCTACTGCATTGGCAGGTGGGTTCTTTACCACTGGCACCACCTGGGAAGCCCCATAGAGACCTCATAGTAAGTTTTAGTTTCTGTAGTGCTAGTCCCCCCACCCCCACCCTGGTGGGCTGCCGTCTATGGGGTCGCACAGAGTCGGACACGACTGAAGCGACTTGGCAGTAGCAGCAGTCCCCACTTACAGCTCTTTTCAGTATTTTTCTAGCTATTTCTAGCTCTTTTCAGTATTTTTCTAGCTATTTCTTGTTTATATTTCCACATGAACTTTTTAGCAACTTGCTTAGCTCCATAAAAAAGCTTGTAGTTTGAGGGGGCTGCATTAAGTTTATAAATTAAATTAAGTAGAGCTAGCATCTCAATTGGAGAAGGCAATGGCAACCCACTCCAGTACTCTTACCTGGAAAATCCCATGGATGGAGGAGCCTGGTAGGCTCCAGTCCATGGGGTCACTAAGAGTCAGACATGACTGAGCGACTTCACTTTCACTTTTCACTTTCATGCATTGGAGAAGGAAATGGTAACCCACTCCAGTATTCTTGCCTGGAGAATCCCAGGGACGGGGGAGCCTGGTGGGCTGCCATCTATGGGGTCGCACAGAGTCTGAAACGACTGAAGCGACTTAGCAGCAGCAGCAGCAGCAGCCGCAGCCGCAGCAACAGCAGCAGCATCTCAATAGTGTTGAGCTATCAGCCAAGAACAAGGAATATCTTTCCACCTGTTTAAGTCAGATTTGTGTCTTTCAGTAGTGTTTTATAGTTCATATAGGTTTTGAAAAATTTTTGTATGTTTCTTCATTGTATTTTATCTTTTTGCTGGTCTTCCTTCCATTATATATCTTCTAATTGGTCATTATTTTTGTATATAAAAGCTGTTGTATGTTAATCTTATATCCTTCTACTTTGATGAATAATTCTATTGAGTTAGCTTTATCATTGATTATCTGGGATTTCCAGGTCTTCTATCAGATCATCTAAAAATAGGAGAGCTTCTTCTCTTTTACAGTTGTAATGTGTCTTAACTGTTTTCTGTTGTGCAATAGTATTGGCTGATACTTTCAAAACAATATAATAGTTGTCAAAATAGTGGGCATTCTTGTCTATTTCTTGACCTTACTGAGAATGCCTTCAGTGTTTTTCCATTAGGTAAATGGCTAGCTTTTACAATTTTACACACAAACACACACCCACATGTGATCATGCATACACGTACACACATATAATGTTACATATACCATGTTATCATGTGTAAATGGAGATATATTTGTGGTAAATATTCATCCACCTCTTTTTTTCTTTCGAAGAATTTTTTTTTTTTTTCTTTTCACCAAGTTCAGGTAAAATAATTTGGTTTCAGAGATCCCAGATAATCTCTGCTGAACTTTAGTCCCAACTTTGGCAGCACTGGTCTGATCTCACAGTTAGTAAAACCTACAGTTACCTTTTAAAAAATGGCCCACTTGGGTTGTTACAGAAACCTACCTGTGCTTCATGCAAACAAGTTGTGGGGGGAAATCAAATTTATTGCACATGGAACATAGCACTAGTAACACAAATAAGGAATTTTTCTATAATTTCACGAACCTGACACAGCTCCCATTTTAGAGAGATGTTTTGAGGATGGATTTTGTTTTATCCAAAGTTTTTTTTCAGCATCTATGGAGAAAATAATATGACTTTTCTCTTTAGACTCATTAATATAGTGAATACTATTAAGAGAGATTTCCTAAGATATTAATCTATTTCCTTGGGAGTGAATTGATAGATTTCATATTGATTTATTTTGCATCTCTGATGTAAACTCCATGTGGGTATGGGTATCATTTTCTTCACGTGTGGTTTGAGTCTATTCACTACTAGTATAGTATATTAAGATATTTGCATGAGTACTTGTATTTATGTTATCTTTATCAAGTTCGGGTATCAATGTTATACTTGTTTTGTAAAAAGAATTTGGAAGTTCTAATTTTCTATGCTCTAAAACAATCTATGTAACTTTGAGACCATCTAGACTCTAAAAGTTTGGTAAAATTCTCCTGTGAAACTATTTGCCTGGTTTCATTTTTGGTTGTTGGGTTTTGTGTGTGTGTGAACAATTTGATAACTTTCTCTGTTTTAAAGTTGTTCTATTTAAGCTTTCTCTTTCTATGGAGGTTGATTCTAATAACCGTATTTTCCAAAAAAATCGTATCATGTAGGTTTTCAGATTTATCAGCATAGAATTTATTTTCATTTTCCCTCTGCGTTGTTAGTCATTCTTTCTTGTTCTCATTTTTTACTTTTGTTTTCTTCCTTTATTTACCTTAAATAAATTAGCCAGTGATTTGTTAGTTTTTCAAGAAACCAGAATTTTTTTTTATTTCAATTTTTCTATTCACTGGTGGTTTAGTCACTAAGTCGTGTCCAACTCTTGCAACCCCATGGACTGTAGCCGGCCAGGCTTCTCTATCCATAGGATTTCCGAGGCAAGAATACTGGAGTGGGTTGTCACTTCTTTCTCCAAGGGATCTTCCGACCCAGGGATCAAACCCACGTCTCCTGCATTGTAAGTGGATTCTTTACCAACTGAACCACCAGGGAAGTTCTCTAGTCACCTAATTCTGTTTTTATCATTTCTCTTATGCTCTCTTGTTTTTTTTTTTTCTGGTTATTTGATTTAGGAGTTTATTTACATTCCTTTCATTTTTGATATAGATGTTAAAGCTACAAATTTTCCTATATACTGCTTTAGATTCTGATAGAGTTTTCATTATTTTTCAGGAATTCTTTGTTTGTAGTACTCCTTTCACTATAGAATTATGTAATAGATTTTCAAATTTCCAGGTAGGAGGGTCTTTTTATTTTCATTTAGGATTGGTATCAGCATTATTTTTACCATTTCCTCTTTGTAGAAACTGTTTTCTTTGTGCCCTAAATGTCCTTTTCTTTTCAGAAAGTTCCATGTATTTGTTTTTTCTCTAAGATTTACCTCAATGATTGTACAAATTAAAATGCACTATAGTGGCAACAATTTTAAGTGAAACACACACACACATCAGTGTGAACAAAAAAGGCAGACACACTATCAATATTAGGTAGATAAACCTCCGTTCTCCCATTAGAATCTTTGTCAGGGATCTGATAGCAATTGTGGTTGCCAAGTCTTTTTGCCCTTCTAAACACTAGGACACAAGTCATTGTGATGCTGGGTAGTACCCGTGGGTGGGATCAAAAATTGTTTCAACTAGATTTAAATAACTCACAAATGGACAGTGGATTGATAAAACATTGTAGGTGGGTCCTTTTGAGCCGATACACACCCAGTGATTGTAACTGATCCTGCTGGATGAAAGTATTGTGGGAATCGGTATTTTAAGTTCCCAGTGGCACACACTTTAGACAGGCAGTACGAGTTCTAAAAGTGGCAGTCCCATAGGACACATCCTATTTGGATAGAATATTTGTTTAAATATGAGGTTGCGGGGCGGGGCGTGAAGAAACTCAAGCTGATATGTGACATACAGTTAGTCCCTTTTCACTCTTTTCTCCCTCCCATGCCTATTTCTGGGATACAGTTATTAGTGTTTGCAAGTGGCAAAAAAGAGTGGGGCTGAGGTGTACAAGACTTTAATCTGGTGCTTCTCCCACTGCCCAGTTATGCTTGCTGGATCTGGAGGGTTATGGGTAACAGTAATGCTCATCACAGATAGGAGGTGACAATTATGCTGGTAGTCTTGGTATGGTCCACACATCAGGAAGTGAGAGATGTTCTAGAATGGTACAGTGGGTAAAAGGAAGAAACTGCTGCACCCCCTCAGAATGAATATGTCCAGATGATGTTGATTAGATATGATGAGGACTGGGAAAAGAGTTTGCTTCTGGGACTCATCACACCATTCACATCAGTATAGAAAGCGAACAGCAAGTCTGGTAGGGAAGGAACACCTCAGACCCTGATCAGGGGTTGGGACCACTGAACTCTCTTGCATTATGTATCCCTGGAAGAATGCACAGGAAGAGGAGGAAGAGATGTATTTATTCTTGTATCTATAGAATTTTGAACCATGTATTTTATATATTCTAAAAACTATTAAAAACTTAAAAGATTTTTTTTTAAAGTATATCTAAATCTGGAACTGAAATTTAGAAATTAACATTTTCAGGTGTAAAGCTAGGGTGCTGTACAATAAGAACCTAAAATATAGAAAAACAAACAAAATACAAGTTAGATTTTAACAGTAGTTAATTTTCTAGTATGAAAATGTCTCTAGGAATGTATATATACAAGAGTAGTATAAGCTATTAACTTTATTTTTATTTAATATAACTGATGAAGTTAACAGACAAATATATTGTAACAAAAAGTTATAATTGATTAGTTTACGTTCCACATTTTAAAGGATTTCACAATTATTTTAACATAGTCAAAGGCTTACTATATGAATTTTACCCATTTTTGAAATGTAAAATACACAATTATAATAATACCCATACTACATATCTTACAATTTTAAAGTTTTAGCTAAAACATATGAGTCTCTGCAGGTAAGAGTTCTCTTATACCTATGACAAATAAAATGTATTACTAATAAAGTGCCACTGGATTAGACAATGCCATTTCAACTATTTCCTTTTTGAAGAGAAGGACAGAAACAGTACAGAGCTAGGAATTTGCATTATTCTTTATAACAAGCACAAGAGTGCTTATTTATAGTAGATATTAACCACATAAAGGATTCCTCTCAAGAAAAATCACAACCGTGACTTATGACAAGCTGTATAGTCACCACTGAATCAAGTTTATATCCAGAGTTTTAAAAAAGTGCAATCTTGAACTATGATAAACTTAAGTCTACCAATATCAAGACATAGTTTTAGGGACTTTATATAAATAAAGGAACCTCTCTTTTAATTGTAAAATAGGTTGCAACTTGTAATAAGGAGTCAGAATAGTGGTGGATGGTAAGGTTGGGCAACAAGAATGTTTTTTAGCAGGTGAAAGCCTGATATGCATTGCTATAAGATGCATCTTTCATGTAAGGAAAATGTGTATAGATATATACAGCACTTTTCAGGCACTTGACCTCACGTGGTAGTTATGTTGATGCTCAGATGGTCATTTAATGAAAAAATATTAAATTATATAGAACTTCAAGTCATGTTCCCATAGAACATCTGTGTTCTGTAAGCTAAATCCAAATGTTCCCTGCTAAAATCAAATAATACCATATGCCCAATTCAGAGAAAGAAAATTTAATAAAGTTAATGGATTGAATTTTCTCAATTTTAAGGTTTTTCACAATGAAATTTTCTTAAGTCTTTGTTACCTATTACTTGTCCAAATGCTGGGAGGAAAAAAGGCTTGAAAACTATGAAATATCATGCCTAGATATCAGAAAAGTTTAAACTGTTGACCAATTAATATTATGCTGTTTATGGATATATGCTTATAGTTTGTACATATACTGCTTAAGAGTCATATTTTCTTATAATAAATGTTACTAGTTCATATACAGAATTCAATCTGTAAACACTTTAATGTGCCCCCAAAAGTGTTATGAATTTTAATTCTTTTCTCCCTAGACATGTTTTGAAAATCATATCCAAGTTTGGCTCCAAAGCTATCTTTGGGGTCCATGCCAAAGGAATGCTTTCAGGTGTATCATTAAGGATAAGGTTCTAAGATAAGACCACCAAATTCTTTTCTAAAATGAAAAAAATATGCCAAGATTCCAGTATACATGTTAGCAATATTCCAATTTTTTTCTTGAATATTTAGCATATAGTTTAAGTGTGTTGATATTACAGATTTTTATTTGTATGTATCATTGTATTACAATGTGGGAAAATTTTACAATATTCTTTCAGGCAGTTAGCTTTAAAATAAGGAAACTTCAGCTCTTAGCACAAACAGCCCTGAGAACAATGCATTCAAATTGCAACTAGAAATAATCTAATTGAGAAACTTTAAAATACAAAACCAAATTCTGGAAAAGTTGTAAATAAAAAAAAAGTTACCAACATTTGAGGCACTACCAGACTACAGTACTTTTAAGAGTTGGAAGGACTTTGTAAAGAGAACAAACATACAAAGCTATGTGCACATATGCACACATGTTGTGCTATTAATGAAAAACTGTATCCCCAAATTTTATAGCCTAAACATTTTATTGCAGCATCTCCTATTAAAGATTTCATGCTCTGGCTGCAGGAGAGTTTTGGTAATAGTTATAAAGAATCCATACAGAATTTTGTACCATAAATGGAAATGGATTCAAGAGCTTGCTGCTGCTGCTGCTAAGTCGCTTCAGTCATGTCCGACTCTGTGCGACCCCAGAGACAGCAGCCCACCAGGCTCCCCCGTCCCTGGGATTCTCCAGGCAAGAACACTGGAGTGGGTTACCATTTCCTTCTCCAATGCATGAAAGTGAAAAGTGAATGTGAAGTTGGTCAGTTAGCAACAATTTCAAGTGACTTGACAGCCCTTGGAAGGGAACATGAAAGAAACATCATGTCTATGATGCAAATGCTAAGTCAAAGTAGCAATAATTTGATCTGTTTCAGAGGGTATATAACTTTGTAGCAAATAAGATATAACAAAGTCTTCACAGTAGAAATAAAATATGTTGTTCTAGAAAGAAACAAATATTCCACTTGTTAGTATAATACTGTATATAAATTGGTGAAATGCCTGCAGACAAAAAGGTATATCACTGTATAATCTATCAAGATGACAGTCTACATTCTACACGTGGTAACTGTGACATTTAACATTTACTACAAAAAAGTACAACAAATACTAGGAATCAACTTTGAACATTTCTGATGTCAAAAAAGAATGAAGTCTTTTCTGTTCTATTAAAAAATGTTTCCTGCTTCCTTTTAATACAATTTATAAAGCTTTTCTAAATGAAATATATTGTTCAAGAGAAACAAGTATTGACTTACATGAAAATAAACAGTCCCATATCTTTAAAATCTATAATTATATGTCAGAAGAGAATTTACACTTTATTATAATACTTGAAATACTTATGCATAAGTAGCTTTTGCCATTCAATATATGAAGTATAGGTGCATTATCATAATTTATATATACTTTGCAATTGAAATACTTTATCTTGCAATTGAAAATATATTTATGTCAAGTTTGATAAATTAGGAAGAACAAGGGCATGCTAATCCAGAATTAATACTAAACCAGAATACTAGTGTAGTTAACTGGAGTCATATGAATGGCCAGCAAGAAGCACAGATTGGTAACTTTCTGGAATTCCTGCAGGTAACGATGCCAACCAGTCACAAGTAAGATACATACTACAGAGTATTAAAAAAACTAGAGCAGTGATACCTAAATGGAATTCCGGAAATGAAAGAATTTAGCCTAATTACTAATTGTGCTTTAGATGGGCAAAAGCTAAAATGTTATACTAAAAAATGATTAACTACAACATCAATATTTCTTGTGCTTTAGAATTCCTCTTGCATTTCCTTAAAGCATCTTGCTTCTTCTCCAAGTGGTTTTGCTGAGGCCAATACAAGATTTAAAACGTGGGCAAATTAAGTAACTAAAACTGGGATCTTCTGTTCCTAATGCTATTTCCAATCACTGAGTAGACCGATTATAGCATCATGCAGATTTTCCTCTAGGTGATAGGGTACAAAGGCCTTTTAGAAGTCAATGTATGATGGGAGAGGTCTTAGAATCAGTCTTAGAGAATGAAAGTATTACTGAAATGGTGATTTTGTTCTAAGTTTCACTGCAATATAATGGCTGTTACTGAGTCCTCACAAACCCTGTGATATAATGCCTAGAATTCTGGAAATAGAGAGATATATGATCCAAAAGACTGAACAGAAATGTAACAGAATCACCTAAAATACTTTTAAAAGTAATTCAGTTTATAGAAATCTTTCCTAGCTATATTTCATACCAGTTAAGTGAATTAAGTCACATGACAATCAGATAAATACATATACTTAAGTTAAATAATAATCATATAAAGTAACTTTTCTTCTATGATTCACTTTCATGTTAGAAAAAACATACATAAATTTAACAAGCATTCCAAATAATTTAAGAATTTCCAGTTTTTGTTTAACAAATACTCTGATGTCAAAAAAAGTCTACTTAAAAATGTCTAGAAAGGAGTGATTACTACAAATATCAACTATTCAACATAATCGATAAAAAGTACTGCATAGTATCCTGTAAAGCATGTCACTCCTTTAAATAGAGAAAACAAAAGTTAAAAATGCAAACAGAAACTTCCTATTTTTATGCTGATTACAAAGGGCTCAAATAAAAAGCTACAGCTTTTACCAACACCCTCTGCCACTGTCCTTTGGGCCTTCTTTACAATATGACTTGCTAACAGTCACACAACAGTTTAACGCCTCTGTTAACCACAACAAAGTACTAAAATGACCATAATACAGATTATACTAAGTCTGCCAGAAATTTGGCAAAGAACAGAATGACTGAGGTAACACAGGTGGGCTGCACACGATTACTAAGATAACTGGCACTTTTGATAACATGATTTTTGTTTAAGGATCTGTACTTGCCACACCCAGGCTGAAATTTTGACAATTCCAATCCATAATCTACTTATTCTATGATATTAAGTTTGAAATTAATGCAGAGCAATTCAACTTAAATGTGGTACATCAATACCACTGGATGCTACATTGTTTAAAACCCTGGTTTATTTATCATTTAACTAAAATTCAGGAATGATTTGCTCAGACAAATCATATGTGCTGAAGCTATCTCATCTGTTTCTTGGACTCACATACTGAAAACCACAGGAATGTTATATAGTAAAGACACCTACAAAATTAAAAAAAAAGTTATATATCTTGATTATTTTTTTAAATTGCTAATTGCCTACAAAACTAACTCAGCACAATTTCAAAACAACTGAAAAAGAAATGAGGTTGCTTATGAAGGCCATAGCTTTGGTGACAACTTAGAACCAAACTTTAGATCTGTAGTTGATCCAGACCTAAACAGTTTGGTCATGCCTGATGTTCCCATTTATTTGCAGGGCTTTATGGCTACAGCATATTCTTCACTCATTGCACACATGACAGATACCTAGAAGGAAAAAAAAAGCAGGTAAAAAGTTATTCAAAAGGCAGTATCTATATAAGATATATTTAATTCATCATACACTGGATAATTGTGGATCTATTTTTCACCCTGCTTATTTAACTTTAAAACTTTATTTTTAATTGGAGGATAATTGCTTTTAAATATTGTGTTGGTTCTTGCTATACATCAACAGGAATCAGCCATAGGTATACCTATGTCCTCTCCCTGTTGACCCTCCTCCCACCCCTCTAGGTTGTCACAGAGCACTGGGTTTGAGCTCCCTGCATCATACAACAAGTTCCCACTGCTCATCTATTTTGCATGTGCTCATGTATACGTTTCCAGACACAGAGAACAGACTTGTGGATACAGTGAGGGAAGGAGAGGATGAGATGAGTACTCATGGATGTTTTATACATATTTATTTTGGAAAGAGGCATTCCAAGATCAAATCATCTTTCTCTACAGTTTTCTAGAGAAGAATTTCTTAAACTGTGGTTTTTAAAACAATTTCCAGGGAACAGGAAAATAAGAAGTATAAATGCCACAACACTTAGATGTTATACTTCTGAAAATCATAACAAAGATAAAATAAATCACCTTTACTCTTTAGAATTCCCATAACATCCTTTCTCATCCTTCAGAATAGTTCAGGCTGACCTTCGAAACAAATTTGGGATTGACAGTGTCTATGTAGTAAAAAATGAACTTTGATACTTTTTTGGGGAATGGGCATGGTAAAAGGTATCCTGGGAAAACTGCCTAGTTCTAGAGTTCCTTTTCAACATTTCAGCACTATTTAACAGCTGTATTTCTTATAGTATTTTATGCTAATTTAGGTCAAAGCTTTTATAAAATGGCTTAAAAAAAATCTCCCCATAGGTCTTTACCTGCACATCTTCACCTGCATTATATTTTCCTTCTATTTCTTTGCCTAGTTCACCCTCTGGCAGCTTAAGATCCTCACGAACTTCACCAGTTTCTGTTAGCAGGGAAAGGTAACCATCCTGAATGCATATCAGCTATTGAAAGAAATTATATCATTTGCACTGATTAGATTATATCCACTCCTTTGTAATTTTAACATGAATTGCCATTTACATTTATTTGTATAAGTACACAGTAATACATTAATAAATTCTTGGTACTTAAGAATGCTACACATAGAAAAGTAGAAGATAGATATAGAGAAAAAGTATAAGTTCATTCCTTCTTGCATTCTCCCCCCCCCCCCCACAAATCTCTACATTATTCAACAATCTGGCTTTTTTAAAATAGTGTATACAGAAGTATTTACATTTATGTACACAATACAAATATAGTTGTTTTCAAAAATAAATGAGTTATTTTTCATCAAGTTGTTTTCACTTAAATATGTCTTAGAAATCTTTCAATTTTAGAAAATATGGACTTAGCTTAATCTCTTTAATCTGTATGGAGACAGTTACTGATTTAACCATTTTTGTATTAATGAGCATAAAAGTTATTTTCAGTTTTTCATGACTATAAACAATACGTTTTATAACTTGATTATACACAAACTGAAGTGGAAAATTTTTAGTCTCCAGCTCACTGCTAACAACACTAGGTTTTTTTAAAAAGAAAAAAATTAGCTTGTTGATGACATTAGTGCAACAAACCCAGTCATCAACCTAACCTGCAAAAAGACATAGTTTTGATATCATTGAATTTTTTTCATTACAGGTATGAGGAAACTGGCAGGCCACATTCATTTATTCTAAAAGCAGGTACACCATCAGTGTGCCTAGAATTCCAAGAGGTTTTATGAAAGGCAACCAGCCAGCACACCAGATGCTAACACTGAGATACACAAAAGGAATCAGAGACACGGTCCCTGGTCCCCTTCAGCCACTATTTCATACAAAGGCATACCCCAGAGATAGACTGTCAGAGCGCTCCTTTATGGCGCTACCGACTCAGGCAGTGGCTTTCCACAGACACTGCACCGACCACAGGTGTCAGAGCGCTCCCTTATGGCGCAACAGACTTAGGCAATGGCTTTCCACAGACACTGCACGGACCACAGGTGTCAGAGCGCTCCCTTAAGGCGCAACAGACTTAGGCAGTGGCTTTCCACAGACACTGCATGGACCACAGGTGTCAGAGCACTCCCTTATGGCGCTACCAACTCAGGCAATGGCTTTCCACAGACACTGCACTGACCACAGGAGATTTCAGTTTTTGCACATGTCTATAATCTCAAAAACAAAAAGCCACCCTATTGAGCCACCACAAACAACTTAATCTTTTGGTCACTCAAACATTTGTGAGATAGCTGGCAGAAAAGGGCAGGGGAGCAAGGAGATTGAGACAGAAGTGTGACTTTTAGACAACCACAGGCTCATTGTTTTTATTTTAGCTCCTTTAGCAACTCCCTGAGGTAGAACTTGTCAATTTTAAGAGTTAAAGGTTCCCACTCCATTAGTGACTGAACCACATTAGCCAAATAATAATATTGGTATTTTGAAATTTATATGGTATTTTATTTTTTAAGAGCAATTCATAACATAGCATTCATAAGCCATGGGATGAACTATAAAGCATTTCAAATACAAAAATGTACAGACATATAAAACATCTACTAAAGTATTTGCTTATAAGCATTAAAATAAATTGGTATAATAAATAAAATTAAAATTTTCAAAAATAAAACTAAGCTATAGAAAAATGAAATTAAATAATAATAATGAATTATTTGATCTTCTTAAAGAAAAGCTGTAAAAGTAATGCAATAAAATCCTGTGTCTTTTACTTAAATTTACTCTTTGTTAACATTTAACCATGTGCTTTTTTTAAAATCTCTAGTATATATGGAATATATAAAATGCTTCCATACACATTCTTATTCTTTTATTTTTACTGAACCATTTGAGAGTAAGTTTCAAACATTATGACTCTTTAGCAATAATACTGTGTTCTTCTCAAGGACATACTCATATAACCGCAGTTTATTTTTCAAAATCAGGAAATTCAATATTGCTAACATATTATTTAATATACAGTCTGTATTCAAAGCTGCAGTATTGTCTTTTTTTCCCTCCCAGCTCCAGGATCATGCCTGGTATCTTTTTGGCTATCATACCAGTTCAGTCTCTTAATTTGGAACAGCTCCCATCGTCTTTCATGACACTGACGTTTTTGACAAGCACAGATTCATTGAATTATAGAATGTTTCTTAGTTTGAGTTTGTCAGTTTCTTAATGAATAAGATAGTGCATTTTTGGAAGGATTACTGCATAAATGATGTGTCCTCAGAGTATCACATCAAGAGGTAAATAATGTCTATTTCCTATTACTGGTGATATTAACTTTGATTACCTGGCTACAGTAGTATCTGCCAGATTTTTCCACTTTCAAGGTATCATTTCCCCTTTTGTAATTTTCAATCTTGTAAAAAAAAAAAGCTAACGGTGTCATTTTTGTGTTTCAAACATATTACTGTGCAACTTTTTCAATCTTTCCTCAAAGCCCTCTCTGATTCTATACAGTCAGAAGGAGATGGTGGTAAGGAGAGAGTTATAATTCTAAGTATTTCCTTCTGATCCTTCACTGTAAGCAAATCTACTCATTGGCTACACTAAAGCCTTTGACTGTGTGGATCACAACAAACTCTGGGAAATTCTTCAAGAGATGGGAATACCAGACCATCTTACCTGCCTCCTGAGGAATCCGTATGCAGGTCAAGAAGCAACAGTTAGAACCTTACATGGAACAATGGACTGTTTCAAAATTGGGAAAGGAGTACATTAAGGCTATATATTGTCACCCTGCTTATTTAACTTATATGCAGAGTACATCATGCAAAATGCCAGGCTGGATGAAGCACAAGCTGGAATCAAGATTGTTGGGAGAAATATCAATAACCTCAGATATGCAGATGAAACCATCCTTATAGTAGAAAGTGAAGAGGAACTAAAGAGCCTCTTGATGAAGGTCAAAGAGAAGAGTGAAAAAGCTGGCTTAAAACTCAGCATTCAAAAGACGAAGATCATGGCATCTGGTCCCATCACTTCATGGCCAACAGATGGGGAAACAATGGAAACAGTGACAGATTCTACTTTCTTGGGCTCCAAAATCACTGCGGATAGTGACTGCAGCCATGAAATTAGAAGATGGCTTGCTCCTTGGAAGAAAAGCTATGACAAACCTAGACAGCATATTGAAAAGCAGAGACGTAACTTTGCCTACAAAGGTCAATATTAGTCAAAGCTATGATTTTTTCAGTAGTCATGTATGGATGTGAGAGCTGGACCATAAAGAAGGTTGAGTGCCAAAGAATTGATGCTTTTGAACTGTGGTGTTGGAGAAGGACTCTTGACAGTCCCTTGGACTGCAAGGAGATCAAACCAGTCAATCCTAAAAGAAATCAATCCTGAATATTCACTGGAGGGACTGATGCTAAAGCTGAAGCTCTAATTCTTTGGCCACCTGATGTAAAGAGCCAACTTGTTGGAAAAGACCCTCGTGCTGGCAAAGATTGAAGGCAGGAGGAGAAGGGGATGACAGAGGATGAGATGGTTGGATGGCATCACCAACTCAATGGACATGAGTTTGAGGCAAGCTCTGGGAGATGGTGAAGGACAGGGAAGCCTGGTGTGCTTCAGTCCATGGAGTTGAAAAGAGTCAGACTCAACTGAGCGACTGAACAACAATTCTCATTTGGTAACTTTGAAATGTTTTGAAGAATTTTTTTTGGTAGAAAAATCATTTTCTTAATGGTAAGCAAGGAGACAGGAGAGGGCAGGGTCAGAAAACTTGTAATAGAAGAGTCAATCATGCAGTGGCATACCAAGCTACTGAATGACATCTGAAATTATACCATACCCCCAAAATACTAGTACCAGAATGTGGTATCTATTATTCCCTACTAAAAGAATACAATGTATGGTGTTTTTTCTCTCCATAGGGCTCTTGGGAAAATGGATAATTCCAGGTCCAGAGTAGGAAGCATATAAGATGTGAAAGCATGATAATCCATATCAAAGGGATTCAGGAGCTAACTGAAATAAGGGCCCTCTGGCCAAAGATAGAACAATTTGAGAATGAATAATGATAATAACTATAATATATTGAAACATAAATGTGTTTAAATGCTTGAGTTCAAAGTGGCAAAAAAACATTTCACTGGTCATCTTCAATAAAAGCCAGAGAACCAACTAATTTTGAAAACTGGTAATTAAAGGCAAAGAATCAAGTATTTATATTGCCTTTCCTATTATATACTATTGCAAGGGTAATCAAAAAAGCTAAAGGAAAATTTCTCTTTATAGAAGTGTTCTGGCTTTTATTTTTTTTTTAAAAGAATAACTGATTATTATTACTTTGTCTTCCCTAATAAGTTAATGGATTGAGGCAGTTATTACATATCTAATAACATCACAAAAGAGCAAACCATAAGATTCATTTACTTGATGACTGCACAGAACATCACCTTTGGAGTAGTTCTTATTAAAGAAAAAAGATGAAAAAAATAAAAATCTAAACTAGATCTGTAGATTTAATTATCCATTTTCAGAAATATGTGGGACAAAGGAACATGTTAAAGAACAAGGAAAATGCAATTAGCAAAATAAAGCCTGTGAGAAAGTCTATAGAGCAACATTCTTCATCAAAAAATTGAGAGGGGGCAGAAAGAGAGAGAGAAATAAGGAAGGGAGGAAAGAGAGACTCAAATGCATGTATGAGAGAGGAGAGCCTATAAAGCAGATTTAAGAGATACCTCAACCAATTTCACTGTGTGGACTTTATTTAGGTCCTGATTTAGAAAAACTACAAAATAAAAATAATTAACTATCACATCTGAAAAAGCAAAACACAAATACAATTAAGAAAATGTAGATATTGACTGGATATTTGAAGACATTAAGGAATTACTAATTTTTGAGGTACCACAGTGTGCTTTGATCTTGCTCTTTACAGCCCTTACCTTTTAAAAATGTGTATCAAAATATTTGCAGATGAAACGATAAATAACATAATATCTGGAATTAGCTTCAAAATAATCAAGAGACAGAGGATACAGGAAATAAAAGTAGATGGTGGGGTATAAATGAAATAAGATTTGCTATGTATTGATAATTTTTTAAGGCAGATGATGGGTATATGAGGTTCATCATATTTTGAAAATGTCTACTATAAAAAGCAAAAAATAAAAATGCTATGGTATATCAGAATTCTAGAAAGAGCACCGTAACCACTAAATAGCTGGAGGCACAGGGAGCTGAGAAAACAAAGCATGAACTGAAAGGAAGTATGTGGAGAAAGCCAGTGACTGGAGATTCTGTCCATGATGTGGTCATATAAGAACATGAGAAAGGAAAATTATGGGGCAACTTTTTGCCTGTAATTTATTGGTACACAACAGCAGAAAGCTGGAGAAGGAATAGCATCACTACAGGTGCCTTCTTAGCCCTAACTTCTGAACTTAATTTTATTTCTCAATATATTTCAAAATAGTCAGACTTTTAAGTAAGACCTCCTTTCTTCTCCTCCTTCCTTTTCCTTTTCCTCCAGTACTGTCAAGCTACTTCTTTAGAGCTGCTGGTCCCTGGTGGCGGGGGGAGGGGGGCATGGGGAGGAGACTGGGCAAGAAGGAACTAAATGCTTGACCAGTGTTATCAAACAACACAAGTAAATAACACTATTATCAACTAGAGTGCTATCTGACTCATCAAGCCATAAAACTGGTTATGCATAGCGCCACTTCATCATCAAGTGCAAGCTGCATATATGAGACCAACCTGAGCAGGTCCTGAAGGCACAGGCAAGCTGTATGAGACTCAGAAAGTACCTTCTGCAACATCCACCACTTCCCCCTCAACTCATACCAGTGGCTTTATGGGGGGAGTTCCCTATGCGCAGCTGACTGAAAAATAAAAAAAGCCAGAGTGGTTTCTAGATGGTTATGCATGGTCTGATGAAACTACTTGGAGAGACAGTGAGGATGAGAACTTCATGCACTGGACTCAGAGGATAAAGAACTGAAGGTTTAGATTTACACGAATGATGGGCAATGGCTAAGAGTCTGTATGGAAGTTCAACCACACTGAAAGAACAAGATGGGAAAACTGCTGACAATAAGGTCTGGGAGAGTGGTACCTGGAGGGGCCTCTCTGGTACCTGGTACCTGAGGGGCCTCTCAGGGGACATGCCACTGAGGAGGCAGACAGGTGACAAGATGATTCTATCGGCAAATGTCACTTAAGTTTCTTACTGTAGTCTTCTCAGTCCTTGCTTAACTGGCTTATCAATGACTGGCCATTGTGGCATAAGCTAATTGACACAGGTTTTTTCTCACCAAGGCTGATGTGACCTACAGCCACTACTGACTACAGCTGCTGCTGGTACCTCAGAGAACAGACCAATGGAGAGTCACTGATATGGCACTATTTCCTAGGGCAAAGGTCAGGGGCCTGAGGTCAGGGGTGGCAGTCAAGAGGAGCTACCCCATGCCCGAGGTCAGGGGCAGCAGCTGAGAGGAGCTACCCCACGTCCAAGGTAAGGAGCAGCGGCTGTGCTTTGCTGGAGCAGCCATGAAGAGATACCCTACATCTAAGGTAAGAGAAACCCAAGTAAGACGGTAGGCACTGAGAGAGGGCATCAGAGGGCAGACAGACTGAAACCACAATCACAGACAACTAGCCAATCTGATCACATGGATCACAGCCTTGTTTAACTCAATGGAACTACGCCATGCCGTGTGGGGCCACCCAAGATGGATGGGTAATGGTGGAGAGGTCTGACAGAATGTGGTCCGCTGAAGAAGGGATGGCAAACCACTTCAGTATTCTTGCCTTGAGAACCCCATGAACACTATGAAAAGGCAAAATGATAGGATACTGAAAGAGGAACTCCTCAGGTTGGTAGGTGCCCAATATGCTAGTGGAGATCAGTGGAAAAATAACTCCAGAAAGAATGAAGGGATGGAGCCAAAGCAAAAACAATACCCAGTTGTGGATGCGACTGGTGATAGAAGCAAGGTTTGATGCTGTAAAGAGCAATATTGCATAAGAACCTGGAATGTTAGGTCCATGAATCAAGGCAAATTGGAACTGGTCTAACAGGAGATGGCAAGTGTAAACATTGACATTCTAGGAATCAGCAAACTAAGATGAACTGGAATGGGTGAATTTAACTCAGATGACCATTATATCTACTACTGTGGGCAGGAATCCCTTAGGAGAAATGGAGTAGCTACCATAGTCAACAAAAGAGTCTGAAATGCAGTACTGCGATGCAATCAAAAACAACAGAATGATCTCTGTTTGTTTCCAAGGCAAACCATTCAATATCACGGTAATCCAAGTCTATGCCTCAACCAGTAGCACTGAAGAAGCTGAAGTTGAATAGTTCTATGAAGACCTACAAGACTTTCTAGAACTAACACCCCAAAAAGATGTCCCTTTCATTATAGGGGACTGGAATGCAAAAGTAGGAAGTCAAGAAACACCTGGAATAACAGGCAAATTTGGCCTTGGAGTACAGAATGAATCAGGGCAAAGGCTAATAGATTTCTGCCAAGAGAACGCACTGGTCATAGCAAACACCCTCTTCCAACAACACAAGACAAGACTCTACACATGGACATCACCAGATGGTCAACACCGAAATCAGATTGATTATATTCTTTACAGCCAAAGATGGAGAAGCTCTATACAGTCAGCAAAAACAAGACAGGGAGCTGACTGTGGCTCAGATCATGAACTCCTTATTACCAAATTCAGAATGAAATTGAAGAAAGTGGAGAAAACCACTAGACCATTCAGGTATGACCTAAATCAAATCCCTTATGACTAAACTATACAGTGACAGTGACAAATAGATTTAAGGGACTAGATCTGATAGAGTGCCTGATGAACTATGGATGGAGGTTGGTGACGTTGTATAGGAATCAGGAATCAAGACCACCCCAAGAAAAAGAAATGCAAAAAAGCAAAATGGCTGTCTGAGGAGGCCTTACAAATAGCTGTGAAAAGAAGGGAAGTGAAAAGTAAAGGAGGAAAGGAAAGATATAAGCATCTGAATGCAGAGTTCCAAAGAATAGCAAAGAGAGATAAGAAAGCCTTCCTCAGCGATCAATGCAAAGAAATAGAGGAAAATAATAGAATGGGAAAGACTAGAGATCTCTTCAAGAAAAGTAGAGATACCAAGGGAACATTTCATGTAAAGATGGGCTCATTAAAGGACAGAAATGGTATGGACCTAACAGAAGCAGAAGATATTAAGAAGAGGTGGCAAGAATACACAGAAGAACTGTACAAAAAGGATCTTCATGACTAAGATAATCACGATGGTGTGATCACTCACCTAGAGCCAGACATCCTGGAATGTGAAGTCAAGTGGGTCTTAGAAAGCATCACTATGAACAAAGCTAGTGGAGGTGATGGGATTCCAGTTGAGCTATTTCAAATCCTCAAAGATGATGCTGTGAAAGTGCTGCACTCAATATGCCAGCAAATTTGGAAAACTCAGCAGTGGCCACAGGACTGGAAAAGGTCAGTTTTCATTCCAACCCCAAAGAAAGGCAATGCCAAAGAATGCTCACACTACTGCACAATTGTACTCATCTCACACATTAGTGTAAAGTGATGCTTAAATTCTCAAAGCCAGGCCTCAGCAAAATGTGAACTGTGAACTTCCAGATGTTCAAGCTGGTTTTAGAAAAGGCAGAGGAACCAGAGATCAAATTGCCAACATCTGCTGGATCATCGAAAAAGCAAGAGAGTTCCAGAAAAACATCTATTTCTGCTTTATTGACTATGCCAAAGCCTTTGACTGTGTGGATCACAATAAACTGTGGAAAATTCTGAAAGAGATGGGAATACCAGACCCCCTGACCTGCCTCTTGAGAAATCTGTATGCAGGTCAGGAAGCAACAGTTAGAACTGGACATGGAACAACAGACTGGTTCCAAATAGGAACAGGAATACACCAAGGCTGTATATTGTCACCCTGCTTATTTAACTTCTATGCAGAGTACATCATGAGAAACACTGGGCTGGATGAAGCACAAGCTGGAATCAAGATTGCCGGGAAAATATCAATAATGTCAGATATGCAGATGACACGTCCCTTGTGGCAGAAAGTGAAGAAGAACTAAAGAGCTTCTTGATGAGAGTGACAGAGGAGAGTGAAAAAGTTGGCTTAAAACTAACATTCAGAAAACTAAGATCAAGGCATCCAGTCCCATCAGCTCATGGCAAACAGATGGGGAAACAGTGGATGACTTTATTTTGGGGGGCTCCAAAATCACTGCAGATGGTGATTGCAGCTATGAAATTAAAAGACACTTACTCCTTGGAAGGAAAGTTACGACCAACCTAGATAGCATATTAAAAAGCAGAGACTTACTTTGCCAACAAAGGTCCGTCTAGTCAAGGCTATGGTTTTTCCAGTGGTCATGTATGGATGTGAGAGTTGGACAAGAAAGCTGAGCCCAGAAGAATTGGTGCTTTTGAACTGTGTGTTGGAGAAGACTCTTGAGAGTCCCTTGGACTGCAAGGAGATCCAACCAGTCCATCCTAAAGGAGATCAGTCCTGGGTGTGGAGGGACTGATGTTGAAGCTGAAACTCCAATAGTTTGGCCACCTGATGCGAAGAGCTGACTCATTTGAAAAGACCCTGATGCTGGGAAAGATTGAGGGAGAAAGGAGAAGGGGACAACAGAGGGTGAGATGGTTGGATGGCATCACGGACTCAATGGACATGGGTTTTGGTGGACTCTGGGAGTTGGTGATGGACAGGGAGGCCTGGCGTGCTGCGGTTCATGGGGTCGCAAAGAGTTGGACACAACTGAGCGACTGAACTGAACCTAGGGCAAAGAGCCAGCTGCCTGGTGATAGTATATTCCCTCCATCATGGAAGAGGCAGCAGTTTGTGCTCACTGCAATATATTCTTACTTTACATATAAATTTGCCTTTGCTGCCTGCAGTGCTTCTGCTGAAATCTCATCTGTGGATTTATAAACTGTCACATTCCTTCAGAACCTCACACAGTGTCATTTCTGGTTAAAAAATTCATTTGACAGGCGAAATAAAAAACAGCAGGACAACACTCAGAGGATTCACTGCTCCATGTACTCCCGTCATTCTAAGAGAGTTTGCATTGGCCTACTCATCTTTGCCACCTGCTGGACAATGCACGCCTGGGTGCTGTTTTACAAGTTACAATATATTCCAATATATGGTACTATTTCTCCCAAAGGTAAAATACACAGGCCTAGGAACCAAAGGTAGAAGGCTCTTCTCACTATTACCCTCACTGATCCTGTAGCAAAATATCTGTTTCTTCTCCCTGCAACACTGGGATCTGCTGATTTAGAGGTTTTCTATTCCAAAGAAACACTGCTTCTACCAGGGAACACAAAGATTCCACAAACAGGTTAAAAAGTATAAAAAGACTTCAAACACAGAGAATTCATTGCATCATTATTTTCTTTGTTGTTCTATTTTAAGTTGCAGTAACAAAATTCGACTCCTTATACAAAAGGCATACACTTATTTGAAGAATATACTAGGATTTAACATTCACAGTTTTGGAAATTCACCAATAATCCAAAGATACAAAATCTATACTTTAACATGTCCTGTAGTGATTAGCTTTCCTTCTAAAAAGTGATCTTTAAATGACAAATAAAACTTTAGTGAATGATGAAAATGCATTTAACTTGTGGTGTGGTGCACAGGAACATAGAACTTTCTAAACCAATATGATTCAAGGGAGTAGCAGAGTTTGAACAAGCGTTTCTGTATTTAAGAGTCTGGGGATTCCCAAAAGTGTTTAAGTGTATTTATATTTTACACTATCAGTGAGCCCCAGACAACCATAACTAGTTTTGAGAGAAAGGATGGAAATTAGCAATTCCAGCTACATCTTGGAATGGAATTCAGAAGACAATTTTTCTTTCATTTTGAACTCATTTTAAGATACATAAAATTATAAATACCTTTATTTTCTTAAACAAAGATTTACCTTTTAATTATTATAACGAATACACACACACATATGTATATATTTCACTTCAGCTGACTGCCAAACTGGCATTTGAAATACTGAATTCAGCAAACACAAAGGACTACAAGTAGCCAAATAGTAAGTAGAAATTGAATCAAGCCACTTGGATAGTGAAGACCACCATGCTAATGCTAAGTCGCTTCAGTCGTGTCTGACTCTGCGAGACCCCATAGACAGCAGCCCATCAGGCTGCCCCGTCCCTGGGATTCTCCAAGAACACTGGAGTGGGTTGCCATTTCCTTCTCCAATGCATGAAAGTGAAAAGTGAAAGTGAAGTCGCTCAGTTGTGTCCGACTCGTAGTGACCCCACGGACTGCAGCCTACCAGGCTCCTCTGTCCATGGGATTTGCCAGGCAAGAGTACTGGAGTGGGGCGCCATTGCCTTCCATAGCACAATGAATATAACTGGAAGGGTTCATCAAACTAATTTTTTAAATGAACAGAAATAAATATTCTATGCTGACTTGATAATGAAGGGGTGTGATCACTGAGTGCTCACTCTGCAAGGCACTTTTCTAAGAATTAACTAATTAATCCTTACAGTGATTTCACGAGGAGTTTATTATTCTTATCCTTATTTTATAAATACAAAAAGGCAGATGAGAGATTAAATAACTCGTCAAACAACGTCATGTAATTAGTAGGTGCCAAAGAAAGGATCTGATCATAGACTGTTAGGCTTGAGCCATTGTCTTAGCAGCTCTGCAACACAGACCATATACTGAGCGCTGGGACTATAGTGAACCAAGTGAGGCACTTGTTTAGGGTGCAGAATTTAAGGTGGTGTGCATGTGCACACAAACACACAAAACCCTCAGTGATCGGGTTAAGGTAGTATTTTTAAAAATTAGAATGCGAAAATTCTATAATGAACAAATTTTCAGACAAGATCAGAATTCCTGATTTTTCCCTTCTGACTTAGGCCCCTATGTTGCTTGGCATTGTTACTGGTCTTGTCTTTATGTAAAGTTTTGTGCTTGAGGCAAGGGCTTTACTAATCTCATTTCCCTCATTCTAGTTCTGGTCCTGCCAAAATACAACTCAAACCCAAATTTTCCTTTATGTTGATCCTGAGTTCTAATCAATGATTGGCTAATTTAATCACAGTGGTCGTCATCTGAACTACTATTTTTCTGAAACATTCAAAGGCAAAAGCATTATATACCGAATGAATATTGCATATTCAAAGCATTCACATGTTAAGGATGAAAACAGAAATTCATTTTTGGCAAAAGAAAATTCTATGCTTAGCTTTAGTTGGCTGTACCATCCTTACCTCATTGAATAATCATGTATGCATTTAACAAATGTTTACCGAGCACCCACAGAGTCAGATACAACTGAAGTGACTTAGTAGCAGCAGCAGCACTGTATGCAATGTCTAAGTACTCCAAGAATAAGTGATTAAGTGAAGTTTTTATATAGGAAAAAATAGTTTGGGGCATAAATCTAATTAAGAGGTAATTATGGGGTACATATTATCTTTTAACCTTCATATTATCCCTCCTTTGTAGATGGGAAGACTGAGGCTTAGAAACATTGCATAATTTGTCCAAGATCACCCAGCTTGAAAGTGGCAGGACTAGATTGAAACTCAGATCTGCCTGACTTAAAAAAAAAAAACTTTCTACTATTCTACTAAGACAATTCAAATTTCTACAGACTTTTTAACAACAACAGAAAACATTTATTAAGAGGGAAAATGAAAATATAAAACTGCTTACTAGATTAAAATTGTGTAAAAATATGTTTGAAAGTGAAGTTGCTCAGTCGTGTCCGACTCTTTGCAACCCCATGGACTGTAGCCTATCAGGCTCCTCTGTCCATGGGATTTTCCAGGCAAGAGTGCTGGAGTGGATTGCCATTTCCTTCTCTAGAGTGCTGGAGTGGATTGCCATTTCCTTCTCCAAAAAAATATGTTTACATGTGGACAAAAACTAAAAGGAAATCATTGGATATTGCAGTTAATGGTAACATTCTTTAAAAATTATAAACACAATATTAGGTATGGCAAGAAATCAGTTTAAATTGGGTAAAACAAATTGAGCATCACATTTGTATTTTTCACTATGTAAAATGAATAGAAAAGAGTTCTACATATAGCATGTTTGATAAAGAAATTAAAGACTTTCAAGAAAGACTTTAGTTATGATTAATCTGAGTTTCCACATCCTATGAGGTCAGTGGTTTAGTTACTATCAATACTCCAAACAAGAAAATGCTATCATTAAACATGACTTATCTAAATGTATAATTGGAGCTAAAAGTTGCAGTTTATACCTATAATTTCACAGCATGGTCACTGAATATAAATAAAACTACAAAGTTTTTTTTTTTTATTTCCTTCACCTATTCAGTGACTATACATTTTGTCCTTTGTATTTATGGCTTTCAACTTATTTCCCTATTTAAGGACACCAAATTCTGACACTCATTCCTTAATACATACAAACTTGGTTGGTGGAACATGAATTCCAAAAATTTCTTGAGAATCTTAGGTCTGGTAAGGTAAAAAAAAAAAAAAAAAAACATTACCTAGAAGGGAATTATTTAAACTTGAAATAATTTACAGCAAAGAGAATAGTAATTTTACTAAACACTGGACTCACAATATGGAGTCACTTGATCTGAAAAATAGGAAGTGTTCAAATTTTTAAAATGCAAGAATGTTAAAGGGCAAACTAACAGTTATCCTAGATAAAATACAAGTGTTAAACAGCACTATATTTCTCCAATTTCTAAGATAAGCAGTACCTAATAATGGGTTAGAAAAACCTATAAAACTACTTGTGGGTTTTATTAAATTACAACTGACAGTAGAAAGTATTTGCACCTTTAGGAAACAAGTAATATTTTAAAGGAAATTAATACTTACTTGATAATCATTTCTCTTAATATTTGGAACATCCATGTTGTGAGTAGAAGGGCAAATATCTTCATACTTTTTGCCCGTGAAAATATCAATTCCAACAAGGTGAACCTAACAGAGAAGGGAGAACAGGAAATCTGTTTAATCTTTGCCAAGATATCACTCATTACATACACAGAAGCATAATACCAATGCTGATTATGACAGATTCTTTCTCCTTTCAAGGTCATCTAATTTTACTTTCTTAAAACAAAAAAGTAGTGGTCATACAACTGAGAAGCAGTGAACAACTAAACAGTATCATGACATATCAAGACACAATATCATACAGTCTAGTAACTCAATCATAAAAGTGCTTAAGAAAAATGAGGTTAGTTTCCTTAGAATGATGTTAGAACAGGTTTTTTCATTTGTAAAATAGATCGCCTAAGTCACTAGGATTCAGGAAAGTTTCTATTTCCAGTTAATGAAACATTATTGGGCCCAGGAAGGAAATGCTACCTTTCAGTATTCAAATAGCCGATCACCCAGTAATTGTGGGAAGAATAAAAATGTGTTCTTATACACTTACAAGTTCAGAAACCTCATGTTCTGTAATGGAATACAAATGATCAAAACCCCAACGCCAAGGCAGACCAGGAAGGGCATTTACCTTGGCATGACCGTGCTTTCCAGTTTTGGAAGTTGACATCTCCACTATCTTGCATGGTCGTCCTTTGAGCACCACGAAGCCGTTTTTGCGCAGGGCGGAACACTGCATAGGGTAAGTGCTGGAAGCCCCAGCATCTCCAGTAGTGAAATCAATTTCATCCGCCATGGTGGGCTGGGGAGATTCTTCTGAGGGTACTATGCAAAAAGTTTGTTTGCTTTTTAACAACTAGCATGCAAGCAGGAAAACGCCTCATTTCGGACAAGTTACGAGCCAAGCATCATGGATCTATTATTTCTGCATTTATAGAACACCCACCCGGAATAGTGGGCACTTTCTAACTCCGGCCTTACAAACTTTTCCATCCTTTGCTGGGGAGGTGGGAGGGAAGTCGCAGCAGAGCTCGCTGGGGTTGGGGAATACCCGCCGAGGGCGCTCACCCGCTCGGGGGGCAGCAAATCCCGGCCCCCACCGTCCCACCGCCGGACGACCTTCCCGCACCGCGCCGCCCGGCCCTCCGCCGCCGCCCGGATCCTCAGTGCGGGGGACCCAGCCCAGGCCGCACATCCCTGCGAAGGATGGGGATAACAGGACCTGGCCATCAGCACCTGGCCCTCGGGCAGTGGGCGCACACTTCTCCCTCCAGCCTGCAGCGGCGTCACTTCGACCTCTCAGACACCCTCTGTCCTGCCGACATCCCCGGCCCGGCGCCTCACGGGCCTGAGCCCTGGCGGGTCCCGCGCTCGCCTCGGTCCCCCATCCATCCTTCCTCCTCTTCTCGGTCGGGGCTCGGCTCTGGCTGCCTACCCCAGCCCTTCCTCGCTCCGGTCGCAGCCCCACCACCTTTTCCCCGAGTCTTCACCTTTCAGAAGGTAAAGAGAGCCTTTTGCCTGCGCACCCGCGCCGGTCCCGCACAGCTGCGGCGGCGGCAGCTGTGGTGGCCGCGGCAGTTCCAAGAGACGGGGAGGGGCCGCCACACTTTCCACACCCCGGCCTCCCCGCCCTTTCCCGCCCCCACCTCAGCCCCACTTCCGGGATAGGTCCCGGCGCGTCATAGGCACCGCCCTCTCGCGCTACCATTGGCTATAAGCTTCCTTAGGCCCCGCCCAGTCACGTGAAGAGCGCCCTGGCAACCCCACGTGCTGCGGATTAGTGCACTTCCGGCGTGAAGAGCACTTTATGGAGTTCGGTTGCTGAGGGTAAACTCGCCGGTAAGGAAACTTGCTCTCTCAAACTTCCAGGTGCAATTAAGTTAGGGTCCCTGTCGAACTGAACGGAAACCAAGCCACGCACTTGATGGCCCGTGCCCTCCGGTGTTGTGGTAGTTGTCATGTGACGGCTGTCAGAACTCACAAGGCGTGCGAATTCAACGAGTGTATCTCGTGGCTTTGGAGGGAACTTTGGGTTCCAACTTCTGGCCCAACTTGAAGCCCTACTTGGCGTTCCAAACCATGCTTTTTACTTGAGGAAGAGCCTGAGTGCAGTATGGTGTTACCCGGCTCCCACTGTGGGTTTCGCGGGAGACACCAGTCGCCCACTATGAGATTCCAGCGGCGGCTGCCACTGCTGATCCGCTCTCAAGGGAGAGAACTCCTGAGACACCCACGAACTAAAAAGCAGCGGTGAAATGACCTAACTCTCTCCTCACACTCCTCACATCAGAGGCTGTTACCGAGTTTTGGAGGCAAATGGTGTCTGACTCCTACTGCATTGTCCAGCAGAAAGATGTGCTGCCAAACTCAGCTCTTACATCCTCCTGGCATTGGGATTCCTTCAAGTTTGAGGTATGCCTGTACCTCATTAGGCCAGTTGGGTTGTCTTGGAATTAATAGGAGCCAGTAGTGACTTGAATAGGATTAGGACCGAGTTTCTTAAAAAGAGACGCATTCTCCTTTTCTCAGTGGTTTCACAGCCCACCAAATTCTACTACCTTGCAGAGATGGCCTTAAAACCCCAGTTTATGTGGGCCTGTGATTTTGTACTGCTGTCTCATGAAAAATTCCATTTCTCACTCTTCTATGTGACTCCATGGTTTACACAGATGTTTCACGTGTGTTGTCCAGTCAGATTTACAGTAAGCAAGTGAACACCCTAAACTGAGCTCAGCATGTAGCTAATATGTGAAAGAGCCAGATTAGGACCCTGCTTCAGGAGTCCACTCTGCTTTTCCTCACACCCCCTAACCTTTCCCTGTTATTGTTAGAAAGTTACAAATATTTAGAGTATATAAGCAGGTAGTGCAGTAAATGTTTTATGTGCATTATTCCTTTAATCTTGACTGTTACTCCTTTTTAAACCTTCAAATTTACTGTTAGAGTTTATACAAAGTGAAATTTACCCTTTTAAGTTCTGTGAGTTTTGAAAAACATGGGCAGTTTTGTAACTACCACTGTAAACCTATAAACAAGGTGCAGAATATTTCTCAAAACTTTCTTTGTGCCTCTTTGTGGTCAGTCCCCTCCCCCAACACCCAGCCCAGGCAACCATTAGCAACTATTTTGTCTGCGCTTTCAATTGTGGAAGAAGGCAGAGAAAAGTTAAATAATTTGCCCCAAATTAGACAGCTAGCAAGTCAAAGAGCCAGGATTGAACTCTAAGGAAGCTTGTCTCCACAATCACTGTTACTACCATATACTATTGCATGCTGCCTGTATACCACCATATACTGCAGTCACACAAGCTTTGGGTTTGGAATCAAATGATCCAGCTTCATGCATTCAACAAATATAGTTGATTCTAGTCAAGTTGCTGAAACACTGGATTAGTGAATATTGAACTGTTGCTACTAGAGGAAGTACACATTACATTCCTGTGAGCATCACATTTTGGTCAGCTAACATATATAATCTTGCTTTATGTGTGCTTCTGTTTGAAGACACTGTGTTTAATTGGTTCATTAACATTTAAGTCACAGCTAACAGCACTGTAATTCATGTACAAAGGAAGCTTATCTAACACGTGTGTTCTCTGTAAGGCATATCACAGCCTACATGTGCTTAGGAACACTAGAGAGCACTACAATACTATATTTGGGGACCATTTTAAACAACCAAGTCATCAACGAAAGTCACAAAAAAGCAAAAAGAAACACAAATAGACTGTGAAAACAACAGTTGTTTACAGTTTGATATCTGAAACAAGAAGGCAGAGCACTGCCTTCTTTGACCTTAGCTAGGAAAATGTGCCTGGTGAGCTGCTGTCTATGGGGTCGCACAGAGTTGGACACGACTGAAGTGACTTAGCAGCAGCAGCAGCAGGAAAATGTGTATTGACTGACTAAAATCTTCCCCTATTTTGTAAATGTCAAAAAATGAGCAAGAAAACACAGCGAAATTTTATTTTGGGGGTCACAAGTAAACTTTAGTAATGAGGTATATTCATAAATATGGAATCCATGAAAAATGAGGGTTACTTTTTATCTTAGTACACTCAGGTCTGGAATGACTGTGTTGATCAGGACAGCCTATTGTTCATTAGGTACTTGCTGTCCAGTGCAGGATACAATCTAGCAATTTTAACAGATATAATGCTGCTAAAGAAATAACTACAGGGTGCTGAAATAAAGGTCTTGGCCCTCTTTATCTGGTCTAGGTATTGTTCAGTTGAAATATAACAATCGATAAATTACTGGAAATGTCCAACCTACCAAGAATGAATCATGAAAAATCTGAACAGATCATTTAGTAGGAAGAATTATAGGTCAGTAATCAAAGGCTCCCAACGAAGAAAAGTTCGGAACCAGATGGTTCCACTGGTGCATTATAACAGACATTTA
The DNA here is from genome assembly GCF_032452875.1 of Bos javanicus. Lineage (NCBI taxonomy): Eukaryota > Metazoa > Chordata > Mammalia > Artiodactyla > Bovidae > Bos > Bos javanicus. Next base: position 96,551,023 of record NC_083868.1, on the reverse strand, counting down.
AAGAAGAATTAATTCCAATTTTTTGTAAACTCTTCCAACATGTTAAAGGTGAGTGACCGTGAACTTCCAGATGTTCAAGCTGGTTTTAGAAAAGGCAGAGGAACCAGAAATCATATTGCCAACATCCGTTGGATCATCAAAAAAGCAAGAGAATTCCAGAAAAACATCTATTTCTGCTTTATTGACTATGCCAAAGCCTTTGACTGTGTGGATCACAGGAAACTGTGGAAAATTCTGAAAGAGATGGGAATACCAGACCACCTGACCTGCCTCTTGAGAAATCTGTATGCAGGTCAGGAAGCAACAGTTAGAACTAGACATGGAACAACAGACTGGTTCCAAACTGGGAAAGGAGTACGTCAAGGCTGTATATCGTCACCCTGCTTATTTAACTCATATGCAGAGTACATCATGAGAAACGCTGGACTGGAAGAAACACAAGCTGGAATCAAGATTGCCGGGAGAAATATCAATAACCTCAGATATGCAGATGACACCACCCTTAGGGCAGAAAGTGAAGAAGAACTAAAGAGCTTCTTGATGAGAGTGACAGAGGAGAGTGAAAAAGTTGGCTTAAAGCTTAACATTCAGAAAACTAAGATCATCGCATCCGGTCCCATCACTTCATGGCAAATAGATGGGGAAACAGTGGAAACAGTGGCTGACTTTATTTTTGGGGCTCCAAAATCACTGCAGATGGTGACTGCAGCCATGAAATTAAAAGACACTTTCTCCTTGGAAGGAAAGTTATGACCTACCTAGACAGCATATTCAAAAGCAGAGACATTACTTTGTCAACAAATGTCTGTCTAGTCCAGGCTATGGTTTTTCCAGTGGTCATGTATAGATGTGAGAGTTGGACTGTGAAGAAAGCTGAGCGCCGAAGAATTGATGCTTTTGAACTGTGGTGTTGGAGAAGACTCTTGAGAGTCCCTTGGACTGCAAGGAGATCCAACCAGTCCATCCTAAAGGAGATCAGTCTTGAGTGTTCATTGGAAGGACTGATGCTGAAGCTGAAACTCCAATACTTTGGCCACCTGATGTGAAGAGCTGACACATTTGAAAAGACCCTATGCTGGGAAAGACTGAAGGCAGGAGGAGAAGGGGACGACAGAGGATGAAATGGTTGGATGGCATCACCAACTCAATGGACATGAGTTTGGATAAACTCGGGGAGTTGGTGATGGACAGGGAGGCCTGACGTGCTGCTGTTCATAGAGCCGCAAAGAGTCAGACACAACTGAGTGACTGAACTGAACTGAACTGAAAGATGAGTGATCACTTCTGGACTCACTTTATGAGGCCAGCATTACTCTATTAAGCAAAACCAGACAAAGACACTACAAGAAGGGAAAATAATAAGCATAGTGCAATATGAAAGTATTAACAACCTGAATTCACGAAGGAACAAATTAGAGGTATGGGATTAATAGATTAAAAACTACTGTATATAAAGTAGATAATTAACAAAGACATACTGTATAGCACAGGGAATTATATCTACTACCTGTAATAATCTATAATGGAGTATAATCTTCAAAAATACTGAATCACTATACTGTACACCTGAAGTTAATATTGTAAATCATCAATATTTTAATAAAAAAGGAAGTCCATTTGCAATTTCTTTGAAAAGAATAAAATTCTAGGGAATAAATTTAACCAAGGAGGTAAAAGATCTGAAAACTCTTAAGACTTTGAAATTGAAGAAGACACAGAATATATTCCATGCTTATGGACTGAAAGAAACAATGTTGTTAAAATTTCCATACTACTCAAAGCAATCTAATATTCAATGCAGTTCCTATCAAAATTCCAATGGCATTTTTTCACATAAATAAAAAAATCCTAAAATGTGTATAGAACCACAAAATATCCCAAGTAGTCAAAGTAATCTAGTGCAGGAAGAAGAATAAAGCTGGAGGCATCATGTTTCCTGATTTCAAACTATACTACACAGCTGTAGTAATCAAATAGTACGGCATTGTGCAAAAACAGGCACATAGATGAATGAATTATAAAAGTAGTCCAGAAATAAACTCATGCCTATATGGCCAACTTGATGACAAAGGAGGCAGGAATATACAATGGGGAGAGTATAGTTCTTCAATAAATAAGGTTGAGAAAATTGGATAGCCAGATGCACAAGAATGGAACTGGTCTCCTATCTTATACCGCACATAAAAATTAACTCAAAATACATTAAAGACTTGAACATAAGAACCAAAACCATAAAAAACATAGATAAGCTTCTTGACATTGATCTTGGTAATGATTTTTTTGGATCGTTCATTAAAAGCAAAAGTAGCAAAAGACAATATGAACAAGGATTACATCAAACTGAAAAGCTCCTGCATAGTAAAGCAAACCATCAACAATGTGAAAAGACAACGTATGGAATGGAAGAAAGTATTTGCAAGTCATACATCTGATAAGGTGTAAGTATCCAAAAATACATCAAGAATTCATGCAAAATTCAGGGATTTCTCTGGTGGTCCAGTGAATAAGAATCTGCCTTGCAATGCAGGGGATGTTAATTCAAGCCCTGGTTGGGGAACTAAGATTCCTCAAGCTGAGGGGCAACTAAGCCCTTGCACCCTAAATAGAATCTGTGTGCGACAGTGAAAGATCCTGCATGATGCAATGAGGATCCCATGTGCTGCAACTAAGACCTGATACAGCCATATAAATAAATAAATATTAAAAATAAGCAATTATTAGAGCTCTTGAATACAAAACTAGCCATTGTTGTTTTTAAAAAAGAATTCATGCAATTCAGTAACAAAACAAAAAAAAAAATCTGATTTTAAAATGGATGGGATATACATTTTTCCAAAGACATACAAATGGCTCACAGGTACATAAAAAGTTTCTTAACATCACTAATCATGAGGGAAATCAAAATCACGATATTATCACCTCACTCCTGTTAAAATGACCATCATCAAAAAGACTAGAGATAACAAGTGCTGGTAGGTTGTGGAGAAAAGGAAATCTTTGTGCACAGTTATGGGAACTGTAAAATGGTGCAACCGCTATGGAAAACAGCAGGGAGGTGCTTCAAAAAATTAAAAATAGAACTACCATATGATCCAGCAATCCCACTTTTGGGTATATATCGAAAAGGAATGAAAACAGGATATTGAAGAGACATCTGCACTCCCATGTTCATTGCAGTATTACTCACATAATCAAGGTATGGAAATAACTTAAGTGTTTGTCAGTGGGTGAGTGGATAAAGAAGCTGTGGTATATATTCACAATGAATACAATATTATTCAGTCATGTGAAAGAAGAAAATCCTGCCACTTTTGAAACATAGATGAACACATAGATGCTAAGTGAAATAAGCCAGGTGGAGAAAGAAAAATACTGAATTTAGATTTCATTATATGTGGAATCTTGAAAAACAAACCAGAAACATAGAGTAGAAAATTGTGGCCAGGACCTAGGGAGAAATAGGAAGAGATTAGTAAACAGGTATAAACTTTCAGCTATAAGATGAGTAAGGTATAAGGTTGTATTGTATAGCATGGTGAATCAACGCAGTGTTGTATAAGAGAGTAGAATGCCAATGTTCTCATCAAAAAAAGATAAATGTATGACGTATGACATGATGGATGTGCCAATTAACTAGATGGGAGGAATCCTTTCACAGCATGTGTTTGTGTGTGTGTGTGTGTGTACTCAGTTTTGTCTGACTCTTTGCAACCCCGTGGACTGTAGGCCACCAGGCTCCTCTGTCCATGGAATTTTCCAGAAAAGAAAATGAGTGAATTGCCATTTCCTACTGGAGGATCTTCCCCACCCAGGGATCAACCCCTGCCTCTTGTATCTCTGCATTGGCAAGCAGACTTTTTTTTTTTTTAAGCAGGGCTAAGAAGTTATTTTCATGCCCAAGCCAGCACAGACCTGGCAGACAGCAGTACCATAGGGCAAAGAGAGAGGACAGTGTCAAATGGAGCCAGGCCCAGTGCCAGTAGGGCAGCCAGGGCTAGGCCAGCAGGAGGCTCAATGCAGGGGCAACAAAGGGATGGGTGAGGTAGGCAGAAGCTGGAAGCGCCAAGGGGAGGTGCCCTAGGTGGAAGAACAGAAAGAGAGGCAGAGGGGGCAGCCAGCCAGCGAGGGCCAAACTACCATTGCATGTTGAGCACATGGGCAGAGTGCCAGGGGTGCCAGTCCTGGAGGTGGGTGTGGCATGGGCTCTGCAGCTCCAGGACATAGTTTTCCCTTGGTTTCTTCAGGTGCTCCTTATCAGGTCTTGCATGAACTCAGTGCTCGTGAGGTGGGCGAGGATGCAGAAGAAATGGGGCTGGCCTGTCCCAGACCTCGACTGCCAGTCTTCCATGTCCTCCATCAGCCACTACTTGCTAAGCAGCTGTCCATTCTGCTACAGGGCACTGTCAGCGAGCGGGGTTGCCCTGAAGGCCAGGTGTATTGTTGAGGGAAGCACTGGGTGCAAAGGTGTACTGCCTGGGCAGGGGTGGGAGTGGGGAGAGGGGGTCCATGGCGAGGGGCCAGGGCCTTCTGCTGTTTCCTCTGAGGGGACTGAGCCCTGCTGAGACCAAGGCTGAGGCTCTCCCCACAGGCGTGGATCTTGTTCTGGGCTTCCATGTGTATGAGGCCCCCTGCATTCTCACCATCAATACTCAGCACCCAGTCACCCACGGCCATGCTGGATGAGACGTTCTCACCATCAACACTCAGCACGCAGTCACCCACAGCCATGCTGGCCTGCGCAGCTTTACCTCCAGGACTGAGTGAGCCAGGTGATGGAGAAGGGCACAGTGAAGTCCTTGCCCACCTGTGGCCAGAAGCCCCAAAGTGCTGGCCCCTCCAGCACCACTTTAAAGGAATCTATGGTGCTGCTCCTGCTGGGATTGTGAAATGATTCCCAGGTGGCGCCTGTGGACAGAACTCCAAGTAATAAATTAAAAAAAATAATAAATTGAATGTCATCAATATTGAAAATATTTGTACCTTGAAGGACAACATCAAAAAAGTGAAAATAAAATCATACAAAGAAAATATTTGCGAGTCATATATTTGATAAGGGATCTGTATACAGAAATGTAAAGGTCTTACAACTCAAAAATTAACAGAAAAATAATTTTTAAAAATTGGCTAAAGATTTGAATAGATGTTTCTCCAAAGAAGATATGCAAATGGTTATTAAACACAAAAAACTTATCAACATCGTCAGTTATTAAGGAAATGCATATCAAAACTACAGTGAGACACCACTTTACACCCACTAGAATGACTGAAATGAAACACAGTAACAATTGTTGCAAGGATATAGAGAAATTGGAATCTTCATACATTGCTAGTGGGGCTGTAAAATAGCACAGCTGCTTTGGAAAAGAGTTTGGGAGTTTCTCAAAATATACAACTTAGAGACAGCATATGACCTAACAATTCTACATCTAGTTATATACTCAAAAGAATTGAAAATATTCATCCCTGCAAAAAACTTGTACATTAATGTTCATAATAGCATTATTCATCATAGTAAAAAACTAGAAAAAACTTAATTGCTCATCAGCTGATGAATGGATAAATGAAATAAGCTATTCTATATAATGGAACATTCAGCAATAAAAAGGAAGAAGTACTTATAAATAGTAAGTGTGGATTATCCTTAAAAATTATGCTACATGAAAAAAGCCAGTCGCAAAGGCTGCATGTTGAATGATTTCATTTATATGAAATGTCTAGAATAGGCAAATCCATAGAAACAGACAGTAGATTAGTGATTGCTGGGACTGGGTGGAGGAGAGAATGGGAGATTATTGCTAATGGGTACAGGGCTTATTTGGGGGTGATGAAAATGTACTGATAATAGATAATATGGTTGTACAATTCTGAATATACTAAAAATCACTGAATTGTACATTTTAAAGGGGAAATTACATGATAAGTGAATTATACCTCAGTTATGTCCAACCTAGACCGCATATTCAAAAGCAGAGACATTACTTTGCCAACAAAGGTCCATCTAGTCAAGGCTATGGTTTTTCCTGTGGTCATGTATGGATGTGAGAGTTGGACTGTGAAGAAAGCTGAGTGCCAAAGAATTGATGCTTTTGAACTGTGGTGTTGGAGAAGACTCTTGAGAGTCCCTTGGACTGCAAGGAGATCCTACCAGTCCATTCTGAAGGAGATCAGCCCTGGGATTTCTTTGGAAGGCATGACGCTAAAGCTGAAACTCCAGTACTTTGGCCACCTCATGCGAAGAGTTGACTCATTGGAAAAGACCCTGATGCTGGGAGGGATTGGGGGCAGGAGGAGAAGGGGACGACAGAGGAGGAGATGGCTGGATGGCATTACTGACTCAATGGACGTGAGTCTGAGTGAACTCCAGGAGTTGGTGATGGACAGGGAGGCCTGGCGTGTTGCGATTCATGGGGTTGCAAAGAGTCGTACACGACTGAGCGACTAAACTGAACTGAACTGAAAGCTGTTACTTAAGAAAAGATAAAAAATGAGGATTAATACTCATCTACTCAGCATAAATAATTTCACCATACTACAGTGAGTATCCTTTTGCGACCCTACGCCTTTATATGCTTTACATGAAAAACTCAATTTGTTGTCATTACTTTCCTGAATATTAATTAAAAAGAGAAAAAATCAATATAATTCACCACATTAATAGAAAAATGTTGAAAAACATACAATTATCTAAGTGGATGCAATAAAAAAGTGACAAAATTCAGTACCCATTGCTGAGAGAAACAGCAAACCAAGAATATAAAGGAACTACTTCAACCTGTGGGGTGGAGGTGGCCAAGTAATGCCATGTTCAACAGTGAAAGACTGAACATATTCTCTATTTATTTTCTATTGTGCCCCACAACAAATTGCAACAAATTTAGTGCCCTAAAATAACACTCATTTAAAAAATTACACAGTATACATCAGAAGTCCATGCCAGGGTGGCTCAGTTTTTTCTCTGGATTTTAACAGGCCAAATTCAAGTTTTCATTAGAGCTTTTTTTTTTTTTTTCTGAAGGCTCTGAGGATGAATCCACTTCTAAGTTCATTCAGGTTGTTGACAGAATTCAGTTCCATGCAGTTTTAATATTGGAGTTCTATTTCTTTGATGGTTGTCAGATGGAGATTGTGCTCAGCTTGTAGAGGTCACTTGTGTAACTTGGCTTATGGCCCCTTTCCTCCATTTTCAAAATCAGCAATGGCTAGTCAAGTCCTTCTTATGCCTTGAATCTCTTTGAAGAATTCTTCTTCATGTGTCATCTACTACACTTCTCCTTCTTTAGCATCTCTCTGACTCACTTTTCTGCCTTCTTCTTCCACTTTTAAGGGTTTATGTAATTACATTGGACCCAGCACGATAATCTTCCTAATTTAATGTTGAGCTGATTACTACCTTAATTCCATCTTTAGAGTCCCTACACAGCATACCCAGGTTGGTACAGACATACCTTGCAGATATTGTGGGTTTGATTCCAGACCACCATAATAAAGGGAATATCACAATAAAGTTAGTCACACAATTTTTTTTTGGTTTCTCAGTGTATGTAAAAGTTATATTTATACTATAATATAGTCTAATAAATGTATAGTAGCACTATGTCTTTAAAATGTATGTATCTTAATTTAAAAATGTTTTATTATTAAAAAAAAAGTCCAACCATCATCTGAACCTTCAGCAAGTCATAGTTCAGTTCAGTTCAGTTCAGTCGCTTGGTCGTGTCCAACTCTTGGCAACCCCATACACTGTGCATCAAGGTCTTTTCCAATGAGTCAGTTCTTTGCATCAGGTGGCCAAAGTATTGGAGCTTCAGCTTTAGCAACAGTCCTTCCAATGAGTATTCAGGACTGATTTCCTTTAGGACTGACTAATTTGATTTCCTTGTTGTCCAAGGGACTCTCAAGAGTCTTTCTCTAACACCACAGTTCAAAAGCATCAATTCTTCAGCACTTTCTTTATAGTCCAACTCTCACATCATACATGACTACTGGAAAAACCATAGCTTTGACTATATGGACCTAGCTTTGACTATGTGGACCTTTGTTGGTAAAGTAATTTTTATTACTGCTTTTTAGTATGCAGTCTAGGTTTGTCATAGCTTTTCTTCCAAGGAGCAAGCATCTTTTAATTTCATGGCTGCAGTCACCATCTGCAGTGATTTTGAAGCCCAAGAAATTAAGTTTGTCACTGTTTCCATTGTTCCCTATCTATTGGTCATGAAGTGATGAGACCAGATGCCATGATCTTTGTTTTTTGAATGTTGAGTTTTAAGCCAGCTTTTTCACTCTCCTCTCTAACTTTCATCAAGAGGCTCTTTAGTTCCTCTTCCCTTTCTTCCAGAAGGGTGGTGTCATTTGAATATCTGATGTTACTGATATTTCTCCTGGCAATCTTGATTCCAGCTTGTGGTTTATGCAGCCCAGCATTTCACATGATGTACTCTGCATATAAGTTAAATAAGCAAAGTAACAATATACAGCCTTGATGTACTCCTTTCCCGATTTTGAACCAGTCAGTTGTTCCATGTAATGTTCTAACTATTGCTTCCTGACCTGCATACAGATGTCTTAGGAGGCAGATAAGGTAGTCTGGTATTCCCATCTCTTTAAGAATTTTCCACAGTTTTTTGTGATCCACATAGCCAAAGGCTTTAGCATAGTCAGTGAAGCAGAAGTAGATATTTTCCTGGAATTCTCTTGCTTTTTCTATGATCCAACAGATGTTGGTAATTTGATCACTGGTTCCTCTACCTTTTTAAAATCCAGCTTGAACATTGGGGAGTTCTCAGGTTACGTACTGTTGAAGCCTAGCTTGGAAGAATTTTGAGCATTCCTTTGCTAGTGTGTGAAATGAGTGCAATTTTGCGGTAGTTTGAACATTCTTTGGCATTGCCTTTCTTGGGGATTAGGATGAAAATTCACCTTTTCCAGTCCTGTGGCCACTGCTGAGTTTTCCACATTTGCTGGCATATTGAGTGCAGCACTTTCACAGCATCATCTTTTAGGATTTGAAATAGTTCAGCTGACATTCCATCACCTCAACTAGCTTTGTTCATAGTGATGCATCCTAAGGCCCACTTGACTTCACACTCCAGGATGTCTGGCTCTAAGTGAGTGATCACACCATCATGGTTATCTGGGTCATGAAGATCTTTTTTGTATAGTTTTCTGTGTATTCTTGCCACCTCTTCTTAATATCTTCTGCTTATATTAGGTCCATACAGTTTCTGTCCTTTATTGTGCCCATCTTTGCATAAAATGTTCCCTTAGTATCTCTACTTTTCTTGAAGAGATCTCTAGTCTTTCCCATTCTATTGTTTTCTGCTATTTCTTTGCATTGATCATTTAGGAAGGCTTTCTTATCTCTCCTTGCTATGCTGGAACTCTGCATTCAGATGTATATATCTTTCCCTTTCTCTTTTGCCTTTTGCTTCTCATCTTTTCTCAATCATCATCTGAGCCTTTAGCAAGTCATAATAGTAACATCAAAGACCACTGATTACACATCACTACAACAAATATAATAATAATGAAAAAGTTTGAAATATTGAAAGAATTGCCAGACTGTGACACAGGAGGGACATGAAGTGAGCAAAAGCTGTTGGAAAAATGACACCAATAGAGTTGCTCAACACAGTGGTGCCACAAACCTTCAATTTCTAAAAAGTGCAATATCTGCAAAACGTGATGAAGTGAGGCAGAATAAGATAAGGTATGCTTGTGTTTGAATAATCAGGAGATGGGAATCATAGGGGACATTTTTAGAATTCTACCTACCAAGTCCTCTAAGAACAGGAATAAGACAAGGATTCCACTATAATTGCTTGTATTCAACATTGTATTGAAGATGCTACCCAGTGCAACAAGATAAGAAAAGTATACAGATAAGAAGTTACTTTATTTATGATGTTATGAACATCTAGTTGAAAATTCCATAGTATATAAAAGGGACTAGAATTAACAAATGAGTTTACAAGAATTGATAAATGAGGATACAAAGCCAACAGGAAAATCAGTTATATTTCTATGTTAGTGACAATTATAAATTAAATATTTTAAAAAGGAACCATTTACAATAGCATCACAAAAGTGAATACTTATTAATAAAATAGATGTAAGACCTGTATATTGAAAACTGTAAAATAATAAAAATATTCTGGAGGTAAGGTAAAGAAGACTTAAATAATTGGATACATATGTCATGTTCATGGATCAAATGACATAATATTGTTAAGTTGTTTGTACTTCCTAAATTGATCTATAAATTAAATGCAGTCCTAATAAAAACTCCAGTAGGCTTTTGTAGAGAAAGTGACAAGCTTATCCTAAATCTATATTGGAAATTCCAAGGACTTAGACTAACCAAAGTAGTTTATAAAAAGAAGAACAAAGTTCACTACCTTATTTCAAGACTTATAAAACCACAGTAAAAAATCTCAAACAACAAAAGACAGTCCATTTTTTTAAAATGGGCAAAGGACTTGAACAGACATTTCTCAAAAGACTGTACAAATGTCTGAAATACATATAAAAAGATGCTCAACCTTATTGGTCCTTAAGTAAATGCAAATCTAAACCACAATGAGATACTCTTCACTTTCACTAGAATGGCTGTAATTTGAAAAAGCAAAACAAAACAACATGTATTGTTGAGGAAATAGAGAAATTGGAATGCTTGTGCATGCTGGTGGGAATGTAAAATGCTGTAGCCACTGTGCAAAATAGTTATGTCATTTTTCAGAAAGTAAATATAGTATGATCATATGACCTGTTAATTCCACTGGTAGGCATATACCGCAAATAACTGAAAACCGATAAACAAATACTTGTATACAAATGTTTATAGCTGTACTGTGCCCAATAGCCAAAAGGTGGAAACAACCACGTCTTATTCATGGATGAATGAATAAGCAAAATGTGCTATATACATACAATGGAATATTACTCAACCATAAAAAGGAGTTGAGTATTGATACGTGCTACAACATGAATCTGGAAAATGTTATGCTATGTGAAAGAAGCAAGATACAAAGTCACATATCTATTATTCCATTTATATGAAATGTGCAGATTAAGTAAATTTGTAGAGGCAGAAAGAAGACTGATGGTTGCCAGGGCTAGAAGTAGGAGAAAAATCGGGAGAGACTGCTTATGGGTACAGAGTTTTCTTTTGGGGAGATAAAAATTATTAAATACATAGAAATATTTATAGCTGTGTGTATTATCAAGGTTGGTATACATGTATATATTTCCTTGCTCTGTCAGCTGAGAAGGCCTGCAAGTATAATGGCAATAAGCAAATCTGTTGCCCAGATCTTTGTTTATAATATCATTCTGCAATAAAAGGATCTAGGACTTCTTGGAGAAATGTCTGAGTCTACAATTAGAGCAGGAAATACACAAGATAAGCCTAGAGCATTTTGTAAGTCCAGCTTGTGAAAGTGAAAGTCGCTCAGTCATGTCAAGACTCTTTGTGACCCCATGGACTATACAGTCCATAGAGTTCTCCAGGCCAGAATACTGGAGTGGGTAGCCTTTCCCTTCTCCAGGGGATCTTCCCAACAGTGATTGAATCCAGGTCTACCCATTACAGGTGGATTCTTTACCAGCTGAGCCACCAGGGAAGCCCCCAGAATGTAAGGAAGTGCTCAAAAAACAAAACAGAACAGAACCAAAACAAAAGAAGGGGGATGAAAAGAAAAAAAACCTTACATTGTAGAACACCTTGAACGCAAAGTAAAGTCACACTGGATGATAACCCAAAGTATAAAATAAATGTTCATGAGTACATACTGATATAGGCAAGTGATTAAATTACTAAACAAATGGGAATAATAGATAAGTTATCAGCACAAAAGAATTCAAAATAATTTATGTAGCTTTTCCAGCCTTAAGGAATTGAAACATGACTCCCTGTTCCGTAAGTTTGAGCTTCATATAGTGACCTTCTTCCTAAGAGATATGGAAATGGAGAAAAAGTATCAGTGGGGAAGCCTTTCAAATGCTACATTAGCCAAATGATCAAGGTCACTAGCAACAAATGAATAGTGTTGGATTATAGCTCTAAGTATAAAAATAAATATCATGAGTCCATGGTGATATAAATAAATGATTGAATAAACAAGGAGAAAATGAATGGAGGAGAAAAGACAAGTCTCGCTTGTAGAAAAATTCCAAATAATTTATGTAGATACTCTGCCCTCAGACAGAGGGCACATAAATCCCAGCTGTGCCTGGTGACTACCTTTCAAAGAGTACAGTATAGAGAGAGGAAAAAAACCATGACTTTAGGCTGGAGAAACACGTCAACACTACATCAGCGAGGTGATCAAGGCCAATATCAACAGTGGTAAACAATATTGATGATGTGTACCTTTGATATGATGTGGAAAAAATGGCACTTTATCTCTGTAGTCTAAAGCCCCTATTAGTCTAAAGCCCTAAAGCCCATATTCCCAGTTTAATCATGAGAAACACAGCAGTAAATTCCAATAAAGGGACATTCTACAAAATACTTGACTAGTACGCCTTAAAACTGTAAGATCATTAAAATAAAGGGAGTCTGAGAAACTGTCACAGCCAAGAGGAACCCAAGGAAACAGGATACATGGAATTAATATCTTGATAGGATTCTGGAACAGAAATATACATTAGTTAAAAATAAAAACCTAAGGAAACTTGAGTAAACTATAGACTTTAGTTAATAATATCGGTTCATTAATTTTAAGAAAATACCATAAGATTTTCTTATGTAAGATGTTAATAATAAAAGAAAATGAATGAGGGAGTCTATGGAAACTCTCTTACTATATTCTCAATTTTTCTGTACATCAAAAACTTTTGTAAAAAATATGTATATGGGAAGTGGCTTATATTCCTACTAATTAAAGAAATCCTAATAATAAATGCAAACAATAAAAAAATGGGCAAATGACTTGAACAGATACTTCTCAAAAGAAAATATATGAATGCCCGGTAAGTGCATGAAGTACTTAATATGACTAATCAGCAATGAAAAGCAAAAGTAAAACCATGATGAAAAAACCACTGTAAACCCACCACAATAATGAAAATTAAAAAGACTGAAAAGACCAAATGTTAACCAGGATGTGTAACTCCTGGGATTATAAAATGGCACAACACTTTTGGAAAATTTTGACAGTTTCTTATAAAACAAAATAATTCCAATTTTAGTTACTTAACCTCCAGAATGAAAAAAAAAGTATAAAACAGCTTGAACATGAAAGCTTATTGCATTCTCACTCACAGTGGTCATGTATGGATGTGAGAGTTGGACTATAAAGAAAGCTGAGTGCCAAAGAATTGATGCTCTTGAACTGTGGTGTTGGAGAAGACTCTTGAGAGTCCCTTGGACTGCAAGGAGATCCAACCAGTCTATCCTAAAGGAGATCAGTCCTGGGTGTTCATTGGAAGGACTGATGTTGAAGCTGAAACTCCAATACTTTGGTCACCTGATGCGAAGAGCTGACTCATTTGAAAAGACCCTGATGCTGGAAGGGATTGGGGGCAGGAGGAGAAGGGGACGACAGAGGATGAGATGGCTGGATGGCATCGCTGACTTGATGGACGTGAGTCTGAGTGAACTCCAGGAGTTGGTGATGGACAGGGAGGCCTGGCATGCTGTGGTTCATGGGATTGCAAAGATTTCGACACGACTGAGCGACTGAACTGAACTGAACTGACTCGCAATAGCTAAAAACTAGAAATAATCCAAATGTCCATCAATAATTATCTTTATTGAATAAACAAGTTGTGTTTTATTTATAAAATGGAACATTAATAAGCAATAAAATGGAAAAAACTACTGATAAACCCTAGTGATATGCATGAGTTGAAAGAAGCCAGAACATTATGCTAGATGGAGAAGCCAAATATGAAATAATTCATACTGTAATGTATTTTATATGATGTTCTAGAATAGGAAAAATTAATCTATGGTGGGAAAAAATCAGAAAAATTAATTCCAAGAGAATAAAAAATTATTCTGAGAGGTATATGGATGCGGGGCATGAGAGGACTTTATTGGGTCATTTAAACGTTCTGTATCTAAACATGTGTGGATTACTTGGATGTATGCATTCATCAAAAGTCATTATATTATAAAGATATGTGCATTTCACTATAAATTTTACCTAAATAGAAAACTCTTAAGGGATAAACTTGAAGAACAAATAGAATTTTTAATTGATAATTTTAATAAATTGAACAATTATTTTTAAAGAATCCTTGAATATTCTTTCTGTGTTTAAAAAACTATCAACAGAGACTTTAGAAAGAAATTCAAAATTAGATAATTTTCTCCAGAGATTTTTGCTGAGAAGAGGTGGAAAGAAATATTATGACAGAGTCATATGTGGAGTCAAAGGAAAGTTATTTTACTTGTTTGTATATAAAGTTTCTGTTTTGAATGAATCTTAGATTTGTAGAAGTGTTACAAAGATAGTCAAGAGGTCCTATATACCCTTTACTGAGTTCTCCCTAATGTTTATATCTTACATAACCATTTTACATTTATCCAAACTAAGAAATTGACATTAGTACAATATTATTACTAAAGTAGAAATTTTGCTGAGATTTCATCAGTTTTCCCATTGATTTTTATTCTGTTCCAAGATCCAGTTCTGGATACCACCCCATTCTATTTCATTAGTCTCCTCTAGGATATAACAGCTTCTCAGTATTTCTTTGTTTTTCATGACTTAGATAGTTTTGAAGAGTACTGCTGAAGGTATTTTGTAGAAGTTATTTTGTACTATGAGTTATGTGATATTTTCTGTTCTATGTTTCCTTAGATTCTGTATTCATCCATTTGGCATCCATACTCACAGAGCCAAATGAATGGCCAAAGTTCTTTGCATTTCCCCTGTGATTCAGCCTTCATAGGTAGGCACATGAAAATCATTTTTTTTATAAACCCTCGAGCCGATCTGGGTCCATACCCACCCTCCCACAACCATCTCCTTTATTTAACTCTCATATATATACCAAGCCAGTATTTCCCCTGCCTAAAATCACCCAAGGTACTAGACGTCCTATAGGTCAGAGTGTATTGACATTATTCAAATTAGTCAATCCTAAGCTTTTCCCCCTGCTCTGCCTTGCCTTTTCCGTGGAAAACACAATGAAGATTTTGGATTGTGCTTTCTGTATTCTATTCAGTGGAAGCAAATCACTAAATCCAGCATACCCTCAAGAAGATCTATTAATGTCTACCTTTTGGTTGAAGAAATATCAAAGAATTTATGGACATATATTAAAAATGCACCACAATTATGTGAAAAACCAAAATCTGGGTGCTCGGTATGCTGTTACTACTGCAATACCTTTGTTTACATGATTGTGGACAGAACTAAGAGTATTTTTTTCCTTAAATCATGAGTTAATATTTGATATTTCTAATTCAATTGTAACATTATAGCATTTTTCCATACTTGATTTTATTTTATATGTGGATCTCTTTTACAGTGAAATCTTATTTCCTAATTTAATGAATATACTTGTTTATTTGCTTTATTCTAGAATTATGTTAAAAAGTTTCAGAATTACAATATCTATGTAATTACTAAGAATATATTAACCAAGTAAAGTTTAAGTTTTCTTTTTTAGTTCCTTTTGTCTTTAGAATATATTTCACTAAAGATGTGCAAAGTACTTGGTCAAAATCTACTTGAATCTCAATTATTTTCTCCTTTGTTATATCGGTTTGATCTATAGTTAGATTAATCTGTTTCTGTTTAGTAATGCATGTCTTAAGAATGATAGAATATCATTTTGTAATTCCCAGTGCAATAAGCTGATTCAAGTAAGGATTGTCATTGTATGTTAAAACCTCTGGCTAAAACTTTGTCAAGGTCAAGGTATTCCCATGGCCTCAAAATAACACCCCACACATGATATATTTGCAGTTACTACTTAACCAACTGATCAAACATAACAACACCAGTGATAGGACAACCTGATATTGTGTTTCCTGAAGTGATGCAATAAAAAATACACAAAGTCACTCATGAAGTATTCTTGCCAAAATGTTTAATGTGAATCTAATCATGAGGGTAATAATAAGACAAATCCAGAATGTGGGACATTCTACAAAATAACTGGTCTGGATGCTTAAAAAATGGCAATGGCATGGAAAGAAAAAAAAAAAAGCGAAGATTGTTCTAGATCAAAAGAGACCTTAGAAACATAATCAAATGCAAAACAAATCTTGTAGATTAAAAAATACAAACTTCAAAACATTTTTTATGAAATTTGAATAGCAGTAATAATATGATGATGTAAAATTATTGTTAATTTTTCAGGTAAGGTGATGGTATTGTGTGTAAGTAGAGGGTATTCTTTTTTTAGGAACTTCATGCAGAAAATTTTGAAGTGTTTCAGTGTCTATAGTTTACTATCAAATTACTTTGCAGATATATATATACACACACATATAGAAAGCACTAAAGCCAGGCGAAGCATTAACAACTGGTAAATACAGATGATCATATAGGGTGATGTAGGGGTGTTTATTTTGGTATTATTTCAACTTTCTGTATGTTTGGAATTTTTTCCAAAAAAGAAAGGTGTAATTCAGGACCGTTGGGGTAATCTGAGTTACTGTCACCAGGTGGTGCTGATGCTTTTCAAATAAAGCCAAATAGCAGGTCAATTAATTGACCTGTTTATTTAGGAAAAACTTGGATGGGAGGGATTACAGACTATAAATCCAGCTTTTAAATTTTGCCAGTATTCACTCTTGCTTGCTTTATTATGTCCTACATATATTGAACAGTCTTAGCTATAAATTTTTTTTGTCTCACTGTCTGCCTCTCTTCTGCCCTTTTCTGTTACTTACTTCTCACAAGGGCTGCTGTAATGATTCCCTATGCCAAAAGCTGCTTTGATCCACACTGCTGACACAGTGACCTTCCTGCAGCATTTCTCTCTCCTTCTTCAGCTCCCCATTTCCTTCCAAATAATTTCTACTCCTCAGCAAAGTGTTCAAGGTTGATACCAGTCTGCTTCCCCAGTGTATCTCCATTAAATTTGTCTTGTATTAACTCTACTCATGAGACACCTTGATTGCTGTCTTTTTTTTTCCAAATGAATTTTACTTACTTTGTTGCCCTTTAGTGTTTCGCTTCGTATGTCTCCATATCCAAGGTGCCCTTCTGCCCAACACTAGACCAAGTCTGATCTTATTTTCATCAGAGCTAGATTAAATGTAATTTTCTTTATGTAATCTTCCCAAGCAACCCACTCAGAAATCTTCCCACAGCACTCTCTAATTTTCTTAATGACTCATCACATTTTGTATTATGTAATAATTATGTGTGAATACTAAATTGCAAACACTTTCAAGGAAGCAGGTTGTCTTTATAGCCTCCATGTTGTGTTTAGTTCTATTGGCATTCACTCAAGGTCAGTGGAATTGAATTTCAGGATTATTCAAAGCTAGTTTACAGAAGTGGTGAAAGTGCTGACTGTGGCTGCTGCTGCTAAGTCGCTTCAGTCATGTCCGACTCTGTGTGACCCCATAGACGGCAGCCCACCAGGCTCTCCTGTCTCTGGGATTCTCCAGGCAAGAACACTGGAGTGGGTTGCCATTTCCTTCTCCAATGCATGAAAGTGAAAAGTGAAAGTGAAGTCGCTCAGTCGTGTCCAACTCTTTGCAACCCCATGGACTGCAGCCTACCAGGCTCCTCTGTCCATGGGATTTTCCAGGCAAGAGTACTGGAGTGGGGTGCCATCGCCTTCTCTGGAAAGTGCTGACTAATCACCACCAATTGCCGGGCTTACTCTGGTTTTTCATTTCACAGATACGCAATGAAGGGCCACTATAGTGAGAAAGCAACCTGGATGAAGGATGTCCATGGCTTGTCAACTACCACTAACCAAAACATTAACAAATTTGAAGGAAAATTTCCACCCAATTTGACACTTTATGTGAAAACTCTTAAACCCTCTTATGTCATTTGATGTACATTTCACTCCTAGGTAAGAACATGATAAGAATGCTCAAAGATTTGTTTGAAGAGTATTTGGAAGGACGTATTTATAAAAGATAAAAATTGGAAATAGCCTAACTAGTCAACAATACGGATGTGGTTAAACAAATTCATACAATTAATTACTGTGGAGACATTAATAATATTTAATGAACTGAGACTTCTCTAAATATTTAGAGAATAATATTTGGGGACATAGAGGTGTCTGATGTATTAAGTGGAAAAAAATTACAGAATAGTGTTGACATCATAATATCTTTTAATGGAAGGAAAAAATACATATGTATAGAAAAACTAAACATGATGGCAGAGATATTTGTAGGTTTGGGGATTATTTTTACTTTTGTTACTTTCAAAGTTTTAATGATGAGCAGCTATATTAAGAAAAAATAACAAAATGTATTTTTAGAAAATAATTATATCTCAAAAATTATTCTATTCTATACATAAAATTCAGTATACACACAGTATTCACAATACATATTGTATACATCAAATTCAGTAAGACAGGAAGGAATTTCAGTCTCTAATACTAGTCATTGGGCCTCACATAGAACCAGGGGATTGGAAGGGTCAAATGATGACACAAGGGAAGACAGTATTAGAGAAAAGGTGAGGAACCCAAAGAGGGTTAAGAAGCATGGTTACCACGCTTAGGAACAGAGGGACACAGGAGTACAAGTAGAACCGGAGAAACCAAGCGGATACCAAGACTGTAGTGTAGTAGGAAGATAACTGCGTTTAGAAATCTGGTAACAATACTTAGCATTTTTAAAATGTGTGTATATATTTATATGTTTTGTTCACCCCATGGCTTATGGGATCTTAGTTCCCCGACTTGGGATTGAACCCGTGCCCCCTGCAACGGAAGCATGAAATCTTAACCACTGGACCTCCAGGGGAGTCCCTAGATTCACCTAAGGAATTTTTAAAAGATGAGACTGTAACCATAACCAGTATCATCCCAGAACAATGTCCCCAGCAGATGTGGAAATAGGTAGGGAGCCAGGCAAAATTAATTTCTTTTCAAACTTCTCAAGTAATTCTTTAAAATAAATAACTTATTTGTGCTAGGTCTTCACTGCTGTGCTCAGGCTTTCTCCAGTTGCGGTGAGAAATGGGGGCTGCTCTCTAGTTGCCGTGCACGGGCTTCTTATAGCAGTGGCTTCTCTTGTCTTGGAGCATGGGCTCCAGGCACACGGGCTTCAATAGTTGTGGAACACATTCTTCAGTAGATGTGGCTCATGGGCTCTAGAACACAGGCTCAGTAGCTGTGGCACACAGGCTTATCTGCTCTGTGGTACGTGGAATCTTCCTGGACCAGGGATCAAACCCATGTCCCTTCACTGGCAGGTGGATTTTTACCCACTGAGCCACCAGGGATGTCCTTCTCAGGTAATTCTAATGTGCATATATGGTTCAGAGTCACTGTTTTATTATCTCAGCTAAAGCAGTTAGGCCACACTAGGCAAAAGATGCTGGTGGTTACATTGAAGAGGCACTTTGATTGGAGTTGACATTGGCAACTGGTAGCGAGGCCTCACAGCAGGTAGCAGTCCCCAGTGGCTGAGCACCATCCAAGCCACGCCACCACTGTCTGCAGTACACAGTGATTTGGGCAGTAGTGCTAAGTCACTTCAGTTGTGTCCAGCTTTTTTGCTACGCCATGGATTGTAGTCCACCAGGCTCCTCTGTCTATGAGATTCTCTAGGCAAGAATACTGGAATGGGTTGCTGTGCCCTTCTCCAGGGGATTTTCCCAACCCAGTGATTGAACCTGAGTCTCTTATGTCCCCTGCAGGGGGACAGGTAGGTTGGCAGGCAGGTTCTTTACCACTAGCACCACCTAGGAAGCCATTGGACAGTAGCAGCTGTAGATACTTTGTAAACAGCAGGCTGCCAACCACACAAGAAGGCAGTTACCCTATTCTTATTTTAAATTACAAAAAAAAAAAAAAAAAGCTTGATTTTATCACCAGAATGTCATTTTTGAAAATAGAAATGCAAATGGCCTGATGAGCTTTGTGAAAGGCTCCCAGATAAGCTAAATGGTGGCAACATGCGGAGGGTACCAATTGTCTTAACTGGTCCCAGTGGGGCAGTTCATAGGTCTGGGAAACTGTTTATGTAAAGGATCAGGAATGTGGTATGGGAGAAGCACACTTCACGATCAGGTTGCAAGAAGCATCAGTCACCTGAGAAAGTTTGTCCATCAGCTGTTGCCTGTGGAAAGAGGAGTGGATGGAGGGGAGGCGAGCAGGTTTCCGTTGGGACATCACAAGCTGCCTTTTCCACAATGGGGTCTAACTGCTACTTTGTACAACTCGGAGATGGGAAGCTTCCAGTTTCTCCAGTGGATGATCAACACTCAGGACAGCTACACACAATAATGCTGAAGTATTATTCAGAGGACCAGAATAATTTGTTTTTATTACTCAAAATACTCTTTCCTTCCTAGGAAGGGAAACTGGAGATAATATGCTCAGTTGCTCAATCATGTCCAACTCTTTGCCACCCCATGGACTGTAGCTCGCCAGGCTCCTCTGTTCATGGGGTTTCCCAAGCAAGGATACTGGAGTCGGTTGCCATGTCCTTCTCCAGGGGTGATAATAAGTGAACATTTATTAAAATGTCAGCGTGTCAAGTGCTCTACATTTTAACATTTCATTTACACTTGAAGAAGGCATGGAAATCATGCCCAAACTCACAAAACTGGTCAGTGATGAGAGAAAAATTAAAACCCTCTGGCTGATTCATGTAGATGTATGGCAAAAGCTACCACAATATTGTAAAGTAATTATCTTCCAATTAAAATAAATAAATAAAAATTTAAAAACACATCTGGCTCCAGATTGTCCTAGCCTTCCTGGGAGATTGAGCAAGCATTTAGAAGGCTGATCAGGAGTCAGATAAAAGGGAGACGAATGCTCCTGATGGAAATGTCATGAAGGCCATAAGAATATTTGCACTACACACATCTCATAAGACGGTGGATCTCTCTGGTAACCAGAATGATTTAGGTTGTCAAATACAGTGTCTCTCTCTATTTTTTTTTTCAGAGTGCTATAAAATCTTTATTTTTTTCCCCTTAACTTGCTAAAGTCTCACAGAGAAGTAAACAAATTTTAAGTTTATACTTAAGAACTCAGTGGACTTTTACAAATGTGTACACATCATATTGCCATCACCCAGATGAAGTTAAACATTATCAGCAGTGCGATAGCTTCCTTCTTGTCCCCCTAGTCAAAGCCCCACTTCATCCTCAGCCTCCATGCCAACCACTATTCTGAACGTATAGATTTGTTTTGCTTACTCTAGAACATCATGTAAATGGGCTATATAGTATGGATCCTTTGGTATTTGATGTGTCTTACCCTACGTTAGCCTGTGGAATTCATCCATGTTACTGTATGTAATTCTTAATACAAACCACATGGTCCAAGAAGATACCTATTCTATCCACAATCCCAGCCTCCAAGCAGTCAGATTACTCATATTTGATTAGACTTGCTTATTTTTAGTTATAGTGCTGTTCCAAGGACACTCCCTGTACACCCAGATTGGACCTCATATATAGCTCATATCCACATCAACTAGAAATATAGGCATGATTTCTTAGGATGGGCAGTATCTATAGAGGTTTCAGATACCCACTATGTGCTTGTCCTTATTGTTATCACTCTCAATAGTAATTTTTTTTTCCGTTCAAGTTACTGCCTTTTAGCTACCATAGCTCTCTCTTTAAAAAGAAAAAAAAAGAGCTTTGGGTTTTCTGTGTTTTGTTAATGCATTGCTATCTCTCAGTACAAACAATTTCTTTCAAGAAGGGGGTTTTTACTAAATATTGTGTTTTTCTAATGCAAAGAATTTCTGTGGCTTGTAGGGAAGTCTGGTAATGGTGATAAATGGTTCCCAGGTTATTGGTGTTTAACTCCAAGGTGTAGAGAGGTGGAGCTGTTTACCTTCTTTATGGTCCCTTGCTCATACCTGGACCACTGTTCCTATTACTCTCTATTCCTTCTCCCAGTATTGGACACTGAAGTCTAACCCTTCCCACAAAAAGATGGAACGAGGGTCAGTTTTCAGTGACTCACAGGCACATCCTCCTCTGTACATCCTTCCTCATTAAAAAATATATATTTCCTGACCATCACCCATTTCATTGACAATTGAATTCTTTGTAAGAGCCAGCAGTAGTATTATTCACCTACTACCTTGAAACTCCAATACTTTGGCCACCTGATGCGAAGAATTGACTCACTGGAAAAGACCCTGATTCTGGGAAAGATTGAGGGCAGGAGGGGAAAGGGACGACAGAGGGTGAGATGGTTGGATGGCATCACCGACTCAATGGACATGAGTTTGGGTAAACTCCAGGAGTTGGTGATGGACAGGGAGGCCTGGCATGCTGTGATTCATGGGGCTGCAAAGAGTCGGACATGACTGAGTGACTGAACTGAACTGAACTGAACCCTTTCCCTCCTCTCTTACCTTGTTTTCCTCTCTCTCTCCACTCTTTCTTTTTGTTGTTATGGCAGGGGAAAAAATTAAGAAGTTGTAATCTTGGCATGACATTTTTCAGAAATTTCTAAGTCTGATGTTATTGGAGGGGAAAAATAGAAAGACCTAAAGAGAACACTTTCAAAAACTGTTTTTGTCTAGAATTTTTGTTTATAACCGCCCCCCACGGCTGCCCCGAATCCAATTACACAGTTCTAGGTCAGGAGCAATCACTGTCTTACCCTTGTTTACTTTTTTTCATTTCTACAACCAGCACTTCTTCTTCTTCTTCTTGGTGGCACTTGTTATTATGAAGAACTTGTTATTACTTGCTTGTTTGGTTGGTTGATTTTAACCAGTTCATGGGATTGGTGCATTTGTTACAATCAGTGGAGAAAGGTAAAACCATGAATTCTTTGAATACTTTAGTCAAGTTTGGGTGATGATGGGCTATTGTGCTTTTGTTTCCACTTTGAAAATATATTTCCCAAGAGTCACCCATTACCCTTACACATGCCTACATATAGTATTTGAACTAAAGGATTGACAAAGAAAACATAATTGAGTACATGGGCAGAAGTTGTATGCATTCCTTTCTAATTATTTTATACAAGTAATTTATTTGTATTTAGCAAAAAATCAAAAGCAGGAACAAAACTTTTTATTTTTCGTTTCCTAATGTAATATATGTTTATTGTAGAAATTTAGAAAATATAGATCAATGATATAAAAAATAAAAATTCATTTCTGATTCTATTGTAGAGAAAAGCATTATTGCCATATAGGGCTATAACACATCCTTTCACAATTTTTTTTTTTTTTATGGATTGATTGAATTTTATTGTGATAAATGCAATTCTGAATAGCAAATAGCCACATATCTTATATTCCATGTTCAGAAAATCTTAACTTATAGAAAGCTGATACAAAGCCCATTTTGTTAATACATTTTCTAAAGTTCTCAAATATTCACAGCATCAGCAGTAGCATAAATTTGTAAGAGGTAAAACTGCTTAAATATCAAGTTTCTTCTAAATTACATTCTCATTGAAAGGAAAAATAGTCCATCCATAGTAGATGGAAAAAACTCCATTTTAGGAGATATCCTCCATACCCTATAATCTGGAATTATAAAAAGAGCAGTTGATACAAGAAACTGTAGACCTTTTACCAACAGAAATCCCATCTCTTTTTCTGTACTCTTGCCTAAATATTTAACATTATGTCTAGTTTTCTGATGAAATCATGTAGGAATTATTAACCATTTCTTCACTGATTACAACTTTAGTCAAGAGTCCCAAGAAAATTCATTCCACATAATATAATTTCTTTAGCTTTATATATAGTACCTAGAAATTGAGTCATATGAAATATTTATATATAAACATATTTATTTTAAAATATTATTGTATATAAGATGCAACATTAAGATTAATAATGTTTTTGAAGAAAACTGTATTGAACAACTATTGATTGTAAAATAATCTAATTTTCAGAAATGCTATATCCAAAAATTATATATATGTAAGACTCAGCAAAAGTAGCACAATATTATTTCTACTGTTAATATTTGTGAACATATATATTTCTTTTAAGAGTAGAGGAACTCTATCAGTTCTGATATTACTATATAATCATATTTGATTTCCATATATATATATATGTATACGTATATAGGTTTAGGGTAACCCTAAAAAATATGCAAACCTTCAATGAAATCCCTTTCTTGTCTGTCAGTGCTGTCTTCCAGTTCTGCAGCCCTGGCTACCTATAAAAGTCTATTGCTCTGGTACCAGGAGAGCTCTTGGAACCTGGAAAACTGCTTTAGTTGCAGGGAGAACACTGATGTCAGCCTGAAGTGCTGCTGCTGCTGCTGCTAAGTCACTTCAGTTGTGTCCTACTCTGTGCAACCCCATAGATGGCAGCCCACCAGGCTCTGCTGTCCCTGGGATTCTCCAGGCAAGAACACTGGAGTGGGTTGCCATTTCCTTCTCCAATGCATGAAGTGAAAAGTGAAAGTGAAGTCACTCAGTTGTGTCCGACTGGTAGCAACCCCATGGACTGCAGCCTACCAGGCTCCTCCCACCATGGGATTTTCCAGGCAAGAGTACTGGAGTGGGTAAAGTGCAGGAGAGGGTAAAGTATGAGAGTCTGGCTATGACCTTGACACCTGATGCATCTTTCTGCAGAAGACTGTTTTCTGGACAGCAATCTAGACCTTCTGGACAATGCTAGGTGACATTGACCAATTACAGTTAGTTGTAGTGAGCAACCTAATGAAGGTCTGATTATTCTCAACAAAGAAGGGGTGGCTATCAAGAATGGGAAAGTCCAGGAAAATAGCTAGAGATTTTATGAAGTCCAGCCTTCCATGAAGAAGTCCAGTCACCCGCCTACAGCAGCACCAGTAAGGATCATCCGTATATAGATCACACTGAAGATCAGCTGCCTTTTGGTGAAAGTCTGAAAGTGAAAGTGAAGTCGCTCAGTCGTGTCTGACTCTTTGCGACCCCATGGACTGTAGCCTACCAGGCTCCTCCCTCCATGGGATTCTCCAGGCAAAAGTACTGGAGTGGGTTGCCATTTCCTTCTCCAGGGGAATCTTCCCGACCCAGGGATGGAACCCAGGTCTCCTGAATTCCAGGCAGACGCTTTAACCTCTGAGCCACCAGGGAAGCCCAAGGGGACGCTGTGGCTGCATAGGCTGGGAAATGAATCCGGGCCTCCCACGTGGCAGGCGAGAATTCTAAATAGTACTAATTGTGGTGACCCAAGGATGAAAGAGCAGGTAAAACCAAAGAAGGTCTTGGAATGCAGGAATAGAAAAACCAGACCCTTATCGTCCTTCCCTCTCCCATGTTATAACTATTGATGGATTTCAGGTTCTCCTGAGCAGCATAACCTGTCTCCCCTCCTACCCCTTAAGAAGAAGGTGTTTGCCTTACTCTTCCCCCATCCAGGATACATGCCTCATCCAATCAGCATATGGCCCAGAAGACTGTTATCCAACTCCTTGTACCCTGGGTATAAAAGTGGACTAAGGACCCCTGTTCAAATGTTGGTTCTCCCTTGAGCTGGCCTGCCATTCTAACAGCATCTTCCACTCAAATAAACTTTATTTCCCTCTCATTCTGTCTCATTTCTGGAAGTTCTTTTCCAACCTGCACACAGACTAAGACACTAATGCCTGGTCTTGCCTGTTTGGATAAATAGTTCATAAATCAAGAAAATGAATTGAATACTGCTACTGCTGCTAAGTCGCTTCAGTCGTGTCCGACTCTGTGAGACCCCATAGAGGGCAGTCCACCAGGCTCCCCCTTCCCTGGGATTCTCCAGGCAAGAACACTGGAGTGGGTTGCCATTTCCTTCTCCAATGCATGAAAGTGAAAAGTGAAAGTGAAGTTGCTCAGTCGTGTCCGACTCCTAGGGACCCCATGGACTGCAGCCCACCAGGCTCCTCCATCCATGGGATTCTCCAGGCAAAAGTACTGGAGTGGGGTGCCATTGCCTTCTCCGATCCTTTCACAATTTTTATGTGTACTGTATGTACCATTTTGTTTCTCCTTTCCTTTCTGACATGCATGCACAAAAAATGGTTTTAATTTTTTAAAATATTTAATGTATTGAGAATATACTTCCATGCTAATCCATTAGTTTTCAGCATCATTTTTTAATAGAAGTCTAATATTCCACTGGGTGAACAGATCATAATTCAGCATCATTTTTTAATAGAAGTCTAATATTCCACTGGGTGAACAGATCATAATTTATTTAACTAATTTCCTACTGTTAAATATTTATATTCTTTCACTAGTAAGCAGCATATAATAAGCATAAAAGCATAAAAGACCCTTAACTTCTAGCATGTGTGCATCTGTCTTTTATTCCCTAGGTTTCATTCCAGGA
Organism: Bos javanicus; assembly: GCF_032452875.1. Classification (NCBI taxonomy): domain Eukaryota; kingdom Metazoa; phylum Chordata; class Mammalia; order Artiodactyla; family Bovidae; genus Bos; species Bos javanicus. The sequence continues at coordinate 96,524,613 of NC_083868.1, read as the reverse complement.
TCTAGTTCTGCAGTAAGACAGCCATTTAAATTGTAGAACAACAGAATGTTACCACTGGTTCATTATATCCTTCATTCGTTTATTTTACAAATACTACTGACTGCCTACTTTGTGCCAGGATCTGTGCAGTATACTCAGGATATGATGATGACGAAGGTACACGTAATCGTTAATCTGAGGAAGTATAGTTTCATGTGAGAGAAACACAATAAATAATCATAAAGACTTTGGACAGGTGCCATTATAGAAGTACACTCATCCAAGGAGGCTTGTAAGAGACAACTATTCCAGACTTTGAGGAAGGGTAGTTAAGGGGAAATGTTCACATTGCATGAGAATTTCCTGTGCCATATATTCTCATGCTGAGTAAAGACTTCAGATGTCATTTAGCTCAAACCTCTTTTGCTGCTGCAATTTTCCGTGTCAGCTGGTAATGCAATACACAGGGCTCTGCAGTATGATCAGTGTAGTTAGACTGCCTGAATGTGAGTCCTGGCTCTACTCATTTAGGGTCTGCACATATGATTTCAGGCATATAGTATATGATACTCAACCTACAGTGGTTCAACTTAAGATTTTTTTACTTTAACTGAAAACTGATGCAAAAGTAATAGGTGTTCAGTGGAAGCTGGACTTTGAATTTTGATCTTTTCCCAGGCTAGCAATATGTGGTATGATACTCCTTCATGATGTTGGGCAGTGGCAGTGAGTCTCAGCTCCCAGTCAATGAAGTCACAAGGGTAAACAACTAATACCCTATGTATCCTATGTTCGAACACATTTAAGATAGGCTAGGCTAAGCTGTGATGTTCAATTGGTTAAGTGTATAAAGTATTTTCAACTTATGATGTTTCCAGCTTATGATGGGTTTATTGGAATGTTACCCCACCATAAGTGGAGGAGCCTCTATGCATATAATTCATGTACACTCAATTCATGCAATGATCATGTTAATAGGAAACTCACTGTCCACCAAAGCTTTTGATTGTTAGAAAGTTATTCTTCATTATAGGCTGAAATTGGGCTCCTTTAGCTTTTACCTGGAAGATATTTCCACCTTAAAAAAATGGAGAAATTTCAGGGAGGCAACTGTTGGTTCAGTTTAATGAAGTCGATTCCAACATTTAGAGCTTTCTAACAGAAATGGACAGCTAAGGAGGGGTGATTTTCACAAGTTACAATAACCACACAGCCTCTTGATTGCAAAGAGTTCCCTGGATAAAATCCAGAATAGCAGACTTCATAGCTTATCTGTACTACAAGTGGACTCTGAAATGCATTTTGAAAGCACGTGAACACAGGCACATTAAACTTTGATTTTCTACTATAGTGAAACTTATTGGCAAACCCAACTTGATACAGATTTGCGTAAGAACATGAGCACATTATCTTGCAGTGAATTCTGCAAAGGAATTAATATTCCCACAACACTCAGATTAAACTTGGCTCTACAAGAGAGAACTGGGGATCATTCTCCTTTGTTACTATTGAATCAGTTAGTACTTGTGATGAAATTTAGATTATGACATTGGCAATCAAAACCAGCCCTCGACCAGGGACTCCTGCAATGAAGAGATATTAGAAACAAAAGAAACCATGCTGCATTTTGTTAAGCTGGTTTCCAAGGTTTAACTGAACTAAATATGCTTTTGACTGAGAGACATTCTCACCAAGGATTTCCTAGTATGAAAGGTTTATGGCAAATTTTAGGCTAATAGAAACAAGTATGCTTTGGAACAGAGTTGATGTGTGCTTATCAGTTTTGAATTGGTTTACAATTCATAAAGCCCTCAGATGGCAGAAAAGAATGACCACTCCATGAGGCACCTTGGTGAAGATAACAGGGGTAGTCGGCAGAGGTCTAAGGTAAATCAAGACTGTGAATGGAGACTGGCAGGCCCACTTCTGCTGCTGCAGTGGCCATTCAGTAACACAGAGGGGCTCACCCTCCCCTCCTGTGTAGCATTTTCATGTCCTTCAATATATAATCTGAGTTATGTAACTGAACAGCTTATTCTTTGAAGATATGACTCAAGTTGGATTATTTTTAGGGTCAAACTACTATAATTCCTAGCAATTGCATAAAGATTTACATTTGAAAATTAGAAGTAGTACAGTATATAGAAAGGGCTTCCCCTGTGGCTCAATTGGTAAAGAATCTGCCTGCAATGCAGGAGACCTGGGTTTGATCCCTGGGTGGGGAAGATCCCCTGGAAGAGGGCATGGCAACCCACTCCAGAATTCTTGCCTGGGGAATCCCCATGGACAGAGGAGCCTGGTGGGCTACAGTCCATGGGATTGCAAAGAGTCGGACATGACTGAGTGACTAAGAACACAAATAGTATAGAAAAATCATTATAATACACTCCTTTTTTCCTTTTAAAAAAAGTAGGTCCTCAACTTTTAGGTGAGTTTACCAACTTAGAAGGGGTAATTTCTTTTGGTCATTTGAATTCAAAACTACTGCCTTATCTTGCTCTTGCTTTTATTTCTCAGTTAATTTCAGCATCATCTATTCAAGCCAACCAGGCTCAAATCTGAATCTCAAAACAGTAGTGTCTCATAACTGAATCTTAAAGGATCCTCGGTCTAATCACCTGTATGCTACTTAAAGCTTTTATTTAATTTGTGATTCCCCAAGTATTTGAGTACCTACTCAGTACGAGGCACTGTACTCTTTCTACTGAGTAGTACTCATTCTAATCATTTCTGCCCAGTATGAAGCACCTCTGGAAAGAAAGGAGACAGGCAGCCATGAAATTAAAAGACTGCTGCTCCTTGGGGAAAAAAGCTATGATAAACCTAGACAGTATATTAAAAAGCAGAGATATTACTTTGCCAAAAAAGGTCTGTCTAGTCAAAGCTATGGAGAACGCACTGGCGACCCACTCCAGTACTCTTACCTGGAAACTGCCATGGACGGAGGAGCCTGGTAGGCTGCAGTCCATGGGGTCACTAAGAGTTGGACACAACTGAGAGACTTCACTTTCACTTTTCACTTTCATGCATTGGAGAAGGAAATGGCAACCCACTCCAGTGTTCTTGCCTGGAGAATCCCAGGGAAGGGGGAGCCTGGTGGACTGCCCTCTATGGGGTCGCACAGAGTCGGACACGACTGACATGACTTAGCAGCAGTCAAAGCTATGGTATTTCCAGTTGTCATGTATGGATGTGAAAGTTGGACCATAAAGAAGGCTGAGCATCAAAGAATTAATGGTTTCAAACTGTGGTGTTGGAGAAGACTCTTGATAGTCCCTTGAACTGCAAGGAGATCAAACCAGTCAATTCTAAAGGAAATCAACCCTGAATATTCATTGGAAAGACTGCTGCTGAAGCTGAAGCTCCAATACTTTGGCCACCTGATGCAAAGAGCCGACTCACTGGAAAAGACCCTGATTCTGGGAAAGATAGAAGGCAGGAGGAAAAGGGGAAGACAGAAGATGAGATAGTTGGATGGCATCACCGACTCAATGGACATGAGTTTCAGCAAGCTCCAGGAGATAGTGAAGGACAGAGAAGCCTGGCATGCTGCAGTCCATGGGGTCTCAAAGAGTCACACATGACTAAGCAACTAAACAACATATTCATAGCAAAGCACAGCCTGCACTAGTGGAAGAGACATCTAAGAACATTTTAATACGATGGAGTGAGTGCTTTGCAGAGGTCATGTAGAGGACTGGGGAAAAGAGAGGAAGGGTGTCTAGCCCAGAGGAGGCTCCAGGAAGGGGAGTTGGGCCTGCTTTCTAGAATAAGGAACACTACAACTGCATCCTGAAGGGTGAACAGGAGTGATCCAGGTGACTGGCAAGTGTGTGTCCCAGGCAGGGAAACTGGAAGGGCAAAAGTGCAGAAAGTCCATGTGTATCTCTGTGAATCTTGGTCTTCTCATCTTTAAGTGTTTACTTTATAGGAGCACTGTAAGGTATAAATGAGAAAACGTTTATAACAAACATGCAAAGTGCTCATCAAATTATTATTGTTATTATTCTCATCATCATTATTTTTATTACAACTGCTGTAATATATCAATGTAGAGATATACATAGTAACCATATAGTAACAAGATGACCTCCCCAGGCCCCAAATTCTGGCCTAACATATCTATGGTTGGAATGTTCCAATCTGAAACAATCTTAGAGCCTAAAGTTACTAGATACCTCAAGTTATAACAACTCCCCTTGCTTGACATTCCATGCTTACTAAGAACCATGTTGGATTGCCTTCCCTTAGATCCCGGTCACATGGCCAGGATCTAATAGATGGGGAAATAGATGGGGAAACAAAGGGAACAGTGAGAGACTTTATATTCTTGGGCTCCAAAATCATTGCAGACAGTGACTGTAGCCATGAAATTAAAAGACTCTTGCTCCTTGGAAGAAAAGCTATGACAAACCTAGACAGCATATAAAAAAAGCAGAGACATTACTTTGCCAACAAAGGTCCGTCTAGTCAAAGCTATGGATTTTCCAGTAGTCATGTATGGATGTGAGAATTGGGCCATAAAGAAAGCTGAGTGCCGAAGAACTGATGCTTTTGAACTGTGGTGTTGGAAAAGACTTTTGAGAGTCCCTTGGACTGCTAGGAGATCACACTAATCAATCCTAAAGGAACTCAGTCCTGAATACTCACTGGAAGGACTGATGCTGAAGCTGAAGCTCCAATACTTTGGCCATCTGATGCAAAGAACTGACTCATTGGAAAAGACCCTAATGCTGGGCAAGATCGAAGGCAGGAGAAGGGGATGACAGAAGATGAGATAGCTGGATGGCATCACTGACTGGATGAACATGAGTTTGAGCAAGCTCTGGGATCTGCCAGGAGTTGCCTGCCCATGGCCCAGAGGCTTGTAAGACATCCAAGATTGGTTTCCCTATATAGAAAATATACTTTTAGCACCCTATATGCAAAATATATACACCAAAATACACAGAAATCAGATTGATTATATTCTTTGCAGCCAAAGATGGAGAAGCTCTATACAGTCAACAAAAACAAGACCAGGAGCTGACTGTGGCTTATAGATCATGAACTTCTTATTGCCAAATTCAGACTTAAATTGAAGAAAGTAGGGAAAACCAGTAGACCATTCAGGTATGACCTAGATCAAATCCCTTATGATTATACAGTGGAAGTGAGAAATAGATTTAAGGGACTAGATCTGATAGATAGAGTGCCTGATGAACTATGGACGGAGGTTCGTGACATTGTACAGGAGACAGGGATCAAGACCATCCCCATGGAAAAGAAATGCAAAAATGCAAAATGGCTGTCTGGGGAGGCCTTACAAATAGCTGTGAAAAGAAGAGAAGCGAAAAGCAAAGGAGCAAAGGAAAGATATAAGCATCTGAATGCAGAGCTCCGAAGAGTAGCAAGGAGACATAAGAAAGCCTTCTTCAGCGATCAATGCAAAGAAATAGAGGAAAACAACAGAATGGGAAAGACTAGAGATCTCTTCAAGAAAATTAGAGATACGAAGGGGACATTTCATGCAAAGATGGGCTCGATAAAGGACAGAAATGGTATGGACCTAACAGAAGCAGAAGAGGTGGCAAGAATACACAGAAGAACTATATAAAAAAAGATCTTCCTGTCCCAGATAACCACGATGGTGTGATCACTCACCTAGAGCCAGACATCCTGGAATGTGAAGTCAAGTGGGCCTTAGAAAGCATCACTACAAACAAAGCTAGTGGAGGTGATGGAATTCCAGTTGAGCTATTTCAAATCCTGGAAGATGATGCTGTGAAAGTGCTGCACTCAATATGCCAGCAAATTTGGAAAACTCAGCAGTGGCCACAGGACTGGAAAAGGTCAGTTTTCATTCCAATCCCAAAGAAAGGCAATGCCAAAGAATGCTCAAACTACTGCACAATTGCACTCATCTCACAGGCTAGTAAAGTAATGCTCTAAATTCTCCAAGTCAGGCTTCAGCAATATGTGAACTGTGAACTTCCTAATGTTCAAGCTGGTTTTTAGAAAAGGCAGAGGAACCAGAGATCAAATTGCCGACATCTGCTGGATCATAGAAAAAGGAAGAGAGTTCCAGAAAAACATCTATTTCTGCTTTATTGACTATGCCAAAGCCTTTGACTGTGTGGATCACAATACACTGTGGAAAATTCTTCAAGAGATGGGAATACCAGACTACCTGACCTGCCTCTTGAGAAACCTATATGCAGGTCAGGAAGCAACAGTTAGAACTGGACATGGAACAACAGACTGGTTCCAAATAGGAAAAGGAGTACATCAAGGCTGTGTATTGTCACCCTGCTTATTTAACTTCTATGCAGAGTACATCACGAGAAACGCTGGACTGGAAGAAGCACAAGCTGGAATCAAGATTGCCGGGAGAAATATCAATAACCTCAGATATGCAGATGACACCACCCTTATGGCAGAAAGTGAAGAGGAACTAAAGAGCCTCTTGATGAAAGTAAAGTGGAGAGTGAAAAAGTTGGCTAAAGCTCAACATTCAGAAAACGAAGATCATGGCATCTGTTCCCATCAATTCATGGGAAATAGATGGGGAAACAGTGGAAACAGTGTCAGACTTTATTTTTTTTGAGGGAGGGGGGCTCCAAAATCAGTGCAGATGGTGACTGCAGCCATGAAATTTAAAGACGCTTACTCCTTGGAAGGAAAGTTATGACCAACCTAGATAGCATATTGAAAAGCAGAGACATTACTTTGCCAACAAAGGTCCGTCTAGTCAAGACTATGGTTTTTCCAGTGGTCATGTATGGATGTGAGAGTTGAATCGTGAAGAAAGCTGAGCGCCGAAGAATTGATGCTTTTGAACTGTGGTGTTGGAGAAGACTCTTGAGAGTCCCTTGGACTGCAAGGAGATCCAACCAGTCCATTCTGAAGGAGATCAGCCCTGGGATTTCTTTGGAAAGACTGATGCTAAAGCTGAAACTCCAGTACTTTGGCCACCTCATGCCAAGAGTTGACTCACTGGAAAAGACTCTGATGCTCGAGAGATTGGGGGCAGGAGGAGAAGGGGATGACAGAGGATGAGATGGCTGGATGGTATCACTGACTTGATGGACTGAACTCCGGGAGTTGGTGATGGACAGGGAGGCCTGGCGTGCTGCGATTCATGGGGTTGCAAAGAGTAGGACACGACTGAGCAACTGAACTGAACTGAAATGGATACAAAATATACTTATTAGACAAATAATGGAAACAGCAGATCCTATACACTGGGAGATAAAAATTAAAGAAAGTAAGCATGGGATGGAGAAAGCAAATGGAGAAATACTTAATGGGGTAGATGAAATATTGTTCTGACTTCTCCTGGATTTTCCTTGACCATGCCCTCCTGCTGAGATAGATATGCTTTTGCAAGGCAGAACTGGAGATGAGTAAATAGGAAGGTGGTTATCCACTTTTATCATCACAGCACTCCACATCACAGTTCAAGAAAATGCTAATGAAGAAAATTCTGTGAGTTTGTGGAATCAGAACCCAAATTACTTTCAGAATTTAGAAGAATCAGAGTAGGAGGACTTCTCTGGTGGTTCATCGATTAAGACTTCACATTCCCATATTGGAGGTGTGGGTTCCATACCTGGCTGGGGAGCTAAGATATCACACATGCCTCAGGGCCAAAAAGCCAAAACATAAAACAGAAGCAATATTGTAACAAATTCAATGAAGACTTTAAAAACTGGTCCACTCAAAAAAAAAAAAAAAAAATCAGGGTTAGTACAGCACCAACCACTTAATCCAATGAAACAGAAAAGCACTGATGGGATGATCTTCAAGCATTAGGAAAACAACCCCAGGGCTCCCGCTGACAGGACACTTTCCCAAAGTACTATTAGTTATAATGCATTATCAGCTAATTGCAGGCAGTGGACACCCTTTCTATCTTAACTAGAGTGCAACAGCCTTTTAGTTAGTGGGGCTTGCTCAGTCTTTGAAATTGTCTTAATCATTAGTGAACTAGTTAAACAATAACGTTAGGAGATAAAAATAATCAGCAGTGTCACTTGGGAACAAGTCTAAAGTAGAATTGGTGGCCAGAGGCTCTGGGTACAGACATTCCTGATAGTGCAGATTGATGGCTGACAATTCCAGTCAGATAGAGCCTCATCCTGGCCTCAGGGTTACACAGTATCATGAGATCATTGTTGCAGGCTCATTTCTGCTACAGTGTGACAGGTGTGTGAGACAGGAAAAGTGCTACCAAGGCATTTCTAGTCGGCTCTCAATCATTCAGAAATTGATGATGCAGTTAGCAGATTTTTGAAACTCGTGTTCCTTTTCTCTTTTTTGGGTCCATTTCACTGATTGTTAATGGCTCCACCTGGGAAGGTCTGGCAATGATGCTGAAACTCAGTCAAGCCTCTTTGACTGTTCTGGGAAAAGGTTTTGAGTGTCAGCTCAGAGACTGTGAAGAGAAGTTCAAATTGTGCTTCAGAATTACCTCTGGATTTTGTTGATTGGCATATTCCTTTTCTACTGCAAGTCACCTGTAATTAACAGAATAAACAAGGCTTAATTTGTTTGGTTTTTATTCATGTTTTGATGACTGGCCAGATGTAGAAAAAGATGGGAAAAAAATCTCTCTTCAAATAATCTGAGATAATAAGAAGACATTGCCTTTTGTTTTATCCAGCTTTTACAAAACACTAAATTTACTTTTCATAAACTTTATACATTAAAATTCACTCTATTTGATATACAGTTCTATGTTTAGACAAATATATATTTTAATAAACCACCATTGCGATCATAATAATTTGTATTATTCCTTCAACCTGAAAAAATGCTTAGAAAATGTCTTTAGAATTTCTTTTACAATAGATCCACTGGTAACAAAAATTTCTTTTGTTCCTTCTAGTTGTTGTTTTCCAAATTTGGCACTTTTCTCCATTTGCAGCTAATTGTTTTGGCTAGTGTGAAGTGGAGAAGGCAATGGCACCCCACTCCAGTACTTTTGCCTAGAAAATCCCATGGACGGAGGAGCCTGGTAGGCTGCAGTCCATGGGGTTGCTAGAGTCAGACACGACTGAGCGACTTCACTTACACTTTTCACTTTCATGCATTGGAGAAGGAAATGGCCACCCACTCCAGTGTTCTTGCCTGGAGAATCCCAGGGATGGGAAGCCTAGTGGGCTGCCGTCTATGGGGTCACACAGAGTCGGACACGACTAAAGCGACAGCAGCAGCAGCAGCAGCAGCAGCAGCAGTGTGAAGTAGGCATCTAACTTTATTTTTTCTAACTTGTTAGTATATTTTCGGGCTTCCCAGGTGGCACTAGTGGTAAAGAACTCTCCTGCCAATGCAGGATATTAAAGAGACGTGGGTTCAATCCCTGGGTTGGGAAGATCCCCTGGATGGCATGGCAACCCACTCCAGTATTCTTGCCTGGAAAACCCTATGGACAGAAGAGCCTGGAGGGCTACAGTCCATAGGGTCACAAAGAGTTGGGCAGGACTAAATCAACTCAGCACTGCACAAGCATATATTCTGTAACATTTGTCATGTTATATATAATTTCCCTGGTAGCTCAGCTGGTAAAGAATCCGTCTGCAATGCAAGAGACCCCAGTTTGATCCCTGGGTTGGGAAGATCCCCTGGAGGAGGGCATGGCAACCCACTCCAGTATTCTTGCCTGGAGAATCATGAGGTCGCAAAGAGTCAGAGATGACTGAGCAACTAAGCACAGCACGTATACTTTCCACTTGTTTGAAATACCCATTTTATCAAGTGTTAATTACTTTTATATAGTTGTGACTGCTGAGTTTTTAATTCTGTTTTGCCATAAGTCTGTGTATTTGTTGATGTTGTCATTCAGTTGCTAAGTCGTATCCAACTATTTTTGACCTCATGGACTGTAGTACACCAGGTTCCTCTATACTCCACTAACTCACAGAGTTTGCTCAGATTCATGTCCATTGACTCAGTGACCCTCTCTAACCATCTGATCCCCCGCTGCCACTTTCTCCTTTGCCTTCAATTTTTTCCAGCGTCAGAGTCTTTTCCAATGAGTCACCTCTTCACATCAAGTGGCCAAAGTATTGGAGCTTCAGCTTTAGCAACAGTCCTTCCATGAATATTCAGGGTTGATTTTCTTTAGGATTGACTGGTTTGATATCCTTACATTCCAAGAGGGAGGGAACACATGTATACCTATGGCTGATGCACATTGTTGTATGGCAGAAACCAACACAATATTGTAAAGTAATTATCCTCCAATTAAAAATAAATAAATTTAAGAGAAAAGATCACACTGCTTATAAATGCTTAAAAAAAGAGAAAAGAGTTTTCTCCAGCACCATGATTTGAAAGTATCAATTCTTTAGCTCTCAGTCTTCTTTATGATCAAACTCTCACATTGGTACATGACTACTGGAAAAGCCATAACTTTGACTATACAGATCTTTGTTGGCAAATTGATGTCTCTGCTTCTTAATATGCTGTCTAGGTTTGTCACGGCTGTTCCTCCAAGGAGCAAGTGTCTTTTAATTTCATGGCTACAGTCACTGTCCCACAGTGATTTTGGAGCCCAAGAAAAGAAAATTTGTCATCGCTTCCACTTTTTCCCCTTCTATTTGCCAGGAAGTGATGGGACTGGATGCTATGATCTTAGTCTTTTGAATGTTAAGCTTTAAGCCAGTTTTTTCACTCTCCTCTTTCACTCTCATCAAGAGGCTCTTTAGTTCCTCTTCACTTTCTGCCATTAAAGTGGTATCATCTGCATATCTGAGGTTGTTGATATTTCTTCTGGCAATCGTAATTCCAGCTTGTGATTCATTCAGCCCAGAATTTCACATGATGTGCTCAGCATATATGTTAAATAAGCAGGATGACGATATACAGTCTTGTTGTACTCCTTCCCAATTTTGAACCAGTCCGTTGTTCCATGCAAGGTTCCTGTTGCTTCTTGACCAGCATACAGGTTTCTCAGGAGACAGGTAAGGTGGTCTGGTACTCTCATCTCTTTTCCCACCGTTTGTTGTGATCGGCATAGTCAAAGGCTTTAGCATAGTCAATGAAGCAGAAGCAGATGTTTTTTGGAACTCCCTTGCTTTCTCCATGATCCAATGAATGTTGACAATTTGGTTTCTGGTTCCTCTGCCTCTTCGAAACCCAACTTATACATCTCAAAGTTCTTGGTTCACATACTGCTTGAACCTAGCCTGAAGGATTTTGAGCATAACCTTGCTAGCATGTAAAATGAGCACAATTTTACAGTAGTTTGAACATTCTTTGGCATTGCCCTTCCTTGGGACTGGAATGAAAACTGACCTTTTCCAGTCTTGTGGTCACTGCTGAGTTTTCCAAATTTGCTGACTTATTGAGTCATCTTTTAGGATTTTAAATAGCTCGGTTGGAACTCTACTACCTCCTCTAGCTTTGCCTGTAGTAATACTTCCTAAGACCCACCTGACTTCGCACTACAGGATATCCAGCTCTTGATGAGTGACCACACCATCGTGGTTATCCAAGTCATTGAGACTTTTCTGGTACAGTTCTTCTGTGTATTCTTCTGTGCCACTTCTTCTTAATCTCTTCTGTTTCTGTTAAGTCCTTGCCCTTTCTGTCCTTTACCATGCCCATCCTTGCGTGAAATCTTGATATCTCCAATTTTCTTGAAGAGATCTCTAGTCTTCCCCATTCTATTTTTTTTCCCTCTGTTTCTTTGCATTGTTCAGTTAAGAAGGCCTTCTTATCTCATGCCACAATTTTATATTGATACATTTTTAGTATTGCTGGAATTAGCAAATGAAAATATGGGCCACTCATTTAAATTTGAACTTCAAATAAACAACAAATAATTGTTCAGCATATGTATGTTTCAAACATTTCATGAGATTCCAAAATTCAGATGTAACTGATTCACCTGTATTTTTCTCAGTTCAGCTCAGTCACTCAGTTGTGTCTGACTCTATGTGACCCCATGAACTGCAGCACACCAGGCTTCTCTGTCCATCACCAACTCCCAGAGCTTGCTCAAACTTATGTCCATCAAGTCAGTGATGCCATCCAACCATCTCATCCTCTGTCATCCTCTTCTCCTCTGGCAATAATAAATTCCAGTGTCTGCCACACATACTTCCTACAGTCCTTTTTCTTTTACAGAATGTTCTATTATTTTTTTTTTTTAAGTGAAGAGTAGAATCCTTTAAGAAATTGATGGGTAGGTGCTTTCAGAAGTTCTTAGGTGTGAAAGACTACACCAGAGGGACTTCTCTTGTGGCCCAGTGGTCAAGAATCTGCCTTGCAATGCAGAGTATGAAGATTTGATCTTTGGTCGGAAAACTAAGATCCCACATGCTGCACAGCAACCAAGCCCGTGTGCCACAACTACTGAGCCAGTATGCCACAACTAGAGAGTCTGTGTGTTGCAATGAAAGATCCCACCATGACATGCAACTAAGACCCAACTTGGCCAAATAAATAAATGTTCTTTAAAAAAAAAAAAAAAAAAAAGACTGCACCAGCAAAAGTAAACAAAAATGGGCTACATTTTCTTTTTTTAAATTTATTTTATTTTTTAACTTTACAATATTGTATTGGTTCTGCCATATATCAAAATGAATCCGCCACAGGTATACATGTGTTCCCCATCCTGAACCCTCCTCCCTCCCCATACCATCCCTCTGGGTCGTCCCAGTTCACCAGCCCCTAGCATCCAGTATCGTGCATCGAACCTGGACTGGCGACTTGTTTCATATATGATATTATACATGTTTCAATACCATTCTCCCAAATCATCCCACCCTCTTCCTCTCCCACAGAGTCCAAAAGACTGTTCTATACATCAGTGTCTCTTTTGCTGTCTCGTATACAGGGTTATTGTTACCATCTTTCTAAATTCCATATATATATGCGTTAGTATACTGTATTGGTGTTTTTCTTTCTGGCTTACTTCACTTTGTATAATAGGCTCCAGTTTCATCTACCTCATTAGAACTGATTCAAATGTATTCTTTTTAATGGCTGAGTAATACTCCATTGTGTATATGTACCACAGCTTTCTTATCCATTCATCTGATGATGGACATCTAGGTTGCTTCCATGTCCTGGCTATTATAAACAGTGCTGCGATGAACATTGGGGTACACGTGTCTCTTTCACTTCTGGTTTCCTCAGTGTGTATGCCCAGCAGTGGGATTGCTGGATCATAAGGCAGTTCTATTTCAAGTTTTTTAAGGAATCTCCACACTGTTCTCCATAGTGGCTGTGCTAGTTTGCATTCCCAGCAACAGTGTAAGAGGGTTCCCTTTTCTCCACACCCTCTCCAGCATTTATTGCTTGCAGACTTTTGGATCGCAGCCATTCTGACTGGCGTGAAATGGTACCTCATAGTGGTTTTGATTTGCATTTCTCTGATAATGAGTGATGTTGAGCATCTTTTCATGTGTTTGTTAGCCATCTGTATGTCTTCTTTGGAGAAATGTCTATTTAGTTCTTTGGCCCATTTTTTGATTGGGTCATTTATTTTTCTGGAATTGAGCTGTAGGAGTTGCTTGTATATTTTTGAGATTAGTTGTTTGTCAGTTACTTCATTTGCTATTATTTTCTCCCATTTTGAAGGCTGTCTTTTCACCTTGCTTATAGTTTCCTTTGTTGTGCAGAAGCTTTTAAGTTTAATTAGGTCCCATTTGTTTATTTTTGATTTTATTTCCAATATTCTGGGAGGTGAGTCATAGAGGATCCTGCTGTGATGTATGTCGGAGAGTGTTTTGCCTATGTTTTCCTCTAGGAGTTTTATAGTTTCTGGTCTTACGTTTAGATCTTTAATCCATTTTGAGTTTATTTTTGTGTATGGTGTTAGAAAGTGTTCTAGTTTCATTCTTTTACAAGTGGTTGACCAGTTTTCCCAGCACCACTTGTTGAAGAGATTGTCTTTAATCCATTGTATATTCTTGCCTCCTTTGTCAAAGATAAGGTGTCCATAGGTGTGTGGATTTACCTCTGGGCTTTCTATTTTGTTCCATTGATCTATATTTCTGTCTTTGTGCCAGTACCATACTGTCTTGATGACTGTGGCTTTGTAGTAGAGCCTCAAGTCAGGTAGGTTGATTCCTCCAGTTCCATTCTTCTTTCTCAAGATAGCTTTGGCTATTCGAGGTTTTTTGTATTTCCATACAAATTGTGAAATTATTTGTTCTAGCTCTGTGAAGAATACCGTTGGTAGCTTGATAGGGATTGCATTGAATCTATAAATTGCTTTGGGTAGTATACTCATTTTCACTATATTGATTCTTCCAATCCATGAACATGGTATATTTCTCCATTTATTAGTGTCCTCTTTGATTTCTTTCACCCGTGTTTTATAGTTTTCTATATTTGGATCTTTAGTTTCTTTAGGTAGATATATTCCTAAGTATTTTATTCTTTTCATCGCAATGGTGAATGGAATTGCTTCCTTAATTTCTCTATTTTCTCATTATTAGTGTATAGGAATGCAAGGGATTTCTGTGTGTTGATTTTATATCCTGCAACTTTACCACACTCATTGATTAGTTCTAGTAATTTTCTGGTGGAGTCTTTAGGGTTTTCTATGTAGAGGATCATGTCATCTGCAAACAGTCAGAGTTTTACTTCTTCTTTTCCAATTTGGATTCCTTTTATTTCTTTTTCTGCTCTGATTGCTGTGGCCAAAACTTCCAAAACTATGTTGAATAGTAATGGTGAAAGTGGGCACCCTTGTCTTGTTCCTGACTTTAGGGGAAATGCTTTCAATTTTTCACCATTGAGGATAATGTTTGCTGTGGGTCTGTCATATATAGCTTTTATTATGTTGAGGTATGTTCTTTCTATTCCTGCTTTCTGGAGAGTTTTTTTATCATGAATGGATGTTGAATTTTGTCAAAGACTTTCTCTGTTTATCTATTGAGATAATCATATGGTTTTTATTTTTCAATTTGTTAATGTGGTGTATTACATGGATTGATTTGCGGATATTGAAGAATCCTTGCATCCCTGGGATAAAGCCCACTTGGTCATGGTGTATGATCTTTTTAATGTGTTGTTGGATTCTGATTGCTAGAATTTTGTTAAGGATTTTTGCATCTGTGTTCATCGTGATATTGGCCTGTAGTTTTATTTTTTTGTGGCATCTTTGCCAGGTTTTGGTATTAGGGTGATGGTGGCCTCATAGAATGAGTTTGGAAGTTTACCTTCCTCTGCAATTTTGTGGAAGAGTTTGAGTAGGATAGGTATTAGCTCTTATCTAAATTTTTGGTAGAATTCAGCTGTGAAGCCATCTGGACCTGGGCTTTTGTTTGCTGGAAGGTTTCTGATTACAGTTTCAATTTCCATGCTTGTGATGGGTCTGTTAAGATTTCTATTTCTTCCTGGTCCAGTTTTGGAAAGTTGTACTTTTCTAAGAATTTGTCCATTTCTTCCACGTTGTCCATTTTTTGGCATATAGTTGCTGATAGTAGTCTCTTATGATCCTTTGTATTTCTGTGTTGTCTGTTGTGATCTCTCCATTTTCATTTCTAATTTTATTGATTTGATTTTTCTCCCTTTGTTTCTTGATGAGTCTGGCTAATGGTTTGTCAATTTTATTTATCCTTTCAAAGAACCAGCTTTTGGCTTTGTTGATTTTTGCTATGGTCTCTTTTGTTTCTTTTGCATTTATTTCTGCCCTAATTTTTAAGATTTCTTTCCTTCTACTAACCCTGGGGTTCTTCATTTCTTCCTTTTCTAGTTGCTTTAGGTGTAGAGTTAGGTTATTTATTTGACTTTTTTCTTGTTTCTTGAGGTATGCCTGTATTGCTATGAACTTTCCCCTTAGCACTGCTTTTACAGTGTCCCACAGGTTTTGGGTTGTTGTGTTTTCATTTTCATTTGTTTCTATGCAAATTTTGATTTCTTTTTTGATTTCTTCTGTGATTTGTTGGGTTTTCAGCAGTGTGTTGTTCAGCCTCCATATGTTGGAATTTTTAATAGTTTTTCTACTGTAATTGAGATCTAATCTTACTGCATTGTGGTCAGAAAAGATGCTTGGAGTGCTTTCAATTTTTTTTTGAATTTACCAAGGCTAGCTTTATGGCCCAGGATGTGATCTATCCTGGAGAAGGTTCCGTGTGTGCTTGAGAAAAAGGTGAAATTCATTGTTTTGGGATGAAATGTCCTAAAGATATCAATTAGGTCTAACTGGTCTATTGTATCGTTTAAAGTTTGTGTTTCCTTGTTAATTTTCTGTTTAGTTGATCTATCCATAGGTGTGAGTGGGGTATTAAAGTTTCCCACTATTATTGTGTTATTGTTAATTTCTCCTTTCATACTTGTTAGCATTTGTCTTACATATTGCGGTGCTCCTATGTTGGGTGCATATATAATTGTTATATCTTCTCTTGGGTTGATCCTTTGATCATTATGTAGTGACCTTCTTTGTCTCTTTTCACAGCCTTTGTTTTAAAGTCTATTTTATCTGATATGAGTATTGCTACTCCTGCTTTCTTTTGGTCTCTATTTGCATGGAAAATCTTTTTCCAGCCCTTCACTTTCAGTCTGTATGTGTCCCCTGTTTTGAGGTGGGTCTCTTGTAGACAACATATGTAGGGGTCTTGTTTTTGTATCCATTCAGCCAGTCTTTGTCTTTTGGTTGGGGCATTCAACCCATTTACATTTAAGGTAATTATTGATAGGTATGATCCCATTGCCATATACTTTATTGTTTTGGGTTCGAATTTATCCACCCTTTTTGTGTTTCCTGTCTAGAGAATATCCTTTAGTATTTGTTGGAGAGCTGGTTTGGTGGTGCTGAATTCTCTCAGCTTTTGCTTGTCTGAGAAGATTTTGATTTCTCCTTCATATTTGAATGAGATCCTTGCTGGGTACAATAATCTGGGCTGTAGGTTATTTTCTTTCATCACTTTAAGTATGTCTTGCCATTCCCTCCTGGCTTGAAGAGTTTCTATTGAAAGATCAGCTGTTATCCTTATGGGAATTCCCTTGTGTGTTATTTGTTGTTTTTCCCTTGCTGCTTTTAGTATTTGTTCTTTGTGTTTGATCTTTGTTAATTTGATTAACATGTGTCTTGGGGTGTTTCACCTTGGGTTTATCCTGTTTGGGACTCTCTGGGTTTCTTGGACTTGAGTGATTATTTCCTCCCCCATTTTAGGGAAGTTTTCAACTATTATCTCCTCATGGTCTTTCTTTTCGTCTTCTTCTTCTGGGACTCCTATTTTCTCATGGTCTTTCTTTTCGTCTTCTTCTTCTGGGACTCCTATGATTCGAATGTTGTAGCGTTTAATATTGTCCTGGAGGTTTCTGAGATTGTTCTCATTTCTTTTAATTCGTTTTTCTTTTTTGCTCACTGATTCATTTATTTCTACCATTCTATCTTCTAATTCACTAATCCTATCTTCTGCCTCTGTTATTCTACTATTTGTTGCCTCCAGAGTGTTTTTGATCTCATTTATTGCATTATTCATTATATATTGACTCTTTTTTATTTCTTCTAGGTCCTTGTTAAACCTTTCTTGCATCTTCTCAATCCTTGTCTCCAGGCTATTTATTTGTGATTCCATTTTGATTTCAAGATTTTGGATCAATTTCACTATCATTATTCGGAATTCTTTATCAGGTAGATTCCCTATCTCTTCCTCTTTTGTTTGGTTTGGTGGGCATTTATCCTGTTCCTTTACCTGCTGGGTATTCCTCTGTCTCTTCATCTTGTTTATATTGCTGAGTTTGGGGTGTCCTTTCTGTATTCTGGCAGTTTGTGGAGTTCTCTTTATTGTGGTGTTTCCTCACTGTGTGTGGGTTTGTACAGGTGGCTTGTCAAGGTTTCTTGGTTAGGAAGCTTGTGCCGGTGTTCTGGTGGGTGGAGCTGGATTTCTTCTCTCTGGAGTGCAATGAAGTGTCCAGTAATGAGTTATGAGATGTCTATGGTTTTGTAGTAACTTTGGGCAGCCTATATATTGGAGCTCAGGGCTGTGTTCCTGTGTTGCTGGAGAATTTGCTTGGTATGTCTTGCCCTGGAACTTGTTGGCCCTTGTGTGGTGCTTGGTTTCAGAGTAGGTATGGAGGCATTTGATGAGCTCCTGTCAATTAATGTTCCCTGGAGTCAGGGTTTGGACTTACGCCTCCTGCTTCCAGTTATCGGTCTTATTTTTACAGTAGTCTCAAAACTTCTCCTTCTATACAGTATCATTGATAAAACATCTAGGTTAAAGATGAAAAGTTTCTCCACCGTGAGGGTCACCCAGAGAAGTTCACAGTGTTACGTGGAGAAGAGAAGAGGGAGGAGGGAGTTAGAGGTGACCCGAATGAGATGAGGTGGAATCAATAGAGGAGAGAGCGGGCTAGCCAGTAATCACTTCCTTATGTGCACTCCACAACTGGACTGCTCAGAGATGTTCATGGAGTTATACAGAGAAGAGAAGAGGGAGGAAGGAGACAGAGGTGGCCAGGAGGATAAAAGGGGGAAATGAAAAGGAGAGAGACAGATCCAGCCAGTAATCAGTTCCCTAAGTGTTCTCCACTGTCTGGAACACACAGAAATTCACAGAGTTGGATAGAGTAGAGAGGGGTTAGAGAGGAGACACAAGCGACCTGGTGGAGAAAAAGGAGAGTCCAAAGGGGAGAGAGCAGTCAAGCCAGTAATCTTGCTCCCAAGTGAAAAACGGGTACTGAAGATTGGGGTCTTAAAGGTACAAAATTGGTAGCAAATACCTAAAAGCAAAAATTAAAAATATAGAGTAGAGTTTGGAATTTCAAAAATACAATGTTAAAGAAAAGAAGAAGGAAAAGAAAGAGAGAAAAAGAAAGAAAAAAAAAAGTCACAAAAATTATAAAGAAAATATAGGTACAAAATTGATAACAAATACCAAAAAGCATAAATTAAAACTCTAGAGTAGAGTTTGGAATTTCAAAAATACAATGTTAAAGAAAAGAAGAAGAAAAAGAAAGAGAGAGGAAAACAAACAAACAAACAAAAACAAAGTCACAAAAATTATAAAGAAAATATAGGTACAAAATTGATAACAAATACCAAAAAGCATAAATTAAAACTCTAGAGTAGAGTTTGGAATTTCAAAAATACAATGTTAAAGAAAAGCAGAAGAGAAAGAAAGAGAGGAAAAAAAGTCACAAAAATTATAAAAAAAAATTATAGGTACAAAATTGATAACAAATACCAAAAAGCTAAAATTAAAAATAAAGAGTAGAGTTTGGAATTTAAAAAACACAATGTTAAAGAAAAGAAGGGGGAAAAAAAGAAAGAGAAAAAAAAAAACAAGGTCACAAAAATTATAAAAAATATATATATGAAGTTTGCTTTTAAAAAAATAGGGTCTTTTTTTTTTTGCAAAGTAATGGTAGGTTATAAAAGTGAAAATTAAAGGAGTAATAGAAGACTTAAAATTTTTTAAAAAATTTAAAAAAAAAAGAAAGAATGATCGTAAAAATAGTAAAAGTGTATCTAGGACTTTCTCTGGTGGTGTTGTGAGTATTGCGGGGTCAGTTCATTTTCAGCTAGTTCCTTCAGATCAGATCAGATCAGTTGCTCAGTAGCGTCCGACTCTTTGCGACTCCACGAATCGCAGCACGCCAGGCCTTCCTGTCCATCACCAACTCCCGGAGTTCACTCAGACTCACGACCATCGAGTCAGTGATGCCATCCAGCCATCTCATCCTCTGTCGTCCCCTTCTCCTCTTGCCCCCAATCCCTCCCAGCATCAGAGTCTTTTCCAAAGAGTCAACTCTTCACATGAGGTGGCCAAAGTACTAGAGTTTCAGCTTTAGCATCATTCCTTCCAAAGAAATCCCAGGACTGGTTGGATCTCCTTGCAGTCCAAGGGACTCTCAATAGTCTTCTCCAACACCACAGTTCAAAAGCATCAATTCTTCGGCGCTCAGCCTTCTTCACAGTCCAACTCTCACATCCATACATGACCACAGGAAAAACCATAGCCTTGACTAGACGAACCTTTGTTGGCAAAGTAATGTCTCTGCTTTTGAATATGCTGTCTAGGTTGGTCATAACTTTCCTTCCAAGGAGTAAGTGTCTTTTAATTTCATGTCTGCAGTCACCATCTGTAGTGATATTGGAGCCCAGAAAAATAAAGTCTGACACTGTTTCCACTGTTTCCCCATCTATTTCCCATGATGTGATGGGACCGGATGCCATGATCTTCGTTTTCTGAATGTTGAGCTTTAAGCCAACTTTTTCACTCTCCACTTTCACTTTCATCAAGAGGCTCTTTAGTTCCTCTTCACTTTCTGCCATAAGGGTGGTATCATCTGCATATCTGAGGTTATTGATATTTCTCCCGGAAATCTTGATTCCAGCTTGTGTTTCTTCCAGTCCAGCGTTTCTCATGATGTACTCTGCATAGAAGTTAAATAAACAGGGTGACAATATACAGCCTTGACAAACTCCTTTTCCTATTTGGAACCAGTCTGTTGTTCCATGTCCAGTTCTAACTGTTGCTTCCTGACCTGCGTACAAATTTCTCAAGAGGCAGATCAGGTGGTCTGGTATTCCCATCTCCTTCAGAATTTTAGAGAAACTCCTCAGGTCAGTAGGTGCCCAATATGCTACTGGAGATCAGTGGAGAAATAACTCCAGAAAGAATGAAGGGATGGAGCCAAAGCAAAAAGAATACCCAGCTGTGGATGTGACTGGTGATACAAGCAAAGTCCGATGCTGTAAAGAGCAATATTGCATAGGAACCTGGAATGTCAGGTCCATGAATCAAGGCTAGTTCCTTGGTCTGGCTTATATTTCTCAAGATCTGTAGGCCCCTTCCTATGTAGTCGGTACTAACCACAGGGTTTTAATCTATTGCCTGTCGCTTCCAAGGCGGTTCCCTCTGTTATAGTTTCTTCTGTTTGCTGGTCTCTTCAGTGTCTGATTTCCGCCCTGATACAAAGGGGGTGGTGGTGGACACTTTTTTTTTTTTTTTAGGCTCACCTGTTCAGTCGCGCTGTGGGGAGGGAAGAATGCTGCAAACAAATAACACTGGCGTGTGCTCGCAGTGCCTCAGCCACACTGTAGCCTCCCTGCCAACACTGCTCAGGCTCTAGGTTGCTCCACCGGGAACCATCCGAGGCCAGCCCTGGGCTGCTTGCACCTCCCAGGTCCAAGCCACTCAGGTTCAGGCACTCGGGTAGACCCCAAGGGCACAGACTTGTTTGGGCCTGCATTTTGTGCCCTTCCCCGGTCCGAGCAGCTCAGGTGATGAGGTGTTTGGTGAGCGCGGTTGCTGCAACTTATCGCCTCCCTACCGCTCGGTTTTCTGGGTGTGCAACCGGCACACCTTCTCAGGCAGATGTTGACCGTCCAGAACCCCAAGAGGTCTTAGTTAGCAAAGAAGCCTGCTTACAGTTTTATAGATAATGTCTCTCTGGGGCTGCGATTGCCCCCTTCCAGCTCTGGCTGCCTGTCACCAGAGGGGGGTAGTCTGCAGCCGGCTATCTCTGTTCAGTCCTTTGTTCCGTGCATGGGCCTGGTGGTGTCTTAGGTTAGGGCTGGCTTTTGACGTGGTAGCTATCCCACAGTCTGGTTTGCTAGCCCAATTTAGTTCGCTCAGATAGTGCTCGGGGCATTCAGGCCAGATCCTTACTCTAAGTGATGCAGCCCGCGCCTCCCTGCCCAGCCCCCGCTTGCTAGTGGTGGGTGCAGGCGTCTGCGCTGCTTCTCCGCTGCGGGAGTTACCATTGGGCTCGTAATCTGTGGGTTTTAATTGTTTATTTATTTTTCCTCCCTGTTATGTTGCCCTCTGTGCTTCCAAAGCTCGGCACAGACTCGACAGTGAGAGTGTTTCCTGGTGTTTGGAAACTTCTCTCTTTTTAAGACTCCCTTCCCGGGATGGAGCTCTGTCCCTCCCTCTTTTGTCTCTTTGTTTGTCTTTTATATTTTTTCCTACCTCCTTTCGAAGACAGTGGGTTGCTTTTCTGGGTGCCTGATGTCCTCTGCTGGCATTCAGAAGTTGTTTTGTGGAATATACTCGGTGTTTAAATGTTCTTTTGATGAATTTGTGGGGGAGAAAGTGGTCTCCCCGTCCTATTCCTCCACCATCTTAGCTCCTCCTACATTTTCATTCTTCAAAATAGAATATTAAAACATGTTAATTCCTCCAAGACAATTTGGTCCTGTTTCTACTTCCAGCCCTCCCTCATTGTGTCTTTTCTTTTTCTCTCCTGAAGGTAAAAGTTCCTTACCATTTGTTATAGACTGAATGTTTATGTCCCCTTAAATTCATATGTTGACATCCTAACCCCAAAGTGACTCTGCTTAGAGTTGGGGCCTCTGAGGTGGTGATAAAGGTTAAATGAGGTCATAAGGGTAAGCCCCTAATTTGATAGAGCTGATGCCCTTATAAGAAGAGGAAAAAACCACTAGAATCCTTTCTGCCTTGTGAAGAGAAGTGACCATCTGCCAGCCAGGACGAGAGCCCTCACTAGGAACCAAATCAGCTGGCACCTTAACCTTGGACTTCTTAGCTTCTAGAACTGTGGGAAATTACTGTTGTTGAACTTACACAGTCTATGGTATTTTGTTATGGCAGTCTGAGAAGACAAATACATCATTAGAGGACTAAATTATGTACATATTTCATACTGCATTTCAGTTAAAAATTTTTTTAAAAATTATTGTACCTTGCAAAATCCTATAATGTAAGCAAAATCTGTGCTATCTTTATTTTCATTTCACATTAAGAGCACATGGTTGAAACTTTAGAGGACTGTGTAAACTGCCCAAGATGACTCAGCTGATAATTCTATAGGCAGGGTTTAGCTTTAGGGTGCAATTGACTCATAGGAGTTGGTTCAGGAATCAATGATCTTCAGGATTCCTGCTCAGGGTAGGAGCTCATCTAGTACTTTCTCTGCAGAAAATGGAGAGTCAACCTTATACAAGCAACCTCAACTTTTTAACTCTTTGTCTCAAAATATCTTCATATCATTTTTCATTTAAATTTTTCTCTCACCTGTCTCCTCCTTTCTAATATCACTGCCTATAATTTTTTTTATGTTAAACTTTCCCATTCTTCGCTTATCCTCTCTCATGTGTCTTAAAATTCTTCTCTATTTCTCTTTTCCCTTAGTCTGTGAATACATTCACACATCCCCACGTTGTAATAAAGTTCTTTATTGTTGTGCAAACTGCAGACCTATTTCTCCTTTTCTTCTCACCATCTATTTCTGAAAGAAGGTTAATTCCCCCCAACATTTTTTTAGCCTATTATAAACATAATATCGGAGAAGGCGATGGCAACCCACTCCAGTACTCTTGCCTGGAGAATTCCATGGACGGAGGAGCCTGGTAGGCTACAGTCCATGGGGTCGTTAAGAGGCGGACACGACTGAGAGACTTCACTTTCATTTTTCACTTTCATGCATTGGAGAAGGAAATGGCAACCCACTCCAGTGTTCTTGCCTGGAGAATCCCAGGGACAGAGGAGCCTGTTGGGCTGCCATCTATGGGGTCGCACAGAGTCGGACATGACTGACGCGACTTAGCAAGCAAGCAAGCAAGCATAATATACATGCACAGTGAAGGAAACTTGGACCACATGCTCTCACACACATACATACAAACATACACACCCGAACACCAACCCCAACCGTAGCCCTAACCTAGCTGAAATCCTATCATCTATCCCTAAGCACTGAGTACTGTACATTCTTCTTTTTTCCTCTCTCCCTCCTCTCTCTTCTTCCCTTTCTACCACTTTCACTCTCTCAGCCTCTCTAATCTATCTAAAATATATTTGGTATATATAATCTCATCCACCTTTGTGCTGTGTAGCATTTTATCAGTTAATTCAATAGTTTAAATTAAAATATTTATTGTTATGTAATAATTTTTATTTTTATAAAGTAATGCATGTCTATAGTTTAAAGGTCAAATAATAGTACAGGCTTATATTACATATATTTGAAAAAAAAATACAGTAAGTTCTTGCCCCAGCCTTCTTCAACCATGAATTTTCTTATAGGTGAATATTTGAAAAATTTTTGTAGTTGCTGCTGTTTAGTTGCTAAGTTGTGTCTGACTCTTTTGTAACCCTGTGGATTATAGCCCACCAGGCTCCTCTGTCCATGGGATTTTCCCGGCAAGCATACTGAAGTGGCTTGCCATTTCCTCCTCCAGGGGATCTTCCCGACCCAGGGATTGAACCTGCATCTCCTGTATCTCTTGCATTGGTAGCTGGATTCCTTATCACTGAGCCACCAGGGAAGCCCCTTGAAATTTTTTTAACTGTTTCTTAAAGCTTTAATTTCCACGTTCAAGTTCATATGTTGTTTTGTTTGGGTCTCAACAGAAGCAGCTGGCCCACTGCAAAGGAGTGGTTAAAGAAGCTTAATGGAGAAACATTTTACAAAGGAGGGGGCCAAGTTAAGGAACAGCAAGGGATGGTCAAGTACCTGGGACTAGTAGTAGTAGAACTCACAGTAGTATGATGCCATTACCAACTCTGGGATTGAAAGAGGCAAGATTTGGGGGAATGATTACCAGAACTCAGTAATGAGTATAACTGGAGCTATACGGAAGCTGCGGCCGTAAGTGGAGGAATACAGTCACTGCCCAAGGAGAGGGAGGCTGGAAGCTGAAGGAAACAATAGCCTTCCTTCTCCCTCTTCTTATCCTTCCATTTGCCACCCAGGGCAGCGCATTAAGCAAACTCAACTAGAAGCCAAAGACAAGGAACCTAGATGATAGAGTCTGAAGAGACCAGCTTTCTGAGTCACAGAGCAGAGTACAACGGGTAAACATAGACTGCAGGAGCACAGGGAAAATTACCAGCACATAGCCTCATATGGATATTTTTTTGCTTTATAGATTTTGGTGGCTATGTGTCAACAACTTACTGTGTTAATTATCATTGAGCTTTTCCTCACAATTCCTCACCTTTCTTTTCCACATATCTCATTATATTATTAGAAATTTTCTTTGAAAATGAGAATTGTAACAATATTCAGTGTTTTACATAATTGTGTAAATAATTATTCACCATTGAGTTAAGTAGTGCACCAGGACACTTCTTTCCCATGTTGCTCCCTCCACACTGTCTCCCCAGGAATTCATAATTGCCTCGTATTTGCATGTGTTTAGTTTTCTATGTGTTTGGCACTGTTCTTTTTTCCAAAAGGTTCCAAAGTATTCCTCATATGGCCAAACACATCAGAGAATATTTTAGTTCTGTTTTTCCCCAGAACCTTCTTTTTCTTGCTTCAGTCTGAACTGGTTGTCTTCTAGGCTCTGGTACTTGCCGTCACCTATGACTCATGCCCTGAGACTTTTCTTCCATCCTCCCCTTTTGCTGAATTCCATGTCTTTCACACTCAGTTTTTCCTCTCTCTCTCTCTCTCTCTTTGGCACAGTACACATTCCTCTTGCTTCAGGAGAGAAGGTACAGAATAGGTAAAATTTTGAGTTTTGCATGTCTGGAAATATACTTAATTCTACTTTGACACTCAACTGATAGTACATCTGGGAACAGAATTCTAGGCTGAAAATAATTTTTCCTTTAGAATTTTGTAGGTATTTCTCCACAGCCTTTCAGCTTTCACAGCTGCTGTTCAGATATGACATGCTTTTATGAATCCTGTTTCTTTGTATGTGACCTGTCTTTACTTTCTAGATGCTTTTATATGTACTTTTTACTTGCTAGTGTTCTTAAATTTCATGATGAAAATTTAAAAATAAGAAAATGAATAATTTCATAAAAAATGGTTATGGTGAGCAACAAATTACTATGGTAATTAAATGCTACTGGATACATAGAGCATAGCAATTTTTAAATGTATATATATATTTTGAAAAGTTATATTCTTTGCAGCTATTTAAACATATGATGAAAATTTTAGATGTCAACTAAAAATTTTTAAAACCACTAACTTACAGTTTTTCCTATTCTGCCCCTTGTGCCATAACTATTTGTTTTTAAAGTTTAGCTTCTTTAAAAAAATAAAATAAAATAAAGTTTAGCTTCTTTATGAGAATTCAGGTGATTGAGGATAGGGACCATGTTTTCTAAGCTTTGTGTCTTTTACAAAACTTTAATAAAGTGTTGTGTTCATAATAGGAGCTCAATTAAATATTTACTGAATTGAAGTATTTCTATTTTCATCAAAGGGAGTCCTTCATTCCTCTTCAACTGTTCTTACCTAGTCTACCAGTTAGTTTTCCCTACTACACTGATAATGAAAACAACTGCTTGATGGAAATAACATTTGGATTTATAATGCAACTCACATATTATCTTTAATATGAGAACAGGAAAAATACTGTGAGAAGGAAATGATTATATACAGTAAACCAATACAAATTTTCTTAAATGTGGTTATTTTCTACATAAAATAAAGTAACACAATAATTAGAAATATATTTATTGACATAAAACTGCAGTGTATACACACTCTTAACTAAAACCAGTGGATTTTCATGATGATTCTTTCTAACGTGCACCCAACTGGAAAGCAGTAAAAACACCAGCAGATGGCTCAAGAGTGGTTGGCAATAAACCCTTTCTCCTCAGATCACTAATATACAATTGTAATGAAAAATTATATTTTTTCACACTTTACTCAGCACCTTTGCTTAGGACACTATAAGCACAAGATACTGTCTAACACTGCTTTGCTATGTATACAATAATAAGCTAGCAAGAAATACTTATGTACACTAGTTTATACACTTTTGTAATTATTTTTACACCTTTTTAGGTAATCTAATATTTTAAATGTTTTTAACTTTATTTCCATATTTACTTGACTGTGCCAGATCTTCACTGTAGCACACAAGATCTTCGATCTTTGTTGCGGCACACAGAATCTTTTAGTTTCGGCATGTGGGATCTAGTTCCCCCACCAGGGATGGAACCTAGGCCCCTGCACTGGGAGCGCAGAGTCAGCCTCTGGACCACCAGAGAAGTCCTCATTTTTGCAGTTTTTGCATCTTATCAAGAAGGCTTGGCCTTGTCCTGTGATTTAATCCTGTTGTTACATTTATATATGACACAAAGCATTTCAGTTTGTACTTAGCATTATCCAAAGAAATAATACTACATATAGGCCTCTTAAAAATAACTTAGGCAAAAGCAAATTTAAAAAATACAAGAAAAACTCTTATACCCTACTTAGAAATATCAAGTATGGGTTTAAGTATTTAGACAGCTTAATATTCCCCCTAATTCTTACAATTCCCTTGTCATTATGGGGTTGTTGCTGGAAGTAAGAAAATATTATATTGTGTTTATAAAACTTTTTTTTATTCAAAAGAAAAAAATTGGAACTATCTTATATATGATAGCTCTGTGTCCTAACAGTATTGTCATGAATACTAACTTTAGGTAACATTTATTGAGTGCCCTCTCTGTACCAGGCACTCTGCTTAGCACTTTATGTTTAATCCTCACAGCTCTCTGAGGTAGGTATATTATTGAGTGCATTTTATTTACAAAGTGCTATACACTGAGGTGATGAAAGGCAAGAAATGCAGGTGATCTTCCTGAACTCCTCAATAGACTGAGCTCCTTGAGGTGAGGCATTCTTTTACTGTGTCTCAGAGTGCATGACAGTGCTGATCCTGTAGAAGGGAGCGTGGAAGAGGAAGTGAGAGGAGATCCCTGCATTGGTGTCAGGACAGTGGACAATACTAGATGTAGCAGATGAACGGCTGGATCATGCTCCAAGCAAGTTAAGAGAAGATCACATTTGTAAGGATGTTTGACTATGAAAACGACTCCACAGAAATGATAGTGTACTATGAAAATTAACCATTCAAACTCACATCTAATTTCCCTGGGATTAAATCCAATTAATTAGCGTCAATCTTATTATATATTATGATGAATATTGCTGAGAACCTAGCAGTTTTTATTATGTTAAGCTAGTTCCTTTGTTTTAGTATGAAGCTTTAACCACTTATTTCATCTGAATGTTTCTTTTCAACTCACTAGTATCTTTGCAAGGAAAAAATTATGAAAGGGAAACAATACATGCTATTTACATTTCTCTGAGGCAGAAAACTTCAGGGTCTGAATTTTGAGTATTTGCGGTCAGTCAGAAAAATTAATCAAAACTTAAAAGGGGTCTTGTGGGTTCTTTATTTAAACTCTTACTTGTTCAGTCACTAAGTCGTGTCCAACTCTTTGCGATCCCACAGACTATAGCCAACCAGGCTCCTCTGTCCATGGGGTTCTCTAGGCAAGAATACTGGAGGGGAAGCTATTTCTTTCTCTAGGGGATCTTCCTGACTCAGGGATTGAACTAGCATCTCCTGCACTGGCAGGTAGATTCTTTACCACTGAGTCATCAGGGAAATCCTAAACACTTACTGCTGCTGCTGCTGCTAAGTCACTTCAGTCGTGTCCGACTCTGTGCGACCCCATAGACGGCAGCCCACCAGGCTCCCCTGTCCCTGGGATTCTCCAGGCAAAAACACTGGAGTGGGTTGCCATTTCCACTTTATTCTAAATGAGATCAGGAATAGTGATTTGAATAAATCACATTCATCACCTATAAATATGTTAAATTTCTTTACTGGTGCAACTTTGGGCTTCTCAAAGGCCACCAGCATCCTGAAGAAGACAGGAGCTACGGGATGAGCCATTTTCCTGCTTCTGCCCGACTCCAAGTCCCTGCTTTTATTTTTTTTTTTAACTGAGTTCACAGTTTAGAAAAAAAGGTCTACCAAACTATTTAAGCTCACTTGGTATCCTGGAACAGCTAAGGGGACATAGTTGATCCCAAACTGGCTGAAAAGAAACAAAAATCAAAGTGAGAAGAAATAATTTCATGTTGCTTGGAATGTCAAATTACATAAAGGTAAACAACTTTGGTCAAAGAAAAAAAAGAAAAAAAAAAAACCCTCAAGTGTTCAGTATTTTTTTTTCCCACTCTTAAACAGGAACTTTTAAAAAGAGAAAGTGCCTTTCTCTTCCATACATTAAAGCAAATGTAAAAAGGATTGATTCAGTGCTCTATTTTGTGAGGAAAAGAGCCTGGAGATATTTCAGCTCCCTGCTAAGCCTTTGGTATCCTTCAGAACTCTATTTCCATAGTTGCAAAATTGACTGAGTGAAAGTCTGTTTAATCATCTGTGTATTTCCAATTTGTCTACATAGGTAAAAGCACTTAGTGCTTGGCACATAAGTAGTATACAATAATGTTAGTAATCATAATAGAACAGCTTAGATAGCTCCATATACTGCCAGGGCGAAAAAGGAAACACCAAAAAGAATGATTGCTTTGTGTTTGGGAACTCAGTCTTTCCAGGAAAATTAAATAAGGATTTTGATCAAGGCTGAAATTCAATGTTTTTGAATTTTCAGGAACTCACCCTCAGGATCTTCCAACCCTACCTTTTCAACCTATTATTAAAACATAATAGTTCAGAAAATATTTTTTAACAAACAGAACAATCTTTTGCTTCCAATTTCCAGCGTTAGACTGCTGTATCTTATTTGAAGTTTGAGGAGATAAACAAATGTTTGATTTATCACTGTTTGAGTGTATTTTATAAGACAACTCAGAAAACCAGGCTGTGGTTAATAAAAAAGCAAAACAAAAATATAGCTTAAAGGATTGAACCAGCAAGGAATTAGCACAAGTTTATGATAGTTGTTATTATTAACTGGTAACCCGTGCTAAATGACCAAGCCGTTTAGTGTTTAATTTTACAAAAACCATTTGGTCATCAAAGTAACAAAAAAAAAATTTTTTTGGTACTAAATGTATTTGCCAGTTAGTGTAACAAAATGAGCTAGATTTTTTGGTTTTCTTATAGTCTTACCACCCAACATAGATTCTCTAAGTTAAAAGAAAAAAATACTTTTTTGTAATATTTGATGATACTTCTGATCAGAGCCTATAAAGTCTCTATAAAAAATAAAACAATACTTCAAGATACAGATATAAAATTCTCAAAAAAAGTGTCATTAAAAAACACTGCTTTCTTCCTGTTATTGTTCATGTCAAAAAGCAGGTTATCTTTACATGGTTTCTGTAGGTCCGAGGAATTCCATTTCTACAGCAGCTTTTGGCGTTTCAGCTGAACCCCTCTTCTTTCGGAACTCTGCTGCGATTTCCTCAAAGGATTTTCCTTTGGTTTCTGGAACTTTAAAAAATGTGAACAGAATAAAGGCCAAGACCACACCAGCAAAAAGGAAAAACACATAAGGTCCACAGAAGTCCTGCAGAGAAGAAACAGAGTCCCAATTAGCAGCTGTTAAACCTTATCTTCTGTTCAGTAAGTTTGCACAGAACTAGGCTGCTTACCGCAATGTACTGGAAACACAGAGCTATAATGAAATTGCCTGTCCAGTTGCTGAACGCAGCTATTGCTAAAGCAGCAGGGCGTGGTCCTTGACTGAAAAACTCAGCCACCATGAACCAGGGGATGGGGCCTGGCCCAATTTCAAAAAAAGACACAAAGAGGAAGATGGCTGTCATGCTCACGTAATTCATCCAAGGGAATTTACTCTGAGGAGAAAAGAAAAACAAAATAAAAGTGGAACTGGGATCACTGACTACTTCTTCCTGTAGCTAAGTCCTTGTTGAGTTCAGAGGGGACATAGCATTCTTCCTGATGTGCTATGGGAATCCCTGGTGGCTCAGAGGTTAAAGCGTCTGCCTGCAATGCGGGAGACCCAGGTTCCATCCCTGAGCTGGGAAGATCCCCTGGAGAAGGAAATGGCAACCCACTCCAGTATTCTTGCCTGGAGAATCCCATGGACAGAAGAGCCTGGTAGGCTGCAGTCCACGGGGTCGCAAAGAGTCGGACACGGCTGAGCTACTTCACTTTCACTGATGTGCTTATGTTCAATTAAGTGTAAGTTATTCCAGTTGTTCAGTTCAGTTCAGTCGCTCAGTCGTGTCCGACTCTGCGACCCCATGAATCGCAGCACGCCAGGCCTCCCTGTCCATCACCAACTCCCGGAGTTCACCCAAACTCATGTCCATTGAGTTGGTGATGCCATCCAGCCATCTCATACTCTATCGTCCCTTTCTCCTCCTGCCCCCAATCCCTCCCAGCATCAGGGTCTTTTCCAATGAGTCATAGATGAGTTGTTTTTTTTTTTTTCTAGTCTGAGTCATCCTTAAATCTTTTGAGCTATAAGAAATTCTGTGGATTCGGATTTTCTCTGCCTCCTAGTCACTCTTCCTGTGGAAGAAGCAAAGCAAGGATCCAGTGACCTCTGCTTCTACTCATACCAAGCTCGGTAGATAGGATGTGGGACACCCTGTAAAGTGGTAGAAAGGTCTAGGTACTTGTTCAAGGTCACACAAGCAGCCAAGTGGCAGAGCCAGGATTGAAACCTGGTTATTATACACCCTGCATCTCTGGGTGACAAGCACCATTCACTTGCTGATTTTCAGTCTTTAAACCCTGAAGCTAATTCTTTTTCTTTACATTTCTCTTTTGTTTTATATGCTGTTCCTCTTGCTTTATTTTGTTAAGTAAGTCTCAGATGTTTAACTTGGGGCTCAGAAATGCTATCACTGGGTACCCAAAAATCTCAGTGCAGACACCAGACTTACCAGGAGCACAAGTCCCACCGACATGAAGATGGCACAAACAAACATCCCACTCATTCCAATTAGGAACAGAGAGCGTCGCCCTGCCTTCTCCACAAGGAACACCTAGGAAAGTTTTAAAACATGTGGCTTTATACGTAAATAGTTTTTACTGCCGAGGAGATCTTTTAAATTTATACAGCTGAGAAGAAGCCGTTCTATTATCTCATTTTGCAGATGTGGAATTAAGGAGGGAAGTGACTCTTGCCCAGAAAGGTGGAACTGGTCTCAGTGACCAGAGATGATTAACAGATGCTATCTTCCTTTTGTCACGTTGATTTGAACAGGTCATTCCAGAGAAAGAACTATAGCATTATTACCACCTGATGTTTATCACTTTGGGTGCAATAGTTAGAGACTGGACATCTTGGATGTCCAGTATTTCCTCTCCCCTTAAAATATGAAGGGTCTACATAAAAATGACATTAATTTCTCTTATGATAATTATCCTGTTATAATTAAAAGCGTTTGAGCACTGCAGACTTCTGAAACAGTGCAATTATTGATGTGTCAACTGTCATCATCCAACTTCCTTACTGCAAACAAAGTCAAATTGTGACCACTCAGGGGGAAAATACAGAATTTGATCATCTCACTAAAGAGTCAGGTCTGTATTTTTTTTGGTGAGCCTGAAAGTACTTGGTCTTGGTAATGAACTATCCACTTGAAAAGATAAGACTTTAAAGCAAAAGGTTAAATTGCTTTTTTATCCTATTTTAGGAGACTTGGCATCAATTCCTTTGGGTCGGGATCTTTGCACTAATGTTTAAGATTTACAATTAGCAAGGACCAGAGTTTGCTGAATAGACTCTGGCTTGATCCTTGCCAAGGTTGGTGAGTCAAACACACACAAAAATTACCTGTCATAATTTCTCACTTGGCTGTTCTCATAAATCTATCAGTAAATCAATAGCAATCCAATACTCTTAGTGCAGTGAGCTTTGGCTCTGAAAATATCTGAGAAACATTTCTTTTCACTCACAGTGAAAAAAACCCCTTTTTCTCAGGCTTTCAGATTACTTCAGAGTGGTAAGCAAGGAACCCATATTTAATTGTTGAGAATGAAGTGGGAAAAACAAAACTTTCTCTAGTTCATAAATTTCTCTCTCTATATTTTGACTCTCTCTATATTATGACTTTTAAAGTTGATTTGATGACACCATGTCAAGCCGCCAAGGAAACTGGAGCATTTCTTCAGCAAAAAGGGCTTTCACTACATCCGTTTCTTCTATTTCTGGACAACTATTACTGATAGGATTATAAATTCTAAAACTGCATGCCTTGAAAATTGAGTCAGACTCCCTTGGGGCCAGGTGAGCACAGACACAGGGTGAGACTTGGTCAGGTCTTAGAGACCTGGATGCCTGACCTTAACTTCCATTTTCCCCACAGACAGTGTGCAGCACTCAGACCCTCGATGCCTACTTGGAGGCCTCTTTCTCCTCTAGACCCATGCTGTCTTTCCGTTGGCTTCATATTTCTTTCTGTTTTGTTTTCTCACTCAAGATTACAGGTTTCCATCTACTGGATCATTAGTATAAAAGAAAATACAAAATATGGAACATCATTCAGCATCGAGTTTAGAAAGTCTCTCTCTCCAAATACTCATTCAGGAAAAAAAAAAGGATTATATTCCCTCCGAATTGTTGAAACATTACTATGTTATCAGTACATATTCCTATTTGCACATCTTTATTTGAATGGATACACGGAATTCGGTAACATTGCCTGATTTTGGCAACAGAATCTGGATGATTGAGAGGTATCCTTTTTGTATTTTTTTGAACTTTAAAACTTTTCAAAAACAAATATAATTAAAAGTGTTAAATATTACTTGTAGTCCTGGAGGGTTCATTAGACGGCTGATTAGAGTTTTAAAATTATGTCACTCCTGCAAAAATGTTCACAGAATAAAAGGATGAGTTCTAAAAAGGTATATTCAAAATAATCAGGACACTATTTTTGGAAAAACTCCTCCCACTCCATGGAGTTGGTGGGGTTGGATGGGTGGACAACAATGGAATTTTACAGTAGTTTTTTTAGGCATTCTTACAGTTTGGATTGCCCTGATCTTGATAACTTGATTCTTCACACAGCAAATCCTGTTACACATAAAATATTTTAATCACAATCTCTATATGAGAAAAATATGTTGAAGTGAGATTTGCAAAAATATTATCTCAGGAGACAAAAGAATGCAAATAGGATTCCATCCCAGTACCAATCCTTTATTGACTTTAGAGTAGCCTTTTGGATTGAACAAGCATTAACTCTAAAGGCATAAGCACTGGTGTTCCCTTATTATCTGTTCTTCCTTCTCTTTCCAAGGTCCAGTTCTGTTTAATGTGGTCTGGACAAACTTGCCTTTTGATCTAGGTAGCAAGGCTGTAATTATTGACCACTCTAGGTAATAGTTAAAAGTCCATGTGCAGAGAATGAAAAACAAGTGATCCCATAAACTGTAGCCTGCCAGGCTCTTCTATCCGTGGGATTTTCCAGGCAAGAATACTGGAGCAGGTTGCCATTTCCTTCTCCAGGGGAACTTCCCGATCCAGGAATTGAATCCAGATCTCCTGTACTGCAGGCAGATGCTTTTCTAACTGAGCTATATGAGAAGCCTCAGAGCTGCCTGGAAGCTCTGTCCAATGGCCTAACATCATAAGAATCTGCTCAATCAGTTTAATTTTGCTAGAGGCTTAGATATTTAATCAAGAGGACAATGTTTATTTAAAAAATGTTTTTTTTTTCCCCTAAGATATCAGGATAAAAAATTTCAACCATGGAAGGATGGAATCTAGGTGGAAGATCCAGTACTGACAGAAATGACAAGCTGTTTGCTAATATCAGGGGCTTCCCAGGTGGTGCTTCCCAGGGTGCTTCTCTGCTTCCCTGGTGGCTCAGACAGTAAAGAATCTGCCCTGGATCCAGAAGATCTCCCAGAGAAGGGAATGGCAATTTGCTCCAGTATTCTTGCCTGGAGAATCCCATGGACAACAGTACATGGGGTCGCAAAGAGTCGGACATGACTGAATGACTAACACTTTCACACTTCCTTTCCCAGATGGTGCAGTGGTAAAGAATCTGCTGCCAATGCAGGAGACGCAAGAGGGTTCGATCCCTGAGTCGGGAAGATTCCCCTGGAGTAGGAAATGGCAACCCACTCCAGTGTTCTTGCCTGGAAAATCCCAGAGGAGCCTGGTGGGCTATAGTCTGTGGGGTTGCAAAGAGTCAGACACAGCTGAGCATGCATATACACATTTGCTAATATTAAGGGACTTAAGTACAGAAGAAAGGAGAAAAAGCCTAGGTATTTACACAAAAATACCAAGTGTCTTGTCCCCAAGTGAGTTCCTGATTCACAAGTGAGTGACAAATGACATATTTGGGAGATAGGGAGAACCATTGATCCATGTGTTCAGTTATGCCTAATCTCACTACAATGGTTGGTTATTCACATCAAGGACTCTTCCTGTGACTCACATAGTTCTATCTACATATCCAGTACATGTGGACAATAAATCACAGGTTGCTTTTACATGTTACAAGGGTTTTTTTCACTCCTATTTCTGGACTGAGGAACAAGCAGAATATTTATCTAGAGTATTTCACTTACAGAGACAGCAGTGAAAACTGTGTTGACAGCACCAACTCCAATGGTTGCATAAACAGGTTGGCTGATTCCAGCTGTCTGGAAAATGCTGGTTGAGTAGTAAAATATCTGAAAGATGAGAATAGTTTAGCTTTAATCAAGAAGCCTAGTGCTAAGGCTTTAATGCAAGAATTATTTTAGGTTGTTTATTTTTTGAGTGTTTCAATGGAACCAGAGTTCCGAGAGATCTCAAAAGGTTTTATCATCCCTCTTCTTCCAGAAAAGGAGAAATCACAATCTTCCTTTAGTGTGTAAAACTTCCAATCATTTAAAATCTCCTTATATTCAGCTGAAAACTCTACATCTGCATCTAACTTTTTTCAGTTTTAAAACTTTTTCTTAAAGTTAAAACACATGCAAAAAGGTACATATACCCTTTAAGTGTACAGCTCAATTAATTTGCACAAACTAAACACACCTGTATCAGTTCAGTTCAGTCACTCAGTCATGTCCGACTCTGCGACCCCATGAACCACAGCACACCAGGCCTCTCTGTCCATAACCAACTCCTGGAGTCCACCCAAACCCATGTCCATTGTGTCGGTGATGCCATCCAACCATCTCATCCTCTGTTGTCCCCTTCTCCTCCTGCCCCCAATCTTTCCCAGCATCAAGGTTTTTTCAAATGAGCCTGCTCTTTGCATCAGGTGGCCAAAGTATTGGAGTTTCAGCTTCAACATCAGTCCCTCCACATCCAGGATTGATCTCCTTTAGGATGGACTGGTTGGATCTCCTTGCAGTCCAAGGGACTCTCAAGAGTCTTCTCCAACACCCCTGTATAATCTAGGTAAAAAATAAATCATTTCCTGCCTTCTGGAATCCCCCTAAATGTCACCCTTTTTCAAAGGAAAGTCTTTCAACTTCAGCCATTGTAGATAAATTTTGCCTAGTCTTGTACTTGATATAAGTGGAACTGCTTGATGTATATTTTATATCTGGCATCAACATTGCCTTTGTGAGAATCATCCACAGTGTTGCATTTGCAGGCTGTTTATTATCACTGCTATTTAGCATATTATTGTAGTAATATACCACAATTTAGTTACCCATTCTACTATTTAGTCACCCATTCTACTATTGATGGTTATTTAGGTAGTTATCATTAGAGTGATTATGAATAGTGCTTCTATGAACATTCTATTCTAGTACAAGCCTTTTGGTAAAATACGTACACATTTACACCTTGGAATAGAATTGTTGGATCACAGTGTGTGTGTGTTCTCAGCTTTGATTGATACTACCAAATAGTTTTCCAAAGAAGTTGTGTCAATTTGCACTCTTACCAGTGAAAAGGCAGAGGAACCAGAGCTCAAATCACTGAACATCCATTGGATCATCAAAAAAAAGCAAGAGAGTGCCAGAAAAACATCTACTTTTGCTTTACTGACTATGCCAAAGCCTTTGACTGTGTAGATCCCAACAAACTGTGGAAAATTCTTAAAGACATGGGAATACCAGACCACCTGACCTGCCTCCTGAGAAATCTTTATGTAGGTCAAGAAGCAACAGACTGGTTTCAAATCGGGAAAGGAGTACATCAAGGCTGTATATTGCCACCCTGCTTATTTAGTTTATATGCAGAGTGCACCATGAGAAATGCTGGACTGGATGAAGCACAAACTGGAGTCAAGATTGCTGGGGGAAATATCAATAACCTCAGATATGCAGATGACACAACACTTATGGCAGAAAGTGAAGAAGAACTAAACAGCCTCTTGATGAAAGTGAAAGAGGAGAGTGAAAAAGTTGGCTTAAAACTCAACATTCAGAAAGCTAAGATCATGGCATCTGATTCCATCACTTCATGGCAAATAGATGGGGAAACATTGGAAACAGTGACAGACTATTTCTTTGGGCTCCAAAATCACTACAGATGGTGACTGCAGCCATGAAATTAAAAGACACTTGCTTCGTGGAAGGAAAGTTATGACCAACCTAGAGGGCATATTAAAAAGCAGAGACATTACTTTGCCAGCAAAGGTCTGTCTAGTCAAAACTATGGTTTTTCCAGTAGTCATGTATGGATGTGAGAGTTGGACTGTGAAGAAAGCTGAGCCCAGAAGAATTGATGCTTTTGAAATGTGATGTTGGAGAAAACTCTTGAGAATCTCTTGGACAGCAAGGAGATCCAACCAGTCCATCCTAAGGAGATCAGTCCTGGGTGTTCATTGGAAGGACTGATGCTGAAGATGAAACTCCAATACCTTGGCCACCTGAAGAACCGACTCATTTGAAAAGACTCTGATGCTAGGAAAGATTGAAGATGGGAGGATAAGGGGACAACAGAGGATGAGATGGTTGGATGGTGTCACCGACTCAATGGACATGAGTTTGAGTAAGCTCTGGGAGTTGATGATGGGCAGGGAGGCCTGGCGTGTTGCAGTCCATGGGGTTGCAAAGAGTCAGACACAACTGAGCAACTTTGAACTGAACTGAACCAGTGTGTATAAGAATTTTGGTTTCATTGCACTTAACCCAAAATTTCCACTCATGTCAGTACAAATGGAGAAATCTGATTCACAACCTTCTTAATAGCCTTTATTATTAGTTACGTCTCTATGTGCATAACAGTCATTTTCTTTGGTTGTGTCATCCTCTGTCATTCCTTTCCTACAGCCTCGTCCTGCAGACAGGGCTGATGCAGGAGGACTGTTCAGACTGTGTTCAGTGAGGAATGGATTACTCACTGCACACTATCCTACCCAAAAGCCTCTGGTTCAACATTTCCTGGATGCCTCTAAGCCAGGCACTGGGATGGAAGCTAAAGCAGGGACACTCAGAGAGATTAAGTGTTGTGCTCTTGGATATACTCGCAGAGCTGAGAGAGAGCTCAGAGAGATTTGGTCTCTGAGACCCAAAGTTATAAAGAATTAAGAGATTAAAAAAATCAACATCAAGGACCTTTAAAGGAGGATAGAGGACAGAGCAGAGCATTCAGCTTGTGGAATGAGGCTCAGGTCTCCTTTTGCTTCACCTTGGGGGAAATACTTTCTTTGCTTCCTCTAAGTCTCTGCCCATCTATCAGTCACCCCCACAGTGTCTGTGAATCTGGGGTTGACTCACTGTAGAAGCCCAAATCACAGTTTTAACAGCATTGAATGGGGATACGTGGTTTTTAAAATCTGGTTTCTTAACCAATGCTTAATTTTTTTCTTCTAGCAGCTAACCATCAGTAAGACAATTTTAGTCTGCATAATACAAAGATTTCAAAACCTAAAAGCTAGCTAGTTTAGTACTCAGTATGTTTTTCAGTCATGTCTTTTCTATTACCCTCACTCACCAATATCATATCAGTTCCTTCTATTGTTTATTTTGTGTACTGTCTCCCCAAACAGTGAAAATTTCTTGGATGGCAGGAAAATTCTTTGCACTAGGCTATCTGATACACTTCATTTAAATAGATAGCAGGAACCATGAGTCCTTCTGCCTAGGCTATCTGAAATCCTAAATTTGATACTCAACTCTAGAAGCCCATAGTAATTCAGTCTTCTTGGTATATTTATTCTCTTTTGCCCTCTTTTGTATTTATTATGACTTGCCTTTTAATCTTCATCTTAATTGACATGCAGACCACTGATCACTGACATCTTTTAAAAATTGTAAGGTAATTTTAGAAAGCAGACAAGGCAAGATAAAATTAATGCTCATTCAAGATATTTGTGATGTCAGCATTTTAATGTGTCCTTAGTTACTTAAACTTAAACTCCTGTCCTCGTCTGTCTTAGTTCACTTTGCTCTTAAGAGTGAGGGAGGGTGTTCTTAAACTTACCCCATTGATTCCAGAAAATTGCTGAGCCGCATGCAGCATCAATGCCACTAGAATAGGCTGTCGGTAGCTGGCATTGGTGAAGAGCTGAATTATGGAGACTTTCTTTTCATTTGATGCTTCTTCCCTCTCTTTTCTCATCTCAGTGATGTCTTTGGTGATATCATCACTTCCTCTGAGTCTTTTCAAGCCTGTCCCCCAAAATGATCATGTTGACACAACTCAGGTCAAAACAAAAATAAATTTGTTTTTGTTATGCTAATGAAAGAACTACAGTTCTGCCTAACCCATTCTATTACCTAATAGAATGGGTGTTGGAAATCCTTTCTTGTTAAATCCTGTCTTTTTATTTTTTAAGAAAGCAAAACATTTGGCTTCATCTTATTCCTCATTATCATAGAAGTACAATGTAGGAAAGGTCTGTTAGAAGTCTGAGTTCAATGCACTGCATGTGGATTTTCTATTTGGGCTTGTGTGAATGTTTATGGTTGCAAAATGACATGTACCAGTCATATTAAGTGATCGTGCATATTCTTACATATAATCACTGACTTCATTTGAAAAGCATTGGTACCAATTTCATGAGTATCCATTCATGTGCACCGTTTCTCATTAACTGATAATTCCAAAACAATAGGAAGAAAGGAAAACCACCATAGACTTACTTTTCTTTGCCTTGGCTTCCTCATCCAGCTTGATGTAAAGGTATCTGGGGCTTTCTGGACAGAAGAAGAGCAGCAGACATTGGAGAATGGCTGGCACAGCAGACAGGCCAAGCAGGATGTGCCATAGCTCGTGATTGCCCAGGATAAAGTCAAGGCCAACGATCTGAAAAGGCAGGGAGGAAGCATATCAACTACATATCACTTTGGAGCTGCCTTCTGAAACAATTTTTTGGAAAAGCACATTGGCTATTTGATAGTAACTCCTGACTTTGATTCAAGTATGCACAAGTATGCTTAAGATGGAAATTATTACTAGTATGTCTCTCCTTAAATGAATTAGGGACTCTGTTTTACAAAGAGTTCAGCTAGATTTGTTTTCATTAACTCCTATGGGACATTTAGGATAGAAATCAACCAAACTTTTAAGCACACATTTGATATCTAAAACAACAGCAAAAATAATGCATAATTTTGGACGATTACCCAGAACTTAAATAGAATGGATTACATAAATAAAGCAATTACTCTGAGAGAACTAGTTTTGTGATCCCTATTGCAAAGTAGTTTATCCTCTGGATAGTCATAAGTTTGAGGTTCTGAGGACTCCCTCTGAGAACACAGGAGAGAAGGAAAGAATAAGGTAACTGAACAAGAACTGCTACTGCAATCCTTTGCATTTTAAATCTGAGCAGGAAAGATGCTCAGAAAAAAGGAAACCCAGGCAGCCAAAATTTTGAAATTTTTTTCCCTTGAAATCTAAATGGAATAATGTAATTCTGGAATAGCTCCAGTAGTTAAGACTTGGCTTACCAGGTCACCTTCAGTGCCAACTCCACCACAGCTTCCAGGGGAAAAGTGAGGCATGGATTAGTAATATTTTAACTTTGAGCTACTAAAAAGCCTATGTCTCTGTACTGCCACCTCCAAGACCACTTGTGGAACTGTCTTTTCCTCTGTGTTGTTTTACAGTAAGAGTGGCCAGTCAGGGGGAGAGAAGCTGGGTAAAGTAGAGGATGGGTGAGGGAGGGGATGGGAGTTTTTACCTGACTAATAAGAATGCCCGTGACAATGGCCAGCTGATGAAGAGCACCGATAGCGCCCCTGAGTGTGGTTGGAGCAATTTCACCAATGTACATTGGAATCAAGCCTGAAATCAGCCCTGAGTGAAACATGAACATACACGTTAAAGTGTAATCAGGATGACATCAACAGCAGTAACTTTATTTAAGTACAGTCAGTATTCATTCTGAGTTTATTGGAAGGAAGAGCCCTTGTCACCAACCGCAGACACGATTTATGCAAAGAATGTTTGTTGATGAGACTCCAAATGAAATTGTAGTTGGAGATATAAATAGAAGGAGATGGTTAGTCATTCATCTGGCAATTATTCATAGCATTGCCTTTATTTAGTTAAAAAATTCATGTTAATATTGAGTTTGTATCATGATGCCTTAGGTTATCTTCAGAAAAGAGATTGAAGAATGCTTTAACAATATTCTTAAAAATACAGTAATATTCTTACTCTAAAATCACAGGATTAAAGGAAATTAGAACATATCTATGCCAACCTCTTTACTTGATAAAGGTGAGAAATGACTTACCCAAGATCACAGTGCAATAGAGTGTTAGCAGGAGAACTACAAGCCCTTCTTGAGTTTCTACAATGTGGAGGAGCCTCAAAGTTACACTTAAGAGTTGAGGGGAGGAGTGTGTAGAGAGGTGTCAGGAGTTAAGGGACTCAGGGGCTCCTCCCTCAATTACTCCAACCAGAGCAACCTAGCTTCTTTATTCTCTCTAAATAATGGGCTTCAGAAAAGATTTTATTTGAATAAAGACTTCTGATTCTTACACATGTGCTAAGTCGATTCAGTTGTGTCTGACTCCTTGCGATCCTATGGACTGTAGCCTGCCAGGCTCCTCTGTCCATGGGATTCTCCAGGCAAGAATACTGGAGTGGGTTGCCATGTCCTCCTCCAGGGCATCTTCCCAACCCAGGGATCGAACCCGAATTTCATGTCTCCTGCACTGGCAAGTGGGTTCTTTACCACTAGGGCCACTTGGGAAGCCCTCTGATGCTTAAAAGAAAACAAAATTTTGAAAAGCTCTAGGCCATTATGCCTTCTGTAGTTTTCCTAGATGCAGATGTAACCAGTCATGTTGAAAATGGTGGAGACTCTAGACATTTGCTAAGAGCATAAAAAGGTCAGAGACTAGTCAATGAGCAAAACTTAATGCAATGTTTGACATTTTCTGAAAATAAGATTTGTCAGAGGCTTCCTCTTAGATATACTGTGGGCCTATCAAATGGAAATGTATGGTCTTTGTATAAAAGATGCTTTTGAGAATTGTTTCAATATTTTTTTAATGCTTCAAAGTGTTCTTAATATCCCATGAACATTTGCATGGCTGATACAGCATCTAAATTTCTGCTTTTACATGCAACTCTACTGTGTGGTCTGTTGATCTTAAAGAAGCAGGGGGAAAAAAATAAAAAACAAACATTGTTTGGTCCTATTCTGGGCTGTAGTATTTTTATTAAGGCCAAACATACGTCAAGAACAGAAAATGCAGATAAGCTCAAAGGTCTTCAGTCTTCAGTCTAACTGCTCTCTCCAACTGAGCTATTTTGGCCACCTGGTCTGACGTCTTACGAACTCGAAATCAAATTGTATTTTCTATTAATTGTTATTAATTTATTTTCATTAATTTTTAGCTATTTTAATGCTCATAATAAAATCAGACATAATTTTAGAAGGTGCTTAGAGAGTACAAGTTACTTAGTTATGCTAGTAATAGGTTGCTACACACTGTATATAACATTTATTTTCAATATCACTAAAAATATTTTATAATTTTTTTTCTTATTGTATTTCAAAAAGTAGAGAGAAAATAAAGAAGAATCTTGATTTGGACCTCTTTGATGGTGTTATTAGTTTCATTTTACAGTCAAGTGAAACTGAATTTGAGTCTTCAAAACTGTAAGAAAACAAATTTGTGTTGTTTTAAGTCACTAAGTTTGAAGTAATTCATTAGAGGGAACTAATACCAAGGAGGAAACCGAGCCTTCTATTCAATGACTAAGGCCAGACCAAGACAGTGCCAGAATTGATGCATTCTGAATCCAAAACTCTTCCCATAAGTGAGTTGCCTCTTTACCTTGATCAAACTATCATTTCAGTTATTTGTATTAACATTGAAAATAACAAGAAAAGCCATTTAATTAAATAATCTTAGATTTTTATTTTGAGCCTCCCTGGTAGCTCAGCTGGTAAAGAATCTGCCTGCAATGCAGAAGACCAGACTTTTGGTTCAACCAATCATTGAAGATGAACAGAATTGTAGTCTTCCTCTTTTTCAGGTAAAAGTGTTAGAAATATTTCATATAGCATTTTGTGTGCTCACCTTCCCTCTCTCACCTGCAACGGTTATTATTAGTGGCTGTGATTTGGGACAATGGGTATTACTGGGATTGAAGAGCAAAAGATTTGACTATTTTAGAGAATGGACTATCCTCCCTTTCTTCAGGCCGCTGCTGCTAAATTGTTTCAGGAAGATTGAAGAGCTCTTTCCAAGAAATAGTGATTCAGATATTTAGATGGGAAAAGCATCTTTCCTCCATTCTGAACTCCTCTACCAGCTGCTTCTGCCTAAGCTCCTCTCCCTATGGCCACCTTCACTTTAACACTTGGACCAGCCAAGTGTGGAAGCAGATAGGGTAAGGGAATGTGGCCTGAGAGATGGGCCAGAACATCAAGGTCTTTCCAGATAGGAGAGACAGAGACATCAGTAGCCAGGCAGGCCATAAGGGTAGAGTTAGGGGTTCTGGGCATAGCAGTCTTCCAGTGTCTACTGAACAACATAAGTAATAATAACAGCTAACTGTAGTCAGATTCTATGCTGAACATTTTACACATATTCTCACAAGCGCCCCCATGAGGTAGATATTATTATCCTTCTCATTTAATGGATAAGAAAAACAAGAGTTAAGTAATTTGTCTTGGAGCATATGACTAGAAATGATGTCATTGCTGTGGTTAAGAACATCTCATTACAACTCCACTTACTGGTCCCAAACCTCCCTGACTCAGAACTGAAACTTTGTGCTATTACCTTTTCTTTTTGTGATGTCACCTTATGCTCAAAAAGTTCCCTACATGTAACCACATCTACCTTGAGAATAATTTTCAGATGTACACGTGTTTGTGTGGGAGGGTGTGTGTGTGTGCGTGTGTGTGCACACAACTTACCACAGTAGAGTCCTGATATGCCTCTTCCTGAAATTATAAGAATGTGAGATGGTCCCAATTTCGAAAACCCCATCAAGAGAGCTCCAACTAATGAAAGAATGTTTGCTACCAACAGGGCTTTGATTCTGAAAATTTGAAAAGCAAGGATTATAAATTTAGCATCGAAACGATAAAAAGGATTTGCTTTCAGAGCATGCTGAGATTTTTACCAAAGAGTGATTATTTTAATTTTGTTGATAGAGCTAGTTGGGGAATCTTAAACCATGATTGCTACTTTGATTTATCTATGTGTTAAAGCATTGACAATACATAATATTTATAATGAGAGAATTTGGGTTGCATGTACTTAATCTCCACATTTTGATAGAGAAGATTCAATTGTGATGATGACTAGTTTGCCTTAAGATAACACTTCTGAGACCTTTTCAAATAGTTAACAATTAGTTTTCTACATGCTGACTGTTTTGAAGAATAAATGCCTGGCGATAGCTAAATTTAATTCTATAGCTATAACCTATGACACTGACACTTTTTTCTTTTAGTGGTACAAGATTTTAGCCGCTATAGATCACGAAAGAACTTTAAAATTTAAGTTTTCTTTAGTGTAAATTATTTGGAAGTAGATTAAAACATGCTTTTACTTTAAGCCTTGTCAGAGAACTATAATTATTCTTATTTTATCATTATATGCCAGCATATTTCCAGAATCTATGAATCAATGTCAACCAATGCAAAATACTTAGTAAAGGTGATAATAGCAAAAAAAACACCATTTTCAAAATTGATCATACAAAAATTGACATTTGCAGGTATCTGATACTCTTCTTCCTGTTAAATAAGAAAGTGAG
Source organism: Bos javanicus (assembly GCF_032452875.1). NCBI lineage: Eukaryota > Metazoa > Chordata > Mammalia > Artiodactyla > Bovidae > Bos > Bos javanicus. The sequence goes on along the minus strand of NC_083868.1, from coordinate 96,479,929 downwards.
TACAGAAAAACCTTCTTCAAAGTTCAGTCAATGATGATAAGGCCAATAAAAGAACCTGAGTGAATAAATGTGAAAATGTCTGTCCCACAAAGAAATGTAAGTATCTTGTTACATTCTTTTTCAGTGTTTCAAACTTTAATAGGTGAGCTTTTCCAAAACAAGTATCTTAAACACCAAGCAGATTGTTTTTTTCTGGAAGAATAAAACTATATAATGTCATACTCATTTTCCCAACAAACCATGTGATGAGCTGGAATAATACCCCACAATAGTCAGTAATTTGATAAAATTTGAAGAACTGACCATTTTCTTTTATGGTAGAGGGAAGTCCCTTTCAAATAAGAATAAGAATAAAACTTGTGTTTCCATGCTACCTATTACTTTAGAAAAATTCTTATAGTCTTATTAAAAGCTCCAGTACAAAAGGAAGAAATTATCAGAATTTAATAACCAAAGAGGGAAAACTATAATTTAAAGTAGAAATTTTAATAATTAAATGAATTATAACCCAGTACACCAATGCAGGAGATGTAAGAGATGCGGGTTCAACCCCTGGGTTGGGAAAATCCTGGGGAGGAGGGCATAGCAACTCACTTCACTGTTCTTGCCTGGAGAATCCCATGGACAGAGGAGTTTGGTGGGCTACAGGCCATAGAGTCGTGAAGAGTTGGACACGACTGAGCATACACATTACTAAGGTAGTTGCCTATATCATTTAGATCTTTAAAAGTTTTTGCATTTTCTAATTTTTCCATATTTGCATATTTTTATCATTAGAAAAAAGTGATAAAAAAGTGGATGCAAAGACCAGAAAATAAATATAAAGAAATAACTTTGATTTTCTGTTTTATTTCCTCTCTATCAATAACTTCAGATATGCAGATAACACCCTTATGGCAGAAAATAAAGGGGAACTAGAGCCTCCTGATGAAAATGAAAGAGGAGAGTGAAAAAACTGTCTTAAAACTCAGCATTCAAAAAACTAAGATCATGGCATCAAGTCCCATCACTTCATGGCAAATAGATGGGGAAACAATGCAAACAGTGACAGACTTTATTTTCTTTGGCTTCCAAATCACTGCAGATGGTGACTACAGCCATGAAATTAAAAGACGCTTGCTCCTTGAAAGAAAAGCTATGACAAACCTAGACAGCATATTAAAAAGCAGAGACATTACTTTACCGACAAAGGTCCATATAGTCAAAACTATGGTTTTTCCAGTAGTCATGTATGGATGTGAGAGTTGGACAATAAAGAAGGCTGAGCACTCAAGAATTGATGCTTTTGCACTATGGTGTTGGCAAAGACTCTTTAAAGTCCCTTGGGCTGCTAGGAGATCAAACCAGTCAATCCTAAAGGAAATCAGTTCTGAATATTCACTGAAAAGACTGATACTGAAGTTGAAGCGCCAATACTTTGGCCACCTGGTATGAAGAACAGACTCATTGGAAAAGACCCTGATGCTGGGAAAGATTGAAGGCAGGAGAACAAGTGGACAACAGAGGATGAGATGGTTGGATGGTATCACCAACTCGATGGACATGAATTTGAGCAAGCTCCAGGAACTGGCAATGGACAGGAAAGCCTGGTGTGCTGCAGTCCGTGAGGTTGCAAACAGTTGGACATGACTGAGCAACTGGACTGAGTTGATGGGGGTGGGGGGAACTCCAAGAGCTTTAGTATTTCACATGACTAAATGAAATTTGGATGTAAAGGAGTTCTACTGATGTTTTTAATCCAAAACAAGAAGTTTCAGTCCAAAATAGAAAGTTGAGGAATGGAGATACCACTTGCTTCATTTGTGGTTGGGTTCTGACTCAGCAGTAGCAGCAGCTAGAAACCGCCTATCAAGTACATTGGGCAACTGGGAATTGGTGATATTGACTTAACCTTATGACTTGACTGATCCAGATGTCAAATTCTAATCTGAAAAGGAAAAACTGGGTGTCTGAGAAATGGAGCAATTTGGTGAAGCCAACAATAGATTTAAAAATTCCATGCTTGACTCTTTCCTTGAGTTCCTGAGTAAACCACATGGGCTGTGATTTCTTAATACATTTTATAAGTTATAAAGTCAGAGAATCAAAGTGATTATCCAGAAATACACACCAAAGTCACTTTGTCTGTAAATATCTTCACAATTAAGTAGTTTACTGCAACAGCTTTCTCTGTTATTTGGTCCAGAAAGTAAAAGTGTTAGTCGCTTGGTCATGTCCAACTCTTTGTGACTCCATGGAGTATAGCCCGCCAGGCTCCTCTGTCCATGGAATTCTCCAGGAAAGAATACTGGAGTGGGTTGTTATTTCTTTTTCCAGGGGAACTTCCTGACCCAGGGATTGAACCTGGGTCTCCTGCCTTGCATTCAGATTCTTTACCATATAAGACACCAGGGAAGCCCTTATTTGGTCCAATACCAACCTAACTCATAAGATCATGAGTTGGAAAAAACAACTCTAAAACTATCCCACAAAATGGAAGATTATTTCTTTCCAAACAAATTCTGAAACCCCAAATAGTGACTTTTCTGTGTGTATGCTTATTTATGAAATTTGCCTACCTTCCAAGCTTGTCCCCAAGCAACCCTCCAAAGAACGATGCAATCATTCCACCAACCGCAAAGCTGGACACAGACAGGGACCAGAACATGGTGATGAGGCTAGCTGATGTCATAGTCTCTTCCTCAGCCCAAGAGACTGGCGTTGGATCTCCCAGGCTTGTGGGCAATTCTTCTGTACTGTTGAGAGCGTAGTTGTTGATAGCTATTCGGTCATCCAGTGAAACACCCAGAACATGTCTATAGTGGGTTATAATTACCTAAGGAGATAAAATAAAGAAAAATAGCTGAAATATTTCAAACATTCTGTATATTTTTGGTTTGTTTTTCCTTGAAACTATTTGTTAGGTGTTCAAGCAGGATTATTTCAATTATGTGTGTTAGGCACATACTAATGCATATAGATTGCTTACAGTTGACCACATCCTATAAAACAGAGGTCACAAATTCCAGTGCCAACAGGAACCTGGCAGGAACAAACAAGTAAAGGAGGCAAGAAGAAGCTTGAGAACTTGAGGGCTGAAATATAGTCTATACTATTGAGAATATGGGCTCCAGTGGTAAAGAATCTGCTTGCTAATGTAGGAGACATGTGTTCAATCCCTGAGTCAGGAAGATCCCTGGAGAAGGGAATGGCAACCCACGCCAGTATTCTTGCCTGGGAAATCCCATGGACAGAGGAGCCTGATGGGCTACAGTCTATGGAGTCACAAAGAGTCTGACACGACTCAGTGACTAAACAACGACTATTGGGAATAGAATACTGAGTGGGCAGGATTTATTTGTCCCATCTGAAGGAGGAAGCTGCAACTTGAGACTAGCATTGCATGGCCTTTAATTTTTAAAGAGAAACCAGACGTGTGTATTTTTATGTAAAATGCTTCAAGTTTTAAAGATTGGCAACTGTCCATATTGAAACTATCCTGCAAGCTGAAAAGGTACATTTTCATGCCACTGTTAGCCCTGCATAGCAGGATTTAAATTGGCTACTGTAAATATTTTAACAGAAACAAAAAAGTGGATATAAGAAAAAAGTTTGAGAAAGTTGAGGCCAAAAATGAAGTTAGCATACAAAATTCAAACACCAGGTGCTGTATCCTTGCTTTAGGTGAGCTATAAATTTATTAATAAGTTTCCTAGCAGCCAGTGAAAAGAGAGGAAAACAATCATGTATATTGGTGAATTCCGAAGATCAAAACCAACTCAGAAGTCCCTGAGAAGGTACTGGGACCTAAAGGAAGTGTCTTGCGTGGGTCCTCACTGAGTGCAGTAGGTAACAGTAAACAGTGTTCAAAACTAGAGTTCACAGAGCCATATTTTATAGTGTTTCAGTAGAGGCAAACTCGAACAAAAGTATGATTGAGTAAAGGCACATCCTTCCGGCTCTTCTTCCATGTCATTCCTCTGGATGATTTGGTCACCACTTGGCAGCAATGGGCTGGGAAGACCTCTAACAATGACCTGGAATGCAGCTGTCTACGCTGCCAGACCTGGGCGAAGTCCTATGTGGTAAAGTCAGCTGATGAAGGAGAGAACTTACATCCTCTTATGATAAAAGAACTCCAATCCAGACCTTTGCCTCATGGGAAGATCATTCTATATGGATAATGTACACAGCTGAAAGGAAATAGCCCAGATGTTTTCAGCAGTTTGCCCTACGTAAATAATCATTAATAGTTCTCTTTCTGAAACTTTCTGCAACAGGTATGCAGAGTTTTCACAGTCATAAAAAGTGATTTAAAAATACCCTAAAATAATTCCAAATGTCATTCTGCTAGTAGAAAACAAATTCTTCTTACATAGTGCTGTTTAAACAGCCCTTTAAATACAGATGGAGGGGGCTATAGAGAGGCACTAATCCTGATGCCAGAGAGGGATGACCTCTGTGGTCAGGTCTGGCTTTAGGACTTGGATTAGAGGAGGGGAACCTTAGATTAATTTTTACATCCAACACTGAAGAGGACGGTTTAAATAAGGATTTGAAAAGTTCTCCCACAAGAAGAGAAAAGGTTCTACCAATGCCAAATTTCAGGAATCCCGCTACATTGGCACATGTTATCAGCCGCAGGAAAAAAGATATGACCCCCTAGAGTGATTCCCTAAATCTCTCAGCCTTGGCAAGACCTGCCACATTCATGATGCCATGTGGTGCCTAACCAGAGAGCATCTTTTGGTCCAAGGAGCAACCCTTTTCAGCAGACGGACTTGGCAAGTACACATTTCACACATTCACACCCTGTAGTCTCTTACATTTTCCTTAGAGTCCACTATGTTAAGAGAAGCAGACAAAATATGATGGGTTCATAGAGAACACCCAACTGAAGCTTGTATTGTCACCTTATGCCATCCCTTTCCCCAGCTTCTCCTCTCTGTCTCTCTCTTTCTTCTTTATTTACTAAACATTTTATGTTTCTATCAATCACTGTGCTTGGCACTGGTGTTAGGAAGACGAACACAATATCAATCCCACCCTAAATGACCTGATGGTCTGAGTTAGGGCAGAGGGAATGAATTCCTGATTTCCCCCACTTACAGGCTGTGGGATCTAAGACAAATGATATCTCTCTCCTGTGTATTTCCTGGAAACCAGAGTAGGGATGCATACAGTAAAAGTGAAAAATGATAGAAAGTGTCCAATATTAAAAATACCCAAAGAGTCAACATGGAGAAAACCCAAACTTTGTTGGACTTCTTGACTTATTTAAAAGGTTTATATTATTTTACTTTGGATCATACATGGGAGACTGACGTAGAGGGAAGGACTGGAATCGTTCCGGTGTTAGGCTCCTACAGTTTCTCCTTTGCTTGTCTTTTTTTTTTTCTTGTGATGAGAACTCTTAAGATTTATCCTCTTAACAACTTTCATATATAACACACAGCAGTATTAGTTATATTTAATTACATTTGTCATGTTGAACATCACATCCCTAGTACTTACTTCTCTTACAGTTAAAAGTTTGTACCTTTTAACTACCTTTATCTGATTCCACCCCCTCCCCACCCAAGGCTCGAAAATGCTTTGATCTGGACAAAAACCTGGGCATAACCAGGTTGTTGGGCGAATCAGCAGGGGAGAGAATATGCTGGTTCCTGACACACAGTGAGTTGGTGCTCAGTGCATGTTTCTGCACTGAAAAAAGCCTGTACTTCCACTGTTTCTTCTTACACCCTGGCATTTCCATCCATTTTTGGCTAGGAGCTCTGAATATATGCTGCAATAAGCTCTTAAGCCTTTTTTTGTTTTTTTTAAATCCTTTTGGCACATGGTATTCTGGCTGAAGTTTTCTGTGAGCTCAGCGAACAGCAGAATCAGAGATCAAGAATTATTCATTACTCTTTCTTTTTCTATGAGGGTTATTAAATAAGGAGCAAAGGTCAAGTTATCTGCATTGGAATCACGCACGTGGTACCCAACAGAAGACCGGATTGCCACGTGTTCCCCATGTGGGCACACTTTATCTCTCTGGATGAGGAGCTGATATCTTTCTGCCACTGACAGAAATTGCCAAAAAGAGAACTTGTACGTTTCACTTGCCTGTTGAGGTGCATTGATCACACCAATGTCATATCCAAACTGGAAGGAACTCAGCACAGCAGTGAAGACAGCCAAAACCAAGGTCCCGGTGACCTGCGGGGAATGAAACACAAGGCTGGGAAACACCAGGCAATTTCAGTTGCCCACCATCCATCAGTCTGCAGCATGGGCTTCTGACAGGTTCTATGGGCTGGTTCTTGCCACTTGACACTCATTCATCATATACCCCTATGTTCCTGGCAGGGCTCATTCATATGGGACTGTGAGTGTCTTTCATTTCTCCTATACTGCCAAAGCAGCAAAAAGTCTGGGACAGCTTTGTCCAGGGAAGGAACCAAACATCCTTCTCCACATGTGTATGTGCTAAGTCGCTTCAGTTGTGTCCGACTCTGCAACCCCATGGACGATAGCCTGTCAGGCTCCTCTGCCCATGGGATTCTCCAGGTAAGAATACTGAAGTGGGTTGCCATGCCCTTCTCCAGGGGATCTTCCCAACCTAGGTCTCCCGCATTGCAGGTGAATTCTTTACCGTCTGAGTTACCCGGGAAGCTCAAGAATACTGAAGTGGGTAGCCAATGCCTTTTCCAGGCTTCTCCTGCATTGCAGGTGGATTCTTTACTGAGCTACAAGGGAATCTGAGTTCTTTATATGAATAGGCAGAGTTTTGAGATAGGAGATAAGAGGGGTTCCTTGTGTCAGACTCGGCGTGTACTGGGAAGCATGAAAAATTTTTCAGTTAACACAAAACCCTAAGTGATGGGATCGGGGCATATATGTTTAAAGAAGCACCCACAGGACATGATACTAAATTGTCTCCGAGAACTGCTTTACAAATGAAGTCACTTACTTTGCATCTTTTTTTTTTTTTTCATTTACTTACTTTGCATCTTGACATGGAAGCATGATGCTGTATGTGCAGAGTTGTAAGTAACACCCGGAAACTTGAACTTGAGAACCAAACCAGAAATGCAACTGAGAGGGCTGGGCATGGAGCTCACAGAACGCAGGAGGGCAGCAAGGCAGGAGGCCCAGAAGCTGCTGGCTGGAGACCACCTCTCCCTGCAGCGCTCAGCTCTGCACTTGGCAGGCTGATGTTTTCTCCTAAAAGACTGTTGTGCACCTGCTCTCTGTCATGCATGGTTCTGCATTCTCATGTTTGTCGTTCAGTCTCTTCTCCTATAAGACAAGGGGCTTCCCAGGTGGTGCTGGTGGTGGAGAGCCCGCCTGCCAACGCAGGAGACAGATGCGGGTTCGATCCCTGGGTCAGGAAGATCCCCTGGAGGAGGAAATGGCAACCCACTCCAGTATTCTTGGCTGGAGAATCCCTGGGACAGAGGAGCCTGGTGGGCTACAGACCATGGGGAAGGACAGAGTCAGACATGACTCAAGTGATTTAGTGTCACTTCACACACACTGTGTGTGTGTGTGTGTAATAGTTTTCTCTTCTCGCTATTACAAAAAAAATCAACAAACTAGTGGCTTAAGTAACACAAATGTATTACTTTACAGTTCTTGTAGGTCAGAAGTCTGATAGCAGTCTCACCAGACTATAATTAAGGTGTTGGCAAGCTGTGTTCCTCTCTGGAGGATGTAGGGGAAAATTTGAATTGATAGAATTTTATTCCTTCTTGATGAAGGACCAGAGTCTGTGCTGGCTGTAAAGCAAGGGCCATTCCTAGCTCTGGAGGCCACAACATCCCTTGATTAGTTGTGCCCTTCCTCCATCTTCATAACAGAATCTCCCTACCTCAAAGTCCATAACAGTAAAGATGTTTGTAAAGCCCTTTATTTTGTGTGAGGTAACAGATTCACACGGGACAAAGGACACAACCAGGGACAGTTATGGGTATCTTTTGAGGGCCCTTATTCTGCCAATAGCACTCCTCACAACAGCACCATTAGTATCCCTATTTTACAGATAACTAGACTAGGTTATGGCACCCCACTCCAGTACTCTTGCCTGGAAAATCCCATGGATGGAGGAGCTTGGTAGGCTGCAATCCATGGGGTCGCTAAGAGTGGGACATGACTGAGCAACTTCACTTTCACCTTTCACTTTCACGCATTGGAGAAGGAAATGGCAACCGACTCCAGAGTTCTTGCCTGGAGAATCCCAGGGACGGGGGAGCCTGGTGGGCTACGGGGTCGCAGAGTTGGATACGACTGAAGTGACTTAGCAGCAGCAGCAGCAGACTAGGTTAAGGTCTTACAGCCAGTAAGTTGTAGAATAATGATTTGGATCTAGAACCTATGCTTTTAATTACTTGGTTATTTTGAATTTCTCATGAATCAGAAACAGACATTCAAAAGGCAAACATATCTGAAAATCTAGGATCCTAATCTTCCTAAATTGGAAAAAATATCCAAGAGTGCACATATTCATAGAATTTGCCAATTTTGATGCTGAAGCCAAATGACCAAACACCCACCAATTCCAAGCACATTTTCCCACCACTCACCACACAAATGCCCGCCATCCTCACACACCCACAGAAAACCTTTGTGAGGTTTTTGGTAAAAATTGAAAAGACAAACAAAGGCTACTCAACTGCTCCTCTGTAGCTCAGCTGAAGAACCTCAGGGTCTACCCAACACCAAGCCCAGGGCCACAATATACTCTCCCAGTTTCCTCCCCACATCCCCTGTCCCTCCGGCGGCAGGGTCTCCCAGTGCCCAGTGTCTTAGTGATGCCCCTCCCACCCCAGGCTCTGCTCTCTGCTGGCTCTCCGGTCCCTACCAGACAAGCATATAGTTCCTTTCTTCTTATTTTGAGTACAACCAGTGACCATGGCAGTGGTGAGCAGGAATGGAAGTCGGGAGTGAAGGTAGTGGCTGCAGCTGGTTTGGTCTGCTGTACCCAGGTGGTGCAGTGGTAACGAATCCACCTGCCAATGCAGGAGACCCAAGAGATGAGGGTTTGATCCCTGAGTCAAGAAGATTCCTTGGAGGAGGAAATGGCAACCTGCTCCAGTATTCTTTCCTCGAAAATCCCACAGACAGAGGAGCCTGGCAGGCTACAGTCTGTGCATGCTGTGTGCTAATTTGCTTCAGTCGTGTCCAACTCTTTGTGACCCTATGGACTGTAACCCGCCTGGCTCCTCCATCCATGGGGATTCTCCAGGTCAGAATACTGGAGTGGGTATTCCCTTCTCCAGGGGCTCTTCCCAACCCAGGGATTGAAACTGCACCTCTGCTCTTGCATCAGCAGGTGGGTTCTTTAGCACCCTGGGAAGCCCCAGGCTACAGACCAGAGGGTTTCAAAGAGTGGATACAAATGAGTGCATGTGCTTGCATATGCACACACACACACACACACACACACTCCATCAGCCTTCCTCTGACACTCCAAATGAGTCTCAGTCACAACAGTGTTAGCTGTTCCTACATTTCTTTGACAAAAATAAATGTTAATTTTTAAAGATAGAACTCCCGTTTCATTACCTCCCAATTAAATTGCTTTAAGTCATTGCTGTAGGAATACTGGAGTTGCCCCTAAGATCACTTTCTTCCACTTAAAGATAACAAAAAATACCACTGAGAAGGAAACAGGAGAGAGGTTTTTAAATGTATTTTTTAATTGTAAGAGAATTGCTTTAAAATGTTGTTTTGGTTTCTGTCATACAACAACTTGAATCAGCCATAATTATATATATATATATATATATATATATATATATATATATAAACAAAGGTCCATCTAGTCAAAGCTTTGGTTTTTCCAGTAGTCATGTATGGATGTGAGAGTTGGACTATAAAGAAAGCTGAGCACTGAAGAATTGATGCTTTTGAACTGTGGTGTTGGAGAAGACTTGAGAGTCCCTTGGACAGCACGGAGATCCAACCGGTCCATCCTAAAGGAAATCAGTCCTGAATATTCTTTGGAAGGACAGATGCTGAAGACGAAACTCCAATACTTTAGCCACCTGATTTGAAGAGCTAACTCATTTGAAAAGACCCTGATGCTGGGAATGATTGAAGGCAGGAGGAGAAGGGGACGACAGAGGATGAGATGGTTGGATGGCATCACCGACTCAATGGACATGAGTTTGAGTAAACTCCGGGAGTTGGCGATGGACAGGGAAGCCTACCATCCTGCAGTCCATGGGGTGGCAAAGAGTCAGATCCGACTGAACTGGAACTGGAACTGGAGCTCCTCCCTCCTGAGCCTCCACCCCCTCCTCCCAGCCCACCCTTCTAGGTCATCACAGAGCACCAGGCTGGGCTCCCTGTGTTGTATAGCAACTTCCCACCTGCCGTCTGTTTTACACATGATAGTGTGTACATGTCGGTGCTACTTTCTGCACTCGTCCCACTCAGGAGAGGTTTTAAATGTTTAGAAATCATAGGACGTTCTTAAAATCTTTGTCCTCTGGTCTTCCTGGCTTCTTTTCTTTAGTGAAGGCTCTGATCCTGCCACCCTATGGCCTGTAGTTCCTCACTTTAACTCCTCAAGAGAGAAATTTTTGGTCAGACAAGGAGCAATCTCATTTATTTTAAGTGGGTCATTTGAATTCCCAACTGAAGCAATCATTCCAAATATCGAAGTCTCTGGAACTGTTTGATTGCATTTTTCTTTTTTTGTTTTGTATCTCTTATTTTCAGGCTTGATTTCCCTCTCTGAACTCCATTCTGAACTGGCTCTTTGCATTTCATCTTTTCCTTTTCCATTGTCAAATAAAAAGAGGTAACATTTGTAGTCAACCCTCTGTGTGGTTAGATTTGGTCAGAGAAAGTTCTGTTTATGAGAGGGAGAATTTCTGAAAACTACTAAATTTGAATTAGCCCATTAACCCTAATTCATTCAGTCTATCATCCAAGAGACTGACCCACAAATAAGTACATAGGAGCTAGTGAAAACTTAGCTGGAGCTCACTCTGTCCAGGCTCTGTGATCTAATTGGTTTGCCTTTTCTCTCAATAACCTTGTAGGTTGAAATTCTATCATATTACATATGGTAAAACTGATAGAGAAAGGGCAAGGAACTTGCCTGAAGGCCTGTAACCACCAAGTGGTAGAAGATATTCAAGTCTTTTCTCAACCTTTTCATAGGCTGCTGCTGCTGCTAAGTCACTTCAGTCGTGTCCAACTCTGTGCGACCCCATAGACGGCAGCCCACCAGGCTCCCCCGTCCCTGGGATTCTCCAGACAAGAACACTGGAGTGGGTTGCCATTTCCTTCTCCAATGCATGAAAGTGAAGAGTGAAAGCGAAGCCACTCAGTCGTGTCCGACTCGCAGCGATCCCGGGAACTGCAGCACCAGGCTCCTCCATCCATGGGATTTTCCAGGCAAGAGTACTGGAGTGGGGTGCCATTGCCTTGTCCGTTTTCATAGACAGCAAGGTATTAAGCCTGCACTTTTTGAAAGACATTTGGAGCTTAATAATTTTAAGTTAAAGAAAGCTATGCTCTATATCCAATTAAAAATATGCTGCTGGATAAATGTAGAAGAAAAGAATGTGGGCAAGTGGGCTAAACCTTAACAAAGAACAAAATGTGGTGTTTATTTTGTGACTTAGGGATCAGATGGAGTCCATTAGGAAAAACAAATCAACTTGGGAGTCAGAAAACCTATAAGAGTCCCATCCAGGCCCTTAACATCCCCAAGTGTCAGTTTCTTTGCCCCAAAAATGGGTATAATAGTTATGCATAGACTTATTATAAAGACTGAATAAGACACACACTATGGTCTTCCTATAAATAGTAAAAGGGCTGTAAAACAACTGATTTTTAATCACATCATTAGCATCTTGTTAATCACTCTTGCCAAAAAAACTGCCTGTCAGTTTTTCAAACATATAGTTTTCACAACACTACTACAAAATACCTCCATTTTACAGGTGAGGAAGCCAGGGCTCAGAGACCAAGTGGTATTCTCAACACACATAGCTGGTAAATAACAGATAATCTTTTATTGGAACCCAGAGCTCATCTTAAATTCCCACTGCTAAACAAAATGATTTTCAGATTTTCAGCAGCTCTTGATTGACTAGGCAGGGAGGAGAAGCTTGTACTGTTTCCTCTACAAAATACCACAAGCAGCAAGTCAAAGGCGATCTTGCACTCAACTTTGGAAAAGTCCAGGAGTTTCTCAAGCTATAGAATTTTCAAATTTCAAGGGACCTTTAAGAGCAATGGATTCTAGTCTGATCTCTTCCTTTTTCAGTTGGAGAATCGAAGTCCTTTAAGTTATACAACGCATTACTAGCTATATCCAGAGTGAGAATCCAGTCTCGTGCTTAGCTCATTCCTTTCAACCCGGGTGAATTTATAAAGGTGACACATAGCGCTTTACAATAGTTCTCATTCTTTCTGGGTTCCCTTTCTAGGCAATTCTTTAATTCTCAAGAGAAGTGCTATAGCACAATTTCTAAGGCTCCTAAGGGAAGGTAATAATCATTTTAAATGAAACTTGAGTATATTCTATGTGCCAGGCACTGTGGACAAGCACCTTCTGTTTTGCAGTATCTACCAAACTTCAGTTGTTTGAATGCTACCTTCATGATTTTTTTTTGCCAAATCTACATATCATCTGTATAGTTATTAACTCAATATTTATCTTTATACTGCTTTTAAAGTTTTATCTAATTTAGCTGTATCCTGGGCTGTAATAGGAAACCATGAAATCCTAGCTAGTATTCCTTAAATATACATTATACAAACACACAGCTATTGATAGTAAACTGTCACCTGAGTTTCTCTAATATTATCTCATTTAATTACTCCCATACAGTAAAAGAAAGAAAGAAAGAAAGTAAAGTCGCTCAGTCGTGTCCAACTTTTGCGACCCCATGGACTGTAGCCTACTAGGCTTCTCCATCTGTGGGATTTTCTGGGCAAGGGTACTGGAGTGGGTTGCCATTTCCTTCTCCAGGGGATCTTCCCAACCCAGGTATCGAACCCAGGTGTCCCGCATTGCAGGCAGACACTTTACTGTCTGAGCTACTAGGGAAGCTCCATACAGTAAAGAACTATTATAATCCCTGTCTCCCATACTATATCCTTATGTTCAATTCCAATGTGTTTTTAATTTGTTGCAAGAGAGAAAAACCATTTGAGAAAACATTACACAGACTAGTCAGAAAACAGAGCAAATATCCTTAAAATCTCAATTGGTGGATAGGCCAATTAAAAAAACTTAACCCCCATATCACAGCAGGTAGGCAACATTAGCACACTCGCAATCTAGGATCATGACCACAAAGCCTGTGCTCCCAGCCTTGTCACTTACTGACATGAAGGAAGGGTTGGCAGAGTAAATTACACCAGATCAGAACTCAGAGGCCCCTCCTAGAACACCCATTGTATGATTGTGATTTGGTTGGGGGACACTTATAAGGGAACAATAGCACTATACCCTTTCTCTTTTCAAGGTTTTATTTTGAAAAGTATTTTATCTACAGAGAAATTGACAGAGTAGTGCAGTGAGCACTCCATAGCCTTCACCTGTGTTCACCAATGCTTAGCCTTCACATTTGCTTCATTCTCACTGTGTGTGTCTGTGTGTGTTATTTTGGCAAATCATTTGAAAATAAGTATCAGATATTTATGTCACTTTACTCCTAAATACTTCAGCATGTACTCACTAAGAAAAAGACATTCTCCTACTCCTACATAATTATAATACCATTATCATATCCAAGAATGTAGTAGTTATAAAATATTATCTAATATACCCACAATTTCTACCCCTATATTGTCCCTTGGAGCTGTTTTCTTCTTCCTTCCACAATCTAAGCTCACTTGTTGCATTTGGCTGTCAGTTCTTCTTTGTCTCTTTTAATCTAGAATAGTCCTTTTTAGTCTCCTTTAATCTAGACAGTCCTTCTCATATATTGATATTTTTGAAGATTTCAGGTCAGTTTCATGATGAGTTAGATTTGGCTTAAAGTGCCCTTTTTTGCACATTCCTTCAATAATATTGTTAGGCTGTACTACTCGAGAAAACATTACACAGGCTAGTCAGAAAACAGAGCAAGTATTCTTAAACTTCCAATTACTGAAAAAAAAATATGATTTTTTAGCGGCTAAATTAACTATCAATTGGCCAAAAGAAGAAGGGCTCATCTGCAGTAGCTAACCCAACATTCCCCAAATCTTCAGTATACTCGTACAGAATCCTCAATATGCTCACTGACTTGAACAGATTTCCCTACTCATGTCCTCAAATGGACATAATACAACTGTACCTTATCTTCTGTCATTTTATGGGCCGGAGTCCTCCTCTTAATTCCAGGTCTAGAGTGGCAGATGCAGTGGCCAGCTTCTGACTGTCCTTCTCCAGCTTTCTGAGACTAGTTATACATTAGAATAGGAGGGGCCAGGTAGGAGGCATGAGGCCAAGTCTAATCTTGGGCAGAGGTGAATATTGATGAGAATCTAATCAATAAATGCTTTGCCTCTGTTACCTGTGGCATCAATGTTTTTGTTCCACCAGGAAAGAAAATGAGAGCAGGTTTCTTCAGTGTTAAGTTACAAACCAGAGATGGTTGTGTTTTAAGGCACTTGCTAAGTGTGGCAGTAACCAGGGGCAAGTGAAAAAGAAAGCTTATAGAGGCTTTTATAGAAAATGAGATATGTTGGGCTGCCCTGCTCTGTTGCAGGGACAAGAAAGACAGGCACACAGGAGGCACATGCCCTGCAGAGAACCACTGCTGTGGCGCTTCTGCTTCAGAGCCAGACTGTGTGGCCAGGGGTCACTGTAGGCTTGAGTGGTTATCTGAATGAATTTGGACAGTCATGAACTTGGGTTTGAATCTCACCATTTTACTAGTGGTGTGACCTTAAGCATGAGACTTTTCTGTGCCTTAGTTTTTTCACCCGACGAAAGAACAGAATATACACTTTATTGATTGGGTTAAATGTGGTAATATATGAAATAATAAGTGCTCAGCAAATGTTGGTTACTATTGTTTTTGCTATTACTGTTATTGGTTCAGTGTACGTCAGGAAGTACCTGTCAGGGGCAGTGGTGGAGAGGTCTCAAATAAACCTGCTCACAGGGCTTGGGCTTGTGCCCTCTGTGTATCCTCTGTGATGTCCAGTCCTTGTGGGGAGACAGGTGACATCTCATTTGGTTGAGCTTGAACTGTGTCTAGCAGAGAGTGTTGCTGGTTCCACTGAGGCTCAACTGGAACCAGTGTCCAACAGAGAAAATGTAACAAACAGCCCCTAAATGAGGGGCTTTACAAAGAAACAAAGGGTGAGGATGCAAAGGAAACTCAGACTTCATTTGTCTTTTATTTCTCTGCCCTTTTTCCATTTCTGTCACTTCTACCAGATAATGCAAGTGAGTCAATAATTCATTTCAAATCACAGCCCCAGGCTCTGAGATGCATGATATAAAAAGACACTTCAGAGCTCATAATGCATAAGGAGGGATAAACGTAACCATAGACAACAATACAGTAATTTCTTGGTGGAAAGGCATGAGCGAGTATTATTAGCAAAGAGAGTTAATCTTTATGAGTTCTTGCTTGGTGCCAGGTGCTGCTCTCAGCACTTTGCACGCATTAGCCCGTTCAATCATAACAGAAGGCACTCTCTGTTGCACAGCCACGCTTTAGGGAGCAGTTTTGAAATCAGACTTTGAAGACCCCAGGTAGCTACACTCCTCTTAGCCTGGCTCCTGGCTTTCTGCTCTGGTTTCAGCTGACGAGGCCCACAACCATTGTCAGAGCATCTTTAATCAGGAGAGGACTCCTTAGCAATCATTTTCCAGTGACATGATATTCTGCCAGAAAGTCTTTGTGCTGCTGTCAAAAATAATAGTCCCCTCTGTTTACCAACCTTTGTTTTTAGAATTTTCCTTTTAAGAGATGGCCTTGAGTGCAGCGTGAGGTCAGGAAACCTTTAACTTTTACTAGGTTGGAGCCGTGCAGCGTGTGCAGGGTAGCTGTTCTCTCCATTGGAAGTGCGCCCTGCTATTCGTTAACCCAGGATGCAGGACCTTAAGCCACCCAGACCAGTTTCCTCTGGTTTAGCCCAGACCTCTCCTGTTCCGCTCTTACTCAGAAATAAGTAATCTCTGCACCTTTTAGGGATGGGCTGGAACTTTATCTCCAGTTGTAGGGTGGAGGAATTGTTAACAGTGACTGCATTGGCATTTAGCTCTCAGAGAACTGATAATGCATGTCAGCCTCTCAGGAGAGTCTGCCTTAGCACCCACCCGAGGAGCGGCAGATCCGATTGCCTGGAGTTATCGCCATGTTTCCCTGGTTGTGAGATAAAGTCAGCCTTTTCTCGCTTTGCTGGTGGGATGGGGGCCACCCACTGAGGTGCACCAGTGCCTAGAATCACCCAGAGATGCCCTGTGGGTGGTGTAAAACCAGCTCTGTGTGGTGGGCTTTGTTTATTTGTTTGTTTTTTCAGGATTCACTTTTTAAACACTTCAAGTCATATTCTGATTACTTCTTGAATAATTTAATCTTCATAGTGGCTCATAGAGCACTAGTGGCTCTAACTGGAGAGAGTTTTCCAAGGGTGGAAAAGAGCTTCTCCTCCTTTATTCTGTATTATCTTTGCCTGCCCAGTTGCTCAGTCACGTCTGACTCTTTGTGACCCCATGGACTGTAGCTTGTCAGGCTCCTCTGTCCATGGGGATTCTTCAGGCAAGAATACTGGAGTGGGTAACCATTCCCTTCTCCAGAGGATCTTCCCCACCCAGGGATCGAACTCACTTCTGCTTCTTTTGCATTGGCAGGCGGGTTCTTTACAGGCTGAGCCACCTGGGAAACCCCATAATATCTTTACTTTGAGTGAAATGAGAGTTTATTTCTATAAATGGAAAAAAGACAACTCACTCCTTTAGCATGCTGTGTCCCTCTCTGATAGGATCAGGTATGGAGAAGTGCAAAGGCATCTCTGGGGAACCAAAAAAGTGAGTTCAAACTGGGCCAACCCAGGAGTGCGGGAAGAATATTGGGAAGTCCTAGATTCTGAAGAAGGCCAGTGTATTTTAATATTTTTGAGTCAAGTTTGTCCTTATTGTAGCCTGCCTCTTCTCACCCTCTCCACAGATCCCACTCTGATCCATCCCACCAGTATCTCTCCTGAATGTGACTGCCCAGCCTGCCTTCCCTGCCCCCAGTCTCATCCTACAGCCTCTTTTTGACAGAGAAGCCAATGGTGATTTAAAAAGTAAACCAGACAGTAATGCATGCATGCTAAGTCGCTCCAGTGGTGTCTGACTCTTTGTGGCCCCGTGGACTCCTCTGTCCATGGGATTCTCCGGGCAAGATTTCTGGAGTGAGTCGCCATGCCCTTCTCCAGGGATCTCTTCCTGATCCAGGATCAAACCCACAGCTCTTATGCCTCATGCACCAGAAAGTAATACCCCTTGCTTAAAAGTCTCCAAAGACTTCCCTGTCACCCTTAGAAGGAAACCCACGTTGGTCAGCACAGCCTGAGAGGCTGAGTTGATATAGCCTTCCCTGACACTGACCTAGCCTTTTACGCTCTCCTTCTCTGGGCTTAGCCACCCTGTCCTCAGACTTGATTACCGTGTTCCAGTCTCAGCACCTCTGCACTTGATGTGGCTCTGCATACAGCACTCCACCCCAGGCTTGTCTTGGCTCCTTTACATTCCCTTGAGGGCTCACCGAGGCTCGCCAAGCAGGCTTCTTAAGGTGGGCACAACCTACCCCCCACTCACTCTCAGGCCTGTTACTTTGCTTTATTTTCTTCATAGATCTATGCTTGAAATCTGATTTGCCATTATTTATTAAAAATTAAGCATTTAATAAATTGAAATGTCTAGTCAAAATATCTAATTATTAAAATATCAAATATTGAAATTATTTTGTTATTTAAACTTATTACTTGTTACTATTTTATTACTTGGACTTCCCTGGTGGCTCAGATGATTAAGTGTCTGCCTACAATGCAGGAGACTCAGGTTCAATCCCTGGGTTGGGAAGATCCTCTGGAGAAGGAAATGGCAACCCACTCCAGTACTCTTGCCTGGAAAAGCCCATGGACAGAGGAGCGTGATAGGCTACAGTCTATCATGGTCCACTTTCCTCACCACATTTAAGTTCCATGAATGTGGAGGAGACCTTGCCCTTCTTGTTATCTGCAGCGGCTTGAGAGTGCCTGATACATAGTAGGCACTCAATGTTTAACAAATGAAAGAAGTTCAAAAAGAGTTACTTTCTTGCAATAGTCTGAGGCTGGCATGGGGACATTTATCGATTTAACATTCAATAAATGCAGTATTTACTGAACATCTTTGTAGGCACTAGTCACAACAACGAACAAAACATTATCTGCTCATGTGGGGTTTACTTTCCATGAAAGAAACTAAACAGGTGCTTAGGAAGAAAAAGCAGAGGCACTCACTTTGAAAGAGTTGGATATGACTTTGCAATTAAAGACCAACAGTAATCTGGCCAAGAAGTCGAGAGAGTCACAGCCCCAGTGACCATGGATACTTCCTCTTCCCTGCACCTGGGGGCCACAGGTTTGCCTTTGGGAAGGGGTCAAGAGGTCCCCAGGCCTCTGTGCGCATTTGGGTTTATCATCTGAGAGTGTCTGAGTGTTGCTAGATGATCATGGAGCTAGCCAGGAGAATCTACTTATCCTTTTGTGTGTGTGTTAGCTGTGTCTGACTCAAGGACCCTATGGACTGTAGCCCACCAAATTCTTCTGTCCATGGGCTTCTCCAGGCATGAATACTAGAGTGGGTTGCCATTTCCTTCTCCAGGGGATCTTCCCGACTCAGGGATCGAACCCAGGCCTCCTGCATTGATTCTTTACCATCTGAGCCACCAGGCAAGCACCAGTTCCTCCTAACCCACCTAAAGATTAGTCATTGAATTGACTCAGTAATGGGCAAGTTTAAAAGAAAGAAAAGGAATAAAGGATATAGGCTAATTTACTGGCTGCCATAGACAGAAATGGCACAAGCAACCTGCCCCATGTCCTTCCCTCTTAGTCTCAGCACAGGACAATCTTCTTAAGGTCCTCAAAGTTTACATGCTATGATGATTAATGTGATGTCTCAACTTGGCAGGCCACAGTGCCCAGACGTTTGATTAAACATTAATCTGGATATTTCTGTGATGGGTTTGGATGAGATTTGTATTAAAATCAGTAGACACTAAATAAAGTGGGTTGCCTTCCAGAATGTGGATGGGTCTCATCCAATCCATTGAAAGTCTGATAGAACAAAAACCTGACATCTCCTGAGCAAGAGGGATTTCTCAGGCTTTGGACTTTAACTCCTTCCTGACTTCCCAGCTTGCCGGCCTCCCCCATCATATTCTGGACTCACCAAGCATCCACAACCACACGAGACAATTCCTCAAAATCTCTCTCTCTCTCTCCTTGGGGCACCTCTTGACCCCCTCCCAAAGGAAAACCTATGGCCCCCAGGTGCAGGGAAGAGGAAGTAACCCTGGTCACTGGGGCTGTGACTACCTTGACTTCTTGGACAGATTGTTGTTGTTTAGTCACTAAGTCATGTCCGACTCTTTGTGACCCCACAGACTGTAGCCTGCCAGGCTTCTCTGTCCATGAGATTTCCCAGGCAACAATACTGGAGTGGGTTGCCATTTCCTTCTCCAGAGGATCTTCCTGACCCAAGGATTAAATCTTATATTTCCTTATATCACTCTTATATCTCCTGCATTGGCAGGTGGGTTCTTTACTGCTGAGCCCCCAGGGAAGCCCCCTTTGGACTGATATAGTGACCTTAATAGCCGTTCAGTGACTCACACTGGGAGTCTCAGGTACCAGCTGAAAAGCTACCCAATACCTGTACAAGTCTAGACACTGCCCCCACCTTTCATTTATCTGTTTTTCTCCTTTCAAAAATATTTACTTCATTTTAATAGCAAATTAAATATAAATACATGAGACTATTGTCACTGAGAAAATTTTGTCGGCTACAGATAAAGCTGGAATGACCCTCTGCCACCACTTTCAGCCACAACAGTTGGTTAGAGATGCCTCTGTTTTCAGTTTAGTAGATATCTTTCCAATTCACCATCCCCTGTGAACCTCCGACTTTTGTTTCTATCACTTGGCCTCCTCTCCAGATTTGTCCTGTCTGCCATGTTAGGATGAGGTCTTAGTTTAACTCCTCCTCCTCAAGAAGCTTCCTCTTAGTTTGCTTTCCTAGCGTGGCTCAGAAGCTGTAGACAAGTGATGCCCAGTTCCTCAGGTGTCCAGATAGCCCTTTCCAGCACCCCAGGCCTCTGCTGGTCTGAGAGAGAACATGAGGAGAAGAAGAGCAGCTGTGTCTCTACTTCTGGCCAGTCCAGATGACACCTGGCTGACCCCGTTAGCCTACTGGCCATCAATTACTCTGGAAATGATGGAAAGTTTCCCCTTCCTGGAATGGTTTTATGTCTTTTCTGAACTCAGTAAACCTTGTAAAATGAATTCTTGCCACCCGCTTACAAGGGTTTGGAGCACTGGACCGGGGTCAAGAGAAGTCCTTTGGGTTTTCCCTCCCCAAAGGGTTAGCTCTGTGACAATGGGCAAGTCTTGCTCAAATTCTCTAGGTTTCATCTATAGAACAAAGTGGATAATCTCTATCTCGTCACATGAAAGATGAAGATTGGATCAGTCTCTAAGGATTGTTGTGAGGGTTAAATAAGATAGTACGGATACAGTGCTTAGAATAAAGCCCAGAATGTCATCAGCTCTCAGTACATGTCAGCTCTTAGTATTTTTCTGCTCTCAGTTTCCATGATTCTTTGTTCCTAACATCCTCTCCAAAAGTTCATATAGAGTCCTGTGACTCCCAAGGTTGACTAGCTACGTGAGTTCTGCTCCTTCTTTTAGCCTGCAGTTTGTGTTATTTGTCCTTGAGGTCAATGAGGGCTCATGAAAAGAACAAGGGGCCACCTAATGAGTGGATTTGTGTCGTTCATGTCACGGAAGTTTGACAACCTGTGACAAATTCCTTTGACAGATGTGCATCTATGGCAATTTATCAGTGAGCACTGTCTCAAATTAGTTAATCACTGGGCCATTCAGTCTAAATTGAATGGTGCTGCTGCATGCAGAAAGTTTTTGTTTGCAATTCTTGAGTCATCTCAGTTTAAATTAAGTCAATTAAAATTCCCTGTTCCTAACCATTTTTCTATCAAGTGTGCCTAAATGCCCACAATACTCTGCAGGGCATCTTTCTATTTATGAGTTTGTGTCTCTTTAATGTCTGTGAGTTAATCATTTTCCAACACTGTGCTATTTTCTTTCACTGCCTTCTGTACCATTTGCTGCTAATTTTCAGGGTGCTAAGGGAGGTTGATATATAAATTGGGAGTGAAGATCATGGGGTCATCATTGAGGTTTAGCAAACAATGTTGCTCAGTGCTATTGACCAATAGGTCACCAGTAAAAGAAGCAGTGTCAGGGAGAAATGATTCTCGTGACAGCTGTTTACCAGACAGAGAAGAGTTCCAGGAATGTACTGTAACATGCAGATGGTGCAACTCAGTGGTGGGCGAGTTGTTGACCAGGTGCTTTTTCGTCTTGTAGAACTTGAAGAGACACACTCAGCTATATTTGTTAATCCCATTCTCCTCAGAAAAGGCTTCCCTGGTGGCTCAAACAGTAAAGAATTTGCCTGCAATGTGGAAGACCTGGGTTTGATCCCTGGATTGGGCAGATCCCCAGAAGGAGGGCATGGCAACCCACCCCAGTATTCTTGCCAGAATAACTCCATGGACAGAGGTGCCTGGCAGGCTACATTCCATGGGGTTGCAAAGAGCCAGACAGATTGAGCAACTAACACTAACTCTCCTCAGAAAATCCTCACTGTTTACAAACAGCCAATGTGGGCTCTGGCGTCTCTTCAGAGACTTGGAGCGTCAGTGGCAAGATAGGTAAAAATAAACCCAAATGGAATATCTCTCTCCCTTACATCTTGAAATCACCTTCCCTCTTTGAACAGGGCAACTGGGTTTGGGGAAGCACTTTGTGGTGGTTGGTGGGAAGAGGAAGTGGTTTTTAAATGAATACATCAAAAATTGAAGCTCAAGGGTCTTCCTTGGTGGTCCAGTGGTTGAGAATCTGCCTTCTGGTGCAGGGGACTTGTTTCGATCCCTGGTTGGGGAGCTAAGAGCCTACATGCCAAGGAGCAACTAAGCCTGCATGCTACAACTCGAGAGGTGCGTGCACTCTGGAGCCTCAGCGCCACAATCTGCTGAGCCCACTTGCTCTAGAACCAATGCTCTGCATCAAGAGAAGCCCCAGCGTGCCATGACCAAAGAAAGTCCGAGCACCATAAGGAAGACCCAGAGCAGCCAAAAAAACAGAAAAAAAATTGTTTAATGAAGCTCAGTGCCTCCGTGTCTCCATGTCGTAGATAGTACAGCGTTCATGGTCCTAGGAGCAACCCACTGGGCCTCTAGGGATGTCCGAGACTGCTGTAGGATGGAGCCTTCTTTGTGGTGGCCAGTCTCCTCTCATAAGAGGAGTCTACCCTAAGGTTGTGCCCTGCCTGTCTTCTCACTTCCAGTCACTCCTCTTTATTCTCTCTTCCCAAAGTCTCCCCAGGTGGCCTATGCTGAGCTGAAGGCGGAAATGGCTCTGCTTTGCTACAGCAAGAACACAGGTCTCTCACCCTGACAAATGTAAGACTGCAGTCAAACATTGTGGGTGGGCTCTTTTGCCTCTGTTTTGTCATTGATGGGTGCAGGGTGAAGAGGGTCAGAAATGTGGGGAGGAAAGAATGTCGTCCTAGGAAGCTTCTTGTTCCACTGCTGATGCAGGCCTCCTGGCCACCTTGAGTCACTCAGGGACTTGAGGGTCTCTGAGGGGAAGTTGTGAGTTATAGTGAAGAACTTCTAACTGAAGTTCTAAGTTCCTTGCGATTTTGTCCTTCCAAGACATGTAAGATCAGAGTAAGATGTGTGAGATCACATGTAAGATCACAGCGAGGGATAGGTTTCTTGCCTCTGGCTTCATACTAAAGGGCAAAAGATGGTCAGGTGCTCCCACACCTAAGTGTCCTGAGTGACAATCCTACTCTCGTTCTTTTCTGGTGGTTGTAGCGCTGGCTGGGAGGCAGCTCCAGGTCTAGAATGTTCCTGATCCGTTGTCCTTATCAGTAACACCTGACCTAACTCATCCTTTGTTCTTACTCCCACATTTCTCACCAGTGAGAATTCACTCAGCATTTTAATCCATTAATTTGCTGCTGCAGAGCCAGTTCTGTCTCGGCAATAACCACCCCAGATGCCAAGGCCCTGAAAGATTGCTGTCTGAAACGTTTATTGGATAATGAAATAAAAAAATCGTCTCAAATACCAGATGTGCAAGGTAATGCTTGTTCTCATTGTCATTGTCAACTTCCACAAAGATTGTAGTGGAACGTTGGTGCGAATGTAGAAGTAAGAAATAGATCAGGGAAGAAACCCCAAGTTTGCTGCAGAAGTCATTGCTTGATTGGTAAGATCAAATTGGAGTCTAAAGACAGACTTTTTTATAAAGTATTTTTCTTTAAGGTAGTGTTATATTCATTTTTAAAAATCCATCAGAACTTGAGGAATGAAGCAGGCATATAACACAGGACTATAAACCCAAGAGCACTGGATGGAAATGTGCATCAAACAACAGAAAGTCAATAAAAGCTAATCTGATTTATAAAAAAAGAAAAAAAGAAGGGGAAGATATGATTTGGAGTATTGAGAGTAGCACAACATTGTATTCTTTCCCTTTTTATATAAATCAATATACATACTAATATTTTAAAAGTAAAAGTGATGTTCTTTATAATATTGTTATTCCTCTAATATGTCTCTTGAATTTTACAGGCATTATAAGAACAACTAGGCACAAAGTTTACAAAGAACTTTTCTGTTGGTGCTCTGATCTGATCAACAACACAAATGTGAGTACGGCAGGGATAGCCAGATGATTCCATTTTAGAAACAAGAAAACAGGCTTGGAGTTGTCTGTTTGCTTAGAGTATTTGCACATTGTGTTCTGACTTCACACCCTGTTTTTCTGTGTATTTTACAAATAAAGTCAATTCTTGGCTTTCCCTTTTTCACATTATTTCCACATGTTTTTTAGTGAGAGGTCAAGAAAAACCTTCTCCCAGGGTGATCACTGACACTGAATCACAGTCTTGACTCTAATGTCTTGGAAACCTAATGCTCTTGAATGAGATTCTACCCAGGCTTTCTTTATTGTATTGTATTTTATTTTCCTATTTTTTTTTGGCTGTGTCACAAGGCATGTGGGTTCCCTGACCAGGGATCAAACCTACCTCTTCCACTCCCGCCCCTGCCCACCCCCCACCCCAATAGAGGAAGCACAATGTCTTAACACTTAACAAGGAAGTCCCTGGAATTCTTTATTTTAAAGAAAATGGGTAGTCTTTGCACATGTGTGCATGCTAAATTGCTTCAGTCATGTCTGACTCTTTGTGAGCCATGGACTGTAGCCCACCAGGCTCCTCTGTCCGTGGGATTCTCCAGGCAAGAATACTGGAGTGGGTTGCCATTTTCTCCTTCAGGGAATCTTCCTGACTGAGGGAGGGATTGAACGCAGTCTCCTGCAGCTCCTGCTTTGCAAGCGGATTCTTTACGATCTGAGCCACCAGGGGAGCTGCACTCTGCATAGTCATTGTTATTGGAGTGGTTTGCTTGAAAAGCACCAGACTGGTCACCAATAGAGCCAGCTGCTTATTTAGGTTCCATCACTGCCCATCTTAAGATCTTGAGCAAGTTTTTTCTAACTCTTTGCATCTCAGCAACTCCATTCACAAAATGAGGGGATTAAGCATAAAGCTCTAAATTAGAATTAGGGAAATTTTAAAAATATGATGGAAAAATTAAAATGTATAAGGAAAAATAATTAGAGCATATAAAAAATAGGCAAGACCAATGAAACAACCAAGAGACTAAGGAATTAAGAGTAAAGAAAGATTATAAGGGTAGATTAAGGCATAAAATGTAAATAAAAAGAGGGAAAGGGTTGAAAGCAAATAACACAAGGTAAACAGATATATTTAAGCATAAAAATATTCAAAGAAGGAGAAAATCAAAGTTAAGAAGAATTTTAGGTTGCAAAGAAGCAGAGATCAAGACAGTTGCCAAATAAAAGGACAAAATAGAACAAAAAGTAGAACAAAAAATATAGAACAAAATAGAACAAAAAATATATATATAGCTAAGTAAGAGAAATTAGGAGTTGAGTATAAAAAGCCAGGGCTTCCCTGGTGGCTCAATGGTAAAGAATCTGCTTGCCAATGCAGGAAATGCGGATTCCATCCTTGGGTAGGGGAGATCCTTTGCAGAAGAAAATGGTTGCCTACTCCAATATTCTTGCCTGAAGAATTCCATGGACAGAGGAGGCTGGCAGTCTACAGTCCATGGGGTCTCAAAAAAGACAGGACTTAGCAACTAAACAACAATGACATAAAATGACAAGTATTAGGCAAGTAGCAATAAAAATTTTTAATCTCAACCTAATTCTAAGAGACAATAAAAAGGATGTAAAAATAAATGGAGGTTTAAAATTTTGAGACAGAAAGAGGGTCAGCATGAAAAAAGAAAGGAAGTTCAAAGTCATATAAATAAGAATAGCAAAGTACAGGCAAATAGGCGAAAGTAGCTTCCCAGGTGGCTCAGAAGGTAAAGAATCTGCTTGGGTCAGGAAGATCCCCTGGAGGAGGGCACGACAACCCACTCCAATATTCTTGCCTGGAGAATCCCATGGACAGAGAAGCATGGCAGGCTACAGTTCATGGGATCATCAAAGAATCGGATAAGACTAAAGCAACACAAACACACACACACAATCAACAGAATGTGCTTTTCAAAGGGTACATTTTAAAAGTAAAAGGTATTATTAAATTAACTTCAAGAAAACAAGAAGAAAATGTCCTGTGTAGGAGAGCAGGTAGGCATCCGGTGTCTTCAGCAAAGCCTCCGAGCCAAGGCCACATGCTGCAGTGCTGTGTCTCCACGTAAGAGGCTCAGGCCCTGGGA
Organism: Bos javanicus; assembly: GCF_032452875.1. NCBI lineage: Eukaryota > Metazoa > Chordata > Mammalia > Artiodactyla > Bovidae > Bos > Bos javanicus. Next base: position 96,453,890 of record NC_083868.1, on the reverse strand, counting down.
CAGCAAAGCTCCTGGCTGTTAGGAGGAGAATGGCCCAGTGATGAAGGGAAGCAGCAGAGGAGATGGGGAGGGTCGGTGACCTAGGTGGCCTGCCCCATTTGGCTGGTCATAGCAGCTTCTGAGTAAGTCTTCTCCAATTCCTACTTGGGTCAAAAAATGGTACCAACATGCCTGCACAGCATGAGAAAGGGTGGTTGTTTGGACACACTTGTGGTGTCTAGACACACTGGAAATACGCTGAATCATTGAAAGGGGAAGAAAGGAAAACTCCAGAAGTGTAGCATTTCTCAAAGTATGAGAGGTTGTTGTTCACAGTTGTTCAAGACCACGGGCACCCAAATTACAGACTGCTGTTCACAGCTGGGTGGGGGTATTCTAGAAGCTTGTCTTACTAACAAGCACTTGGGTGATTCTTAGGACCAGGGGAGTTAGCGCAAGTAGGGCCCAGGACAGCTTCATGCTTCAAAGCTGGGGTTCAATGAAGAAATTTGGGGACTTGCTGCTAGAGACAGCAAATGAAAGAATGCTGGGTATAACATGCCCCAAATGTTCCATTCTCACGGATTTCCACCACCAACACAGAGAATTAAGCACGGTCCTTACTGATGGTATGATTCATTCATCAAACATTGCCCACGGAGGCCAGGCAGACAGCTGAATCAGGATTTTGAACTCCTGGGACCTATGTTAGAGCATGGAGTGTGAGGAATACGCTCACCATCTAAGTAGGCAGGTGATTGTTCTTCCTGCTCCATCAGCACTTTCTCTAGTCCTGCTGAATTCCTTGCCTGTTTCAGAGCCCACATACTCTTCATTCCTTTCTGCCTTTGTTCCAGCCGCTCCCATTCAATGGAATGTCTCTCTCCCTTTTTTTCCTGTCCCATAAATCTGGTGAAGACCACCTCTTCTTGGAAGCCTTCCATAAACATTCCAGGCAGAGGCCCTTTCTCTTCAGTCCCAGAGCAGTCCCTGCCTTCCTCTGGCAAATGCTGGGCTCTCCTTTTGGTGTTGTCTCTGTGCTTGTTGGTGTTCTTCCCTTGCCTTCCCCACCTGCCCTTTAGCAAAAGGAGACTGCAGCTCCTTGGAGGCAGGGATCATTTCTTCATCAGCTTTCTCCCTCAGCATCCAGTGTGAGGGCTGCTATGTAATGTGTGTGTACGCTAAGTTGCTTCAGTCATGTCCAACTCTTTGCAAAACCAAGGATTGTAGCCCGCCCGCCCGGCTTTTCAGTCCATGGAATTCTCCAGGCAAGAATAATTGAGTGGGTAGCCATTCTGTTTTCCAGGGAATCTTCCCGACCCACAGATTGAACCTGTGTCTCTTATGTCTCCTGCATTGGCAGGTGGGTTCTTTACCAGCAATGCCACCTAGGAAGCCCCTCTGCTATGTCATATGTGCCATGCGTGCCAAGTTGCTTCAGTCATGTCTGACTCTTTGTGACCCTGCGGACTGTAGCCTGCCAGGCTTCTCTGTCCTAGGCAGCTGGTAAATAAATCATTGCTTGGTTTTTCTCTATATAGGTGAGTTTGTGTGTGGCTTGTCAAAAGTCAGATTGTGGCTATCTCCAACGCTTCTAAAAGAAATAAGATGGCATATACTTCCCTGGTGGCTCAGTTGGTAAAGACTCCGCCTACAGTGTGGGACACCTGGCTTTGATCCCTAGGTTGAGAAGATCCCCTGGAGGAGGGCATGGCAACCCACTCCAGTATTCTTGCCTGGAGAATCCCTATGGACAGAGGAGCCTGGTGGGCTACAGTCCATGGGGTTGCAAAGAGTCCGACATGACTGAGTGGCTAAGCACAGCAAAGCACATAAGCAGGCAAAAAATAAAAAAACTTTTTTTTTTTTTTTGAGTTCTCTGATACTTGAAGATGATAAGGTAGCTTTGTTAAGATGAACTGAACCAATGACCATTAATATATCCACATTAAACACTGCCATAAAACACAACAAAGATACAAAAGAAGGTTCTGGGACTTCTCTGGTGGGCCAGTAGTTAAGACTCCACGCTCTCAATGCAGTGGCAGGGTTTGATCCCGCATGCTGTAGAATGTAGCCAGAAGCAAGCCAAACAAATGAAGGTCTTTAGGGAAGAGGCAAACAGTTGTGATTTCCAAATTATGGACCAAGGACTTCAGCAGGGCCGGGGGTCCAGTAGAGGGTCCAGCACCCAAGTGTATACTGAGCATTGTTTGCAGACTAAATGACTCACACGTACAAGGAATTTTTTCAAATGATGTGGCTGATAAAATGCAGTTATATTTAGAAGCGTTAGTGGACTTTTTGTGCTTTTTAGCTTCTTAGGTGATTATGATGGGAAGTCATCATATTTAAAATGATTGGGAAACTCAGGCTTATAAGGTGACTGGGATCCAGTTAGCTGATGGAGTGGCTTCTGTCTTATAGCATGTCCACTCTGTACTGGTACTTTGGCCTGTAGAAGTGCTTTGAATTCTGCCCAAGATTAACCAATTACCTGGATAAAGCCAGCAACAGAAATCTAAATATGGACACCAGGCAGGCCATCTGCTTTGAGCCTGATGCTGGATGATGCTCCTCCCTCTTTCTTCCCCTTCTATATTTATCCCATCAATTTTGAGATGGGCAGTACATTCCTATACTAAGAAAAAAAAAGAATCTGGACTTTCATACGTTCTCTAGGGTAGTTACTGGGCTTCCCTGGTGGCTCAGTGGTGAAGAATTTGCCTGCCAAGCAGAAGATGCAGGTTCGATCCTGGGGTCAGGAAGATCCCTTGGAGGAAGGCACGACAACCCACTCCAGTATTCTTGCCTGGGAAATCCCATGGACAGAGGAGCTTGGCAGGTTAGAGTCCACGGGGTCACAAAGAGTCAGACAGGACCTCGTGACTAAACCACAACAATGGACAATTCTTACCACATTCAAAAAATTTCCACTAAGCAGGGAAATTTGAAAAACAAAACTAAAGTGTTCCTATGCTACCCCAAATCTTGTGGGGACCAACAAAAAGGCTGCCAATTACTAACTTTACCAAACTAGAACATGCAATGAAATGAATGCATACATATTATCATCAGACTCTCAAATACATCCTCTTCATTATATGAGAGCATGCCACCTGCAAAAAGACTGTCTTTAAATGAGCTTTATGGAAAAGTCACTCTGTTGGCTTTTGTCTTGGACCGGTGATAACTTTGGCCTGTCAGATTGATGGGCCTCCAATTATTAATGGCTGTCCTAGTGAGGAGGAAGGATGAGATGAGGGGAAAGCATCAGATTATCCTGAAGGCTATACTATTTCTTTCTGCTCCAGTGATGCCTCCTAGCCCTAAATTCCTCAATCTTAACTGGCATCTCTTTTGCAAAATGAGTTTAGTAATACAGGATAACTTGAGATCCTGCAGCATGGGGATAGGGCTAGAACATTCCGTCAGACCATAATGCCGCTGGTCCGTGTCGTCCGGACGTCATCTGGTAAAGTAACTTTGAACTTTGGAATCTAAGATGACTATTTTTTGGCTGGAGGTGACCCTTTTAAAATTGTTGTTGTCATGGAACATGAACTTAGTTGCTTACAGAAATATAAAAGCACATATTCAAGCGGATGCTATTCAATTTTAAAGAAAACCAACACTCTAAAATATTGTCACATAAATTATTGAGAACTTATTTTAGAATCATTTATGGTGTCTTTTACAACTGCAATTTGTGATGCTTAGATCATCTGCAATGACTGATGCCTCAGGCATTACTTAGCACCTGTTTTACATTCTTCATCTTAACAGAAACCAATACTCTCTATCTTCTGTAAAGGACTCCAAGAATCTACAGCATTTTTGGAATCCAAAAATGGCTTTGGTACTGGAAAAGGTTGATTAAGACCATCACCCTTGCTATTTAACATGAATTACACATTATCCTGCATCTCAACAGATTTGTGAAAAGACATGAAAAGTAATAAGCAAAACAATTCCTTTACTGTTATATTGCTTTATATTATATCACTTCATTATTTTCTTCTTTTATTTATTTTGAATATTTCTTTTATTAAGTGAGCAGGAAAATACATGGTTGAACAAATTGAAACTACAAGTTGTGCCCTTTACAAGACTGAGTGAAACAAAGATTCATCAGAAGGCATGTGTCAATTTCCTACAACAAAACTTCATGCAACAACATTCAATGGAGCTGAATATATACAGATGTTACAGGCCGCCCAGGGAAGCCTCATAACTACTGTCACTTGGAAGAATGATAAAACCAAAATGTCATTAGGCTGTCATTAGGCTTTCTTGAAGCTGCATTTGGCAGGAGATACCTTTAATGTTGTTTATTTCTTGTTTTAGAAAAAAAAAGAATTGTTATCATGTTTAAACATTTAAACCAAAAAACAAAATTTAGAATCCTCTTCCCACTTCTAGCAACTTTGCACTTACTGCAATGCCAGTAGCTTAAAATGGATCATTATCTGTATAAATGTAAGAATCTTGAAATACTATTTTTCTCAGGATTCTATATGGCAGCCTCTCTTCCAACCCTGCAGGGCTTCAACCCTTGACCTGTTAAGATGATTCATGGAGCCAAAAAGTACAGCCAGGTGCTTTCCATCCACAGAAGCCTCCCAAGAAAGAAAATCCATTGAGTGTTTCATTTTCTACATGAAAGCAGACCTATGCTTTTATAATATAGAATTTGGACACAGCTTTTTTGTTTTGATATTGAAATTAAAATGGTCTTATAGGCTTATACCTTAATAAAAGAATTCCAAAACTCTGTTATTATTTATTTTCATTCATTTTTTCATCCAATAAATACTTACTGATTACTATTTGCCAGGCATTCTTGTAAGTACAGGAGACAGGCCAGTGAACAAACTAGATGTTGATAAGCTCTATGAAAGGCAATAAAGCAGAGACTAAATGGGGAATTGGGAATTATCTTATATAGGTCTCTGATAGGATAGGAATATTTGTGCAGAGACCCAAAGGTGGGGGAAAGCACATTGTACAGATACATGAATGGAGGGCTTTCTAGACAGAGGAGACAGCCAGGGCAAAGATCTCGAGACAGGCTCATGCTTTGAGTGTTTCCTGGATAAAGCAAGGAGGGCAGTATGGCTGAGCAAAGTGAACTAGGGAAAAAGTAGATGAAGTCAGAGAAGTGGTAGCGGTGGTTGGGAATGGAGCAAAGTGTAAGTCAGATTTATGAGGTCCTTATAGGCCACTGTAAGGACACTGATATTCTGAGTAAGATGGGAAGACCTTGAGCTCTTGAGCAGAAAAGTGGCATAACCTGTATATTAGTGGATGTTTTAAAAGTGTCATCTTGGACTTCCCTGGTGGTCCAATGGTTAAGGATCTGCCTGCCAAAGCAGGGCACACAGGTTCCATCCCTGGTCTGGGAAGATCCCACATGTCATGGAGCAAGTAAGCCTGTGTGCCACAACTACTGAGCCTGAGTGCTGGAACTACCGAAGCTGGCATACCTAGAGCCCATGCTCCACAACGAGAGAAGTCACCTCAGTGAAGAAAGTAGCTCCCACTTGCCTCAACTAGAGAAAGCCCTTGGGCAGCAGCAAAGACCCGGCACAGCCAAAAAAAAAGGAAACTAGAATATTTGCTGGTCTGGAGGAGCAAAATTGCCATTTACTGACAGAGAATACTGTAATGCTGGGGAAGATTGAAGGCCGGAGAAGGGGACGACAGAGGATGAGATGGTTGGATGGCATCACTGACTCGATGGACATGAGTTTGAATAAACTCCGGGAGCTGGTGATGGACAGGGAGGCCTGGTGTGCTGCGGTCCATGGGATTGCAAAGAGTTGGACAAGACTGAACGACTGAACTGAACTGAATACTGTAATGGGAGTAGATTGGTAGGTGGAGTACAAATCAGTTTGGTTTTAAATATGTTGAATTTGAGATGTCAATTGCATATCCAATGAAGATGTCAAGTAAATAGTTAGATGTATAAATCTGGTTTAGGGCTGGCAATAAAAATACGAGTATTGTCTCTATATAGTTGGTTTTTCAAGCCCCAAGACTGGAAGGGATCACTTAAGAGAGAGGATATCCAGTGCTGGGCACTCTAGGAATTCAGCAAAGGAGACCCAGAAGGAATGGCCAGAGGGGTAAAAGAACATGAGGGGTGTCCCCAAGCTGAGAAACTTCTTCAAGGAGGAAGGAGGTATTACCTGTGTTAAAGACTGAAGGTAAATCAAGAAGCATGAAGTCAGAGACCTGGCTACTGCATTTGACATCATGAATGTAACTGGTGCCCTCAGCAAGAGCTGCGTGTGGTGGGGATAAAAGCCTGATCTGAGGTTTCCTTGTATGTGAAGGGGAGAAGATAAGATGGCAATTAAGGAGGATAATGGGGCTGAGAGTGTTTATAACACAAGAGATTGCAGCATGAACGTAGTGAAATTCTCCAACAGAATGGGTAAAGCTGGTGATGTAGAAGAGGGCGGTGGGGGGGGGATTCTTGGGGTGATGACCTTTATTTGGTGATGATGGATAGATAGGTCCACCTAGAGCAAGTGAAGATTGACTGCTACCAGCTTAGGAGGTGGTGAGGTAATCAGTAATCCTTAAATTTAACTGGTCGAGATCAGGAAACTGAGAAGCCAGGGTATTTAGAGGATCGTCTAAGTGGTTACTGAGATCACAAGAACTAATCAAGGGTGGTGTTGGAGATAGTGAGAAGGAATTAAGAGGCAAGATACTGAAACAATGAGGGAGAGTGGCTGAAGATAACTGGAGACTTCATAGGCTAATGGCAGGAGCTTCAAAGCATTCCAGTATTCCGGAGGAAGAAGGGATAATAGTTTGGGTATGGACCTAACAGAAGCAGAAGATATTAAGAAGAGGTGGCAAGAATACACAGAAGAACTGTACAAAAAAGATCTTCACGATCAAGATAATCATGATGGTGTGATCACTCAACTAGAGCTAGACATCCTGGAATGTGAAGTCAAGCGGGCCTTAGAAAGCATCACTACGAACAAAGCTAGTGGAGGTGATGGAATTCCAGTTGAGCTATTTCAAATCCTGAAAGATGATGCTGTGAAAGTGCTGCACTCAATATGCCAGCAAATTTGGAAAACTCAGCAGTGGCCACAGGACTGGAAAAGGTCAGTTTTCATTCCAATCCCAAAGAAAGGCAATGCCAAAGAATGCTCAAACTACCGCACAATTGCACTCATCTCACATGCTAGTAAAGTAATGCTCAAAATTCTCCAAGCTAGGCTTCAGCAATACGTGAACTGTAAACTTCCTGATGTTTAAGCTGGTTTTAGAAAAGGCAGAGGAACCAGAGATCAAATTGCCAACATCAGCTGGATCATGGAAAAAGGAAGAGAGTTCCAGAAAAACATCTATTTCTGCTTTATTGACTATGCCAAAGCCTTTGACTGTGTGGATCACAATCAACTGTGGAAAATTCTGAAAGAGATGGGAATACCAGACCACCTGACCTGCCTCTTGAGAAACCTTTATGCAGGTCAGGAAGCAACAGTTAGAACTGGACATGGAACAACAGACTGGTTACAAATAGGAAAAGGAGTACGCCAAGGCTGTATATTGTCACCCTGCTTATTTAACTTCTATGCAGAGTACATCATGAGAAACGCTGGTCTGGAAGAAACACAAGCTGGAATCAAGATTGCTGGGAGAAATATCAATAACCTCAGATATGCAGATGACACCACCCTTATGGCAGAAAGTGAAGAGGAACTAAAAAGCCTCTTGATGAAAGTGAAAGTGGAGAGTGAAAAAGTTGGCTTAAAGTTTAACATTAAGGAAACTAAGATCATGGCATCTGGTCCCATCACTTCATGGGAAATAGACAGGCAAACAGTGGAAACAGTGTCAGACTTTATTTTTGGGGGCTCCAAAATCACTGCAGATGGTGACTGCAGCCATGAAATTAAAAGACGCTTACTCCTTGGAAGGAAAGTTATGACCAAGCTAGATAGCATATTCAAAAGCAGAGACATTACTTTGCCAACAAAGGTCTGTCTAGTCAAGGCTATGGTTTTTCCAGTAGTCATGTATGGATGTGAGAGTTGGACTGTGAAGAAAGCTAAGTGCCTAAGAATTGATGCTTTTGAACTGTGGTGTTGGAGAAGACTCTTGAGAGTCCCTTGGACTGTAAGGAGATCCAATCAGTCCATTCTAAAGGAGATCAGTCCTGGGTGTTCATTGGAAGGACTGATGCTAAAGCTGAAACTCCAGTACTTTGGCCACCTCATGCGAAGAGTTGACTCATTGGAAAAGACCCTGATGGTGGGAGGGATTTGGGGCAGGAGGAGAAGGAGACGACAGAGGATGAGATGACTGGATGGCATCAATGACTCAATGGACGTGAGTCTGAGTGAACTCCGGGAGTTGGTGATGGACAGCGAGGCCTGGCGTGCTGCGATTCATGGGGTTGCAGAGTCGGACACGACTGAGCAACTGAACTGAACTGAATGAAGAACAAGCAGGCGTCCTACTACTATCAATATTTTATTATTCACATTTTGATAGAGATAACATAAAATAGTATATTCCAGGGTGTGGCAGTCACAGTCAAGGAAAACCTTGGCTTAGAACCTACCATATCATTTCTAACTACTGCTTGAACAACCTTAGACAACAGTAACTGAAGGCTTTGTGAATCCAGGGAAAAATACCTGAAAGTAACCAAAAGATTCAGACTATAAAATATGCCAAGAAGACTTTCTTTCTTTATACCACTACACAGGTGAGAATGATCCAGTTTCAGCATATTTTTGACAATTTAAAACACTTTAGAAAACTGGAGATTTAAACATAAACACTCTTAGGCATAGCAAAATGATAGTTTTCCTTTCCAATATTATAAATTTGGCATTTCTACAATTACATTAACATTGTGGAAAAAAAAAAAGACAGCTAAATGCACAAGAACAGTTTCACAACATCCAGTTTGAAACTTCATCTAAGCTGTCACCCTTTCTTTTCCCCCTGCTACAGATTTATTTCTTGCTGTCACCTAACATTTGAAATTCTGATTCAGGGTGATGTCTGAGGTTTTTAAATAAACCATAATACAAAATTACTATTCCTTAACACTAACCCCAGAGGGAGACATACGAGGAAGAGACAACTGGGGCGTGGATGTTCGCTACGGATGAGCAATGATCCGTTGCTGGAAATGAAAACTTACCTTTCCTCCAGCCCCAACTGTGCAGTGCAATTTGGTGTGATAAAAACCAACTATCAAAACCAAACCCTATCAAGCAAGGAATTGAGTCTATTTGAAGATATCTACACAAACCCCTAAAATCTGGGAACTTCAGGACATTTCTATTTTAAACTGTATTTTCTAGTCTTCCTCCAAATGTTTGGCATCATGGACACAGAGTCCAAGATTTTGATGTGAATTTAGAATATCTCAAAACTTATTCAGAGATTTTTGTTTTCAAAATGCTTTTATGAAGATTTTTATTTTGGTGCATTCTGGCATTTTCTGGGATGACAGCCTTAGAAGAGTAATTTTCAAAGCAGAGAGTTATGGTCTCATACTGTTTAATGTTATGTGAATTTTTGAATATCCTAAGTATCTATGGAAAAAAATCCCCCAAATCCCAATGATAGTTTGGAAATCAAAAAATACTAGAAAATGTTTAATGGACATGTGTACATGGTCAGTTCTTTTTCAGCTGTGCCATGCAGGGTAAGGGATCTTCGTTCCCTGACCAGAGATGGAACCTGTATCCCCTGCAGTGGAAGCACAGAGTCTCAACCACTAGACCACCAGGGAAGTCCCTCAATGGTCAGTTTTAAACTTGCAAATTCTCAAGAGGTTTTCTTTTTAGCTGGGGCTTCTGAAAGAAGATCAGTTTATATCCATTTTGAGACCCATACAAGGACAGAACATTTTAAGACTGTTGATACTGTGATCCTGATCAAGGCCAAAATGTAATGGTATTTATGAGAAATATGGACAGGCAAATGAAATCAAATTTTAGATTTTTGGATTTTATGTTGTAACTATGTAGTCTCAGTTAAGTCAGTTTTGGGTTTGTTTGTTATTTTTTTGATTTGTTTAGATTTAAGGTTAAGAGGAATGAACGAAAAAGTGACTAATAATTCACAGAAACTGCTGAGATGGTTAGAACATAGAATCATGGGAGCATGACAGAGTCATTCAGAATTGCCATCAGCATGTTGCGGATATTCTATTTTCCTTCAGAAGTTTAAAAAATTTAGACCAATAACGGCATGTTCTTTCTTAAAATAATGTGGCACATCTTGTATCTTAAAGCAATCAGCATGAATGGAAGTGATACCTGTTCAAGCAGACTTTCAAAGACAACACACACTGTTAACACAAAGCTCTTCAACATTTCAAGAATACAGTGACAGGAACCAGGACACATACTAGTAGGGAAAACATTTTTTTTTCTTTTAGTTTATGGAATGTGAGGTTAGGCTTCAGCTGCTTCCTTGTCTGGGCAACGGACAAAACCCAAATGGCTCCGGCCTGAATTTCTCACATCTTTCTAATCTACTGCACAGGAGGGACCAGAGACACCACTTACCAATAAGTCACAAGAGCAGACAGAAAACTGTTAGTAGGTCTTGACAGCCAGGAATTAAGAGGCTTTTAAAAAATGTGTACTTGATGCGATGTACATAAGAAGTATGTCTTAGAAAGCAATGTTAGAGTGTGAGAGAAATGGAATACCTGTTTGAGTGGCCTCGTGGGATGTCATCTGTATCTTAATCTACACTGTTGAAATAGCCCTTGGTCTTCTTGAGGCTCTGTTAGAAAGTCTTCAAGAAAAATGAGCTCTATTTAAATAGTCATTAGATTTTGGGTGGCACTTAGTGCAAGATATCTTCCCTTACCTTGTGTGCAAGGACAACGATCTGAATGTAACTGGCATGGGGAGAACTCTCCCCATCTTAAAGGATCTTGTAGGTCATCTGCTCCCACTATGCACTGCATGGAGGAATCCTTGCTAATGTCCCTGACTAGCACCCAGCAATGACAATCACCTGACAGACCCTGGCCCACAACTGTGGTGTAAGCAGCCAAAGTGGATTTTATTGCATGGTCATCCACATTGAGTAGCAGGGAATGAAATGATCTAGTGAAACTAGAAAATGGCACCCCACTCCAGTACTCTTGCCTGGAAAATCCCATGGACGGAGGAGCCTGGTAGGCTGCAGTCCATGGGGTCGTGAAGAGTGGGACATAACTGAGTGACTTCACTTTCACTTTTCACTTTCATGTGCTGGAGAAGGAAATGGCAACCCACTCCAGTGTTCTTGCCTGGAGAATCCCAGGGACAGAGGAGCCTGGTGGGCTGCTGTCTATGGGGTCGCAGAGTCGGACACAACTGAAGCGACTTAGCAGCAGCAGCAGCAGTGAAACTCTGGGGGAGGGAGGGTTCCATTTCTCTTTGTATACAAATCTTGATAAAAACTTTTTTAGCTTTGAAACTAGTTTCAGTTTTCCTCACAGGGGATTTTTTATCTCTAAAACTGGCTCATTTTATTTTTAAGATGATATTAAGAGGGATGAAAAGCACAACCACTCGCTTGCTTCTGCCAACAAAAAAAAAGAATTAAGGCAAACTGAAATGTTGGTAATTGTTATGAGCCACAAGAACAGTTATTCTGAAATATTCTGCATGACCTAGGCCTCCAGTATTTCAGGGCTAGGGCCTGTCCTTATAGAGGAAAATGTATTTTTCGAGATAAAAGCTTCAGGGAATTCTTTAGAGATCTTTTAAGGAGCACAGATTTGTGGGGGGCTGTTTTAAATTTGGTTTTGCCTTGTACTCTGTGTAAAATATTTGTACAAAAATATAAAAAGCATGGCTTGATGGTTAACGTCTGTGTTTTATTTTTCTTGGCACCAGAAAAGCTCATGGTCTATGTCATGTCAGTGTACATACTGTAAACAAGACTGCATTAATATTGTTTTCTTATGATTTTTTGTTTCAATGAATCTAGATTTTAAAAAATACATTCACAAACTACCTTATGTTTAAACACAATGATTCCCTTTTATTTCTTTACTGTACCCCAAATCCCACAATAAAAAAAAATCAGTTAAAGCTGTGTGTTTCGAACTTATCACTTAGAAATCAAAACGGAACAAAACATAAAACAAAGATCAGTTTGCAACATAATTTAAAGAAGCTTCTGGTTCAAAATACCACAGCAGCAATATAAAGAGCTGGTGGCAATCACATGCGGAGATGAGACCCAAATCAATGTGCCTTGTCCATGTCAGCATCCATGACAGTAGTTGCTATTCAATCCCAAACGTTATTGCTGAATTTGTGGCATGGAATTTGCGAAGATCGTATTGTTCAGCAGCAGAACCTTAGCAGTAAAAATGAGAACGGGAGGATTTCATTGCTTTTGAGTGCTAAAGGGACCACAATGAGGACATCTTGGTGATCGCCTGAAGATAATCCTCAATTCCATTTGTGTGTTACCTGCTTAAAATAAATGCAAATGACAACCACCTTTACAGGAGGGGTAGAATCAGCCACTTCAAAAACTAGAGTAGTTTCCTTTCCGTGTCCCCCACCCTTGCCCAAGCCACCAGATTTAAATGGCGGTGTTTTCCTAATGTGTATTTCGTTCTCATTAATAGTACATCAGCTGCTCACGTATTTAGGCAAAATCAGTACGCTCATAGATTTTTTTGGTTTTGGATCTGTTTACAGTAATTGTTTTCTCCAGAAACAAGCCACATTAGTTTTGTTGCTGTTGGATTTTTTTTTTTTCAATTTTTCAAGAACAATTTGGTCAACTACTGTTTTGTTTTAAAAATGCGAAATACCCCTGAGATTGCCAGTTGAGCTCTCTATATGTCTCCTGGAGATAACACTGCTGTGATGAACAGTGAAACGAAACGAACGAAACGAGGTAGGTTAAAACAGGAAGCGCAACACAGATACTGTTTCGCAACACCTTGATACCACAGGCGGCCATGCTCGGAGCTTTGGAAAAAAAATCCCAGACAGTCACGCAAAAGTTCAAATCATCTGTGGAAGAGTTTATAAGGACACAAGTCAACCTGAACGAAATACATACATATCTCTGCACAAACGCTGTTTACCGGATGTTGGGTAATTTGGAGGAAGGTAAAATGATTAGGGTCTCAGAATTTCGGCCAAAGCCTTGCTTTCAAGTTCTATAAAATCTGAACCAATGATGCCTGCTGGGTCCCAGGCAGGCTTAGTAGTCTAGTCCCTTCTCTCACCAACCCAGAGAGAACACAGGCAGCTCAGAAACATTTATTATTATTATTTTTTCAGTCACAGTTTTCATCTTGAGACAGTGGCACCCTCAGGAAGAAGCTGGGAGTAACTAGAGCCTGGATGGCATCGATTCTCCAATTCCCAGAAAGAACAAGGTCTTAACTCCTAATGAAGCCCAAACAGAGTGACTTCCTAGCTGGGAAGTTTTGTGCATTTGAAAAAAAAATGTGTGTGTGTGTATATATATATACATTTTTAGCTTGTTTCCAGAAGCTCTTTCCATCTGACCCCCTCTGTCATCCCATCTTTTGCCCTGATCTGTTGCAGTAATCATTGAGGCAACATTGTATATAGAGTCCCTCATTCACTAGAGCCAACTTAACTTAATGGCACTACTATCCCGTGAGACACACTCTGGTCTGTACAGGGCCCTATAAAATAGGGCCTGCCAGACTCACAAAAATGGTAGTTGATTTTATTAGTCTAAGGCTAGTAGTTTAGCCATTTAAAATCTATTTCCCAAAAGAGGGGAATACTAGTATTTTTCTTCTCTTTTAAAAATTCATTAGCAGTTGCTATCAAAAAGCAACCTCTTGGGTTGGTGAAGGCAAAAGAGTTCTAAAATTACCCCACTGTGTAGTTATGGCCTTCAGTGTAAAGAGATAAGGTACATTTATTGTGCTGTCTCTCACCATTTGAAGTTGGAGATCTTAACAACATATCATATACTTAAAGGTAGCAGGCAGACAGAATTAAAAACAGACACTTTCTCAGTATGCATTCTCTCCCCATTCTTACAAAGTAAGGGGGTAAAGAAAAAAAAAGGTAAAAAACAAAACAAAACTCAAAAATCCACCGTAACACAGCTTAATCACAAGAGCACACAATATTTGTTTCTATCCCTAACTCCGAAGGGCACATGGTCCATCTCCGTCCATAGACAACGCAGCATTCTTGGGGATCTCCTGGAAATTCCTGCCACCTTTTTCTCTCCTTCTCAACCAGGCTGCAACATTGAAAGATGGACTGTATCGGGACGGGTGGAGGGAGAGGAAAAGGGGAAAGCAGTATGTTCAACCAAGCCTTCTGATTCTGCCTCTAGACTGGCATTAAGTCCACATGAGTTATGTTCTTTTAAATTAGAAATAACGCCATGAAGATAAGTGCCAAGTGCTCTTCTGTTACCAGTTCATCATGGAATTTCTGTTGAGGGTCATGAAAAACACTTGGCTACTTCCTCCAGATCGCACGGATGCAAAAAATACCTGTTTGAAATTAAAAAGAAGTTAGTTCAACTGCATGGTTTCTTTCCCTCTTTTCTTCAACCGTCCATCCATTTTTCTCTCACATGTCCTATCCTTGCCATGTGTCAGCTCTTAAGACTCAATGGCTGGTGTTTTTAAAGCATCTTTTAATACACTGCATCCTCTGTAGGCATTCCCGCCTTTATTCCTATAAGGTTACTATTACTTATCATGGTATTGGCCTTCAGGGACCCAGAAGGGACTACATCTTGATTTGCAACAACCCTTTGGGTGCTCACTTTTTACAAGGGAGTTTCGTGCTAGGATAATATGCTGGATTTCTGGTCAAGAACACAACAGGTCCTTTGTTAATTTCTGGAAAGTCACAGGGGCTCCCCTCACCTCTCTCCTAATGACAAGAGGGCAGACTTTGGGAATGAAAGTCAAGAGAGAATTTTGGGCCTACTGACTACTATACAGCTTCATTTTTCAATTAAAAAAACAAACAAATAAACAAGTGGCTCTAGTCGGATAGGATAACGTGTTTAATACCTATTCACTTTGGCACTTCAAGAGTTAACACTTGGCTTCTCTGCTGATGTGATGATGAAGGCATATCCTAGGCTGAAGATCATGGCATTCATAAGCAGAACCACAGTCCATTAGGTCTGGGTCTGCTAAATCATTTTATCAACTGAGAGAAGGGAGCAAGATTTGGGGTACTGCTTGCCTGAGCCGAACATCCATGAACCGCTGCCTAGGAAAATAATGTTACGTGCTTTGGCTGAGTCCTTTAAGAATCAGCCGACACCACGCTTTGGTCCAAGGCATTTACTTTGTCACTAGTATAAAGTCTCTGCTACTTCATTTCCACAACTTGGTTAGAAGAACATTGCTGTCTCTCCCAACAACGTCTTAGGAAGCTCTGTGGAAATGTGTGTCATTCAGCTAATGCTACATATGTTAGTAAAGCTACTGTGGGGTCAATGGGTCACAGGGGGAAGCACAGAGGACCTGTGGAAACACAAGGGGAGGAAAGGGCTGCTGCTCTCCAAGTTCCGTGTGCCCTGGCTCTGAACCTCAGGGCCCTGACACTGGTGTGGTCTCAGACTGTTCCTGAGGGTGTGCACAGGGCTTGCAGTAAGGGCTTCTAGAGTTTGGGGGTCCGTGCCTAGATCAGTCCTGGCCTTATGATCCCCAGAGACTAGGTGGGGGCTGGAATTTTACTTGGGGTCAGGTCTGTCTTCTGGCATATTCTGATGAGGCCCTGGAAACCATTCTTGCCATCCCCAGCTGTTGTCCACCCAGACCACACCACGTCAGATTAACTGGCTGCTCCAGGGTCATACTAAGATCAGCCTGGCTTCTAGGGAATGGGAGAGAGCCAAGAGACGTAGGTCTGTTCAACCCATCACATTCTTTTCTATAAATGTTTACGTTGGCTGAGTTGGGGGACAGCATTTCTAAACTGACCATAGTCACAAAGGATGAATTCACAAATAGAGTATAGCTTAGCTACTGAGAACTCTGCGTGAGTCTACAGGGAGGGCAAGGGGGAAGAATACCCTTCTGGGCGACTGTTCATGCCAGACGAACACCGCCAGTTTCACTGGAAAACAGTCCCCCTATGACACTTCAGAAGAAACACGGCTGGAATGACACGGGACATGGCACTAGTTGAGTTTGTGACTGTGCACTCCTTAAGGAATGGGTGACACTTCTCAAAAACTTGATATTTCTACATGTCACAGGCTTTACATTTAAAGTTGAATATAATGTGATGGGTTATGCCCCAATAGTGATTCTGTGAAAAGTCTAAATGTGGAGTATAAGGTTGACTCTCTGTGAAATGATTAATGATAGGCCAACTCTTCTAAGTGTTTAGGAAAATTTGGGGTATTTGCTGAGTCATCTTAAGGCCTGCAGGCCACACGAGTTACTGAGAGTTTACAAGAAATTTTTAGATGTTTTCATGTCTTTTTTGACGTGTGAATAGTATATTTTGAGGGTTCACATGAGTCAAACCAAATAATGCCATTTCAAGATAATATTGATTGTTTAACACAGATGTGATTCAAATCAGTATAAAGGAAAATGAAGGTTTCACAGGTACCTGGTGGTCTCTTAAAATGCAAACACTAATGCAAATGTTGAAACGGATTTACCTTATCATTTCTTTCACATAGAAACTTTAACCTTTGAGCTCGCTTATGCATAAATACTCCATCCAAATGTCCTGTTTCCACTGACCGGATCTCAATAGCTTTCTCGCCCCAGCCCATTATCTGATTGGAATGAATGTAGGCTGTCAAAAGGAATTTCCAAAACTGCATTAAAAACATTAGATGGGCAATAACTCACAGCATCTGTTCACATCTTAACCACAAAAATGACAAACGACTTGAGATAAACAGACAAAGCAAGTCTTACAAGTGTTATTCACAGACTTTTTTTTTTTTTGGTGGAATCAAATGGTTGTTTCACATTTCTTGACTTTCGTTTCATTTGGGGGGTGTAACTGCTGAAGGAGATAAGGAATGGTTAACCTACCCACAGACGTGGGCATTTCTCCCCATTGGAGCACCACATCCTTAGTTATCCGGCCGTAGGTGTTTACATACACCCCCTCATCCTCATAGCAAACAAGCATTTCCATTCCATCTGTCTTAGGCAAGATGACAATGGCATGAGGAGTGATATTGCCCTGAATCTAGAAGACAAAGAAAGGCCAGGCATTATTCTTTTTCAAAATAAGACAGTATCTTAACTATTAACTTCTAAGAATTGAAAAAAAAAAGTTCTTTCATTTCTCTTTTCCATTTGCACTCTAGAGACCGATGTTTTGCTTTGCTTAATTTAACCACTGACCTGCCAAATACCCTGGTAAATACAAACTTAGGGATGAAGTCAAGAATCCAATTTATCTGTTCCTAAAAGCAACAACTACAACATTAGAGCAGCTGCCCTGTGCCAAGCATGGGCTCTTTACATACGTAACTTCTGGGCCTTAGAACAGCTCCGCACGGTAGGTGTTTCTGTCTACAGGGGAAGTGACTGCATCTCAGAGGGGTTATGTATCTTGACCAAAGCTGTACTAGCACGTGGTGGTAAAATTGGGACTTGCGCACATTCTCATAAACATTGAAAAAATCTCGTGTTTTCTGTCTACTTTTAAAAAAGATGAGGAAAAGTGCAAACCAGTTGAATATGCTAGAAACAGGCTATATGGGGCCAAAATAGGCTATGAAAATTCCGTACAGATTGTTTATCTAGGTGACTAAATAAAAGAATAATCTAAATTAATGGCTTGTTGAGAAAAAAAATTTTAAATTACCATTCATTAAAAAGAATCGTACTATTCAAATAAGCGTAGACTGACTTGTATGAAGACAGACATGGGATTGCTATGACCCCCTGGTGGAGAGTGTCATGGCCATCCAGTAAGTGCAGGGTGGACATGACTGAGGGGCTGGAGGACGATCATGGGGTGGCTTGGTCCCTCATAAAAGAGCACGGGTTGTGAGTCCGTGTGCATGACCACACAGGAGGAAAAGCTGCAATGTGGTAACAAATGATGTGCGTGTGTCATGCACTAAAATAACTTTTTTCAATTGTGCTTCTGTGGAGTAAAGTCTTTAAACTCTTTAAAATACCAAACAGCAACAGACTGAATCTCAGACTTTGTTGATGACTAGTTTCTACTGTGTGTTAGCCTTGGGACTGTATACATATGGGAGACACAATTTACACTGCTCTTCTCCTACTACATGAAACCATGGGCAGCATTTCCCTTAAAAAGTCATGTTTTAGGCAATGTGTCAGGATAGTAATATTAATACTGCAAATTGCAGGACCCTGTGCCATGTTCTCTAGATGCGTCACCTCATTTAATGACGATGATAACCCTATGTGATAGGTCCTCTTAGCCCATTTCACAGATGTGAAAGCTGAGGGCCGAAGAGGCTGCCCAACGTGTCCATTATTGCAAAGCGAACACATGCTAGAGCCAGAGCATGTGCTTGAGGGTGTCTGATTTTACCACATGACATTGCCTTCCACTTGAAGAGAGGAACGAGAGCAGAAAAAGGACCAGTGGCCTTCTTCCACATAAAATGAACCAATCTCCTTCACAAAGTAAAAATAGAAGCTCATCTATTATACTCATGCTTTAAAAAAAAAAGAATTTGTGCCCTTGAATGAAAACAGCATATGTATTTTAATATAAAACCCAAGGAAACAACATGTCCAGTAAATGGCAAATAATTGCTATTACATGTTACTCAGTTTCAAGCAGCTGTAAAAATTAGTTAAATTTACATGCTTTATGTATGAAAAGTATAATCTATTTGGTGAAGGCTAAAAGTCTATCTGCTTTACTGATTAGTAAAAGTTAGCATGACTTTCACTACAAATGTACAAAAACAAATCTCTACGTGCAGATTGTCAGAGAGTCTTGACAGTCTGCTTTTGGGAACTTACATGAGATGGTATGTAGATATCATAAGAGTTTCCTGAATCAACATCAATTACATGGAAACCAGTGTGTGAACCAAAAATAACCTTTAATCTTTGACCTTCTTCTACTGTGAGATCAACAAGCAGTGGCTTGTGCTGGAGATCTGCAAAAGACTTTAAAAATCACCCTGTGAGAGTCCACATCATGCAAAGACATTATCTTAATAGATTTTTCCTTTAGCTATTTCCTGTGGAAGTTCACGTCTGACTTTTCTTAAATTGAAAAGCTAGGAAATCTTTCTTTCAATTTTAGAGCTAGTCATATTCTGGCTCTAGGAGGAAGAGTCTAGCATCCATTCGTGCCCCTTGCTCTGCCCCTTGTCTTCCAGGGAAGAGAAGTTGGTTTACAGTTGTCCATTTTGATAGTGTTATCATATATTAAACATATGGTGCCTGGGTACTGCTGTTCTTTCCTGTTTATATCTGGCCTTTTCTCCAAGAAGGTCCGGTCACCTCTCTGGCCCCTCTCCTTCCTGAGTGACAGCCAGGCCCATGCATGGCTACTAACTGTTTAGGGACAGCCTGGGGAGGGGGTCAGCTGGGGCCAGTTCTGTGCTAAATAAGCCTGTTCTGAGTTATCGTGCCCGCTCTGGTTCTGACTGTCCTGGGTGAGTGATTGCCCATCAGATCAGCACCTTCTCTAGACTTAAGAAGGAGATTTGAGACTTGGGTTTGACCAACAGAGAGGGAAGGTTGAGGTGGTACATCTCAAGACTTGTGGTTTACATTGGTTAGCTGGGTTTACCTAGAAAGAAAACAAAGAGTCCCAGACACAGCTGTCAAAGTTCTGTGTGGGAGACGCTGAAGTCCAAGCCACAGGTAACTGTTCAGTCTCCCCTCCTTTTCCTCTGCCATTATTTCAACCCCACTCTACCTGTACTGGCCTGGAAATCTGGGAGAGAATCTGTGAAACCACAAGTGCCTTGGCCGCTTAACAGACTCCTCCTTCCTTTTTTACTAACATCATTTTCACGTATGGGAGGTTTGAGCCAAATCTCCTTGTCCCATAGGAGGGCTCAACCTCCTGCCAGCTCTAGACTTTTCCTATTCAAGTCCTTGCCTTGCCCGTCCCTCCTTCCAGGCTGGGCATGGTTTGCTGAACAAAGCATTCTGCCATCAGTTCTGCACTTTGGCTTGTACACTGATGGCAGTAACTTCAGAACTGGAACAGGCCTTGATTGAAAAGCTTTTGCAAAGAGAGATTTTGGCAGAACAGCAGCACCACTGTAGCTTTCAGGAGTCATCCCAAGTGTTATTACTAACTTAATGCAGCCCCAAAATTCTTCTCCATAAATGTGGGGTTATGGAGGGGTGCCCATTTCCATCGATGAACCCACCTTCCTGAGCACATCACAAATGAACTCCTTGTGCTGCTAAGAGAATAAGACAGAACTGGGGTGATTTGGCCCTGAAGAGGGGCTCATAATGTTCCCAGGGCAGCTTCTGCCCTCACATGGCTTAAATGGCAAGAAATAATACATAAAGGGTCAAAGAAAGATGAGAGTTGTAAAGGTGGGGAGAAAAGTGAGAGCCAAGGAGATATAAAGAGAGAGACATAGGCAGAGAGAAAGAATGAACAGAAGATAAATTAACACTGGCTATGGGTAGACTGTGTATCTGAAAACATCAGACTGCCGGTAAGTCCTGGTCCTTCTGGCATGTGGGGGTCAGCTTTCATGAGCTGAAGTCAATGGGACCAGCATCACTTGATACTATTTCTGTTGATTCTCATGAGTGATCAAGCCGACCACGGTGAGTACAGACTTAGACAAGATAAAAAATGAAAAAGCAATGAAAATTGAAGGATGCAGAGAACTAGGCCATTTCCACATGTGACTCTATTCAGTATTCACTTCATTGAAGTCCAATAGCAATGGGGATATATGACCATCAAGTGAGTTTTAGGGACTTTAAACCAAAAAGGCTTAAGAGGATTTTAAGATTAACAGACTCAGTTCAAACTTGAAATACAGTGCTGCTGTTGGTCTGCCTTTTTCAGAAGAAATAACAGACTTAGGTGGGGGTATAATGAATCTCACTGTCTAATATTACAATGAATGCTTTGCTCGGTAACCATTCCCCATTAAATGCCACTTAGAGGTGATGGTGCATAGACCTGAAACGGAGGAGGAAGGTGCACCCAAATTTTAATTTGATTAATTTAATAGCATTTGATAATACCCAGTCTTTACTTTTAGAATAACAAACAAGGGTTCCTACACTTTTAAAAGAGAATTTTTCTATATAGAAAACTTGGTACAAGTCTCTGTGTAAGATAGAGCAGTGTTACCTGGTGGAAACCTACAGAAACAAGCCCTTGTTAGGTAATCACATGTCTACTTACCTTAAATGCCATGAATTTATGATACGGTTTAGGAGCCCAAGCATATATCTCCACAGCATTCTTTAAGGCAATCACCAAGAATTTGATCCTTTCATATTTAACTGCAATAGAAACATTATGAGTTAAGTTTATTAATTTATTCCAGCTTCTGTGTTGATAAATGGTTCCCAGTGCCTCAGTGGTAAAGAACCTGAGAACCCGCCTGCCAATGCAGGAGATGCAAGAGACGAGGATTTGATACGTAGGTCTGGAGGATCCGCTGAAGATGGAAATGGCAACCCCCTCCAGTATTCTTGTCTGGAGAATCCCATGGACAGAGGAGCCTGGTGGGCTACAGTCCATGGGGTCACAAAGAGTCAGACACAGCTGAGCAGGCACGCACGCGCACACACACACATCACTCTATGTCACCCTAATTGAGGGTAGTGCTCTGGTGTGGGATGTTCTTGAAAGTGAAAGTCGCTCAGTTGTGTCCGAGTCTTTGCTTCCCCATGGACTATACAGACCACAGAATTCTCCAGGCCAGAATACTGGAGTGGGTAGCCTTTCCCTTCTCCAGGGGGATCTTCCCAACCCAGGGATTGAACCCAGGTCTCCTGCACTGTAGCTCTCCAGTGTGGGATATTCTTACAGGTATGGATTTAACTTCCTTTAGTGAACTTGTCTGCAGAATACCTGGGGCCTTTTGTTTCCTGCTGAAAGCTCTATCTAAAGATGTAACTGGTTAGGACTGTCTCTCACCACCAAGTCTAGATGTGAATTACTTATTTTAAGAAGAATCTGTATAAAAATCCTTCATGTTTCCTTACTTGGCTTTTATGTTCACTCACATGTAAGCAGCTGAGAGCTGGTATGGCAAGATGGCAGAAGAATCAACAAATGGGTAGAGATAGAATGTCTGCCGTTTGCTTATTATTCAAACTTGGATTCCAGTTATTGGAAATTTAAAAGGGACTAGTGCCCTTAACAAGAGACCCCAGAGAGATACCGTTCCCTTCCTAGTATGTGAGGCTGTCATAAAAAAGACAGCTTTCTATGACCCAGAAAGCAGGCCCTCACCAGACACTGAATCTGACAGCACTTTGATCTTGAGCTTTTCAGTCTCTGGAGCTTTGAGAAACAAACTCCTGTTGTTCATAAACCACCCAGCCTGTCATATTCTGTTATAGCATCTTGAACAGCCTAAGACAATACACATGGAGTTGCTTTAATTCTTTACTGGTCGCACAGCACGGTATGTGGGATATTAGTTTCCCAACCAGGGATGGGACCTGTGCCCCTTGCACTGGAAGGTGGATTCTTTTTTAATATATTTAATATTAATTAATTATTTAAATTAATTTAATAATAATTATTTATTTATAAATTATTTAATAATTTTTAATAAATTTATTTTTAATTGAAAGATAATTGCTTACAGAATTCTGTTTTCTGAAATATCAACATGAATCAGCCATAAGTATATATATGTCCCCTTCCTCTCAAACCTCCCTCCTATGTCCCTCCCCATCCCACCCCTCTAGGTGGATACAGAGCCCCTGTTTGAGTTCCTTGAATCATACAGCAAATTCCCATTGGCTATCTATCTATTTTACATATGGTAATATAAGTTTCCGCATTACTCTCTCCATACATGTCACTCTCTCCTTCTTCCCCTGCCCACTGTGTCCATAAATCTGTTCTCTATGTCTGTTTCTCCATTGCTGTGGAAGGTGAATTCTTAACCACTGGACTGCCAGGGAAGTCCCAGCAATTGTTTTACTTTATCTTTTATAAAACGTTTGAACACTCAGAGTATTCTGTATCCTAAAGAAATTAGCCCAGGATAACTGCTACGGTTTTTCCAGTGGTCATGTATGGATGTGAGAGTTGGACTGTGAAGAAAGCTGAGAGCTGAAGAATTGATGCTTTTGAAGTGTGGTGTTGGAGAAGACTCTTGAGAGTCCCACGGACTGCAAGGAGATCCAACCAGTCCATTCTAAAGGAGATCAGCCCTGGGTGTTCATTGGAAGGACTGATGCTAAAGCTGAAACTCCAGTACTTTGGCTACCTGATGCAAAGAGCTGACTCATTGGAAAAGACCCTGATGCTGGGAGGGATTGGGGGCAGGAGGGGAAGGGGACAACAGAGGATGAGATGGCTAGATGGCATCACTGACTCGATGGACATGAGTCTGAGTGAACTCCGGGAGTTGGTGACGGACAGGGAGGCCTGGAGTGCTGCAATTCATGGGGTCACAAAGAGTCGGACACGACTGAGTGACTGAACTGAACTGAACTGACCAAATTCTTGCTCTCTGAATTCTTTTTCTATAGCATACCTCTGCATATCCTGTCTTTAATGTACTTTCAACAACTTCTTCTGTAATTCACTTCCATATTTCTCAATGACATGCTAATAATGTTTTTTTTTTCATTTGTGGATATTATCTGATATTAGCTACTGACTCTGGAGCATGGAAAGGATCTTGTCTCTTATCACCGCCTCCTCTCTCTAGTTCTCTGTCTCTCAAATGTACCCATTTCTTCTTCCCTCACACCTCCAACACAGTTATAGTTACAATTTTTGGTTAAGTCAATATCTTGTGTTAAAATCATTACCGTTCATAGAGGAGACATGTGGTATACCCTTATTATAATTCCTTTCTTGTTTTCCCCAATTTTTTCCACTTCCTATTTTTTATACATCTATCTCTAAGCACATGGAAACTTGCTGTTAGTGTTATAAATGCCTTTAATACAGTCAAATATGACAGGTAATTTATTAGTAACATTTTTTTTCTTGGAGTTACCTCTTCCTGAACCCTCCATTGTCCCACTCTGGACTAATTTCTCTCTCTCTCTCTATCTCTCTCTCCACACACACACACACAAACTGGTTTTGTTTCTCTGGAGAACCCTGGCTAATACAGATGGGTTATAAATTACTAAGTGAAAAAAAATGTTTCCTTTAGAACTTTGAAGATCTTGCTCCGTTGTCTTCTAATCTTCCAGCATTGCTATAAGTCCCAGGCCATCTAATTCTGGGTCTATTATATATAAACTGTTTATTTACTTATTATTTATTTATGGTTGCATGGTGCAGCTTGTGGGATCTTAGTTCCCTGACCAGAGGTCAAAACTAGACCTTTGGCAGTGAGAGGGTGGGGCCCCAACCACCAGACCACCAGGGAATTATTTACCTGTAATTTGAAAGCTTTAAGAGCCTTCT
The DNA here is from genome assembly GCF_032452875.1 of Bos javanicus. NCBI lineage: Eukaryota > Metazoa > Chordata > Mammalia > Artiodactyla > Bovidae > Bos > Bos javanicus. The sequence continues at coordinate 96,429,345 of NC_083868.1, read as the reverse complement.
CACTTCCTGGGTACTGAAATCTCATGTTGCTGTGTCTTCTTGTAAGTCTTTTTTCATTCATTTTTCAGTATTTCATTCATTTTCATATACTGGGTACTCAGTGCATCTTTTTATTTGGAGATTTTTGAGGTCTTTTCTTGTATTTTTTCTTTGGTGCCTTCTTCTCCTTCCATTTCTTAATTTCTCTTTTTCCTAAAACTCATGTAACTTAGATTTTGAACCACTTGGATTGAATCTTTTTGTTTTCTTACCCATCCTCTCCTTTTTCTTCCTTTCTTCCATTCTCCTTTTTCATTCCATTTTCTAGGACATTTCTCATCTTTATCTTCCAAACCTTTTATTATACTTTTTATTCCTGCCTATATATTTTAATTTCCAAGGTGTTTTCCTTGTTCTCTGAATGACATTTTCCAACCTTGTTTCATCTTTTTTTTTTTTTAAACCCTATTCTTCTTTTATGGAAATGGTATTTCTAATCTCCCTGAAGTTATTATAGTTTCTTAAAAAAATTTTTTTTTGTTCCACTCTTCATTATCCTTGTTTCCTCTGAAGTCCCTTCTTTCTAAGTTTCCTTCCTATGAGTGGATTTCCCCACTGTATGCTGTTGTGGGCTTATCAACTGATGGGCTTCACTTTTAAGGTGGTTAGATAGCATGCTCTTTTCACAATATGTCAAATATTAGTACCTGAACATCTTTTCTTTCTGGCCATTTAGCTAATCCAAAGACAATCGTTCAATCTCTTGCTTGGGGATACAAGCATGCCTGGCAACAATTGGGGAGCCACGCAGGATAAGGTGTGTGTGTGAATAATAATTCATTATTCCCCATAAAGAGACTGGCTGTGTCCACCTTTCATCTGCTGCAGTCAGGGAGGGTGGCTGCCTGACTGAGCTCTGTAGGATTTGCTGTTCAGAAGCTTTCCAACAATCCTCCCATTTTTAGTCCCACCCTCACCTCCACCTCAAATACACTGGGGGCCTCAGGTCCTAGACCTTTCAGGTCCTAGGCCTTTCTGAGTTCTGTCGAGTGACTGGGTTGATTTTGATGACTTTCCTCAGAGCAGACTTAGAATTCAGCATTTACTGATCAGTTAGGTCTATTCCAAGTCATCTAACTACTCTTGTTCAATTTTTTGACATCTCTTGTTATCTGGTTTGTCTTCTCCTGGTCCCTTTGTCCTTGTGGGTTGATAGCATTTTTATTCCTTTATTGTCATTTTAATGGGTCTTTGGGAGGAGTCTAGGACTTTATTCTGAACGCACTCTTTGAACTTCATTGATCTGACTTTTGGGGAAATAATGCAAGCATATTTAAGGTTCCAGCAGTGTCTTAAACTGGTCACAGATGCATCACCAGTATCTGATAGAAAAAAACTGAATGAAACTTAACTGAATAGTTTGGATTGAGCAAACAATTCCACATCTTGAGACTTACCAACTTTGTAATGTATACAGCCTTCCAAGTCTCCCACAGTGATCCAGCCTTGTTTCTTTTCTACTTCTGGGTCATTGTGTAGTATTCTGTTTCTTAACCATGAAAGATAGTAAACTCGTAACTTATTCTTCTTTCCTGTTAAAATAACAAGAGCTTTAATTTCAAGGTCTGGAGACAGCTTTTTCTCTTAATCCTTCCCATCTCCATTTTATTTTTATTTACAATTGTATGCATGTGTGAAGGCGTAATAACCAGCATCATCAAAGATTTGCATCTGCCAGAACTTATGATTAAAACAGCTTTAAGTGTTTTGGGCAAATAATCATTGTATAATTTGGCCACCTGATGCGAAGTGCCAGCTCATTGGAAAAGACCCTAATGCTGGGAAAGACTGAAGGCAAAAGGAGAAGGGGGCAGCAGAGGATGAGATGGTTAGACGGCATCACTGACTCAATGGACATGAATTTGAGCAAGCTCCAGGAGACAGTGGACGACAGAGGACTGGTGTGCTATAGTCCATGGGGTCACAAAGAATCAGACATGACTTAGTGACTAAAGAACAACAACAACTTTTTACTTTCTGGTAGCTTCTTTTTTTTTTTTTCTTTTACATGAACTCTATTTTTGAATATTTATTTATTTATTAAATTAATTTTAACTTATTTGGCTGTGCCAGGTCTTTGGTGTGGGATCTAGTTACCCTGCCAGGGACTGAACCTGGGCCCCCTGCATTGGGAGCAGGAAGACTTAGGCACTAGACCACCAGGGAAGCTTATTTGAGCAAGCTACTCTTATTCACTCCTCCCAATGCAAAGGGCAATGTCTGCTCAGTAAGACCTAATTCTGTAACAGAAGAGTTGATCAGCATTCCAAAACATTCTAATCCAATTACATGAAGGAGTGTTGACGGACATTTTAGCATATTCCAGGTGTGACCGCCTTTTCCTCATCTTCTACCCAACACACCATATGTTAATGCAGAGCCTCTTACTCGCCGCCTCTCTTACTTTAAAGATGACAGCTGGTCGTAGTTTCATTTTACTAAACAGAAAAAGGCATTGCATAAGGATATGAGAAACAAGTTCAGTGAAGGCAATCTGGGCTCAGAAAATAGCCCTGGAAGAATTTATGGTGCTGAGATCCCTGAAAGAAGTACCAAACAGAAATAAGAATGGACAAAAAGATGTGTACTTGTGCAAAAATGTACAAGTTCCCCTTGGGAAATGTCGGTAAAGTGATCCTGGAGTAAAGAATCCTTAGGATGACAAGAAAACACCTTAAATAAAAACATTGAGGTATATACAGGAGTTAAATTTAATCAACCATCCGAGATTATCTAAATACCAGATAAGAAACTGTCCTTTAGGGTGGCTTTTTCTAAGTGATCAGAAATTTACCCACTTCTTAGGTACTTACTTTTCCTTTGATTTCTTGTCAAAAAATATGTTTTGCAGATGTGATATATAACAGAGGAAGAGAATTCATTAAAGCACTGCACACTGGATTTGACAGAAGAATATATTTATTACTGAAATTAAGGGAACCACTGTGCAGTTATTATTCCTCTTTGCAGCCAAAGGCCTTGAGTATGCATTGATCACAATAGCCAGGATGGGCAGGAGGCTGGTGCTTTCTTTTCCCTGTGCCAACACAGATCAGAGGGCACTTCAAGAATCTTTGGCTTCTATTTTCATTTTCTTCTTTCCCTACCCATGTGCTTCATGATAGCAGGGAATACACTTTTAAAAATGATGCATCACATAATGAAGCTTGAACATGAATTTTCTGATATCATTTCCCCTTTTGGTAGGTGTCTGGCAGATGTATGGCTGTAAATTTGATTTGGAGGTGCAGCAATCAAGAACTCAATACCCAGAATAAAGGACTGTGTTAGTTCATTAGTCGTGTTCTACTCTTTGCAATCCCATGGACTGTAGCCCGCCAGGCTCCTCTGTCCATGGGATTTTCCAGGCAAGAATACTGGAGTGGGTTGCCATTGCCTTCTCCAGGGGATCTTCCCAACCCAGGAATTAAACCTGGGTCTCCTGCAATGCAGGCAGATTCTTTACCATCTGTTGCTGCTGCTGCTGCTAAGTCACTTCAGTTGTGTCCGACTCTGTGCGACCCCATAGACAGTAGCCCACCAGGCTCCGCTGTCCCTGGGATTCTCCAGGCAAGAACACTGGAGTGGGTTGCCATTTCCTTCTCCAATGCATGAAAGTGAAAAGTGAAAGTGAAGTCGCTCAGTCGTGTCCGACTCTTAGAGACCCCATGGACTGCAGCCTACCAGGCTCCTCTGCCCATGAGATTTTCCAGGCAAGAGTACTGGAGTGGGTTGCCACTGCCTTCTCCTCTTTACCATCTGAGCCACTAGCAAAGCCCAAATAAAGGACTATATTGAATTAAATGATAATATAGGAAGAATTTACTTGGTTAACCTTTGCTTGGGGAGGATAAAAAGAGACGAAACTAAGCATTCAGTTGAAAGGTAAAAGACAGAACCGTGGCATCTCATGAAGGTATCTTCTCAAAACAGAAGCACAGCTTAAGAGCTAAACCCTATTTGAGACTCAACCCAGGAGGAACCCAATGTGTCTCTTTGAGAAACAGAAGCTGGTTCTCCAGCTTGGCTGCACAGTGGAGACACATCAGTAGCCACCAAAGCCTCTGTGACCCGGGTCACATCCCAGACTCTGACCCACTAGTCTGGGGGCATCCTAGATCTCTTCAGGGGGTTCTAACGTGCAGGGGTACAGTTGGCTTCATACCGGAAGGGATGGGAGGGGGCAAGAGGGGCATTATTTATCAAATTCCTTCAAACACCATCTGTAAGGAAAAACTTTCAACAGACAGAGTCTTTCAGGTTACATTTCTAACCTGTGAGTAGTAAGGCCTTCACTATTGTCTCCATATTTTTTATTTATTTACTTGCCGCGTCGGGTTTTAGTCACATCATGCGGGATCTTTGGTTGTGGGGCACGGACTCTCTAGTTGTGGCACGGGCTCAGTACTTGCAGCATGTGGGCTCAGTACTTGCAGCACATGGGCTCAGTAGTTGTAGTGCGTGGGCTTAGTTGCTCCACAGCATATGGGATCTTAGTTCCCTGACCAGGGATTGAAACCTAAATTTCCTGCAATGCAAGATGAATTCTTTTTTCTATTTGTTTTTCCACATTGATTAATTGTATTATTTGTATTAAAATATCGTTGATTTACAATCTTATATTGGCTTCAGGTGCACAGCATAGAGATTCAGTATTTTTATGGACTGTTCTACATTAATGCAGGATGAATTCTTTTTTTTTTTTTTTTTGCAAGATGAATTCTTAACCATTGGAGCACCAGGGAAGTCCCTGTCTCCATCTTTTTTAAGGCTCTTTTTGTGAACCAGAAAGCTGCGGAGTGTAGCAATAATGATTCCTACAGTCAAATCTCCTCGAAGACGCAATCACCTAAGGGCCAGCAGCACTCACTATAAGCTAAAGCAGTTCTTACAAGAAAAGAGACCAGAGAAATTTCTGCTTACAAAATTTCTCACTCCCAGAAGCCTACATTTTTATATTCTCCTTCTGAGAACAGACAGTGGTGACTGGAGTGCAGACACCTTAAAAAGATCCTTGCTGAGTCCCAGTAGAGGTAAAGCCCCATAAGCACAGAGCTATCACGTCTCTGTCTGATTCAGATTTTGGGCAGAGGTGAGAGACTTCCCTTGGAAGGTCAGAATCTCCAGAGTTAGAAAATATGGGTGATGTCACTCGCTGCGCTGTCGTAATTCACCATGCCACCTGCTGGTGGGACGAGCAGAGCTTACTATTTCTTCAGAAGTGAGGCGATCACCTTTCCCACCCGTGCAGACCTGGTCATCTCACAACATACCTGATATTGTCACGAGGACATTCAGTCCCTCGAGCACATCCATCTGCTGAAATCGCCTCCGGTTGATCAGATTATAAACTTTGCCTTGCCCACTTCGGTCCAAAAGCATCAGGCCATTTTCGGTTCCCACCAGGAGGTTTACACCTGCAAATTTATGAAGGGTCCCAAGACTGACTCTTACAGGCTTTATTCTTCTGTGTCTGGGGTCCCTGTAAAACCTAAGAGCTGTACCTTGTAAATATAAACTAGTGAGCAAGTAGGCATACCACAGTAGACAGTGTAGAAGTAGAAGCTCTGAGATAGTAATTAAATCACTGTTGCTCTAGTAATGAAATTACTTTTCTTTTATAAAGTGGAACCAGCATTCATTACATGAAGCTGCTCTACTGCCTAGAATAGTGTTCTTGAGAGGAGCCTGAGGCATGGCTGTAAAGCCAGCACAATCTGCCTTTATTCCTTTCCTGTGACACCCACCCTTTTCTTGGCTCTCTCGGTAAATCCCCCTTGAGACTTCGCCAAGCTTCACCCCACTCATATTCATGCAGTGGTTCCTGGTCCTCTCACCTTTCACATATGCTCACACTGTGGGCACATGGTAGGTGAGTACTGAGTGGGAGCTACATCTGTTGCTGGTTTCAGCCCATCCCTGTTGTGCAATAAGATCATTTTGGATCTCCTTCTGTTATCCTGAGTATATCAGTTCTTTCTAAATATAAAATTGCTCTTGATCTTTCTTGAGGCCAAGACAGCCCCAAGTCAGGACTCTAACACCCATGATTGAATCAACAGTCTTCTGATGGTAAGATTCCTCTTCAATCCATTAATGAATGTTACAAGCACCAACTTACCCCACAGAGCTGCACAAAGTATTTCTGAATTGAATCGCTTCTTATATTTTCTGATCTCCGGTGTGTCGCTATGAGGCCGAATGTTGGTTGGGTTTACATTTACCACTGAAATCTTTCTTGCTTCATTTAGTTTGGCCTGTTCTTGCCTAAGAAGTTCGCTAGTAAACAGAGCTTTGAGAAAAAGAATCAAAGAAATCAGTGGCATCTTGAAATATAAACCAATGGAGACATGGAGAAGGGGCTTCAAAACACTAGGATTTTTCCTTGTTTAGTGTGCTTTATAATAAAGGCAAAGAAATGCTGAAACTATAAATATTTTACACTTTTTTTAGTAGAATCAAGTACAAGTCATTCATAAAAGCAGTATTTTATCTATTAGTAAAACAGGTTTATAGACACTACTTGAGCAGTTGGGGGAATTAATATTCATCTCATAAAATTACATATACCATCCCCATCTCCTGTAATATAGGCAGGAAAGATTACTTTTTGAAATGCCACATTATCCATCGACAAACTGGACTAAGGTGAGTCTGATGATTAGTGAGTTGCAGAATTCTAGAAAGCAAGACTCTCCTCTAAATCAGCCGGACTTTTGCAGTGGGAAGCACACACCTAGAACTCAACACAACTCAACACGCATTTATTAAGTATCTATGGCGTGCACAGCATTGTACCCAGAAACTGCTTTTGAGAAATAGGTGGTGAGTTTGGAGATCTCGGAGGAACAGCTTTTCCCAGGGCCCCTGGATACCTCTGGGTTCCTACCAGAATCAAAACAGAAAAGATGAAAAAAAAAAAAAAAAAACCAAAAAACCCAGAACTTTGAGGAATCCGATAAAAAAATTAAAAGTCTTCCTTTTAAGACAGGGCCTAAGCAGTTAATGGCTAAACTACTGAATGAAGAATTAATTTTTTTTTATCAGGCCATATCAGAACGGAAAAGCAAGCTGTTTCTAAAATATCGGGGACTTCTAGCTTACCCGCAGCTGATGATTCCTCATCCTCTTCATCTTCATCAGTGGGGGATGTCTGGTATACCCTGGGGTCCACAAAGGGGGTGAAGGAGGCTTTGGTGCTGCTCCCCAGGCCATACTAGTCAATAAGCAAGAAGATTAAGAAGAGCAGATAGGTAAATACCACAGTAACCAACAACGCTAACAATACTCTGCTTGGGCTTTAAAATTAGTAAGTGAAAGTGAAAGTCGCTCAGTTGTGTCCAACTCTTTGTGACCCCATAAACTGTATAGTCCATAAAATTCTCCAGGCCAGAATACTGGAGTGGGTAGCCTTCACCTTCTCCAGGAGATCTTCTCAACCTAGAGATTGAACCCAGGTCTCCCACACTGCAGCCAGATTCTTTACCAGCTGAGCCACAGGGGAAGCTTACTAGAGAGTCTTCAAACTATCCAACTGTATACACCCTAACCACCAAGTCAAAGTGTGTGCTTCTCTCTCTAGCTTCTCCTGGTATTGGTTCCTTACTAACCACTAGATCTTGGTAGGAGTTCGTGAATTATCAGACTGCAAGAGCTGCAGCGAGCAAATGACATTATGTGCCACATGTGGTACCTTACTATCTGGTAAGATAGCTGTGGAGACAGAAAGATTATCACTCTCTCGAAGTAAAAGCAACCTCCCACTGACTAAGTAGTCTTAAGAAAAGTAGACAAATTGGCAATGAGTTAAGTAAGCACGTGGACATAGCAGCACTTCATCCTGGACACTCGAGCCACTCGACTCCCTCCTGGCCCATTTGAGGCCTTTCATGCTGGCCTGGTGATGCAGGTGGACTGGTGTTGACTCAAGAAGCCTTAAAATCTGCAATTCAGAGACAATTTCTTCCAGGGAATAAAGATTTTTTTCCTTCTCATGATGGTTTCCTTAAAACAACTCATACTTATATGCTTTTTGCTCTATCTAGGGACCTCATGAAGATATGAGGCTTGCAGGCACCTTGACAGCCTACTTAAAAAATAAACTGAGGGGCCTGGACAGCACTGTTCAACTATGAAATCAGAACCAGACTAGGAAACACTAAACTTTCAAGGCTTCATGTCATGATATTCTACATCTGACTTTTGCCAAAGGAGTTTCAATAACCATCTCTTTGTTTTGTCTCTTATTGTCAAATCCTTTTAATATCACCAACAGATTTCCCTTTCTTGTGTGATTTGGAGTTTAGGAAGATGAATACTTTGAGAATGTATATATTTTTATTTTTCATAAACAAACCACTTCAATCTTATTTCATCTGTTGCTGCTGCTGCTGCTAAGCCGCTTCGGTCGTGTCCGACTCTGTGCAACCCCATAGACGGCAACCCACCAGGCTCCCCCATCTCTGGGATTCTCCAGGCAAGAACACTGGAGTGGGTTGCTATTTCCTTCTCCAGTGTGTGAAAGTGAAAAGTGAAAGTGAAGTCACTCAGTCGTGTCCGACTCTTAGCGACCCCATGGACTACACCCACCAGGCTCCTCTAATTAATGTAAATATAAACCTCAAACATGAACACAAGAAACATCTTTTGGGGGGATAAATGTCTTTAAGTTTTCATTTTTTAAAAAGGTTTTATGTAAAAATAAAACCTGTATCCCCAAACCCCTAAACACATGAAGAGAAAACCACAAAAGCCCAATCTGATTCAATATTTCCCCTTCATGTTATGAATCCAAACCATTTCATCCTTCACAAGGTAGGATTCCCCCTCCCAAACAGAGCACTTTCACAGACATCCTCTCCTTCAATCTTTAGAAGTCTGTGAAGGAGGTGTGGCAAGTACCAACATTCCCACTTAGAGCTGGGGAAGCAGCAGAATTTTAAGCAGAGTCCAACCACACAGAATCCTCCTTGGTACCCAAAGAGGTATTCAGATAGGAAAAACCTGTCCACGGTGCATGAAGCTGTAATATTAATAGAATGCTCTGTGTTCTTTTCCCTGCAACAAATAAAGTTCATCTGCTCTATAACTTTCGAATCCAAATGGTGCATTATAAAAACTCAGCGTTTGGACAACATCAAAAACAGCAGTGCATATGCTATATAAATACATGTAGAGTCTATGGAGAAGGAAATAGCAACCCACTCCAGTACTCTTGCCTGGAAAATCCCACGGATGGAGGAGCCTGGTAGGCTGCAGTCCATGGGGTCGCTAGGAGTCGGACACGACTGAGCAACTTCACTTTCACTTTTCACTTTCATGCATTGGAGAAGGAAATGGCAACCCACTCCAGTGTTCGTGCCTGGAGAATCCCAGGAACGGGGGAGCCTGGTGGGCTACCGTCTCTGGGGTCACACAGAGTCAGACATGACTTAAGTGACTTAGCAGCAGCAGCAGCAGAGTCTATGGTGATTCACAGGACTATTCATTCGTGAAACATGACCAAGCAGCATGACCTCATCCAACCTGCTCGGTCAAGGACATGCACAAGCACTGCCTAACAGTCTGCTTTTATTTTGGCTTTTTTCCCAGACTCCTTTCTGTGGAGGAAAGATAATATCCCATTTCTCCCTTTCTTGAGCGATTTAGAGTTTAGGAAGATGAACACTTTGAGAATGTATCTACTTTTCATAAACAAATCATTTCAACCTTATTTCATCTAAGTCAAATTTAGTTTGACTAAGTTAATGTAAATATGAACCTCAGTTATTGGCCTTGGAATCTCTACAGGCTGAAGTTTTCATCCCTAGCCTAAGAGACATGCTTAGTCTCTCAGTCATGTCTGACTCTTTGCGACCCTATGGACTGCAGCCCTCCACGTTCCTCTGTCCACGGGGTTTCCCCAGGCAAGAGTACTGGAGTGGGTTGCCATGTCCTCCTCCAGGGGATCTTCCCAACCCAAGGATCGAACCCAGGTCTTCCGCATTGCAGTAGATTCTTTACCAGCTGAGCCACCAGGGACGCTCAAGAATATTGGAGTGAATAGCCTATCCCTTCTCCAGGGGACCTTCCTGACCCAGGAATCAAACTGGGGTCTCCTCCATTGCAGGTGGATTCTTTACCAACTGAGAGACTGAGGTCCCAGTTCTGGTCCCAGGTCTGTCACAAACCAGCTGTGTGCCTTGGGCAAGGTACTTAACCTCTCTGAGCCTCAGTATTCTCATCTGTAAAAACAGGTATTGGTTGAGCTGCTACCTGTGAACTTTTCACTGCTCTGCTTCTAACACTGCCTCCACTTGAGTATATGCATAAGTAGTTATGTGTGCTCAGTCGCTCAGTTATGTCCAAATGTTTGAGACCCCATGGTCTGTAGCCTGCCAAGCTCCTCTGTCTATGGAGATTCTCTAGGCAAGAATACTGGAGTAGGTAGCCATTCCCTCTCCAGGGCATCTTCCCGACCCAGGAATCGAACCTGGGTCTCCTGCATTTGCAGGTGGATTCTTTGTCATTGGGCCACCTGGGAAGCCTGCAGAACCCAACCAAATAGGTTTCTGGGAGCTTGTCAAAACCTCCTTCTTGAGGAGACTGGGGTCTCAGAATCTCCAAATCAGAACAGAGCTGTTGTGGCTCCTACCCAGCACCTACTTCAGTCCCGGCGTCCATTTCCTGGGGGTGGGTGGAGACGCGCCCCAGGCCCTCGGTGGGGGTCCCCGCAGGGGAATGGCTCTGCTGTACCAGGTCCGGGAGGTTGATGTGGCCGGCAAAGCCATTGCTGTCACTGTGGCCAGGTCGCTTCTTCTCTCCCGACGGCTGGGGGGCGCACAACACACAAAAAGTGACATCATCCCTCACACAGCACAGGCACAGTGGCCTGTAAACCGTCCCACTGGGGTGTGGGAAGACACTCAGGTTTCAGTTTCATGTAAGAGAAAGGTTAAGGTTGCTACTATTTAGTACACGGACTGACCCTAGGGCATTATACTCCTGCACGAGGGGCAGTCAGGGGGCACATATGATGTGGGGGTGCCCTGTGGGAAGATAATAATGCCACAGGTGAACTGCGGAGCAGGGCTGGGCGGGGACCACACATGATGTTCCTCTTCTGCAGTGTGTCTGTGTGCATACCAGATCACATCACGAGGTTACAATGACATAAATAAAAAACAATAACCTGACCTAAAACATCTCTGAAGAGAAGCAGTAGTCTGAGATAACATTAATAATCCATGCCTAGGATACTCTAGAAAATGCAGAGATGATTCCCAACTCACAGGGTTCTTAGTCAGCTGTGAGGTCAAACCAATGATTAACTAATCATAGCTGATGGGAGTTACAAAGAAAACAAGGAAGCAATCTAAAGATAATTTGAAAATAAGGCTTTACATCCACTATCACTAATGTTGAATCTCTCAGTAAGCAACTATGGTGCCTTGTGCCAGGAACTGGTTAAAAAAAAAAAAAAAAAGAAATCAACTCTCAGATGTAGAAAACAAACTTATGGTTACCAGGGGAAATGATGGGGGAGGGATAATTGAGAGACTGAGAATGACATTTACACATGACTTTATATAGAATACATAACAAATAATGACCTACTGCATAGCACAGGTAACTCTACTCAATACTCTGTAATGGCCTAAATGGGAAGAGAATCTGAAGAAAAAAAGAGTGGATATATTTATATGTATAACTGATTCACTTTGCTACACAAAGCGTTGTGAAACTAACACAACATAGTAAATCAACTATACTCCAATACAACTTTTCCAAAAAATGAAGTCATCATGACCAGCCCTGCATCTGAAGTACTGTTTATAGCATCCATTCCCCCCCACACAAGTATTATTTCATTTATTAACTGTAGTTCAGAGATGTTAAATAAGCAGTCCAAGATCACACAGCCCAAGATGATGAAGACAGCAGAGCCTGGCCATGTGTCTGCTTTGGCTGGATGCCCCTCCAGCTTTGGACTGGGCAAGCTGGGGTCCTTCTGCCTGCACCAGTCAGGCCCTTGAGGAATCTGTGCTCCAAGAAAAGTCTTCCTCAAAGGTCTGGGAACGAGGGAGTGACTCTGGGTCACTAAGTTATCAGCTGGGTCAGTCCTGGCAGGGGCCCAAACTTCCCCACTAAGACCTGGGAGATCCCTCCCATTTCCGGTTAGGTCCTTGTACCACTCCCCACTGTCCCCTCCACCCACCAGCCTACCCGTCTCCTCTCTCCCCCTTCCCAGGACAGCTGGGAAAGACTGTGCTGACTCAGCATGAATGCAGTCACGAAGGGAAGGGTGGCCTGTAATTTCCCCTTTTCAATGTCCTTTAAAGGTACTTTATAATATATATACTATGTTAGTGCCAAAGGACAAATGCTTGATTTGCAAATAAATAAATGCACTGTATTATGTGGCATTCCCTGGATGTCTTACTGACAGGGCTGCATAACTTAACAGGTTGGAAATCATTGCCCTGGAGGGCAAAGCCTCCTCCCAAAAATTTTAGAAAAGCAACACAGAGTTGCAAGAAAATTCTGCTCCCAGAAAGCCAGTGGCCACACTGTAGTCCTGTCCAGGACTGTACTTTCTAACTTAACATTTATGTGGCTGGCTCACCGAGGTTTCTTATAGGAGACCTAATTTGAGTAATGATTCCCTTCTTTGACTTTTCTTTTTTTCATTCATTTGACTGACATTTCTGAATATCCACTAAGTGTGGAGCATTTTGCTGAACATGAAGGACTCGATGAGGAGCACGGCAGGTACCCTCCCTGCCTTGTTTGGGCCTGGCGTGGGCAAGGGTTGGTGCTCCTTCTTTCCGGAGCCTGTCCTGGTTTTGCAATTAAAGCTCTGCACCTGCCTCTGGCTGAAGTGAAAGGAGGCCCTTTTGGGGGAAGATGAAAGACTCCCAAGTTCCTGAAGGGGTGCATGTAATTGATGTCGCCAGGAAGCTTGAGAAATAGCTGGAAAGCCTTAGTGTCCTCCGTGTCTCTTGGCACAGTGCTCCTGGCCCATGACTGATCAGGAGAGGGGCATTTGCTGGACTCATTTTGTCACAGTGCTCATCTGAACATCTCATCTGTTAAATGACATTTAAGGGGTTCAGTTCTAATTTACTTTATCGTCTCCTATTTTATGTGTCCTGGGCAGCTCCTCCGTCCTGCCAACTTCTGTTGGAATGCTGAAAAGCTTTTCACAGTTTTCCGCACAACTTCCGAGTAGCATAAATCATGCACCGTCTCTTTAGAGTTTTGTGGTCTCTCTTGGATCAGCAGCGTTCCGTCTCAAGCCAAAACTCAATGTAGACATACTAGTTATAAAAGAAAGACTGGAAGAGTCTCACAGGGGAAATGGTGCAGACACTGAGAAGCCTGAAGGAATTCAGCGATGACCCCTGAATCTTCCCACTCTGAGTCATCACCCTTTTGTGCATTCAACCAGCACCCTCTTAGAATTAAACACCTTCTGTGTGCCACGCATTCTGCTGGGAACATGAAGATAAATGACCAGCAGCTCTGTCCTTTATGATTTCATTAAAAGAGTCCTAACTAACTCTTCATGTGTTCACTAGTGCCACGGGGTGGGCACTGGAGTGTTCTGAGTATCCGTATATGCTGGGTACTGTGCTAAACACTTTAGGTCCATATCCTTACAGTACCACCAGGAGCTAGTTTCCATCATCTCCATTTTACAGATGGAAAAACTTCAGTGTAAAGAATTCAATTAACTTGCCCTGAGTGACATGGGCTGTAAGTGGTGAAATCCAGGTGTTATGGCAGAGCCTGGGTGCTCTGGCCACTGCTGTCCTGGGTGGCTCTGCTCTTGGCCACAGCTGATCGAATGGACCAGGACACCTGAGCTAACTACAACCAGACTCCCATTGGAATTTCCAGTTAGTCTGAGAGATACCAGTCAGTCTCTGTTGGGCATCTGAACTGGGATGTGGTGAACACCTTGCAGTGTTGGTGGGGGGTGTGGTAGGGAGAGGTCAGAGCACAAGGTTGCAGAAGAGAAACCTGGTATGTGGAGAGAGAGAACAAGGGAGAAAGTGGAGGGACAGAGATAAGGATAAAAAGAGCCAGGCGGCAAGAAGGCCGGAGACCAGCCCATGAGAAGCTGCCTGAGCTCCTCATCCCTTTGCAGTTTCTGATTCTAACTCTACTCAGGGTCCCAACTCATTCTCTGCTTTTGATTCCTTCTAGGAAATACCTCTGAATCCTTATTCCCCAATCTTTGATACCTGCTCAGCCTTTATTTTCCTTTTTTAAATTTACTTTATAAATTTGGCTGTGCCTGGTCTTAGTTGCAGCACTCGGGATTTTCGCTGTGGTGTGCAAACTCTTACTTGGGGCACATGGGATCTAGTTCCCTGCCCAGGGATCAAACCTGGACCCCCTGCACTGGGAGTGCAGAGTCTTAGCTACTGGACCCGCAGGGAAGTCCCCTGCCTTGTTTTCTTGAGCTGTTGTAAGTGGATTCTTTTTTTTTTTTCCTATTACTTATAACCCAAACAGTTTCATGGGTAAGCCAGTATCCTGGTTCAGGGCATGAACAGACCTTGGAGAGATACCAGCTGGGTAATGAGGAAGGTGCTGTGGACAGAGGCCCATGAAGAGGCTTCTAGGAGGAAGGGAAGCTGAGCCAGGCCCCAGGGGTCTTCGGGGTGAAGAGTGGGCTGTGAATAAGAATAGCTCTTTCAGCAGATGCTCCCCCGTGGACAAAATGGCAGATGATACATGGTGTGGTGGTGTTCTAGAGAGTGAGTAAAGAAAGGTCCTATGGGGTCGTAGGCGAGGGAAAGGTAGACCAGCAAGGCAGCAGTGTGTGCTACAAGGGGGATTTGTGTCTCCGACAGGACCATGGACAGGGGAGCCAGTGCATTCCTATAGAACCATTTCGTCCACTCCTATGAGAAGGATGAGCTGAGTGATTCTTTTAAAAAAAAATTATTTTTGAACTCGCTGGGTCTTCTGTGCTGTGCAGCGTTTTTTCTAGTTACGGAGAGCGGGGTCTACTCTCTAGTTGAGATATGCAGGCTTCTCATTGTAGTGGCTTCTCTTGTTGCAGAGCATGGGCTCTACAGCGTCTGGGCTCAGTAGTTTCAGCTCAAGGGCTCTAGAGCATAGACTCAGTAGTTGTGGCACACGGGCTTAGTTGCTCTGTGGCATGTGGGATCTTCCCAGACCAGGGATCGAACCTGTGCCCCCCACATTGACAGGTGGATTCTTAACCACTAGACCACTAGGGAAGTCTGAGTTGAGTGATTCTCCTTGACGTTCATCTTATGGAACTGAACCATTAAGAGTTTCTACTTTCTTATTCTCTTGGTCACACTTTAATTTGTATTTATCTTTTTAATACACACATTTTAAATGGATTCCAACTCAGGTTGTTGTTTTAAAAGCCTGTGTTTGGAAAGCGTAGAATTTAG
Organism: Bos javanicus; assembly: GCF_032452875.1. Taxonomy (NCBI): domain Eukaryota; kingdom Metazoa; phylum Chordata; class Mammalia; order Artiodactyla; family Bovidae; genus Bos; species Bos javanicus. Next base: position 96,413,887 of record NC_083868.1, on the reverse strand, counting down.
AAATCGAGAGGACAAAAAAATTATAGGGTCCTCAATAGATCAAACTTATATACAACACTGGTGAACACAATTTTCAAGGTGACTGGCTGCGGTCGTAGTGTTGGAATGCTTTAAATATTACGGAGCCATTTGATTGGTGACTGAGCTCAAAATGTGGCTCCAAATAACCATGTCAAGGTATTGACTTTGTCCTAAAGGTTCCAGCAAATCTGAAACCACATTAGAAATTGGAGTCCTTTAATTTGGAGTCAGAGAGTAACTCAGTCCAGAACATTTCCCCTTATGTTTTCCCTGGTGACGGGGTGTAGTGAGAGAAGCCCTCTACACTTCCACTGAAATTGTCCATTTACCACGCAAGGAGATTTATATGCCAGCACGACACAATGTCAACTTCAGCAGCCAAGTCCATTTTTCATTCCAGGCTTCCGTGAAAGGGCTCTTTAAAGTCTACTTGAAATATTCAGCAAGGCCATAAAATGAAATTCTAGAAATCTGCTTTGCGAACTAGTCTTCCAGTTATAGCTTTACTGCTCATCATTATTTCAAAGGCCTTATTCATCCTAAAACTACAGTTCCTTTCTTTCTTACAAAAATGAGATGCCCGTTGCCTTTTTGGAGAGTAAAGCTTGTGGTTAGTGTTTTCTAATCAATCCTGGCTAAAGAAGGGGAATGACAGATGATATGTGTTTATGTTTCAGAAAGGAAGAGTGGGAAGTGATAGCAAGTAAAAGTAGAGCCTGATGCTGTGGAGAAACTGAAGTAAAATAGGTAACATTTATTGGATGCTTCTAGGCAATTAGCTTGACTTCACATTCCAGGATGTCTGGCTCTAGGTCAGTGATCACACCATCATGATTATCTGGGTCGTGAAGCTCTTTTTTGTACAGTTCTTCTGTGTATTCTTGCCACCTCTTCTTAATATCTTCTGCTTCTGTTAGGTCCATACCATTTCTGTCCTTTATCGAGCCCATCTTTGCATGAAATGCTCCCTTGCTATCTCTAATTTTCTTGAAGAGATCTCTAGTTTTTCCCATTCTGTTGTTTTCATCTATTTCTTTGCATTGATCGCTGAGGAAGGCTTTCTTATCTCTCCTTGCTATTCTTTGGAACTCTGCATTCAGATACTTATATCTTTCCCTTTCTCCTTTGCTTTTCACTTCTCTTCTTTTCACAGCTATTTGTAAGGCTTCCTCAGACAGCCATTTTGCTTTTTTGCATTTCTTTTCCATGGGGAGGAACGATGATGCTGTGAAAGTGCTGCACTCAATATGCCAGCAAATTTGGAAAACTCAGCAGTGGCCACAGGACTGGAAAAGGTTAGTTTTCATTCCAATCCCAAAGAATGCTCAAACTACCGCACAATTGCACTCATCTCACACGCTAGTAAAGTAATGCTCAAAATTCTCCAAGCCAGGCTTCAGCAATATGTGAACTGTGAACTTCCTGATGTTCAAGCTGGTTTTAGAAAAGGCAGAGGAACCAGAGATCAAATTGCCAACATCCATTGGATCACTGAAAAAGCAAGACAGTTCCAGAAAAACATCTATTTCTGCTTTACTGACTATGCCAAAGCCTTTGACTGTGTGGATCACAATAATCTGTGGAAAATTCTGAAAGAGATGGGAATACCAGACCACCTGACCTGCCTCTTGAGAAATCTGTATGCAGGTCAGGAAGCAACAGTTAGAACGGGACATGGAACAACAGACTGGTTCCAAATAGGAAAAGGAGTACATCAAGGCTGTATATTGTCACCCTGCTTATTTAACTTATATGCACAGTACATCATGAGAAACCCTGGGCTGGATGAAGCACAAGCTGGAATCAAGATTGCCGGGAGAAATATCAATAACCTCACATAAGCAGATGACACCACCCTTATGGCAGAAAGTGAAGAGGAACTAAAAAGCCTCTTGATGAGAGTGACAGAGGAGAATGACAAAGTTGGCTTAAAGCTCAACATTCAGAAAACTAAGATCATGGCATCTGGTCCCATCACTTCATGGCAAATAGATGGGGAAACAATGGAAACAGTGGCTGACTTTATTTTTTTGGGCTCCCAAATCACTGCAGATGGTGACTGCAGCCATGAAATTAAAAGACGCTTACTCCTTGGAAGGAAAGTTATGACCAACCTAGATAGCATAATGAAAAGCAGAGATATTACTTTGCCAACAAAGGTCTGTCTAGTCAAGACTATGGTTTTTCCTGTGGTCATGTATGGATGTGAGAGTTGGACTGTGAAGAAAACTGAGCACCGAAGAAGTGATGCTTTTGAACTGTGGTGTTGGAGAAGACTCTTGAGAGTCCCTTGGACTGCAAGGAGATCCAACCAGTCCATTCTAAAGGAGATCAGTCCTGGGTGTTCATTGGGAGGACTGATGCTGAAGCCAAAACTCCAATACTTTGGCTACCTCATGCGAAGAGTTGACTCCTTGGAAAAGACCCTGATGCTGGGAGGGATTGGGGGAGGAGGAGAAGGGGACACCAGAGGATGAGATGGCTGGATGGCATCACCAACTTGATGGACATGAGTTTGAGTGAACTCCCAGAGTTGGTGATGGACAGGGAGGCCTGGCGTGCTGTGATCCATAGGGTCGCAAGAAGTCGGACATGACTGAGCGACTGAACTGAGGCAATTAGCTCATTGAATCCTCCCAATCATCTTGTGAGTCATTTACTATTATTTACGAAATTTTATAGATGACAAAACGGCTGCAGGGAGAGGTCAAGTAACTTTGCACAGCGTCACCAGCCACTAATTTCCTTCTAAGAAAAGACCTGCTGATAAACTCACACAGTGATGATGGAGTGAAAAATGAGAAAAGATGGATCCTAACATGTCCAGGCCTTTCTGGTCAGCACAGATACAATGGGGAAGCACTGCACGCTGGAGGGGCAGGTGAAAGGAAATGTGTGACCCCTGCCCCTCCAAAATAACGCTCCTAGAGTTTAAAAAAGCAAAATTACTCAAAATGATAAGGTGCTTTTTTTTTTTTTTTTAACGTACATCTGGTTATTTCTTTGTTCTTTCACCAGGACAGCTTAACAGTCTTTTAACTTCATTTAACTGGATAAGATGATATCACCATTTTTGGAACCAGAGAGCATTTTCTACATAAAATGCACAAAGATAAAACCTGGAGTGGGATGAAGGAGGCACAGCAAGGCCACTGATGCTATCTGAATAACCATTCGTTTCTGTTTTCCTGTGCTAGGAAACATCTGGGTTTCCAAATGCTATATTCGAATTTGCATAGCTTCCACTGAAGAATCTGGACTAATGTGATTAAGTCACACTGCAAAAGCTCGGAAGGATGTGGGAAAGAAGGTGGACAATTAAAATCACTCAACCATTTAGAAACATGGGCCCTTCTCCCTCCCCCACCCTTCATTCCGTAAAATACATGCTGTAAGCATCCTCTGTGAAAGCTCTAATATAAAAACAAATTAAGAAATACACTTATACAGTTTTTATACCAACTTACTTCTCTTATCATCAAGGTTCCTTCTCTTGAAATACTGCTGCCGAAAGTATCTGCATGAGAGGTCTCCAGCGCGTGTGTGCCGACCATTCCCACATTGTACTGTTCAGCGCTCCCGGGAGCTCCTGTGGGTCTGAAATAGGAAGGAACAGTATTCATGACAGTGTATGTTTGAGAGTCCCTTGGACAGCAAGGAGATCAAACCAGTCAATCTTAAAGGAAATCAACCCTGAATATTCATTGGAAGGACTGATGCTGAAGCTCTAATGCTTTGGCTACCTGATGTGAAGAGCCAACTCATTGGAAAAGACCTTGATGCTGGGAAAGATTGAAGGCAGGAGGAGAAGGGGATGACAGAGGATGAGGTGGCTGGATGGCATCACTGACTCAATGGACATGAGTTTGAGCAAACTCCAGGAGATGGTGAAGGACAGGAAAGCCTGGTGTGCTGTGGTTCCTGGGGTCGCAAAGAGTCGGACATGATTTAGCAACTGAACAAACAAATGCTTGGGGAACATCTGTTTCCTGTCCACAGTAATATATTTTATTGTAGTAAAGTAGATATAACATAAAATTTAAGTGTACAGATCAGTGGCCTCAAGTACATTCCACTTTAATCTTTAATACTGCAAGGATGCTTGAACTGGGGTCCCACTTCCAGTGTCCCTTGTCTTCTTCCTAATGGTCCTCCTCTCTGCCTGTTAGCCAGCGTAAGCAACTGGGCTCTGCAAGATCTCCCAGTCCTCCCTACTCCTCTCTGACCAGCGGACACCCTAAATTTTGTACATGCTGTCTCCTCTGCCTGGAAAGCTCTCTTCTACCCCACCTGGCTGGTTCCCTATCATCCATCTGATTTCGTCTTAACCGATATTTTCCCAGAGAAGACGTCTCTCACCAGCCATCCACATCTTATCCCACCAGCTCCTCTTCTTGCTCTGCATCCTTTTACTTTAATAGTCCTCATCATGATTTGCAATTCTAGATCTTTCTGACTCTTCCAGTTTTCTTTTTTCTCATTAGAAAAGATGCTTGTGAGGGCAGAATTCTTGACTTTTTGCTCATCCCTAAATACCCAGTATCCAGGACAGAACTTAGCACAGCATAGGAGTATAAAAATAATCATTTGATAAATAGGATTTACACTGTTTTATAGAGAATAAATATCTATGAAGAGCATTCTGGTGTACCAGGCATCCATTAACGAGGCTGTTTAACTCAAGAACATCCAGTACTTTAAAAAGTCTCTGTAATCACCTTACACTGTGGTATATTTATTTCAGTTTTTTTCTTGCTCTTCTATTTAAGATACAGTGGAAGAAGGGAATTGGATCTTGACATATGCTCTGAGAGCAGACACTGATGCTTGCTGTGGCCCCTGGCACAGACCAAAGCACTGTGGGAAACCGAGGACCAGACAGGTGATGTGGGCACCTGCAGGACTTCAGTTTTCAATGCTGGACCTATTGTGACCCTACTGTGCAGCTAACTCTCTTTTATACTGAGGCTGAACTCTGAATTAAATACATCTAGATATGGGTTAGAATTAATGTGTTTGGGAAGAAATTTCAAAGAAGTATTTTTAATATTTCACTCCCAGGAAGGAGCTATTAATAGTGTTACAGAGATACGGAAAAAGAAATTGATGTAATGAATTCCTGGTGTATTGCTAGATTGGTATATCAGAATAATTCGCATAACTATGATTTCTTTACTCATTTATTTGAAAATCTGTTTTATCTTGTATTTTTTCTTAGCACCTTTAAATTCTTTTTTGGGACAAGATGATATAAGACAAGTAAGTCAGTAAATTAAGCATTTATCAAGAGCCAAAGCTTCCTAGGAAGGGAGGCACTTTCCTTTGTCACTCAGGCACTCTCTGCCACTGTCAGAGGCTAGACTGGCCTGGTGGCCACCACCAGCTTGACACCATACAATCAAGTTCTCTATCACCATTACAGAGTCCCACCTGAGTTCAAATATTAAGGATATTTTGCCTCCACTTATCTTCTTTATTCTGATGATGTTCTGATTCTGAAAAGTGAAAGTGAACTCACTCAGTTGTGTCCGACTCTTTGCAACCCCATGGACTGTAGTCTACCAGGCTCCTACATCCATGGGATTTTCCAGGCAAGAATACTAGAGGGGGTTGCGATTTCCTTCTCCAGGAGGTGTTCCCAACCCAGGGATTGAACCCCGGTCTCCTGCATTGTAGGCAGATGCTTTATCATCTGAGCCACCAGGGAAGTCCAAACATTTTAATCAGAAATATCTCAATATGGGTGAATTTTCATGAAAAAAGTACTTCCTAGGGCTCTTTCCAGTAAGACAATTCCTTACTTAATTTTTTACATATCTCAGTTCAACTCTTCCCCAATTTTTGCATTTTCATCATAATTTTAGTAAAATTGCCTTCACTGGTTCCAACTGTTTTCTATGCAGATATTATGGCAAAGATATGATACACCAATCAGCTTCTTTGTCTGTATAATCTTTCCAAAGCTTCTGTGGTCACTACTTCTAACAGGTCCAATTTTTCCTGGAACAATTTAAAGATGAAAATTTTATTAATATTTATCTGTCAATTTTCTTTTTTTTTTTTTTCAATTTTCAATCAATAGCAAATTTCACAGTGTAGAGTGTTAACCACTGTCGGTTTTACACTTCATGGAGTATTTTTCTGTGACTATTTCTTCCTGGGTCAATTTTATGAGCCAGAACTGCTTCATTTAATGATAAACTTTAATGTTGATCAGTTTGGGCTGTTTTGAATTTTATGCTACATTAGTTCTACTAGTAATATTCCTTATAGACTAACTAAAGGATGCCAATAATTCTTACTTAGTCAGTCTTCTAAAATGGTGATCAATTCCTCTTAGAACGGCTGTTCTATTATGCAGGATTTGTCTGCTGTATTGCGAATTTCTGTATATATCTGCTCATTCAGTGTGTCATGTATTAATGGTCCACACCATTAATTTTTCTGTTAACATGTAGTCTGATATAAGATCATTGCTTTTGATGATGAAAATTCACATAAATTTCTGTATGCTCCAAAGCACCTCTCTCTACATTTATTTTTAAAAGGCAAAGTGCAGCCTGTAGTTCATGTTTCAGGGACTGAAAACATTTTTAAATCGTAGAAGACTTCTCGCTGTGTCTGTCACTGTTGGTCACTTCCTTCTGTCCTTCTTACCCCCACCCCCGGCTGTCCTTTAAATTCTGTCCCTATACGTTTCTATTATTGCTCCAAGCTCCCAACTCTGCCACGTCAATCTTTATCAACCCCTTAGAAATTCATTCATTCATTTAATGAATGATCTCTTTGACATTCATTTAATGTCTGATCTCTTCATAAGTTCCTCTTAAGATGCTACTGATCCCCAGTACTCTGCTTCACTCTATATAAACTGCTACAATGTTAATGATAGGGAAAATGGAAAACTGTGCGGGAGAGGGGTGGGAGGCTACAGGAATAACATGGACACCTACTATTTTCTTAATTTTTCTATAAATCAAAAATTGTTCTAAAAATACCTTACTATTAATAAAATAATTTTAAAAAGCAATGGTTTAAAAACACCGAGGCTCAAACAACTATAACAGCTTAGAGTTAAAAAAAGATCCTCTGTTCTAACAATTATTTTTCTGATACAGAGTCTGGGTAGGAACAAGCAGTTGTCTGAATTTCTATAAAGACTGTAAAAAATAAAACACATCAACTAATTAGAAGGAAAACTACAGAAAATTTACTGTAATTAGGCCACATGTCTAGAACAATAATTTCCTCTAACTGGATTTGTCAAAGTGTTCCTGCAGGTATCGATTTAATTCAATTTCAATATACATTAATCGAACACCTGCTACATGAAAGGCCCTCAGTTTGGCACTGGGTAGTAGATATAAAAGCTGAAGAAGACACAATCCTGAAACTAAAGAGATTAGCATCTGGAAGAGCATAAAAACATGATGCAGATATTCCAAAGCAAGGCAGGATGTGAGAATGTGGCCATTCCACTGGGGAAGGGCAAGGCATTCGGAAACGAGGAGGTCGGTTTGGCTGCAGCATATGCTGTGTCATGGCCCCAGGAGTGGAAAGAACTCTTTGTTGTAAGGCGTTAGGCAGACAGCACAACCACAGTCACGCTTCTCCAACAGTCCAGAGCCTCAGCACTGGACAGGAAGGCAGAGAGGGTGGCAGGTGGGCGGGCGGCGGGGCACAACAATAGCCCGGGGGGTGAACGGGGCCAGATTCATGGCTTTCTAGTGAGGATGGGAAAGAGGGGACATGAGACATGGCTTTCATTGTCCAGACTGCATTTTATGAGACTGTACAAAACTCAAGGGCTATGACAGACACAGATGGTCCTAATGATGAAGACTGCACTCCACATGTACATCTAAAGCATGAAATGGTACCTGAGTGAAAGTGAAAGTGAAAATCGCTCAGTCGTGTCCAACTCTTTGTGACCCTATGGACTATACAGTTCATGGAATTCTCCAGGCCAGAATACTGGAGTGGGTAGCATTTCCCTTCTTCAGGGCATCTTCCCAACCCAGGGATCGAACCCAGGCCTCCTGCATTGCAGGTGGCTTCTCTACCAGCTGAGCCATAAGGGAAGCCCACAAGGGAAGATGCTGATATACATGGCTGTCTCTTCCCTTGCTTGGGCTGATGCCGATCAGCTAACATGGTATCATTCCTTCCTTCTTAGCTTATAATGCTTTTATTATTTTCCTGATTATAAAAATAGTGAGTGCTCACCATAAAACTGGCTTCCCTGGTGGCTCAGTGGTAAAGAATTTGCCTGCTAATGAAGGAGACTTGGGTTAGATCCCTGGATCGGGAAGATCTCCTGGAAAAGGAATGGCAACCTACTTGCCTGGGAAATCCCATGGACAGAGGAGCCTGGTGGGCTACAGTCCATGGGGTTGCAAAAGAGTTGGACATGACTAAGTGACTAAATAGCAACAACATCATAAAATTGGGCATATATATGAGAACCCCTTACAGTAGTATGATCCAGTGTATGTGTGCATACTAAGTTGCTTCAGTCATGTCCAACTCTTTTGTGATCCCCATGGACCGTAGCCTATCAGGTTCCTCTGTCCACAGGGTTATTGTGGCAAGAATACTGGAGTAGGTTGCCTTGCCCTCCTCCAGGGGATCTTCCTGACCCAGGGATCGAACCCATGTCTCTTATGTCTCCTGCACTGGCAGGCAGGTTCTTCACCACAGTACCACCTGGGAAGCCCAGCTTAGTCTGGAGGTACCTGCTGTTACAATTTCCCCTCACTCATTATTTTCCTAGGCTTGAGGCACTGGGAAATAGTGCAGTTGGTTAGTTACGGAACTCAGTCTTTGTTATGTGCAGTCTTATAGGTTACATCACATACTACTAATATGAAGTCAAAATTGTACATAGAAGTCACTGTTTTGCACATCAGTATCTACAGCTGCTTGTTGGAATGGTGGGGCTCCATTTCTGAAAAGCTCTTTAGTGTACACTTCATGGTAGTGAACTGTGTTGCAATAGATTTTAATTTTTTGCTCCCAAAACACACAGTATGAAATGTGAAGGTTTATCTTAAGAGTAGAAAATAAAAGTGATAAGAATGTGAGAAGCAGTCTACCTCAGAAATGTCTTACTCCTGAAGAAACAATGGATTTTTTAATAGTAAGAAGTTTTTTAAACATACAACTTATTCATTCTACAGGAGAACACAGTGTATATATTTTATATTCACAAAAAATGTCTATATTTAGCAAATAAAATACACATACACACATCTGTATCCTGTTTTTTCTCTAAGTGTGTTTCACATGTAGTTAACTATTTTAAGTGTTCTTTAATGGACAATCGTGTCAATTCGCCTAAAATTTACCAATTCTTCAAAAGCCCCATTAAGTTTTACCTCCACTACAAGCATTCAATGATAGCCTATTTATTACTTCTGAGGAATACAATAATAAGTTCTCTAAATGCCTTTACCAGTATCTATAGTCTGGTTTTCCAAATCACCTTGGTGAAACGATTTCTCTCAAACATGGCACCAACAACATCACTCCCCAGCTCAGGACACCTTCCATGGTTCCCTGCTGGCTACATGACCAAGTGCACACTTCTTGGTCTGGCTTCACTAGTCCAGACCTTTCCCCTTTACACCAGCTGTATTTCCACCAAACTTAACCTTCTGTGCCTTTACTTCAATTCTCCCGCTCGGCCCCTGCACCTTACGTGCCCCCCACCCCCCGCCCCGCCCCAGCCCTGCCCAAGCATCCTGCCTGGGATCCTAGTATCACTGCGTTTTCCTTTCCTCCTTGATGATAGTTATTTGTGTACACGTCTTTCCTCTGGATTAGGCTATAAATGCTTTAAAGCCAGGATACACAAGTTCAGTTCAGCGCAGCAATGTGTATCCTGCGCTCCATGAAGTGGCAGGTATACATAGAAGACACCATGCAACACGGATGTCAGCACGGGCTCTACCTCATGGACTAGGCTCTGATAGGTAATCTCTAAAGTGACAAGAGTATGCAGATAGCAGAGGAGGCATAGCGCAGCAGGGTACATCTAGGCAATTTTAGAAAGGTGGGTGTTTCTACCCACAAAGAGATGGGTTTGCCTCTAGAGATATGAGGATAAACACCATTAACAGCCTTACAAAGTATGACAGGAGGCTTAAAAACCCAATGAGATTTAACATCTCTACCAAGGTGGTCCTTGGTTATTCTTCCAACTATTTATACTACTCTGAAGTTTTCCATGTATAATTATGTCTCTCGCCTACTCTTCGTGACCACGTGGACTGTAGGAGCCCACCAGGCTCCTTTGTCCATGGGATTCTCCAGGCAAGAATACTTGAGTGGGTAGCCATTCTCTTCTCCAGGGGATCTTCCCAACCCAGGGACTGAACCTGGGTCTCCTGCATTGCAGGTGGATTCTTAACTGCCTGAGCTACCAGGAAAGCCCCAACTAGAACGTAAACTTTTGGAAAGCAGAATTCATGTACACACTTCTTGAATGTCTCAAAGCCCTCTCAATACTTTGAATATCTCAAAGTATGGGGTCTAACATAGTGGACATTTTATCAACCTTAAATCCACCCTCAGAGTTGTGTGCGCAGTGCTGAAAGGCAATTCAAACATCTGGTAGAAGAATGAATCAACGCTGAGTCAAGACAAAAACTGAAAGGACCAGCATATTTTGCAGGAACGTTCTGGATTAGTGATTTTGCCTCTAGAACAATTTTATTTGCTGTTAAAAAAGCAATTTAAAGTAATCTGTTTCCAAATGTCATATTTTAGAATACTTATGTCTGTCAATAATGGGGTAATCAGCAGTAAAATAATAAGCATGGATTTTTCAGCTACGATAATTGGATTTGTCTTTCAGAACTGCTTGTACATCAGGATTGTTAATCAATGGATGACATTTCCAGCAGACCAGTTGGCCCTGTCTCTCCAGTCTCTGCTGAACAGGACAGTCATCTGTGGCCTGAAACGGCATCTTCTCTACAGGGAATAAATGTGGTGTGATGACCAATGTAGAAGCTGAGCCAAAGAAATGGAAACGAAGAGGAATGAAGGTGGAAAAGTTAGCACCGCTCTTTATCAAAGTTATAGCAAACCCGAGCTAGGCGTCTTGTGTTTATTTGAGGGAGGAAACAAGAGACGTATGTGAGTGTGCTTGTATAAATGATTGTTTGAACTGGGCAAGTAAAGGGGAAGGGGAAGGGTTCTTTTGTAAAAGGATCCATTCCAGTGAGAAAAAGGGAGTCCCTCTTCACTAAAAAAAGAGAAGAAGGAAAGACTGCAAATACTAAGGGAAAGCTAGGTAGCTATAGATATCTAAAAAAGAAGAGTGTATGTGGTGAAGTCAGACAGCAAAAAGGATCACATAAAAGAGACAATGGAGAAGATGAAGTAGAAAATCCTAACAGGAATGTATTTAAGTCAAACTCTCGGAGGTTTCACTGTAGGCTTTTGCTGGGATGCTAACCCATGCTGTCTCCTGCATTCCACCCACCTTCGTGGTGGTGGTGATGGTGAAATATATGACTCACGTTATCAATGTTAACCTTGAAATGTTATTGCCTATAATTCCGCTCTTCAGTTTTAGGGTCTGACTATCAATATCATTTTCCCTGAGATGACAAGCACCAACAGAGCATCAGACAAGGGACAGTCAGCCTCATAACAGCCTAATAAAGTATATGCAATCCTTGAAACACTACATATTCTAAGTTACTATATCTAGGGAGAAGGGGTGAATGTACAACGATGCTCTAAAAAGTATGTGAATCCCCAAAGTCAACTGATCCTGCCAGAGACCCATATTTCACATTTGTCTTCTTGTTTTGGAAACCTAACTCCTCCTGGCCTACAATGAAAAAGCAGGTCTCTTACATCAGTCTGGGTATGTCGCTGACAGCCACCGTCCCATCCTGGGTCTCACTCTCTCCATCTTCCTCCTCTTCATCACTGCTTTCTGACTCCTCACTGGAGGAGGAGTAATCTGTTACCTTCTTCAGTGGGCGGTTTGTTTCTTCAATCCGAAGTTCTCTTAATTCTTTGGCCAACGCCGTCAGATCCTACAAAAGAAAAGTTTGTCCAGCAGATATGACATAAATATGAGCAAAACACTATCTCTTAGCAAGCTTAAGCAACAAGAAAAAAAAAAGAAAAAAAGCTCTCTATAGAACCATTACAAACATAGTTACTGCATGAAACCAAGAAAACGATGTTTGTAGCGTGGAGAGACTAGAAAAGAAAGATGAAATAAATTTAAACTTTGTTTACAACCAATTGCTTGACTAGACTGAGACTGCTGGGTTCTGAATCTGCACATGTATATATGTGTCTGTGTGCTGTGTGTGCACACATATATACAGACTCTGGGTTCATTTTGGGAAGGTGAAGTTGGTCACCCACCCTCAGAGTTAATGGGAAAATACACAAGATTAGAAACAATTTCCCAGTATTTCAGGATCGCTGCCCGAGCCACAGTCATGGCCTCTTCCTCATTATGATTGCTACTGTACCAAAATCTAGCATCAGTCACAGAACAGAGCAATTCCCAAGGTTCCAGCTACTAAATGACTCATTTGGTGTGTCATCATTCTCTGGAGAGCCGAGGCACCATGTCAAAAAATGGCCCACCCCAAAGCCCAGTGCCACTGAAAGTGATAGCCACAGAGCTGAGTTCATCAAGAGGAAAAACAAAATAAAACAACAAACAAACAAAAACAAACAGAAAAAGAATTCTTTTCTAGAATGATAGGTGTTTCAGTTTCTTTTGTTTTAAATTGCAGTCAACTGGCAGAAATCCTGGCAAAGAATACAGAAATGAATGTGCAAATGCCAAAAGGAAGAGGTAAAATTTCAGGTTTCCATGAGTATGATGAAACCTTTAGCCTTATGGATGTGATGAGGTGGTATTTAGTCACCAGGCACATGGCAGGCAGTGTGCTGAAGATCTGACTACCTCTTAATTTACATGCTTTCAGAGCAATGCAGAGGGAAGCAGTTCTGCAAAAGCGTGGCCGCTCTATTTACATGGGTTAAACTGCCCTTGGCGCACAGCATGCACATCAAGAGAAAGCAATTTGACATCAGTCTTACCATTTCTCCCTATATTAGTGACCCATGTGGGAATCAGAGCATTCAGTGAGAGACAGGGCATTAGGGAGAAAGAAACTCATTTGAAAATACTAAATCCCACAGTTTTCTTAAGGCCATATTCTCTCTTTATTTTAATCCAAAAATGTATCTGTCCAATTTGTCTGATGTAAGGTCAGAGTAATACAGATGATGTAAATAACATCTGATCATCTATCCTAGTAGGTTAGAAGAAAAACTGTGATAAATATGTGTAAGTAAATTATACATATAATTTTATTTTGAGAAGACAACAGATCATCCTGTTTCTTTACTGTTGCCTATATGTCAGGCATTGATATATTGGTTAAGACTAAGGGCAGAAGATGGTTCATGTTTTTCATGGTCAAAATTTAGGAAGCTAAGTGAAAAATTTATTTCTAATTTCATAAAAATCAAAGGGACAGCAATGACAACTTCAACATTTGCTCTGTAGTCATTTGAATGGAAGCCCTTGGAAAAGGGAAGCTTCTGAAAATTCAAATTGTGCATTTTCCACACCAACATGCTCCCTGGGCTTTTACACACATGCATAGAGCCACGGCCTCACTCTCAGTGGATTTATCCCATCCATGAAAATGGAAACAAAATTGTATTAAAAAGACTCAAAAGATGTTTGAATATAGTGTATACCATTAATGAGGAGAAAAATTATGGCATAGAATTTTATGTAAATTTATTATTGGTTTCTTTGGCAATGAGCCAAAATTCAAAACGCTAATATTCAGATTTCAGCTTTTTACCTCTTATTTCCTCTTAACAATTGCCAATGTTTACCAAATTGAGGAGAAATGAAGGGTATTATACCCTTGAGCACACTGAGAAAATACAGTTTAGATATTTGCTAAGGCAATTAATGAAAAGGGACATTGTAATCCTCTAAACCAATAAAATAATAAAAAATTGGATACATTTATTTTGTTCTCTGTTAGGACCCTGTTATGTCTCATCAAAGACTATATCTAGTATTTAAAATGTACTTATTAAAACTTTTTATTGTAACTTAAAGAGAGAATATGGTTTAAAAGAGTTTATTTCTAATGTCAATAATTCTGAATAAAATATAATAATACTAACATTTATTTATTTAAATTAATAATTCATTTTCCCCATGGGTTGGTTTTCCTTATTGCTGACGTTTCCAAACAAGACAATTAAGATTTTAAAAAATCAAAACTATTTAGAAACATTTAGCTGGTCCAAAGCTCACTGATTTAAAGAAACTCTCAACTGTTAAAATGACCTAAATTTCTCCAAACACTGTATTTAGGAACACTTTAAAGCTCTGACATGCTTTATAATTTCACTTTTAATTAGAGGTTTTTTTTTTTTGGTTTCTGTGTTATTAAAATGTTATTTTTCCTGAAGCATTGCAAATAATTGCAATTTCCTTTTAAGTTTAATTGGTAATAGCATGGTGGGTGAGACATATATAAAAATCCCACGGTAACAATAATGGGTAACTCGAAACTAACACTCCAGCCAAAAAAAAATTTAATCTTCCATTGCCCATAGTCTATACGTTTAGTTGAAGATTTGTTCCTTATTCATCTATCCTGGAGAAACTTACAATAGTAAAGTTATAGGAAACAAACATGATCTAAAATTGACACCATTGGGTTCAGATCCATTTTCGTACATTTTATTTTCTGACAATACCCATTTTCTCCATGTAATGAGTTTTTGTGGTAATTTATTGCTTGACTGTCACAAGCCTGGAGCTAAAAAGTATTAAAAAAAAGAGAAAAAGGGTGCTATTTACTATGAAAATATTTGAGAATATATAACTGAAAAAGAAATATGGCAAAAGGGTAAGTTTTCTGACTACAGAGTACAGATAGTTAAGGGGTTGTTACCGAAACATTTCTTTTATGCAACACTCTTTAGAATCAGTTTGGTATAATTTTTCTTTCAAAAAAGTTTACTTAATCTGACAATTATGCATACCCTGCTTTAAAAGGTGCTCTTTTAGGTATCTTTTTTAAAACAATATAGTTTATGAAAATCAGTTCAATTTTTTAAACAATTAAAATACTAGTTAAAAGTTTTAAAGTTGGTCTTTCCTTTAAAATGTACTTATTTTTATTTTTGGCTGTGCTGACTCCTCGTTAGAGCATGCAGGCTCTTTGTTGCCCTGAGGCATGTGGGATCTTAGTTCCCAGGGATAAAACCCACATCCCTTGCACTGGAAGGCAGATTGTCAACGACTGGACCACCAGGGAAGTCTTGGTCTTTTCTTTACATTTTAAAATAATTATTTCATTTTTAGGAAGTGTGAAGATATGACTTGGGGAGGTCACTTGTCATCAGTATCTTCAACTGGGGAAAAAAAGGTCTGGACACCTGTTATTGATCCAGTTCTGTCCAATCTATATGTGTGCTCTGCCAATTGTCAGATTTCTACATACTAACGAAAAAAATGCTGGTAAAGCCAGTGTTTGCTTTTGTATCTAATCTTCATGACATCTGTTTAATTGTGCTAAAGTGAAAAGAGTATTTATTTTGGAAGGTGTATTCAATAATCAGACTACTCTGCACAATCTCATACTGCATTAGGAAGGAATGCCAAGTGAATGGACTCTCTCCCAGACTGACTTTTATAAGAACTCAAACCATTAAATTAGCAATAAGAAGCAATTATGTCCTTGGCATTTTCAGAGTGCTCATTTCAATCTTGGGTTATCTACATGGCACATCAGTCACTGGAGACTGGAGAAGCCATATCAAAACCTAGGAATGAAGACAGGAGAGAGAGTTAAGTTTTTTCCATTGCGGCGCCATTGACATTTGGGGTGGTAATTCTCTATCGCAGGTTATTTTCCTGTGCGTTGTAGGACGCTTAGCAGCATCTTTCTGCTCCACACACAACATGCCAATAGCACTGCTTCCCATGTCCTTGTGACTTGAGACAATCAAAACTGACTCTCGTGCATACTCAGTTGTGTCCAACTCTTTGCAACCCCAGGTACTGTAGCCCGCCAGGCTCCTCTGTCTATGGGATTTTTCAGACAAGAATACTGGAGTGGGTTGCCATTTCCTCCTCCAGGGAATGTTCCTGATTCAGGGATTTAACCCATGTCTCCTGCACTGGCAGGCAGATTCTTTACTGCTGAGACACCAGGGAAGGTCCCCCAAACTGACTCTAGACTTTGCAAAGGTCTCCTAAGAGGAGGGCAGCTGGGGGATAGTCATTCCTCGCTGAGGACCACCAGGTGATGTAGAACCAAGGAATCCCATATTTCAGTGCTTGGGATCAGCGATACTCAAGGATAGAGTTATAAGAATCACCTTGAGGGCTTTTCCCAATCATCTATCGCTCTAAGATTTTGGTGCATGGCTTACATCCTCTCAATTACTTATCCCTCTGTTTCCTACCTCTCATCTCTGCCTATGTGCTAGAGTATCTCTGCATCAATGTGCTAGAGTATCCTGAAATAAATAAAGCAATTTTTAAAAGCCCCAAATAGCCTGGGTTAACCAGACGAAATCCATGAGAGTCCTTTCCCTCACGACAGCCACCTCCAAGCCAATTTCTGGACTCCTAAGAGGAAACCTTGAGTTGTGCTCACACACAACTATTTTATTGGTAGCCTGAGCACCAGAACTGTGTGGGAGAAGGTTGGTAAAAGCTGTGATGATCCCTGTCCTTCTCACTCTCATGAAGAGGAGGGGCAAGGCTGCAGCACAGAGCAATTCAAAACAATTCCCTTTTACCTTTCTATAAATGCACCCACACGCTGTGGACACGTGGAGTCTTATTCTTTTGTGAACAGTAATTCTTCACTATGAAAACTTTCTAAGTCACTCTGAATGGTAAGGTGGTCATAATTCTGAAAAAGTGAGGCTTTTTGGTAAAGACCAGACACATAGAAACATGCTTTTCCCACCAAAATAGTCCCATGCCTCAGGCCTTGCCTTTATATAGCATTTCACATTTCAGAAAATGCTCTTGAACACACACGATCTTGCAGGAACCTAAACAATCTTGTGAGTGAGGCAAGGCAGGTGCTTTTATCCCCACTGTACAGATGAGGAAACTGTAACCCAGAGAGTTTGAGATTGGCCCCACCAGTTATTTACTGCGGGAGCCAGAATTTGAACGCAGCTCGTTGACCCCAAAGCCAGTGCTTTTTCCATGTCATTTCACAAAAATGGTGCTCAGCAGAGTTCAGCCTGAAAGCCATAATGCTAGTCTTCAGATTTCATGCAATTGGACTCTTTGCAGAAGGCCTGTCTCTTTCAAAACAACTCCACTATGCTGTATTCATGCACGTCTGAAAAAGAGCAGTGAGGCAGTCATCCTTCTTAGCAAGCTACCTAAGATCGGCAAAACCATATATTTTTCTAACGGAAAAATGTCTCCACCGATAAGGAAATAAAGTTACTTAACTGGTCAGGATTCATTAACTAAAGTTGATGTTGCTGCTGATGCTGTAGTTAATGTCCCACAAAATTAATCTAACAATACCCAGTGACTCCTTGTTCACAAATCACACTTTATAAATTTGGACGGCCCTAGAAAAAGATGTCTCTTTTTTCTGTTAGTAAAATCACCATCCCCTAGCCAGGCTGGCGAGTATAGGTGAAGAGCTCAGGATTTGCTACCGGAAGATATTAGAATGAGAAACTGCCAATATCAAAGCGCTAACGCATATCTTCAGCCAGACTGGAACACTTGAAAAGTGACATTTTGGCTTAGGAGGAAGGTCTCTGGAGGTTTAAATGGTGTCAGAGGCATGCAGGCTGGCTTTTGTGGGAGGGATTCTCCTCCCAGCAGATCACTCTGAAGGAATGAAGTTTGAACTGCGATCCGATTGGCCACCTTTCTGAATATCAACCTCAGCAAGTCAGTTTATATTCACATCTTGTAAAAGCATGACCAAGAAAAGATAATACTAACCTCATCTATAGCTTTCTTATAGCTCTGAGATAAGAGGAACCCAATCCAGAAGAATCCACGGGAGGGGAAAAGACCAGAAGAAAGGCAGCAGGTCAAACACAAAATGGGAATGGTTAGTACACAACTAATAAAGGCAAAGGGAAAGGAGAACCTCTACCCAGAACAGTGTCAATTCCATTCATTGCTACCCTCACTGTACTTCCTTATTTTTAAAGATAAAAACAACAAAATATCTTCCCATTCATTTCATAGAAAAGACTCTTGAAAAATTCAGATAAAACAAGTGGATAGTAAGTCATCCCAAATAAATTTCCAACTTTGAAATTTTAGCCTCCAAGCTCTTTTTTATTTCTTTTAGGCTATCTGGGGTCTGATGTGTTACAGCAATGAAGCTAGATTTCAGGTTGTCAGGTCCTCTATGAGATCATGCTTATCAAGTTTTGGTCCAGACAGTACAGTCCCAGAGCAGCAGAAATGTTGCAATATTAATTCATATGGAAAATAATGTGGAGGAAAGGCCAGAATATTTAAGAGAAATCCACAGAAAGTGCCCAAATATTAACTGCTAGTTTCAACATCTCTTTGCCAAAGCTGCTGAGTAGAAATCATGGAATAATAGGAGTTATTTCTCTTCCTGTTATGCTTTCTAACATAGTGCTGCTGCTGCTAAGTTGCTTCAGTCGTGTCCAACTCTGTGTGATCCAACAGGTGGCAGCCCACCAGGCTCCTCTGTCCCTGGGATTCTCCAGGCAAGAATACTGGAGTGGGTTGCCATTTCCTTCTCCAAACATAGTGCTAATGATCAGCAAAATATCCAAAGGTAGAAAAGCAATCCTGAATCAGTTCAGTTCTTTCCTAATCAGGTATGACTTCCTTCCAGATGCTTCTAGCACCTGTTCTTAATAAACTCAACATTCAGAGTCATGAGCGCATCCCCAACTACTTTAACCCGTGGGTTCTCTGGTGAATGAAAAGAGCTCAAAACTCTTTTGAGAAAAAAGCACTCACAGCTGGGCGACTTGGTCGGGTAATTTCCCTGGATTCTTCTGGTTTCACCTTGGAGGGCTCATGGGGGAGCACAGGTGATCCTTCCGACTTACTGTTGGCTAGAGGAAAGAACAGAGGGCCAAGAAAGATAATGACCATCAGAAGGTGCTGGAGTTCTGTGGTGAATCATCCTTGAGATGACTCATCGGACACCTCACTCACTCAGACAAATCCTCAAGCACATCTGTGAAAAAACAGTAAATGTTCAGGCAAACAAAATCAGCCATACACATTTAGGCTTGTCACCTGGAAGTCACTAGGAACAATAGGAAAAACTAAAAAAAAAAGGAAAAACTAGTAAGTGCCACCATTTACTGAGCATCAGTGTCGTGCCATGGTTAGTGGTAAACACCTTTTAATGTCAATTGTCTCACTGAATCCTTGCTGTAACCCAATGGCGTGACACTGGTTTCCTATTTCACAGTTGAACACAGAGAAGTAACACAACTAGCCCAAGGTCACACTGAAATTATGGGCAGAGCTGGGATTCTGTCTGATTTTTCAAAGTCCTATTCTCAATTATCATGTTAAACCAGCGTCTGAGTTATTCTATGTTTGAGTTTTTCTTTTACCACTTACCCATCAGGATAAGTGATTTTGATGAAATGCTGTGGAAAAAAAGAAACTTGTTTTACTTGGGGGAATGATTTTTAAATGGGCCGGGGGTGGGGAGGATGAGTTAGTTGTCTGGGTCCTTTAAGGAAGAAAGAATGAGGTGAGGCAGGGAAGGACAGTTTGGTGATAAAGGGGATGTGCCCTGGAATAGAGCAAGGGTTGGGGGAGGGCTGCTACAGAGTGAAGAGCATCTCTCTGATTTATGAGCTTACAGGTTAGAGAAGAAGCAATCTCAGGTGGGAGATACTCTTTGATTTGGTTTCAAAGTGGTTTTTCCTGGGTAGGGACACAGCAGGGTAAGACACACTAGCTTTTAACCCAGAAAAACTAGAGGTCAAAGGGAAGAAGTTAAGAATTGAACCTGAACCAGATCAGAGAATTCAAATGATATGCTTAAGTTTGGATTTTCTTTAGCATTTGCTCTAATGAAACATATTATTTTATTTTATATGAACAGAAAAAAAGGTAAGAGAATGGCACTTTTCTAAAGTTAGTAAGTCTATATCTGGATCAAAGCAACAGAAGCCTACACAGTTCTGGGTTGTCATGGATGTCAGAAGATTTTAAGAAGAGGCAGCTGCAGGCCAGTCCCACCCCAGTTCAGAGACACAGCACAGTATGTCTGACATTCACCTTTTCTTTCTTTTTTTTTTTTTAATTTTTTTTTTAAACTTTACATAATTGTATTAGTTTTGCCAAATAGACATACAGTGAGTTTACTTAAAAAAAATTAAGAGGTAAAGAATGATTGTGTCTAATGAAGAGGCTAAGAAAGAATAAAGAACTGGTGCTTTTCATCAGGCAGAGTATTAAGTGTTTTCAAATTGCACTTAAAAAAATCCCAGCCTTCATTACTTGGAAGCAAAATTATCTTCTGAAGAAGGTTTATGCAGAAAGGGTACATTTTGATTAGCTAGAAACAATAGGTTGTCATGTATAATTAGCTGGACACATTAATGTTTTTCACAAGCTTCCTCATTACTGAAATCTAAACAATGAAGGATGACTTGAATTAAATGGTCAGAGAGGTTAATTTTTACCTCACTAATAGGAATAACCAGAAGGGTCAAGTATATTTTTTAAAGTCAAAGATTTTATATCTTCTCTCCAGTGCATATTTATTCTACATTAGCCTTTATTAACGTTTAGTTTGAGAAATACCTTGTATTCTGAACACTGTTGACATAAGGGAAGAGGATACTTGTGGGTCATGGAACTCGAACTAAGCAATCAAACAGAAATGGAAACTGAGCTGTCTGATGACTACATTTTCAAATGAGACCATCTCATCTCAGTATTCTGCCATCTCCCTGGAGAATTCTGGTATCTGCAATTAGAAAGGATTGGGTCCACACTGATGTCACACACGTGACTGGGGATGGTGGCCCACTGCCCTAAGAAGACTGAAGCCGAGTGGAGTTAAGGGGCTTCTCGGCATCACACAGTGGTGGCCACACCAGGACCAGGAGTCACAGAAGTCAGGAAGTAATCTGATGCCTTGTCCAGAGAAGCCGTCCTGGAAAGGCAGGGGAAAGCTTTACCTCGAACCCGGGTCCGCTCGCTGGATCCTGCTTGTGACCCAGGCTGAGAGCCTCCTTGGGAGCTGGGCTGGGAGCTGGGGGTGCTGGAGCTGGAAGAACTGCCACTGCTCGTCCTCTGCAAGGGGCTCTCCAAGACGGGCTCGGTTCTCCGCAGGTCGGGGTTGCTGTAGGGAAGCGATGCACGGGGCTTACGTTCTCAACAACTGGCCGCTGGTAGACACAAGTGTAGTCCAGTCCCACCCCCCGTACAAAGGGATGAGGACAGTGCCTATGTGACCTTGCATTAAAGGGGTCAATGTTAATGACAGTCATGCTGTCTTCTGTGGAGCTCCTGGCCAGATTCCACATCCGGACAGGATGAATTCTTGACCCAACTCTTGGGTAATCTCACATCAAACATATTAGCTCTGAAATGGTGAATCTTCAAAGGAGGCTGGCTCTGAAACCTCTTTTCCTATGCTCATTGTAAAACAGTAGAGAATATTAAAAGATAAAAACAAGGGAGCAATGCATGCCATCTCTGAATCAAGAGATATTCAACTGTCTTTTACTGGATGACGTATTATCTTCTAGTCTTAGGGGAAAAAAAATTATTTATTTTTGCCTGCACTGGGTCTTTGTTGCTGCGTGCGGGCTTTCTCTAGCTGCAGAGCACGGGCTCCAGGGAGAGTGGGCTTCAGTGAGTTGTAGCTCAAAGGTTTAGTTGCCCCGTGGCAAGTGGGATCTTCCCAGACCAGGGCTCAAACTTGTGTCCCCTGTATTGGCAGGCAGATTCTTAACCACTGGACAACCAGGGAAGCCCGCTTCTAGTCTTTTTTCTTTTGTATGTATGGAAGCACACTGTGTATTCAACTTGGCATATTGCTTTCTTCCCCCTTTGACTGCCTTTGAGCAACTTCTAACACTTCTAAAAACAATAATGGCTGCATGCTGCTGCTACTGCTAAGTCACTTCAGTCGTCTCTGACTCTGTGTGACCCCATAGATGGCAGCCCACCAGGCTCCCCCATCCCTGGGATTCTCCGGGCAAGAACACTGGAGTGGGTTGCCATTTCCTTCAGTGCATGAAAGTGAAAAGTGAAAGTGAAGTCGCTCAGTCATGTCTGACTCTTCGAGACCCCATGGACTGTAGCCCGCCGGGCTCCTCTGTCCATGGGATTTTCCAGGCAAGAGTACTGCAGTGGAATGCCATTGCCTTCTCCGAATGGCTGCATAGTAGTCCATTATATAGGTGAATTAGTTCAATCATTCTTTTGTTAGTAGGTGCTTCCAACATATTGCTGGGACACATAATACTGAAATAAACATCTAGAGGCAAACAAATATTCACTCACATCTCTCGGGGAATTGGAATTCTTGGGTGGAGGGGCATGAACTGGGGTATGCATGTGCACAAATATATGTATGTGAACATATAAACACACAGCAGGTTTTCACCACACTGTATGAGACTATCTATCTCATTGAATTCTTACCAGTCTTTATTATGAACAGCTAACTAACTTGCAAAAAATTATATTTTGCTGTTTTAATGCAGTTTTTAAAAATTACTGTTGAGGTAGAATAATTTTTATTCACATTTGTTATTCAGAATTCCTCTTCTGTGAATTACCTAAGTTCTCAGCTCACATAGCTACTGGTATCTTTGCATTTTTAAATTTCTTGCAGGAAATCTTTATATATCTTGGCTATTACCAAAGGGAAGAATGTTTGAAAATAATTATTAAGTGCTAAACCCAAGAACAGTGTTTATCTATTGGCAGGCTAAAAGCCCCCACTGGTTATAAACGCTACTCTATTATTCACTCTCACATCTTTACTACTCCCAAAATAGTGCATTTATTCATTCACTCAGCTGGTCTATACCGGGCACTGGGTCAGACCTTTGAGATACAGTAATGAACAAGATCCAGCTCGTGTCTTCTGCCAGTGTCGCCAGACACACACAGCGGTCTTTGTTCATGCTGTGCCTGCAGTGAGCGCAGGGCAATATGGGAACATGAAGCAGACTCCAAGGCCACTTTTGGTGACCACAGGGGGTGCAGAGGCGAGGAGGCCACTGAGCAGTGGTGGTGGGAGGAGACTGAGAGGATTTTAGGATTTTGTTATAAAAATAAGCAGTATTTTCCAAGTTTCTTCTAAGCTCTTCCTTTCAAATTTATAAGCCATGCTGCTGCTGCTGCTGCTAAGTTGCTTCAGTCGTGTCCGACTCTGTGCGACCCCAGAGACAGCAGCCCACCAGGCTCCCCCGTCCCTGGGATTCTCCAGGCAAGAACACTGGAGTGGGTTGCCATGTCCTTCTCCAATGCATGAAAGTGAAAAGTGAAAGTGAAGTCGCTCAGTCGTGTCCGACTGACTCTTAGCGACCCCATGGACTGCAGCCTAGGAGGCTCCTTGGTCCATGGGATTTTCCAGGCAAGAGTACTGGAGTGGGCTGCCATTGCCTTCTCCGTTATAAGCCATAGACCTCTCCATTTTTTCCTCTAGACTTCTGTACTGCTGGGCCTAAGTGGTAATTTAGTGAGATCTGAAATTCAAAGATCCTATCCACTGCCATCCACCTGCCAAGGGAGAAACATAGGCTCCTCCACGATTTCATTGTCTTCAGTTCCCCAAACAGAATTTCACTAACAGAGTCGTCATGGTGCTATTATTTTCATGCAGTGAGCTATCACATTAAAATGTAATACTATGCTTTCATTTTTCTCTGCCCATTTTAAGAATATCAAGTGGGAACCAGGCACTCTGTGCTGTGTTGGGTGTCAGATGCTTCACATGTAAATGTGAAAATAATATGGCCCCCTCCCTTGAGACACTTGCAGTTTGGCCCGTGAAAATCTGGCCACAAAATAGCATTGTTATGGCAGCAACTAAACCAAATAATTTCTTTCTGAAAACAAAAATATTTGGCTGAATTACAAAAATCCTTAAACATTGGGTTAGTGGAAGAGATGGCTGGTGATTCTGGAAAATGTAAACATATCATCATGATTTATTAATTTTGATAATATAAATGTAGATTTTATAACAATATTCACCTTTCAATTTTTTTACAGTAAAGGGGTGGCTAAGTCAACCCAGCAGTAAAAATTGACTGCAGGAAAAAGTGTCGGTAAACTTCAGGAAAACTTTCAAAATTCTTGGTATTTTTATGGCACTCCTTTGGGTAGTAATTAGCATTTAATTGATTGAGATAGATTTGGATCCATAAGAGAAAAAACTTCCCTCCTATTTGGAGAATATCTAATTATTATCTAGATAATAATTAGATATTAGATTATCCATAATAATATTTAGATATCTAAATATCTATAGTATATCTAATATAATATTCTAAGTAGAATAGCACGATAAATGAATGCTAATTCTGCAACATCTCACATTTCCAATATTTCATTTTTTTCCAAAAAATAATCCTATTTAAATTCCTAAATAATAACTTCTTCCCTACTGTTCTCTTTTCATTAAACAGTAGTGGTCAGGAATTATTTATGTATAATTAATAAATTCTAAAAAAATTTTTTTTAATTACACATTAAGGGTAAGGTTTCTTGGTGGCTGTTCTCATTTTGTAGAGATGTAATGTTCTCTGTATGACAAAAAAAACAACTATTGAGAGAATGGAGTTCTGTGAGCTCCGAGGACTTTGCCTGGTTGTTGCCCTGTGGTAGCAGGATCCAGCTCTTTGCTCGAATGCAGTACTTCTTTGATCATTTAGCCAAAACCTTTCCTTAAACACCTGCCTTTGTGAGACCATGAGGGATGGAGGAGAGTCGAGGTCACAGGACAGACAGTCAAGTTACAACATAATCCTAGCAATGAGACATGCAGTGGAGCCCACAGCCAGCAAGGCAAAACTCTACACGCTGTGCGAGCATCTGTAAACGGTAGCAGCATCTGGGGAATGCAGTGTAATGCAGCCTGGAGTGGTTGGTGCTGGTGTTGGGAAAGAGAAAGGACTTGATTAAACTTCAGAGGGGTGAGCAGCGAGGCTAGGGGAACAGTCTGAGCAAAGACACAGACCTGGGTTTTCCTGGGGCTCCTTGGTATAAAGATGACACCATCCTGGCTGAGTACCAAGCCTGTGTAGGAAACCCTGCGATAGGAAGCTTCTATAGCAATTCTCTTAAAGCCAGGCAGAAAACATGGGCCTCCCAGGGCCGGCTTATGAATGACTGGTCAGGACAGAGGCAGGCTGACCAGGGAGGAGGCTGCGGCCACGTTAGATGATAAAACCTGGGCCAGGGCTGTCCTGGGATGACAGAGGTGCCAGGGCATCAGCAGAACCAGCTGGAATGAGCCTGCGTCTCTGACTGGGGCTCAGGCCTCTTTTGGTGTGAAGCTAATTGGATCCCATGAGCATTAAACCCCTGATCTGGGCTTCATTAGCATAAGTCTATTCCCCCCATCCCCCCACTGGAGCTAACCAGTGTGGGTACTGATCTTAATAGGTTGCTATTTTTGCTGCTGGAGTCTGAAAGAAGTGTTTAGTTGCTATGTAATCACACATAGAAATAGGGAAAATTTTAAAATGCCTTTTCTACCTCATTTTTTTTTTTTGGTAAAATATGAGTGTTTTGAGAAAATGTCACACTGCCATGTTCCTCTCTTCCTTACTATGGTGTCACCTGATCCGGCCTTGGGGCCAAGGTGCCTGAGATAAATGCTCTTAGAGGGGATCAATTTCAGAACAATTCCCTGAAATAATAGATTTCCTGTGTATTTTATGTATTAACCGATCCTATTCAGATCCAAATATGTAAAAACTTGAAAACATTCATATAGATTTCTTTAAATGCTAACTTTTGGTTCAGACATTTGACATACTGCAGACAATGCTGTTTGGTTTATAAAACACACAGTAAAAAGAAAATTATTCCATTTACTTGAATCATATAAAAAAGTCTAAACAGAAAATTAAGATTACAAAGTGATTTCTTGGCCCAAATATTTGGGCCAAGTCTATAATTAACTGGCTGCCTGCCCACATTCTTTTTCCTTTGTTCTCTGATGACCCAGCCAATGAGAACAAACCAGCCATAAGCAGATAGGTTTGGGATAGGCCAGAGAATTATTTTTTTTGAAATTAAGCATTCAGTCATTGGGTTTTGACTGGGTATTATTGGATTAATTTAAAATTTTTCATACTCTGAATGTATTTGCTTAATCAAATTTTAATTTGTTTTAAAAGAACACATGAATCAAAGTTAAATGTTAAAATGCATGGGAGGTTTTAAAACAGAAATTTAAAAAATGAACAAATCAAATCATAATTTAAATTCACCAGTTCACCTTGACAGTATAAGGCATTTGGGAGTCCATACGGTATTGCAAAGGACAAAAATATTTAAAAGCAACCTTTTTGTGGCTTTATGGATGGGCAGTTATCTGACAAATGGTACCAAAAAATCTATAAGGACTTTATTAGAACCAATAGAAAATAGGACAATCTCTGTCTTATCACAGTAATCCCCCCACCCCCCAACATTGGTGAATCATATCATTAGCAAAGATGATGGAAGCAAAAGCTTCAAAAGTGCTTGTATTTGCAACAGCCAGGACATGGAAGCAACCTAAATGTCCATCAACAGATGAACAGGTAAAGAAGATATGGTACATATATACAAGGGAATATGACTCAGCTATAAACAGGAACAAAATTGGATCATCTGTACTGATGTGGATGGACCTAGAGTCTGTTATACAAAGTGAACTAAGTCAAAAAGAGAAAAACACATATTGTATATTAACATGTATGTATGCAATCTAGAGAAATGGTGCAGGTCAAACTATTTTCAGGGTAGGAACAGAGATGCAGATGTAGAGGATGGACATGTCATGTGGACATGGGGAAGGGAAGAAGGAAGGGTGGGCTGAAATAAGGAGTAGCACTAAAATATAGACACTACCATGTGTAAAACACATAGCCAGTGAGAAGCTGCTCCGTGGTCTGTGATGACGGACAGGGGAGGGAGGGAGGTGACATATGTACACATATAGCCGATTCATATGTTGCACAGCAGAAACTAACACAACATTGTAAAGCAATTCTTCTCCAATTGTGTACTGGGCTTTTCCCTCTTGAGAGGCTGTCCTGCAATCACCAAACAGTCAAGAAGCTGGGGATGAAAAACCCCAAGAAGGTACAGCTGACCCGTCACTGCAGTGCAGCTGCCTAAGCCAGCTCAGGTGAGACCAGCAGGACAATGTTGAAGTCAACCCATAGAATGGTGAAAATCATAAATAGTTACTGTTTCAAGCCACCACATCTCGGCATGTTTTATTATACAACAGAGGTGAACTAAAGCCATCTCTAGCACAATAAATACACCAAATCCTGAAACGTTTCAAAATGCAATTCAATCTAGAGCTGCAGAGTCTGTGTCACATCTTTAAATGCCGGTCATTTAGAGATATGTAATAGAAAGAAGCAGGATTGTTCTACACGGCAGAGGTGGGGATTCTCCATCCCCCCTCCCCCACAATGCTTTTGATTTTCATTGCAGGTAAATAATTATTACCGCTAAGTTCATTTCCTCCCTACCTTCTCTGTAAGCAGAAAAATGTTAGCTGTATTCACAAGATCTCCTTTCTTTGGACAAAATACAATGTTTAAGAGGTTCCAAGGGAAAAGCACATGTTTTGCAAGCCATTGACCATTTATTGGGCTTCCCTGGTGGCTCAGCAGGTAAAGAATGCACCTGCAATGCAGGGGACTTGGGTTTGATCCCTGGGTCGGGAAGATCCCCTGTTGGAGGGCATGGCAACCCATTCCAGTATTCTTGCCTGGAGAATCCCATGGACAGAGGAGACTGGCAGGCTCTAGTTCATGGGGTCGCAAAGAGCTGGACACAACTGAAGCGACTGAGCATGCATGCGTGACAATTTATCAGTTATTTTGGAGCCTTAATGTCATTGAATTAGTATTTCAGAGTGAACAAAGGACTGCTTTTTATTTGACTAGAGAAAGACAATTCTCTTTCTTTTGGGTTGATAGAGGGAAAAAGACTTAAAGTTGAAATGATGCTTGATGTACAGAAACTAAAATTCTAAATGACTTATCTCATGAACACAGCCTAGAAGGCAGGGTTCAAAGGAGCAAGAAGCCCTGATAACTGGAGGCTTATTATCGCTTGGAGAGGAGGACTGGTAAAGTTCAGGCTGGCAATCCAGCCTCACATTCCTTTCGCTCCCTGGTCACAGTCCACACCAGGTGTGCTCAGTCCTGCTCACAACACCAGCTCAGCGTGAACCTGACAAGCTGCTGGACAAAAATGGCTCATTCAGAGCTTCTGTAACTGGCAACTCCACTCAGAATGCGCTAGCTTCTTTGCCCTCCAGAGATGAATGATCTTAGTACAGTTGTCTTATTTACAGACTGACCCCTTCCTAAGGCTTTTCATTGCATTCCATATTTTAGGATCTGTACAAATAGTCATAACCTTCATTTCCAGTCTCTCTTTCTCTTTGACTAGCAAGAGACTGTCCTCTTATGAACACAATGAAGAATAAAACAGTACCCCTAAGTTCCTTTTTATAGTCTCAACAGAGGCCATTTGCTATTTCAGCTGATCCTAAAAAGGAGTGTACTCATGAAACATGTGAGGGGAGTTTGATGAACGACAGCACCAAACAGCATCTGTTACCCCATAAAATCTGCTCTGATACTGTAAGGATATTGTTTATTTTCCAGCTTCTCTTCAGATCTCTACACCCACCAGTAGGTGGATGCAACTTCCTGATTGTAGGAATATACACGGTTGGTAAAAAATCCCATAAGAGCAAAGAGCAACAGTGGGAGCGTCACTGTATTTCAGTGATACTCCATAATGCCAGAGATGACTTCCTCGTGAGAACTAGTCCTTCTGCAATTTGCCAAACTAGGACAGCTCTGCAGCTGGTCACTATAGCATTTCTTTGCCAATCATTTTCTTTCTTTCTTTCTTTTTGGCTGTGTTGGGTCCTCATTGCTTTGCCGGGGCTCTTTCTAGTTGCGGTGAGCACGGGCTTCCCACTGTGGTAGCTTCTCTTGTTGTGGAGCGTGGGGTCCAGGCCTGCAGGCTTCCGCAGTTGTGGCTCACAGTCTCTAGAACACAGGCTCCGTAGTTGTGGTGCATGGGCTTAGGTGCCCCAAGGCATGTGGAATCTTTCCAGACCAGGTATGGCATTGAACCTGGGTCCCCTGCATTGGCAGGCTGATTCTTAACCACTGTACCACCAGGGAAGTTCTCTTTGCTAGTTACTTTCTACTGTCTCAATAGTCCTCAGGGCACATTTCTTTCTTTTTTAAAAATTTATTATTATTATTTTTTAATATAAATTTATTTAAATGGAGGCTAATTACTTTACAATATTGTGGTGGTTTTGCCATACATGGATCCGCCACGGGTGTACATGTGTAAATTGGAGTATAGTTGCTTTACAATGTTGTGTTAATTTCTACTGTATAGCAAAGTGAATCAGTCACACATACACACATATATACTGTCTTCCTTGGATTTCCTTTCTGTTTAGGTTACTACAGAGCCACAGGGCACGTTTCTTGACCTGATGCTAAAAATCATCTCAGATCAGGCCACTTTGTTTGGCTGGCTTCATCAAAGGGTCTCTGAGGTTAATGGTCAGGGGTACCACACCCAGACTTTATTTGTAGTTTTACCCCCACATTTGAAAACCTGCCAAATAAGGTAAGCCAGATTGGCTTCTGCATTGATTCTGTGATTCATTTGCTCGTTCATGTATGAGCCCACACTACACACTGGTTTCTGTGAAAGGCTACTGAAGAAATAAAGGACTTGCCTCTGGCCCACCAAAATTTACAGTCCGGGTGGCCAGTCAACATGCCTCAGAAGGGAAAAAAGAACAAAGATAGTTTTTTAGGAAAGCAGTAATGGCAATGGCAGGTGGGGCTCTTCCCTTCACCTTATCCATCTCCCTTCCCTTACCTTGCTCTGATGGGTTGAGATCCTAGTCTGGGTCCCAGAGCACTACCATTTCCAGGAGAATTCTTCCTTGCTAATGCTGGGGATATAGAAGTTGTTCTTTGAGGCACCTGAAAGGAAACCAGAATTCAGCAATATTTTCCATAAAATAACTTCCATGTGGTACTGCCTGAAATGCAGCCTACTCCTTTCCTAAGAGCCGCCAGGAGACATGGAATGACCAGAAACAGGAAAGAAACATCTCTAAAACTTATTACAAAGCTATAGTAATCAAAATAGCATGATACTGGCATAACGATAGACATATGAACCAGTAGAATGGAATTAAAAGTTCAGAATAAATAATAATAAAAAAAAAGAAACACCTCAAAGAAATACTTAACTCCCTATACAAAATCAAAGGAAAGGCAATGAGGCACATTTTAGCAACCACTAATGAGTACTGCCTTCAATGTTAAAAACAAATTTAGAAACAGAGCAAGTGAATTACTTTGACATACAGGGCTAAAATAATTGCCCTCCTTTGCTGGCACAAGAGTGGTGGATACCAGAAATTTCTTTGGGGTATCATGAATTCAGTTGGCCATTGGAAACTGCATCTGATGACGGTCATCCAGATAAATGGAATTCCATTTTTAACTCACAGCACAACTGATAAACAGATAAGGAAACTATGAAATCTGGTGAGAAACTAGGGTATCAGACAGAACTTGGGACATAAGCTCAGTGAGCTCAGAGAAATGACTGCAATAGGTCCTAAATGTTTCCACTTACTAACCAACTTGCAATTGCTAATTCAAAACAAACTCCTAACACTGTGCTTCGGGAGGTCAATTTGCAAATGTAATAAAAAAATAGGATTAATAATGAAACTGCTGGAAGGTCTTCAAAAAACTATGTGAGTACCAGTTAGACTGTGAAGTACAGTAGGAAATTGTATCATTAGGTTATTGGTCAAGGGATTAGGTAAATTCAAGTATAGCCACATTTTCTAATGAAACTGAATACTGTTAAGTGCACCAAAGGAGTTCAACTTGAGGGGAGAGCAGAGGAGAAATTTTATGAAAAGTGACCAAGAAATGAAAATGTGACAGCTAGGTGGGCTAAACATTCTTCCGGTGCTTTGATGTTTCTTTTTTGGAGGTCCTTTTAAAGTGGATTTATATTGGGTTGGCCAAAAAGTTCATTTGGTTCTAAAAGTAAAAGTAAGACAAACTTTTTTTCATTTTCACCAAGAACATCATTGAATAATATATCTATTAACAGAACGATCTTTCTGACCAATCTGATATTTTGTACTAGATATTTTAAAATTATGCTTTGTTTTGATATTATTGCTTAATATATTAAAGAATATTTACAATGAATACAAGTTTTCTTGGTTATTATAAAACATTTTAAGATAAAGACCTAGAAAGACGAGTCAGTGAAGTGACACAGAATGACCAAATCAGTGCTCCCACCTGCTCAGTTAAATATTACTGCTATTTTTCCTTTTGTATTTGGTCACCTGAAAGAGTTGTCGAGAGGGTCTAATGAATCATTAAAACCTAAAACCTTTGTATTGATCTAAAGTTTTTCTTCCAGAGTTATGTGTGCCTGCATGTTTGAAGAGAATGGACCAATGACCTCAAACGTCTCCCCAGCTCTCCTGTCTGCTCCTCTTCCCATCCTGTTTTTCAGATTGAACTTTGCTCCATAAATAACCTTGCCTGATGCCATCCCCAAGACGAGAACAACAAAAAAGCCACCTATCAGCCAATTTCATTTGCAAAATCATGGAAAGTTTTTTGAGAGGAAGATGAGGAAAAATATTTGAAAACATTTGGATAAAAAGTACTATTTTTTTTTTCTGGAATCAATAATGGTATGGATCTATGGAAACTGCGAGGCATTCCATTTATCCCGGCTCCTCAGCTAAGTTCAGGAGAAAGGGAATCCTGAACCAGGAAGAATCTGATGCAACATTTCTCCAGTGTTTTGAAATACTTCAGGTTGTCTGTAGTGAGATGCACAGCCATGTGTTAGGACATTTGGAATGTATAACAGCTTGGTATAGGCAAAAACAAAACAAATGGAACCAAGCCAGTGGAACAATTGGTCATTTCACCCTACAATTTAATCCTCGGTACAACCTGGCCTAGAGGGAGCTTTCCTTAGTGGAACCAACTAACATATTCTAAGAGCATTACTATTTTCTGAACACCTGTGATGTGGTTTCACTTTGTGCTATCCAAAATAGAAATAAACAAGTTCTTTACTTTTTAATCTGGAAATTTTAAATTTGTCTAGGTATAGATTAAGTCATCAACGAGAATATTTGTATTATTCTATTTCTCAAGATGGATAGTATTAATGAATAGTTTGGAAGGCTTGGGGTTGGGAGTTCTAATTCTGGATACAGGATATATGCTTTCAAGTCATTCAGTCTACCAGAGCCTCCATTTCTCTGGGGAAAATGGAGATCAGAGATGATGAATGACAATCTAAGTCTTAGCCTGGGAATGAGGAGGGACGAACACAAATTAGAAGGGACGGTGCTGTGTTATCATGTTCTTTGGTGCTATGAATGGTCTGCAACAGGGGTAATAATAATGGTAACAGTAATAGTAATAATAAACGTTGATGACAATGATAGAGATGACGATAAGAACTCCAGTAATGTTACCTTTGGTGGAATGTCTTCTTCCTGTCGTAACCAAGAGCTTCGGTCAAACTTCTCAATGCGAGTGGGGAGAGGTGGGTTTTCAGAGGTGGGATCTGAGTTCTGGCGTGGCATCTCGACGCGGTGAGAGCTCACATTCAGAGCCTCCTGAAACCCAGACAGGCCCTTCGTGGGCTGCTCATGCACCGACTGGGAGGCGGTCAGGGCAGGTCCCTGGGATTTCACTGCTACCAGATGCGGGATCTAAGCATCAAACCAACATCACAGCAGCATTATTACAAGTACTAGTAGTAGTTGCTCACTTGTGTCCGTCTCTTTGTGACCCCAGGGACTGCAGCCCGCCAGGATCCTCTGTCCACGGGATTCTCTAGGCAGTGATTTCTGGAGTGGCCATCCCCTTCTCCAGGGGATCTTCCTGACCCAGGGATCAAACCTGGGTCTCCTGCATTGCAGGCAGATTCTTTACTGTCTGAGTCACCAGGGAAATGCAGATCAACTAGGATCTCATGGGAAGGGAGGATAAAATTTTAGGGAGAAAGAATCAAGAGCACATGGAGCCCATAGAAGCTCTTTGCAGCATGCTTTTTAAAGCTCTCCTAAATTTCCTATTTTAGAGCTGGAGGGCTGGACCAGACTTGCTGGCAGAGTTAAATGATGGACTTGGGACTGATAAGAAGTCAGTGAAATAAGTGTCATGATAATAATGATTTCAGTGAACACTTATTGGCCAGCAATACATTTACAAGCACTTCTGATCATACAAACTTCCTCCTTTCAACCTCCTAACTTGGACTTCAGAGAGTGCTCTGTGAAACAAGAATCGCTCTCAACATCTTTCTTCTTATAAACTCATTAAATACCATGAGCTGGACACAATTATTCTTCTCATTTTACCCATGTGAATTTAAGGTATAGAGAAGGTAAATGACAACCTAGATTTTACAGCTAACATGTGCCAGAGACTGGACTGTAACCTACACATACGCCTAATTCTAGTTCCCATGTTGTAACTCCACAGCCTAACTGCTATGTGATCCTGCTTTCTGGTGAACTGGCTCTTACCACCTAGGATATTATATATCTCACAACACTAGGATGTTTGTTTTAGAGTTGGAAGTCTCACAATTTGGCATGTATTGATATCGTTCATGCAGGGAAGAAATGCAGACTTTAGGTAGAAATGTTGCTTTTTAAGACAAATCATGACCACCTACAGTTCGGAGAACCCTTCACCCCTCACACTTCCTTGTTCATGCTCACGTGAGCCTATCTTTTCCTCCAATGTGCAGGGAAGCCCCCAGGAGACAAGAGCCACATCAGACTTCCTCTCTCTGAGTCTAGCACCATGCCTGGCATATTGAAGGTGGTCAATAAATCCTGGCTGGGAAAACATCTAGAGCATTTTCTAAATTAAACTGTTAATTCAATAAACATTAATCTAGTATTTGCTTTGTACCAGGCACCTATCAAACTCTCTTTGGTCTGAAATCTCAGTGCCCAGACTGCTAGAGGACACCTCCACAGCCCTCCTCCACCAGCCTGGCCCTGTTCCTCCTGCGCTTGAGGTCTCATCTCTGGAGCAGCCTTGCCCCAGACTCTTCAGAGCCTCTTGATTTGGGAGACTGGAATGTTGCTAACTATAGTTCCAAGGAAATCCTCAAAGTCCACTTCAGTTGAGTATATGCTTCAACGAGAATAGAACTGTAACCAATCAAATTTATATTAAGGTTGTGTAGGTGTGTGCTCAGTTGTGTTCAACTCTTTGCGACCCCTAGGACTATAGCCTGTCAGGCTCCTCTGTCAGGCAATTTCCTGGCAAGAATACTGGAGTGGGTTGCCTTTTCCTTCTCCAGGGGATCTTCCTGACCCAGGGATCGAACCTGCATCTCCTGCATCAAAGGCGGATTCTTTACCTCTGAGCCACCAGGGAAGTCCATATTAAGGCTAAATATCATTAAATATATTAAGCATTAACACAAAAACAAAGCCTGTCTTGCAAATAGGTACCTCAGTGTTCATAAAAGCATGATTCGCAATAGCCAAGACATGGAAAGAAGCAAAATGTCCACTGATAAATGAATAAAGAAAATGTGGTATGTATGTATACGTATACATACACACACAAACGGGCACACACACATACACAGTGGAATACAACTCAGCTATAAAAAAGAATGAAATACTGCCATTTGCAGGAGCACGGATGGACTCAGAGGTCATCACACTAAGTAAATCAAGCAGAGAAAGATAAATACCATATGGTAACACTTCTATGTGGAACTTAAAATATGCCATAAATGAACTTATCTACAAAGCAGACTCACAGACACAAGAACAGACCTGTCATTGCCAAGAGGAGGGGGTGGGGAAGGGATGGACTGGGAGTTTGGGATTAGCAGATACAAACTATTGTATATAGAATGCAAAAATAACAAGGCCCTACCGTATAACACAGGGAACTACACTCAATACCCTGTGATAAATCAGAGTGGAAAAGACTGGAAAAGAATGTGTATATATATGTGTAACTGAATCATATTGCTGTATAGCAGAAACTAACACAACATTGTAAATCGACTATACTTGAATAAAATAAACTTAAAGAATATGCAGTACAAAACACAAACCTACTTTGAAAGAGTCCCTTAAACAAAAACAAAAACTGCAGCTCCTGAAGAACGCTTAATTCAATTAGCTGTCTGTCACAGGATATCAACAGTTTCATTTCCTAGTCACTTTCACGTAGTTTGTTAAGTTTTCTCTCTACTCTCTCCTTTTATAGGGAAATACTTTCCTAAAAAGTCAAAGTGGGGTTTTGTAAAGAGAAACTTTGTGTGTTTTGAACTCATGGATGCTTAGGCCTGAACTCATTATATACAAATAAAAACAAAAAAGGCAAGATAAGCTAATTTGGCTAGTACTGAAGAATTTTGGACCTCATATACTAAAGGCAAACTTAAAATCAAGAATTCTTGATTGCATCTGCTCTGAAACTCCAGTTCAATAGCATTACATATATCAAAGGTGCCCTCAGAACACCTGTGGGAGTGTTGACACAGGTGGGCACCTGGAAGAAACTTGAGACGTTTAGGTGAGAACTGCTGTGTAACCCCTCTTTTTTATGAAATTTCATCCTACATCTCAATTCCTACTTCATTTTTGGTATACACAATTTAAAAAATTCCTCTAAAACTTCCAGAAACTTCCCACTTATCTAAAAGTGAATAAATCTTTTCTTTTCCAAATAGCTTAAAACAGTGGTTCTGAAACGTCAAAGTGTATCAGAATCACCTGGAGGCTGTTAAATCACAGACTTCCGGCCCCACCCCTAGAGTTGCTGATCAGTAGTCTGGGTTGGGTCCGAGAATCTGCATTTCTACCAAGTTTCTGGGTGATGTTGATCCTGCTGCCCTAGGGACCACATTTTTAAAACCACTGGCTTAGAAAACACAATTTTACTTCATCTAGTCCATTTAACTTTTCCAGTTTCAGGCTCATGTCAAAATTCCAAGGAACAAAAGATAATGTAACAGTTTATAGACACATCAAGCTTCCTTGGTGGCTCAGGTGGTAAAGAATCTGCCTACAATGCCAAAAACCTGGGTTTGATCCCTGGAGAAGGGAATGGCTACCCACTCCTATATTTTTACTGGAGAATTTCATGGACAGAGGGGCCTGGTGGGCTACAGTCCATGGGGTCACAAAGAGGTCTACATAAATTTTAGCTTTGGTAATTTCAACTCACAGGATGCCTGTTCTGGACTAGCAGGAGCTTCTATGGGTCTCTTGAGAGGCCAATTTACCAAGAAGTGACTTTGCAGTTAGCTTAAAGCTAAGAATGGGGCTTTTTTCCTTCTCTCTTCTCCCTCTGTCTTGCACATTCAGTGGGGTCTCCTATCTTACTAGAGATTTGATAGGAAAAGCCATGATTTGGCTGGTCTGATACCCAAATCCATGTTACTATTCCCTGTTACTTTTATTAGACTTTATTGTACACCTTGTTGAAAAACCCAGTGGAATGAAGGGACGCTGTACCTGGGGATCGACTGATCTGAGCATGGGGGGTGTCCGAGCAGGCTGAACCCCACTGATGCTGAAGGACTCCGACCGTGGGGGCAGGTTGGGGTCCGATATCCTGTTGGCAACCTTGTGAGGCATGGCAGGTGAACTCTGCCGGTTGAGCCTTGACCGTTCTTCTACCTAGAAAACAAACAAAAAAGAAGTGCTTCAATGGATAGAAGCTGATTTATTTCCTAGTCAGGATTTTGTGTAGTCACCTGCACAGCCATTTTGCATCCCTCCAATCAAATCATTTTAGAAAGTCGAAGCTCTATCTGCTCTGCATCAAAAATCTGCAGAAAGCTCTTTTCTGTCAGAGTAAATAACAGCATGGAAAACACATAGAATACTTAAGGCCTCACCCTTCCATTGCCCATTATCTCGTGCTACTCTATTGGCTGAGAATTTGGGACCTGCTTTTTAAGAGTTTCTCATGCATCAGCTGGAGCACTGTCCTGTTGATTGGTCACAAATCCAGGGCTCAGTCAGGGAGAGAGGCAACTATGTCAGGTATTACAATTGTTTGGGGAAAACAGAAAATTGCTTTGAGCTAACAAATCAGACAGGACGGGGAAGAACACAGAAGGGCTGATAAGAGGATATGCCGAGCACACTCGCCCTCCATCGCTTCCTGCGCCCTACTCATGGGCAAGTGGGAGTCTTGCTCAATGAGCATGGCTTGTCTTAAACTGACTTCCTGTACCTTTTTGTTCTCTCTTGAGGGCCTTTTCTTTGCAGGTGTCTCCCTTCCTGTTCCCTAAACTGCACTGCCCCGCTGCATTTTTGCCATTCCAGCCTGGACTCCACTCTCTCTCTCTTCCCTCTATCCTGCCTGTATTTCCACACATGGCGCTTGTTCTTGCTTCTCCTCTCCTCTCCAGCCTTCTGGACACTTCATTCCCTTGTCACTCCCTTTTTTTGCAGAGTCTCTTTCAGCCCAGAGGAGATAACTGAACAGAAGTGCTTCACAGGGAAGGCTCAAAGGACCCGGGAAGGCTATCTTTATAAGCAAAAGTCACCCTTAGACAATCTGTGGCAGAGGACAAATTATAAATAAAAATGTAGATAAACAAAATGTACACTGCAAGACGTGACTTAAAATCTTCAACAGCTTTAAAAGGTCTTAGCACTTTTCTCCAGATCCACCTTGTCCTGTCCTTTATTTCTTCAGGGTCAATTTGACAGTCGTAATTTCCAAACCCATTGGGGCAATAATTCCACCCTGATGCCCATTAACTCTCTTTTGCTGACTCACTATCTTTGTGTTGTAATAGCCTGTTATGGAACCCACATGTGGGTCCTCAAGACATATTTGTATGTAACAGCTAAGATCCTTTATTCATTTTACTTCCTGATTTGAAATAAAAAGTCAAAAGGGCTCTTCTTTCCCATCCTATTCTGAATATTCCTAGAGGCAGACTCAGTCTCATACACAAAGTCTATTTTTAAAACTCTCAAATTAACTATAAACATGTTAACATGTTAAGATGTGCTACAGTAGAGGAAACCACCCTTCTGCCTCTACACAAGAGTCATCTGAACACCTCTTCCCTGGCTATGGCTGTGCATGTATGTGCAACTGACATCCAGTTGACTTTGGTTTTGAAATTCCATGTCTCAGAAGCTTACCACACACCAAATAAGATAATCAGCAAAAAACCAGGGATATAAACCAGAACATGTATACTTTGTGGAAGTATGTGTGTGTAAAAAGTATTACATCAGCAATAATTGTTTAGCTATTGTCTTGAGCAAAAGGAAAGAACAAAGCCAGCTTTGAGATGAGAACACAAACAGAAAGTCCTGCAAAGATAGCCCTAGATAAACTGAGACCAAGGCATGCAACGTATTGTTTTTTCCAAATACTAGACTCTTTGAGAAGAAGATGACTATTTCTACTGCTAAGTCGCTTCAGTCGTGTCCGACTCTGTGAGACCCCATAGATGGCAGCCCACTAGGCTCCTCCATCCCTGGGATTCTCCAGGCAAGAACACTGGAGTGGGTTGCCATTTCTTT
The DNA here is from genome assembly GCF_032452875.1 of Bos javanicus. NCBI lineage: Eukaryota > Metazoa > Chordata > Mammalia > Artiodactyla > Bovidae > Bos > Bos javanicus. The sequence goes on along the minus strand of NC_083868.1, from coordinate 96,374,960 downwards.
CTCCAATGCATGAAAGTGAAAAGTGAAAGTAAAGTCGTTCAGTCGTGTCCAACTCTTAGCGACCCCAAAGACTGCAGCCCACCAGGCTCCTCCATCCATGGGATTTTCCAGGCAAGATTACTGGAGTGGGGTGCCATTGCCTTCTCCATGACTATTTCTAGACCACCGGAATTAGTCAAGTATTAGTCATTTTCTTATTTCTAGGGAAGATCATTAAATAGAAAAATCACATGTATAGGTACCCCTCAATATTCAAACCATTGCAGTCTGAGGTCAGAAATCCAAGAGGTTCAATTCATCTTCAGATATATAATTGTTTATCCAAACTGTAGCCCCTTCTTACCAGATATTTACAAACCAAATATTGTAAGGAAGTTAAGATACCTGCCATTCTTATTTTTTTAGCCATAAAATATCTTTAGATTGTTTTAAACCCACATTTAGAAACAGTACATTAAAAACAACAGCTGAAAAGTCTGTCCCCAAAGATCTCCATTGAACAAGGAAACCATTTTTGAGATGAAGAATTCTTTTGGCAACTGCCAGCAACAAACCTCCAGGAAAGGAAGCACCTTTGTCTCTAATAGGACCGTAGGTCACATACGCCCTAAAACCGTTGTTAGAAATGAGTGGGGCACAAAGAGGGATGCTGATTTTCCCAGGCAGTTAATGGGTCTGATTAGTCATGTGTGGATGCCGTTTTGTTCAGTTGCTAAGTCATGCCTGACTCTTAGCGACACCATGGACTGCAGCACACCAGGCCTCCCTGTCCTTCACTATCTCCCTAAGCTTGCTCAAACTCATGTCCACTGAGTTGATGATACCATCCAACCATCTTATCCTCTGTCACCCCCTTCTCCTTCTGCCCTCAATCCTTCCCAGCATCAAGGTCTTTTCCAGTGAGTTGGCTCTTTGCATCAGGTGGCCAAAGTATTGGAGCTTCAGCTTCAGCAACAGACCTACCAATGAATATTCAGGGTTGATTTCCTTTAGGATCGACTGGTTTGATCTCTTTGCTGTCCAAAGGACTCCTAAGAGTCTTCTCCAGCACCACAATTTGTGTGTGGATATCACTAATGTATTTCTAGTAACATTGCCTATGCCTTCTCTCAGTTCGTTTACATACTAAATCCTACCATCAGTATGTTTCAGTCTTTACCATCGTAAAATATATGGTATGAATAATCTATTGTTACACTCTGCAGATTATTTCAGGATGAACCCAATGTGATGAGATTTCCTGGGTTGGAATTTGTCCCAAGAATCTGAAAATCTGTATAAGTGTAACAGTGAGGCATCAGGCTACTCTGTCTCAAGAAAATCTTGTCCTAAAGTCTTCAGGAAGATAACGCTATCTGTTGCGCTTGCACCAAAGGAACAGCGTGAATACTGGAGTAAAGATACCAAATCAAACATCCTAGTAACCGTTTCAGATGGACAAATGTCTGTCCTCCTGATTCATCACATCTTATGTTTACTAATTGAACACTGAGTGAGACACAAGAGGTGTTTTCCTCCAGATTAAGAATATATGTGATTAAAAACTGGGTTTCAATGGAGATATATTCTTCCTTTTATGATATGATTTAAAAAAAATGAGTCTTCGCTTCAACCTCCTGCTACCAAGAAGATGTAAAATATCTTAAGTACCACCAAAAAAGTGTTCTAGTAGCACTGTATAAAGAATGTCAAGATGCCATTCCATAACAACAGAAGACATCTGTTAGAAAGGAGTTCATACTTGATGGGATTATCAACAAATATAGAGAACTACATTAGGAGAGAAAGATCAATTTTACCATAGAATCAGGCTTTTTTCTTATTAAAAGAATCATTTTACCATCAAAACTAAAATAACTTTGAATAGGTTTGAATCACTTCTGCAGAAATGCTATATTATTTATTACAGCATTACAGGGAAAAATAAAAAATAACTGTGGTCTCAGAAATAAGATTCCACTCCAGGCAGGACTGTGTTACCCAGTGGGTAACAGAAGACCTGAAAATAAATGTGTTGATTACAAGATTTAAAAAAATTTTCAAAATAAGTAACCATGTTGAAACATGTATACAAGTATAAACATTACATCAATGTCAATTGTTAAATTGTTTTGTGCATTTGAAAACAATTTACAACTTCTAATGTCTCACAGAGCAATAAGAAATGTTATCTGCTGAGAGATTTCAAAACACAATCATAGAAGTAGTTTTTAAAATGTTGACAACAAAATATATTTACTGTCATATGGGTGTATTTTAATAACACTTTATTAAATATATGACTGTAGGGTCTGTGGGAGTCTGTGTAGGTCTTCGAAGTCCTGCTTAAGAGCTAGTATATGGTGAATTGAACACAACTGTATGGGAAATTTTCCCCTCTAAGTGGACAAAACATTTGATTTCTGTCTTTACTGGCAGTGCTGGAGGAAGAGAAAGAAGTTAAGATAAAGAAGTTCAATGACCTTTAAGTCCTCATTAGGTATTCTGATCCTGCACTCACTGGGCACATGAAGAGGTGAGTCATGCTGTCTTTTGGCAAAACCACATGGGAAGATGGTTACTGAGCAAGACTGGGGCTATCCCTTCTCTGGGGCACCTTGGAGGACAGAGGAAACACTCATTCCTTGTTGAGTTTGCTCAAATTCATGTCCATTGAGTTGGGGATGCCATCTAACTATTTCATCCTGTCATGTCCTTCTCCTCCTGCCCTCATTCCTAGGGAATGCTTGAAATGTAGTCTTGTCAAAGATAAGGCCCTGGGGTACTTTACCAAGATCTACTCCTAACCAAGGATTGCACAAGAAAAGTATAGATCCTCGTGTGAATGGACAACTTCAAAGTACAGAGGCCAATCTTTAGCAGGCTGGGATGAGAAATTAACAAGTGTGTATCCATCACTGGAGAGAGGTAAGTGGAGGAGATGGGAGATGCATGTGAACTGCTCATGTGAAATCCCAACCAGAAACAACAGAGGCAAAACACTTATTCCTTGTGGTCAACAACAGCCTTTGGAGCAAAACAGAAATATGTTGACTACTTCATTTGCAGTTGTAGAGTGCCTACAGTTTCAATGGCACATTCACACACGATTGCCCAGGATCCTCCCAACTTTGAGAGACAAAGTACAGATGGGTAGGCTATACCCCAGGAAGGCTAGGACACTTCGGGGTCACACAGCCTGGAAGTGGAAGAATGAGAACTCAAACGAGCTCTTTCCTATTTCCTGCCAGGTCTGTTTCATGCTAAATCTTAAGAGAGATAAACAGAAACTAAGGAAAGATGGGAACAGAGCTGTAAACTCTCTAAATATTTATATGCGAGCTCATATAAAATAACTCAAATAAAAAGAAAAAAAAAGTATCAGTGTAGAGCAGAGAAAACAAGTGGAGAAGGAGTTCTTATATACAGGAATTTCAAAGCCCAGTGAACTGATGGGATATAAAGAGACATCTTGGCCCATCATTTGCTAAATAAAACCATGACCAGATGACTGGCATGTATTACAGAGAAAGAACATGATGAAGTGTTAAAAAAAAAAGGAAAATGCCATCTCATGCAATACTCATAGATAGAGCATTCTGTTGCTGCTGTGTGTTGGTGAAAATTAAAAAAATATATATTGTCAGGCCCCAATAATCACAAGCCATTATAAGAAAGAGGAATCTGTACCATTATAAAGAAAAGGGCTTTAAAAGAAAAGGAGTATCCATCTTTCAGAAAGAGCCAGTGTGGGAGGTGGTGGTGGGGGGAATCTTTAAATTTTGCTGATGTTTAATATAGTATATCATATTGATGTTTTTACAGAACAAATCTGACTTACATTCCATTCAAAAATGGCAGAGAATTTGAAAGGAGTGAGAATGTCCACTACCTCTCCTTTTGAAGGAGACATTGGTGTTCCTTTCTGACTGAGATCTGAAAATCAAAGCTAATGTGACATTTAGGACAACCAGAATACTCAGGAAAAGGATAGAGAGAAGAGTTCAACAAGATTTGCCAACAATCGAGTGTTTCCATTTGTTCTCGCTACATCTGACAAATTAATAAGAAAGGAAATAAGAAACATGATGACGACTTATGTTTTACAAAATGAAGGAACAAAACCATGAAGGATGAACCATTGTAACAACATTACACTGCTAATGAAAAAAATGCAGATTTACTATAAGGAAGAGAAATAAGTGGATGGAAAAGTAACCAAAGAAGGAAAACTCAGGATGATGAGAAGGTGTGTTGGTGATTTAGCTGCTAAGTCCTGTCTGACTTTTGTGACTCCACTGACAGCCTACCAGGCTCCTCTGTCCATGGGATTCTCCAGGCAGGAGTACTGGAGTGGGTTGCTATTTTCTTCTCCAGGGGATCTTCCAGATCCAGGGACTGAACCTGGGTCTCCTGCATTGCAGGCAGATTCTTTACCAACTGAGCCACCAGGGAAGCCCAGAAGGTATAGAGGTGAGTTACAAATCAAATACAGGAGCAGATTACAAAAGAGGCAGCTGTAAGAGGAAGACAGCTGGCTGGTGTCTTCAAAGGCACATGGTACAAAAAAGCTCAGAGCCTCTATCACAGGAGACCATGACATTGCTGCCACCTCATCCTTGGTGAGGATATTTTCAAGTTTATAGCCTGGCATTTGGAAAAGAAAATGGTCCCTCTTTTTATACCTCCAAAAGACAGTTAAACCTGGGTTCTTTTTATCGATTGATAACTAAAACACTGCTGAGCTAGAAATTCTGTCCATATCTAAAGTCTTGAAATGTATTTTACTGTTTGGCTACTTTGAACTTCACCTACCTCCCTACTATAAGAAAGCAAAGAAATCTGTAAATAAAGCTCTAGAAGAAAAGTTCATACATTGCTGATAGAAGCACTGAAAGATCTAGACAATAAGGATCCTTACAGTCATTTTTATCCCCATCTTAGGAAGTGGGTGTTAAAAAAATGATGAATCAAACTCAGGCAGATAATCATTTGTTTTTACTTGTATACCAGTTGCTACAATCCCCAATTTAGCCCTGTCATTCATTCTATCATTTAAATGTTTCATCTTTCTTCTAAAACAGGAACACCCACTCTAAGACTTGGGAACTGCTTCATGAAGAGATAGGTGGTTAGTTGGAAGCTGCATTATGTTAACCACACCCAGGAAGATAGGATTAAATACAAAATCCAAAAAGAAGGTGACCCTAGTGGTAAAGGATCTGCCTGTCAATGCAGGAGACAGAAAAGATGCTGGTTCGATCCCTGGGTTGGGAAGATCCTCTGGAGTAGGAAATGGCAACCCACTCCAGTATTCTTGCCTGGGAAATCCCATGGACAGAGGAGCCTGGTGGGCTACAGTTCATGGGATTGCAAAGAGTTGGACACGAGTAAGCACACAGGCACACACACACATGTCCAAAAGTGCATGAAGCCCAGAAGAAGAATACCAGCTATCAGGAAGCCAGAGACCTTGGAAGATGTCACCCACCAGAGGTGGGCCAGACTTAGGATGGCCTGGGAACCTCACATCAAGAGTAACTGATGACACAACCATGCTGTTTGCACACCCATTATCTAACTTTTCTTTACACTAGGATCCTGGCTGAGAAATCCCATGGACAGAGGAGCCTGGTGGGCTACAGTTCATGGGATTGCAAAGAGTTGGACACGAGTAAGCACACAGGCACACACACACATGTCCAAAAGTACATGAAGCCCAGAAGAAGAATACCAGCTATCAGGAAGCCAGAGACCTTGGAAGATGTCACCCACCAGAGGTGGGCCAGACTTAGGATGGCCTGGGAACCTCACATCAAGAGTAACTGATGACACAACCATGCTGTTTGCACACCCATTATCTAACTTTTCTTTACACTAGGATCCTGGCTGAGAAACACAGGGGAATTACGAAGTCTAGAAAATTTCCCTCGTGATATCTGCAGAGATGCGCCCCCAGGAATGCCATGGCTCCTGAAACCTTGGCGCCCTTGAATTAGTTCTGAATAGAGAGGACAGGCCAGCCAATTTAACGATGAGGACAGATGGTAACTAGAAAACAATGAAGTTAAAATGTTTAAGTGAAAATAAGAATGTGCTGAGTAGTGGTGAAAGGAAGGAAGTGGAAACTGTTTGACGTTTCTTCCCCTTTCCTGGTACATTTGTGTATGAGGGAGCTGTCCAGGGGAAAGGAGATTGTGGTATACTTTACAAGGCATCCCAGTCCTCTCCAGGTGGTGTCTGGAGGGATCTGTAGGTGTCCCTTTCCTAAACTTATGCTTGGGGCTGGGAGCACTGCAGGACAGGTGGTCATGCATCCCAGAGAGGCCATTTACCATGCAACACTTCTTGGAGGAGACGAGCTACTTGTATGGACGCATGAGTTCATGCCCCGAGGTCCACATGGGTCTCTAAGGCGCTTCTTACTTGCAGAAATAGACAACTGGGGGCTCATCACTTTGGAGATGTTTGGAGAGGATACACAAATGACTTGGGGTCCTGACTCTCGAGGTGGGCTACATCCTTGAGAGTGAGATCGCTTTCTTGATCTCACTGTGGTCCTTGAAGCTCCCTGAGGCTTCAGGTGATCTTCAAGACCAAGTCTGATAGGATAAGCTGTTTCATCCTTCTTCCGTGAGTGATGCTCAAACAAGAGTCCTGATCTGGAACCATTAATTTCTGTAGGTGCTAACTTAGTAGAGGCTAGTTTTTCAGCCGTCTGAACATCTGCCATGATCAGGAGCTGTGAATCTGCTTTAGCTGAGGGTTTCAGCTTGGCATGGTTTAGCAGTGGAAGAAAGCGGCACATCTTTGCTAGCCAGGAAGCATGTCAGCTGCTGTTTAACAGCAGTGATTCTGCTTAACTGGAAGAACAGATGCGTTGTTAAATGGTTGGTGCTATATCTGCGGGTAGGATCACAAAACTGAATTACTGACCTGGGGCAGTTTTTACTGACATAGGTAAATACAAATCACATTTAAGGGAAAGTGATCAAAAATGTTCTGTATATTGAACAGAATGATTTTCTCTACAGATTTAGTTTTTAAGTCTTAAAAAAAAATGTTACCAGTTTTATAAAAAATAATACACTCATGAAGGATTTAAACAAAAAGCTTAAATAAAAGACTCTAGTTTCTACTCCTCATACACAACCATTTTTTATATTACAACAACATAATTTCAAGTGTATTCTGTACATATGTAAGGAGAAGGCAATGGCAACCCACTCCAGTACTCTTGCCTGGAAAATCCCAGGGACAGGGGAGCCTAGTGGGCTGCAGTCTATGGGGTCGCACAGAGTCGGACAAGACTGAAGCGACTTAGCAGCAGCATACATATGTAAGATAGAACAGAAAATAAAAAAATTATAAAAATAGGGTCTTATGTAAGAAATCCAGTTCTAGTAATATTGTAGTCTAGATAACTTGAAATAAGCTCTAGCTATAAATATCTGAAGATACTAGGACAAAATGTAAAGTAATACAAATCACTCTTTTGAATGACTAGTTTTGCTTACACGAAAATAAAGGAAATCATTAGGTGCTAACCCTAACCCTTCTTTAGTCTAGTAGTTGAGCAAATGAAGGATCATTCCCATGAAAGTATTTGTAAAATATTTAAATGACCTCCGACCCTGTAAGTGAACCACAACCACAAGTCTGGGACCAACTGTGTCTTCACTGGTACCACAGAAGATTAGAGGATATTCGTGACAATACCAACCATCAGTTTCAGGGTCTAGGTACAGATAGGAAATTATCCTACCTAGAATTCCTGAAGTCTTAAATCACATTCTTCCACTCCTCCAGCCACAAACTCAACTGGATTCCAGTACAGAAAAAGATTCTCTGCTTCCTGCTGTTACTTACAAAAAAGAACCACAAATGGATTGTGGTATAGAAATAAGGTTATGCTGCTGCTGCTGCTGCTGCTGCTAAGTCGCTTCAGTCGTGTCCGACTCTGTGCGACCCCATAGACGGCAGCCAACCAGGCTCCCCCGTCCCTGGGATTCTCCAGGCAAGAACACTGGAGTGGGTTGCCATTTCCTTCTCCAATGCGTGAAAGTGAAAAGTGAAAGTGAAGTTGCTGAGTCTTGTCCGACTCTTAGCAACTCCATGGACTGCGACCCACCAGGCTCCTCCATCCATGGGATTTTCCAGGCAAGAGTGCTAGAGTGGGGTGCCATTGCCTTCTCCGAAATAAGGTTATAGTTCTTCCCAAAACAAAGCATGTGTGTCTCACACAAGTTATTTCCCAGCTTTGTAGTTTAACTCTCTGTTTCTACAGGAGAAACTCATTATGGCCCCTATACTCAAGGCAAGGTAGGTATAGGCTGTACTTGTTCGCTTACTTACCTCCTTGGCCCATGCTGGTTTCTCACTAGGACTCATCCCTTCTTTGTAATGATACAGTGGCTTCTTCTCCACAGGCCTCTGCTCCTGCCGCTGATGCTGAAGAGAAACCAAGTAGTCTCTCTCTTGCTTCAGTTGTCTCTGTAGCCTTTCTGCTTGTCTCTGTTCTTCCAACTGCTTGCGCTTATATTCCTGTCCAGATCAGGAAAGGAGAATAAAGAAAAGGCTAAATTACCATAGGGAAACCATTGGCCCGTACCAGGGAAGCACGCAATGGAAGCAAAAGAGATGATAAATAACAAAGGACCTTAATACCAACAAAATCACAAGAGGACACAGGGATGAGCCATAGAGATAAGGTACAGCCTCGGGTTAGCATCTACACAGAATGTGGCATTTAATGAAAACACTACTGTTTTAATGGCAACCCCTACAGAACACCACCCTTCACAAAGTGACTTGTCCTCGATGAACTGCAACCAAGAAAATGGCAACAATGAGGATATTTGGACGGTCAGCGCACAACCCCTGTAAGGAACTATCCACTTCCTGGTTTAATCATTAAACTATTCAAACATGTACAAAACAGAATAAGAACCTAAAGATACTGCCTACATCATCTTTCGTTTGACAAAACTTGGACCAACAGAAACCATTAGCAAAAACGTGTACAGGCTAAAAAAAAAAAATCACAGTGCCACTGAATAAAAAGTTAAGTTAAAAAAAAAAAAAGGATACACCAAGCAGCTCATTTGGAGAGCAGTGCAATAAGGCTAAAAAAACACCAAAACACTTCAAGTGGAAGCTGCCTGAGCAGGGAACACAAAATGTTCCCATCGTGAGGGTAAAACTAATAGTCTGCAAATGAAATATGACTCCAGAGCTGAGTGGTTTCCTACGGATGAGGGATACTCTGCTGTGATTGTATTCCAGCATGTTGCAAATGACTGCGAACGTTACTCTGCAATAAACACAGTGGGTCTCAGAAACAGCCTGAACTTGTACTAAGACTGGATTCACGTTGAAGTTTTGCAAATGGCTGGCGTTAATAAAGAATGTGCAACAAGTATATTCAAAGCGGTGACTCGGCACCCTGGGTCAGGAAACTCATTAAGTTTTAGAAGATTTTCCAGGTCTATGAGGCTGGGTGGATCCCCATTTCCTGACTGGCACGTTAGAGGAGACCACACACACACACACACACACACACACACACGAGATGGACACAGAGCAGACCAGTGGGCTTGGCATTCCCATTACCAGAAGTAGAGCTTGTTCATGCAGTAGCTGCTGCTGTAAGATCTCTAGCTGCCTCTGCTCCTCCTCCAGCTGTCGCCTGATGTACTCCTGGAGAGGCAGGCAGCAGAGAATGCAGAGGAACACGAGAGGGAAAGGGAGAGAGAAAGAACCGGTAATTTCAAAGGTGAGAAGAAACTGCCAAGTGAAGTGTGGAAGCAGGGAAAAAAATACCCAAACACCTCTTCACTAAATAGGAAAGATACCCAGCACCACAGCAAAAGCACTTCAGTGCAGTCAAAGGCACAACAGCAGCGGATGGAGACAGCTCAATGCTTTGCTGTGACTATCTGGTTTTGAGAACCCAGCTTTTGTTGTTGTTAAAGTATTATCCATATATTTTCTGTTTTTTGGTCATGTGGCATCTTAGTTCCCAGACCAGGGCTCGAACCTGTGCCCCCTGCAGCAGAAGCATGGAGTCTTAACCACTGGCAAGTCCTGAGGACCCAGCTTATTTTAAAACTTTTCATTATAGGCTCCCTCTTTACGGGCTACCTGAGATTAACAAGGCTATACAGTTCAGAGGCTCCCCATTGTAAGCAGTGGGGATAAAATAACGACTGAATGCTGTCATGAACTGTCTTTGTAAAGGAAACATCCTGCAGTTTCACTGCACTGTCAGAACATGATTCTAACAAAGAGAGAAAGGGGCTGCATCGATGGCCCAGAGTCATGGAGACCAGAGCAGCGTGAGTAGAAAAGCTCTTCTGAAGCGATGAAAGAGGAGGACTTGGCTCATTTATCATGCCCCAGTGCTACTTTCAGAGCCGGTGCCCTGGGCTGGGAGAAGCATGACATCAAGGTGTCAGGGGACTTCGGCCTGGGGAGGAAGCCAGGTTGAATGAGCAGGCTTTGCCAAGGTTGTGCATTTGACTTCTTGAACAGGCGAGAATAGTTGCTGGAGCAAGAGTAAAAACCGGCTTAAGCCGAGCAGACCTAGGAGAAGGTGACCCACAGCCCAGAGGCGGCTGGTGCTGGTGTTCACGTGGGGCCATCTGTAGGGCTCCCAGGTCCCCACTGTACCTGCTCGTGCTCTGCGCGCCGCCTCTCCTCCTCCCGGCGCATCTGCTCCTCATAGTGTCTGCGCTGCTCCCTCTCTTGCTGTTTCCGCAGCTCCTTCTCTCGCCTTTGTTGCTGTGGGGGAAAAGCAGACAGCCATGAAGGAAATCAGCAGGGAGAGCTGCAGAGCTGTGGATATGACTGACTGTTCATGAGATGCCTGCACGCCTGAGGGTCTCTCACCTGTCCTATTTGGGGACACATTGGTCAGGATGGGATGACAGCAATTCAGTATTTATCACAGAGATGAGCTCTCCAGGTTTACCCATCTCCCAGGATGTTCCCGTTCAGAGCATCCTTCCAGTTGCCTGATGGGGGTTTTCAAATCAGGGGTGGGTAACTCAGATGGATAGCTTCCCTGGTGGCTCAGTGGTAAAGAATCTGCCTGTCAGTGCAGGAGACGTGGGTTCAATCCCTGGGTGGGGAAGATCTCCTGGAGAAGGAAATGGCAAGCCAATCCAGTATTCTTGCCTGGGAAATCCAATGGACAGAGGAGGTAGGCAGGCTGCTGTCCATGGGGTCACAAAGAGTCACATATGACTTAGTGGCTAACCAACACCACCACTGATGTATAATAAATTAGTCATTTTATATATCAAGCTGTGAGATTCTATAGACTTTAAAGCACATTCATAATGCAAATGCTGTTCAATGTTTTTGACACCTTGTAGGGCAGGAGTTGTGGCTGCGCGGGCGCAAGAGGGCCTAAAGGAGCTATCCCACGTTGAAGGTCAGGAAGGGCGGCAGTGAGGAGATATCCCTCGTCCAAGGTAAGGAGCAGCGGCTGTGCTTTGCTGGAGCAGCCGTGAAGAGATACCCCACGCCCAAGGTAAGGGAAACCCAAGTAAGACGGTAGGTGTTGCAAGAGGGCATCAGAGGGCAGACACACTGAAACCATAAAACTAGTCAATCTAATCACACTAGGACCACAGTCTTGTCTAACTCAATGACACTAAGCCATGCCCGTGGGGCCACCCAGGACGGGCGGGTCATGGTGGAGAGGTCTAACAGAATGTGGTCCACTGGAGAAGGGAATGGCAAACCACTTCAGTATTCTTGCCTTGAGAACCCCATGAACAGCATGAAAAGGCAAAATGATAGGATACTGAAAGAGGAACTCCCCAGGTCAGTAGGTGCCCAATATGCTACTGGAGATCAGTGGAGAAATAACTCCAGAAAGAATGAAGGGATGGAGTCAAAGCAAAAACAATACCCAGTTGTGGATGTGACTGGTGATAGAAGCAAGGTCCGATGCTGCAAAGAGCAATATTGCATAGGAACCTGGAATGTCAGGTCCATGAATCAAGGCAAATTGGAAGTGGTCAAACAAGAGATGGCAAGAGTGAATGTAGACATTCTAGGAATCAGCGAACTAAAAAGGACTGGAATGGGTGAATTTAACTCAGATGACCATTACATCTACTACTGTGGGCAGGAATCCCTCAGAAGAAATGGAATAGCCATCATGGTCAACAAAGGACTCCGAAATGCAGTACTTGGATGCAATCTCAAAAACGACAGAATGATCTCTGTTCGTTTCCAAGGCAAACCATTCAATATCACAGTAATCCAAATCTATGCCCCAAACAGTAACGCTGAAGAAGCTGAAGTTGAACGGTTCTATGAAGACCTCCAAGACCTTTTAGAATTAACACCCAAAAAAGATGTCCATTTCATTACAGGGGACTGGAATGCAAAAGTAGGAAGTCAAGAAACACCTGGAATAACAAGCAAATTTGGCCTTGGAATACGGAATGAAGCAGGGCAAAGATTAATAGAGTTTTGCCAAGAAAATGCACTGGTCATAGCCAACACCCTCTTTCAACAACACAAGAGAAGACTCTACACATGGACATCACCAGATGGTCAACACCGAAATCAGACTGATTATATAATTTGCAGCCAAAGATGGAGAAGCTCTATACAGTCAACAAAAACAAGACCAGGAGCTGACTGTGGCTCAGATCATGAACTCCTTATTGCCAAATTCAGACTGAAATTGAAGAAACTAGGGAAAACCACTAGACCATTCAGGTATGACCTAAATCAAATCCCTTATGATTATACAGTGGAAGTGAGAAATAGATTTAAGGGCCTAGATCTGATAGATAGAGTACCTGATGAACTATGGAATGAGGTTCGTGACATTGTACAGGAGACAGGGATCAAGACCATCCCCATGGAAAAGAAATGCAAAAATGCAAAATGGCTGTCTGGGGAGGCCTTACAAATAGCTGTGAAAAGAAGAGAAGCGAAAAGGAAAGATATAAGCATCTGAATGCAGAGTTCCAAAGAATAGCAAGAGATAAGAAAGCCTTCCTCAGTGATCAATGCAAAGAAACAGAGGAAAACAACAGAATGGGAAAGACTAGAGATCTCTTCAAGAAAATTAGAGATACCAAGGGAACATTTCATGCAAAGATGGGCTCGATAAAGGACAGAAATGGTATGGACCTAACAGAAGCAGAAGATATTAAGAAGAGATGGCAAGAACACACAGAAGAACTGTACAAAAAAGATCTGCATGACCCAGATAATCATGATGGTGTCATCACTGACCTAGAGCCAGACATCCTGGAATGTGAAGTCAAGTGGGCCTTAGAAAGCATCACTATGAACAAAGCTAGTGGAGGTGATGGAATTCCAGTTGAGCTATTTCAAATCCTGGAAGATGATGCTGTGAAAGTGCTGCACTCAATATGCCAGCAAATGTGGAAAACTCAGCAGTGGCCACAGGACTGGAAAAGGTCAGTTTTCATTCCAATCCCAAAGAAAGGCAATGCCAAAGAATGCTCAAACTACTGCACAATTGTACTCATCTCACACGCTAGTAAAGTAATGCTCAAAATTCTCCAAGCCAGGCTTCAGCAATGCGTGAACCGGGAACTGATGTTCAAGCTGGTTTTAGAAAAGGCAGAGGAACGAGAGATCAAATTGCCAACATCTGCTGGATCATGGAAAAAGCAAGAGAGTTCCAGAAAAACATCTATTTCTGCTTTATTGACTATGCCAAAGCCTTTGACTGTGTGGATCACAATAAACTGTGGAAAACTCTGAAAGAGATGGGAATACCAGACCACCTGATCTGCCTGTTGAGAAATTTGTATGCAGGTCAGGAAGCAGCAGTTAGAACTGGACATGGAACAACAGGCTGGTTCCAAATAGGAACAGGAGTACATCAAGGCTGTATATTGTCCACCCTGCTTATTTAACTTCTATGCAGAGTACATCATGAGAAATGCTGGACTGGAAGAAGCACGAGCTGGAATCAAGATTGCTGGGAGAAATATCAATAACCTCAGATATGCAGATGACACCACCCTTATGGCAGAAAGTGAAGAGGAACTAAAAAGCCTCTTGATGAAAGTGAAAGTGGAGAGTGAAAAAGGTGGCTTAAAGCTCAACATTCAGAAAACGAAGATCATCGCATCCAGTCCAGCATGGATGCGATGATCTTCATGGGAAATAGATGGGGAAACAGTGGAAACAGTGTCAGACTTTATTTTGGGGGGCTCCAAAATCACTGCAGATGGTGACTGCAGCCATGAAATTAAAAGACGCTTACTCCTTGGAAGGAGAGTTATGACCAACCGAGATAGCATATTGAAAAGCACAGACATTACTTTACCAACAAAGCTTTGTCTAGTCAAGGCTATGGTTTTTCCCGTGGTCATGTATGGATATGAGAGTTGGACTGTGAAGAAGGCTGAGCGCCAAAGAATTGATGCTTTTGAAGTGTGGTGTTGGAGAAGACTCTTGAGAGTCCCTTGGACTGCAAGAAGATCCAACCAGTCCATTCTGAAGGAGATCAGCCCTGGGATTTCTTTGGAAGGAATGACGGTAAAGCTGAAACTCCAGTACTTTGGCCACCTCATGTGAAGAGTTGACTCATTGGAAAAGACTCTGATGCTGGGAGGGATTAGGGGCAGGAGGAGAAGGGGATGACAGAGGATGAGATGGCTGGATGGCATCACTGACTTGATGGACATGAGTCTGAGTGAACTCCGGGAGTTGGTGATGGACAGGGAGGCCTGGCATGCTGCGATTCATGGGGTCGCAAAGAGTCAGACTTGACTGAGCAACCGAACTGAACTGAACTGAGGGCATAAAGGGCTTCGCTGGTGGCTCCGATGGTAAAGAAACTGCCTGTAATGAAGGAGATCTGCGTTAGTTCTTGAGTTGGGAAGATTCCCTGGAGAAGGGAATGGCAACCCACTCCACCATTCTTGCCTGGAAAATTCCATGGATAGAGGAGCTTGGCGGGTTACAGTCTATGCGGTTGTAAAAGTTGGGCATGACTGACTTAGTGACTAAACCACCAGGGCATGTACAGATGAAGAAAGTAAAAACCAGAGAAGTGAAATGACATGTTCAAGGCTATATAGTAATGATGGCTGAGCATGCAACAGAATCCACTAACTCCCACCTAGTCCATTCCCCTTTCTAATACACTATGCTGTCTTTATTTTCTGGAGTGTTCACAAGTCAGTGTCAATTTCAACCTGTCACTCAAGTAAGACTGTGAGCTCAGGAACCATCACCATCTCATACAATCACCATGCCTCTGAAAGTGACACCGTGGCCAGCACCTTTCATGCTTTATCTTATTTAATTTTCAGAAAAATTTTCTGAGATAGATACTATAGTACTATTATCCCCCATTAGATGAGAAAACGGAGGCATGGAGAGATTAAGTAGTTGTTCAAGGTCTTACTCATATGCAAGGTCATACTGAGTAAATGGTAAAGCTTGATTTGAAAGCCTGACAACATGACTCCAGTCTGAACTCCATCAGTACAGAAGATGAAGAGGCAACAGGAGTGACAGATCATAATTAATCCAGCTCTTCATTATACTCTCAGTAAAGGAGAACATCTCAGGAGTAGGGACAGGAGCCAAGGGTTCTCAGCCAGGGATGCTACCATTCCCCAATCCCTGGAGCATGTGGCATGTGCGGGGGCATGTAGAAGATTTTCCAGTTGTTCCAGTAACTGGGAGGTCATGACTGGCATTTAGCCAGGGATGCTAAACACCCCACAATGTGTGGGACACACATACATTACAAAGTATTTTCCCTGACCACACGCCTTTTGAGAAATACTGAAGCCTCTTTGGGTAGGAGCCCGGTACCAACATTAGGGTTTCTTCTTCCTCAAATATGGGGTTTGGAGGGGCTGACCAGAGGGTCTCTTCCCCTACAACAGTCTCAACAGCACTTGGCTGAAGAAACATGAGTATCCAAGAGAAGATGGACTGTGACTGTGTCACATTGATGAGCTGGCTCTAAAAAACCTGGAAAATAGCTCTCTAGTACAAAAACTTTGTTCCAGCCCCAGCTAAACCAATGACAGATATTCAAAGCTTCCCAAAGAAGCCCCTTCTTGGCACCTGCAATCTCTTAGACCTGCTCTCTTCCAATAACCTCCAAGGATCATTTGAGACTCAATGTCTGTCATTTCCAGAACAAGAGTTCCTTGTCCATCTTAGATAGTAGGTGATGGGGAGCTTCTGGAAGACTACAGGTACATGCCATCAAATGTCTTGACCAGATCTGCATTTTCAAAAGGGCTTCTGCTGCTGCTGCTGCTGCTGCTGCTGCTAAGTCGCTTCAGTTGTGTCCGACTCTGTGTGACCCCAGAGACGGCAGCCCACCAGGCTCCCCCGTCCCTGGGATTCTCCTGGCAAGAACACTGGAGTGGGTTGCCATTTCCTTCTCCAATGCATGAAAGGAAAAGTGAAAGGGAAGTCTCTCAGTCGTGTCCAACTCTTAGCGACCCCATGGACTACAGCCTACCAGGCACCTCCGTCCATGGGATTTTCCAGGTGAGAGTACTGGAGTGGGGTGCCATTGCCTTCTCCAAAAGGGCTTCTACCTGCCCCGAAATGGGCAGGACCAGAAGCTGAGACTGCAACGTGTGGCCAAGTGATGGGTCCAGGGCACCCACGAGCTAAGCAAAGGCAGCCAGAGACTCCAGGTTTGTTATTATTTTTTTTCCCTTTTTTTCCCCCCATGTTTGTTATCGCTGCTGAGACACAGGCAAAAGGAGGAAAAACTAAAAAACTGTCTGGATTTCCAGTCAGTGCAAGGACTGTAGCGGAGGTCAATTTAGAAGAAGAGATTAGAATTAGGCAAAAATAAAATGGGCAAAATTTGGTGACTGTGGGGCGTGTGAGGCTGAGTGGTGAGTGAATTTCTGGCCCAGGAGCGTGGCAGATGGTGTGATACAGAAGTTTAGGGAAGGGATGAGGCATGTGCTGGGGAAGAGAAATGAGTCAAGTTCCAGACAAGTGATTATTTGTTTTACAGAAAAATAATACAGGAGGATGGGAGTAGAAAACATTGTCATACGAACTGACTGAATAATTCGGATTAAAGACCCAAAACAGAGATATTTCCAACACTCAACCAAAGTGAATCAATGCCAGCACAGAGAATAAAATAATTATGTGTACAGATCTGGCTCCTGGCAGGAAACAGCCCTAATTTAGCTAACATTTCAAGCTTTTTTTACTCCTACCATCAGTCTCTTTCTTGAGGAAAAAAATATAATCAAGGCTTTTGACGATTTAGCTGATTTTTCTGTGAAGGATGTGTGCATTTCCAACCCCCTTTTTAGGAATCGATAATGTTTGATAATGACACGCCACTCAGGTCCCTATGCAAGGTATACACAGTATCGATTGCAACTCAGGAGGGTCTGAGCTCCCAGAATACTCTGTCGTTTCTAAGAAAGACACTCGAAAGTGACTAATAATTAATAATGATCTCATCTGGCTCAGTCACCGCTAAGGCACGGAGGCCTCTGCCAGGGCTTCGGCTCCCACGGTGAGACTGGAAAAACAAATCACTTCTCCAACCTTCTGAAGGCACTGTGCCAATTCCAGCTGCCATGGCTCAATGTTAACGCCTTTCCAGGAAAAATGTTTGCGCTCTCTCCTCCCGGCGGTGGGACGGTTTGAGGGGACACAACACAGGTCCAAGAAAGACCAAGTCCCCGGCCTCCAGCAGACAGCTTTACAAAGATCTGAGGACTTTTGCTGGAAGCAGCAATTGAGGGCAAGGCCTGTGTTTGATCCCCACTGGACTGCCCAGCCCCTCACCAGGGGCCTGGCACCTGGCCAGTACAGAGATTTTGTTGAACTAAACCAAGCATGAAACTCAGGGCAAAAGAAGACAGTACAGTACCATTTGGTGGCCAGTGGTAAAGAATCTGCCTGTGTGACTTAGCACGCACACACACCAATGCAGGAGATGCAGGTTCGATCCCTGGGTCGGAAAAATCCTCTGGAGAAGGAAATGGCAATCCACTCCAGTATTCCTGCCTGGGAAATCCCATGGACAGAGGACCCTGGTGGGCTACAGCCCATGGGGTTGCAAAGAGTCAGACAAGACTGAGCAACTAAATGACAACAATAATAGTACCATCTTAATCTAGGGGGGGGTGATTTCTATTCTTATCAGTACTTATAGTTTAGAGCACACTGCGCCTTACCTTATGGTTATCTGAGATGTCTCAACTACTCCTCAGTACAGATTGTGGACAGGGTCTCTGATGTACTCCGTTTTTTACCTCCTACTATATCCCATAAAGGATCCGATACCATTGCTGTCTGTTGTTTTACATACTATAGAGGGAGCACCAAGAGAAAAGAACAAGGGCTCCCAGAACCTCAGGCCACTCCTTCACCCTTTGATGCCCTCCTGGGCCAGAATATTTATTTATGCTGAGTATAGGCAAGGCTTGGAATGCTTTTCTAAAAAGAGCCACCCATGATGGGCACTGGCATGGGATTTATTTTCCATCCTAGAGAAAGGAAGAAAAATAAAATAAGAGAATAAGACTCAGGGAGTCAAATTGAAGCTCAGAGAAATATACTGTTCCATGTCACACAGCTGGAAAATGGTGGCACCTCCAAGCAAGCCCAAGGCAGTCTCACTCCACATCCTTTCCACTCTACACCCTACTATTTCCTGATCCCTAGTACTTGAAAGAATACTTTATCCATTGGAGATGTATCCAATCCAGATAGGCTATCTCACTGCTTTTTTCTACTTACTGAATGTTCAGGTCGAATCTGAGTTTGAGTCTTAAGACATTCTGGTAGATTTGGGGAAAACACGATGCCTTTGTGTACAGGTTTTGAGGCCTTCTATCTTTTACACATATCAAGTTTCCCATTATACAGACTCAGAGGTAACACCCACATTTGAGAATTAATATCCCATAGCTGCAAAGAGACAGATCATTGCAGGGAAGAGAGTAGTTATGAGAGGCCACAGGACTTGGGGGAAAGAATGCTGGATCAGAAATAGAAAGACTAGATTCCAGTCCTGTTCTGCCACTGATATTAATGCAAACACTGCAGACCACCCAGTCACAGTAAATATTTGTTTAATGAATGAGGGAATGCTGTATGACCTTGAGTGAATCACCTTAACTCACACCTTCAATGAGGGGGCAGATTAGGTGATCATACATGTCTGTTCATTCAAAGAGTCTAAGCAAGAATGTGCTACATTGGAAAGTAAAAATTGACTAATTCAGAATGAGAAGTGAGGCAAAGCAGAATTCCGCCTGCTCTTGGAGACCTCCACTCTTTTCATCTTGGGTGACCCCCTGGAAGTGGTGAGAGGGGACCCTACTGACTGTGGAAGACCAGAGGCAGCCTCCAGAGGACAGCACAGCAGCCGGTGCAGGATCAAGTCAGGCTCCTTGGGAAGTGCCTCAAACCATCCCCTTGACACAGGGGCTCTCGGTTCAAAAACACTCAAAATGAAAGGCTCCAGCGTGGTCTTTTGAGTTGACCACAGGGCATACATGCCCCCTCGCTTAAATAGGACTGTTCTGTGTAAACTTGGCAGGAGCAGTATTTGTGATGAGAGGGATCAAGCTTCTGGGCATTCCACTTGCCCACTTTAACATTTGTGAACATTGCCATTTGGGAAAGACCACTGCATACCATCCACTGCAGGGGAAAAGGCCTGATTCCTTGCAACTGACTCTGGCATTCCAAACCTTTTTTTATAGGATGGTTGTGAGAGTGATGCTGAAGTAGTCTGCCAACTCCGAATTCACTATACAACCAAGTAATCGGAATCACAACAAAGAATAGTAATTATTCACGATAAGAACAAATGGTTTTGTAGAGCCTCCTATGATGCCAGGCACTAAGCCCTTCACTCACAGTCACTCATTTAGTTCTCACCACAACCTTTTAGGCACACACTACCATCATTATCCCCACTTGACAGGTAAGGAAACCGAGGCACACACAGGCCAATGTCTTGCTCAAGCTCACTCAGCTGGTGGTGCAAAGCCAGGTCTACATTCTGCATCTGGCTTTTTGAGATGCTGCCTCTACGGATCTGAAAGACATCTATGGTGAAGATACCTACATATACAAAGTGAAGGATGTTGGTTGTATGAATGGTTTCTCAAGTGGCCATTTTCCATCTTTTCCTCACAGAAACAGCAATCAGAGAACCACTGAGAAAACTAGTCCAACTAGATATACTTGATTCTTTTCTTTTTATATTTATTGAGTGAATGAGTGAGTGAAGTTGCTCAGTCGTGTCCAGCTCTTTGTAACCCATGGACTGTAGCCTACCAGGCTCCTCTGTCTATGGGATTTTTCAGGCAAGAGTACTGGAGTGGATTGCCATTTCCTTCTCCAGAGGATCTTCCTGACCTAGGGATCGAACCCGGGTCTCCTGCATTGTAGGCAGATGCTTTACCATCTGAGCCACCAGGGAAATCTTATATCTACTATACACTATTAAAGATAAACCATCCAACCTACTAATTAACAATTTTCCTGGAAGATTAACAGCCTACATGAAACTCTTCCTCTTACTCCCCAGCCAGCTTGTGATCAGTAGGCAGCCTCACGGCTAAACATCGTATGAGCATATATGTGCCAAACTGGTCTTTAAGCATGTAGAATGGAGAACCAAAGTTCTAAGCACACTGAGCTTAGGGAAGGCTTCATAAAGAATTCCGGTACTGCCTCTTCGGATGCTGGGCAGTGTGATTATTTCAGGAGCTCTTATTACCTTTGAGCTGCAGTTTCTTTAGGGAGACTCTGTACTTGGGTTTTCCTGGGTTTCATATAAAGGAACAAGATGGCCCTGTGGACATCCTGGGTACCTATGACTCCTATAGGTTAGTGTAAAAGTCAAGTGCAGATGCAACTCTCAAATTTCTGCTGCAACCATCATTCTGAAGACTTAACATAAGACTCTCATATTGAAGCTATGAAAAGAAGCCCATTATACACCAGTTTATTAATACAATGTCTATAGAGAAGGTCACTGCTGCTTATCTGGGATGCTGGTGAATGTGCTAAATTATATCATATAGAGAAAGTGTGCAGGAACTGGTGATATTTGGGCAAGATGGCAACTACCATTGCCTTCAACATTTCTGGGGCTGATGTGGAAGGCATTGAGTTTTGTTTGGTATAATCTGTTTTAATGCAGGGATAGCACCAGGATTTGAATCAATAACAGGATACATTTTCTAACAGTAGGAGTTGTTCAAAAATAGAAGAGGCCACCTCAAGCCTCTAAAAATAAAAGCAGAGATGATACACTAAATAGATTAAATGACTGTGATGAATACTGTCAAAGGGACTCATGCTTTGAGAGAAGAAATGGCTTAGACCACTTTTGAGGGAGGTTCTTCATGTTCCCCAACCTCTCTGCGTCTTTGAAACTGCTCATTGACTGAAGAAAACAAGAGTGAAATGAAAACAATTGGATTTAAATGTCATATAATACTTTCTGTGAAACTATTTTGTCATAGTTGTATGATTGGGAACAACTAATGATTGTGAAACACAAGAGATGCAAACTAGATTTAAGAGAGATTCCATGAAGACTCTGGACAATGCAAGGCTGCTGTAATGTCCATTCCTCACTATGGCTTAAAAGCAATGCCTACCATCCCTCTAAGCTGCCCTAGCTATACCAAGGGCCAGAAACTGCTTAACGCTGTTTCTCCCAACTCCCACCCCCCGGTATGAAATGCTGTGGGCTTCCCTGGTGGCTCAGCAGAAAAGAATCCGCCTGCCACGCAGAAGACACAGGAGACACAAGTTTGATCCCAGGCTTGGGAAGATCCCCTGGAGAAGGGTATGGCAACCCACTCCAGTATTCTTAGAGAATCCCATGGACAGAGGAGCTTGACAGGCTATAGTCTATAGAGTCACAAAGAGGTGGACACGACTTAAGTGACTGACCACACATGAAGTGCTATGACTATAAAGTATTACAATATCCTTCCCATTCCTTGAAAATGTAGGAAGAAGTCTGAGCAAAAGGATTTCAAATATTCAGTTCAGTTCAGTTCAGTTGCTCAGTCATGTCCAACTCTTTGCGACCCCATGAACTGCAGCACGCCAGGCCTCCCTGTCCATCACCAACTGCCAGAGTCCACCCAAACCCACGTCCATCGAGTTGGTGATGCCATCTAGCCATCTCACCCTCTGTCATCCCTTTCTCCTCCTGCCCTCAATCTTTCCCAGCATCAGGGTCTTTTCCAATGAGTCAGCTCTTTGCATCAGGTAGCCAAAGTATTGGAGTTTCAGCTTCAACATCAGTCCTTCCAATGAACACCCAGGACCGATCTCCTTTGGGATGGACTGGTTGGATCTCCTTGCAGTCCAAGGGACTCTCAAAAGTCTTCTCCAACACCACAGTTCAAAAGCATCAATTCTTCGGCACTCAGCTTTCTTTATAGCCCAACTCTCAACTCTCACATCCATACATGAACACTGGAAAAACCAAAGCCTTGACTAGATGGACCTCTGTTGGCAAAGTAATGTCTCTGCTTTTTAATGATTTAATATGGTCATAATATTAGCAGCCCAATTTCCTCACCTGGTCAGGCAACGCCTGCCATCACAGGACCTAGGTGACAAAGCAGAGAAAACCGGACTGTTGCAAGCATGGCAAGTAAGTCAGAATAGGGAACCATTTTGGGATCCATTGGAAAGTAGGGTTTCCTGCACTCATTCCTACGGCGTCCTGAAGCACGTGCCTGAATGACATGCATGTGTGATGCAGAAGCCCATCGGAGGCCATGGGCAGGCCCTGCCCCAGGCAGTAAGCATCCACTTTGCCAGCCTGACTCCCAGCTGTTTCATAATTTCTGTTCAGTTTGTGAAATAACAGGGCAAAAGCCCAGCTAGAAAGCGTTCAGTTTTCATGCCGATGCTAATAGCGTCCAGGAAGAAAGGGCTGCTTTGCCCCCCAGCCGCGGCTGTGGCTCGCAGCCCTCATTAGGGTACCTACAGCTCATGATTAAGTGAATTAAAGGCTGCTTCTCAGCAGTGCCAGCGAGTTAACACTCCAGGTCCCGAAATGGGAGACTTGTTCTTGCTCACGGTGCTTTATTCTGGTGGAGGGCCTGGGATTGTGGCCCGTGGGTAGGAATGCAGCAATCCCTGTTTCCTGCCTGCTCAGGCCACAGTTGGCTGTGGCCCTCACCTGGAAGAGAGATGACTCACAGCAGCCACACAAGGCAGACAGATGATAGGAAAGAAAACCATTCCCCTATATGGGCAACTCTTTTTCTCGATTATTCATTCAGGTACTTACTTGGTGCCAGGGACTGTTCTAAGAGCTTTGTATGTAGTACCTCATTTAACCCTCAAAACTGTTACTGTCCCATTTTACAAATGTGCAAGGCTTCCCCGGGGACTCAGTGGTAAAGAATATGCCTGTAATGCAGGAGATGCAAGAGATCTGGGTTTGATCCTTGGGTGGGGAAGATCCTCTGGAAGAGGAAAGAGCAACTCACTTCAGTATTCTTGCCTAGAGAACCTCATGGACAGAGGGGCCTGGTGGGCTACAGTCCATGGGGTTGCAGAGTCGGACATGACTGAGTGACTACAGTCATGTATTTTACAAACTACATAAAGTGGAAACTGACGCATAAAGAAGTCATGTCTTTCCAAATATATCACAAAAGTATTAAGTGGCTGCTGCTGCTGCGTCGCTTCAGTCGTGTCCGACTCTGTTGGACCCCATAGACGGCAGCCCAACAGGCTCCCCCGTCCCTGGGATTCTCCAGGCAACAATACTGGAGTGGGTTGCCATTTCCTTCTCCAATGCATGAAAGTAAAAGTGAAAGTGAAGTCGCTCAGTCGTGTCTGACTCTTAGCGACCCCATGGACTGCAGCCCACCAGGCTCCTCTGTCCACGGATTTTTCCAGGCAAGAATACTGGAGTGGGGTGCCATTGCCTGCAGAGCCAGGATTCAAACCCAGGATACCCTCTCTCTCACTTTTCTTTCTTCTTTTTTTTTTTTGATGTGGGCCATTTTTAAAGTCTTTATTGAATTTATTACAATATTGCTTCTGTTTTATGTTTTGACTTTTTAGTCCTGAGGCATGTGGGATCTTACCTCCCTGACCAGGTATTGAACCTGCACCGCCTGCATTGGAAGGTGAAGTCTCAACTACTGGACGACCAGTGAAGCCCCCCGGGGTAATCTCTTACAATATCCTTTACTGTCCTTTTTCTTTCTTTCTAGCAATAGGGTCCCTCCCAAAGTGCTGTGAAGCTTACTATTCAAGCATCACCAGATCTCTACCTCTTCAGGTGTTTTGTTTAGGTACCGGTAGGAGGTGAGAGCTGGTGCAGTCACGGCTGGCAACAATGGGATCATAATTACACAGTGTTGGAAGTGACAGCAAGAAATACTGATGAGAATCCATCACAAAGCAGAGTTTCCCCAGCAGAAGGTTCTCTGAGGGTTGACTAGGAAGGAGACCTTCCAAGGTGACAGCTGAGCCTGCAAGATGAGGTACATCCAGAAGGATGAAGAGTAGGCTGTGTGCTGGCACTGGACAGCCAGGATGGCCAGCTATGTTAACAGTAGAGGCAGACCCTGGCCAGACAGCAACAAGAGGGGTGCTCTCAGAGAAGTCCTCAAAAGGAGATGGAAAAGTAAATGGGGAAGGTACATTAGAGAATGAAGGACAACAGACAATGGAAATGCTATTCAGAAAATCCTTATGCTATGCTATGCTAAGTCACTTCAGTCGTGTCCGACTCTGTGCGACCCCATAGATGGCAGCCCACCAGGCTCCCCCGTCCCTGGGATTCTCCAGGCAAGAATACTGGAGTGGGTTACCATTTCCTTCTCCAATGCATGAAAGTGAAAAGAGAAAGTGAAGTCGCTCAGTTGTGTCCAATTCCCAGCGACCCCATGGACTGCAGCCCACCAGGCTCCTCCATCCATGGGATTTTCCAGACAAGTGTACTGGAGTGGGGTGCCATTGCCTTCTCTGCAGAAAATCCTTAAAACCAACCAAAAAAAATAACAACTCAAATCACCAGTTGCAAAATGACAATAAAATATTCACCCAACAATGTCAACCTGTTCTTCTGTCAGACATCGTGCCAACCCTTCTGTACCTATGATTCCAGCTACCTCTCAACATCCTGCCAAGTAAATAGCATATCAATTGTGTATACAAGGAAGCTGAGGGTCAGAGAGGGCAAGTAATTTGCCCAAGGTCACACAGCTAGAATGAAATCTTGGTCTCCACAGCTTCAAAGCCAGCGTACTTTGCCCCTACACTAATCTGCTAGCCAGTCAGCTGAAAACTGGATAATTTTTTTTTCCTCTTAATGAACATAACCAAATCATCCCTAGTATTCTAACAAATATTCTTTCCAATGTATGAATAAAAGTTTACCTGTTGGTACATTTGTTTTAATAAACTCAAGAAGGTTTTAGTGCTGCACATAAAAGAGTACACTTTTGGAAATTATATCTCAGACTTCAGCCAAAGACACACACTCCAGTAATACTAACAGCTAATATTTATTGAATAAGTGCTAAGTGTTGCTGCTATTCTAGACTCATTTAGTCTTTACAATAGGCCTGAGAGGTAAATGCCATTGTTATTTCTAGTTTTACAGGCAAGGAAACAGAAAGGCACAGGAAAGTTCAAGAACTTACATCTAATATGGAAGCTAATGTCAGCCAAAAGACTACCCTCAACAGAAGTTCCCCAAATGCTCTGCTCAAAGAAGCTCCCCTTGGCAGGATTGTCGCTCACTGACTCTTGAAGAGACACGTAACTTCTCCTGGTTCCCTTCCCCTCTTTTTGGTCTGAAAGCATCTGGGACAAACTACTTAGGTCCCAAAGAGTGACCTTTCCTGCCAGTGGCTTTCCTGGGCTGGGGCTCCAGCTGCCGCAGCTTTTGTAAGGCTGGCCTACTCACCTGAGTGAAAGCGAATACTGAGAGATGATGTGAGCAAATCTGACCACAATGGACCAGCAGGTAATTAGGATAGGTTCTCCGAATGGAAGCATGAGATGGTGCCTGTTAGCCGTGTTTAACCTGGATTCGACGAGTCCGTCGAGTGTGAGATCTGTGTAGCTTTTGCGTGTGTGCTCAGTCACTTCCATCGTGTCCTACTCTTTGCGACCCCATGGACTGTAGTCTGCCAGGCTCCTCTGTCCATGAGATTCTCCAGGCAAGAATATTGGAGTGGGTAGCCATGCCCTCCTCCAGGGAATCTTCCTGACTCTTGCTGGTTGATAAAGCCAAGTCTTTCACAACCATTTTCCTGGTGAATCCTCACAACAGGTTTGGTGGTGGGAACACACTTTGTTAGAAGCCTTCCTGTAGAGCCCAGTAAGCTCTGTGGGGACCAGAGAGTTGCCCAGGCAAGCAGGTGGCACACAGTGGCCCAAATCCAGACCTTCTGCCTTGCTGAGCAGGTTGCTTCCCTTCCCCCAAAGCAGAGAGGAAGCGACTGTGTTCTCAAGAGAGTACTACACCAAAACTATATTTTGGATGTCCTATTTGTTACTGAAATGAAGAGACGCTGTTGGCTCACTCCTTTGGTCAGCATCCTGCAGAGCTGCCCCTATAACTCTATTCTCCACTTGAATATTTGGTTTTCTCTGCAACAACATCAAACCTACATCTTCGTTAGTCTTCTGTGCTCAATACTTCTGCTCTACTCTAGTTCTCAGAGAATTTAGTTCCCAGACTCTCATCCTCTCAATGTCTACTTCCATGACCATAAACCGTAATTCCCATCTTTCTCCCCATTCTTGATCCTTCTTCTATGACTCTATCTATATAATCCAATTGCATCTTTGATATTGCCAATGGCTGCCCCATACATATCTATTTTAAAATTTTTTATTTACTTATTTATTTGCTTTTGGCTCTGCAGGATCTTCATTGCTGCATGGGCTTTTCTCCAGTTACAGTGAGTTGGGGCTAGGCTATTCTGTAGTTGTGATGTGCAGGCTTCTCATTGTGGTGGCTCTTGTTGGGGAGCACAGGCTCTAGGGTGCACAGGCTTCAGCAGTTGTGGTGTGTGAGCTCAGTAGTTGCAGTTCTCAGGCTCTACAGCACAGGCTCAATAGTTGTGGTGCACAGGCTTAGCTGTTGTGCAGCAAGTGGGATCCTCCTGGACTAGGGAGCAAAGCTGTGTTTTCCACATGGGTAGGTGGATTCTTTACCACTGAGCCACCAGGAAGGTCCGGATGCATCTTTAACTTACTGGTGTAACTTACTACATTCCAAACCAATCTCATCCTTTGCACCCAAACCTGGTCCGCCATTTGAATGCTCCAGCCTGACACTGGGGAACCTTCTGTGACCACCACCCTCCTTCATGGAAGACATCTGATCAACCACCACGTCCTGCACGATCTATACGCTTCATCTCTCTCAAATACGCCCATCTCCATCTCCACCTTCCATCCTCCTCCACCTCTCCATCTCTTTCCTCCATCTCCACCCAACCACCACCCACCTGAAAGCACCGCCCTCTCTGGCCTGGGCTAACCAGTCTCTCCTATCCACTGCTGCTTCCTCCCAATCACTTTCATTGTAGCAACTGAAGTTTCACTTTAAAAATGCAGATCCGGTCACATCCCCTTGGTTGAAATACGTCAACGACTTCCCATGATTCTTAGAGCAAAATATGACATCCTTAACCAGGCTTATGAAGCCCAGCAACACTATGCCTTGGCTTCCCTCCCTAGCATCCCTGCATGCCCCACACTGCCTTTGGCTGGATACTGACCGACAGGCCTCCACGCCAGTCTAGGTGCCCACTCCCAAAGCCTGCTCCCATACCACACTATTCTTTTCTACCATAGCAATCTGGCAATTTGGCAACTAATGAATGGTTGGTTGGATGATTATTTGCCCAATGCCAGTCTCCCTCACAGATCTCATCTGTACAAGAGCAAGCCATTCCCAGTGTCCAGCATGGTTGTCTGCACAGTGGAGCTAAGCATTCACTAAATTTGTCAAGTGACTGCCTGTAGGAATAGGCAGTCACTTGAATTTAAAAAGTTTTAATTTAACTGCATGCTTAAACAAAGAAACATTTGAGCCTATAGTCTCTAAAAGCCCCATATTGTATGCTTAGTCACTCAGTTATGTCCAACTCTTTGCGACCCCATGGACTGTAGCCTGCCAGGCTCTTCTGTCCATAGCGATTCTCCAGGCAAGAATATTGGAGTGGGTTGCCACGCCCTCCTCCAAGGGATCTTCCCAACCCAGGAATCGAACCCAGGTCTCCCACGTTGCGAGTGGTTTCTTTACTGTCTGAGACACCAGGTAAGCCCTAAAAGCCCCAGGCACTCATAATAAAAAGTTAGAGGCCTATAGGGAATTTTAGACTCCAGGCTCTCATTTCGTATGTCAGTGCCCAACTATTACTGGACAATGAGATATTTGTTGTATTTAAATTTTTTTTCTGGTGATGGAACCAAAATGATATTAATATCTTCTAGCTAGTTTTTATAACTGGTTGATGTCACTATGGCCTTGAGGCACCAAATGAGATCTAGGTGGCTTAAAGATTAAAACTTACCACCATGGAGCAGGTTGGTGCTCCTGGGGTCAGTGTCATTCATTTCTGTGACTGAAAGATACTCTCCCCAGAATGAGGGTATAGAGGGCTCTCAGCAAGTTGAAAAATATATATAGTAATTACGAATATCATTTCAAAACTCTTGAGAAGAATCAAGCATCACAAATCATCTTCCCAAGGTTAGTCTGAAAAGATGACCAGAGTAGGCACCCCAATACCTCAAGGTCCTGATTCCTGGACTCTGACTCTATGGAAAGTTGTTCATTGTCTAAGCCAAGAGTCAGAAATTTTTATTGAACTGAGTAAAGATAGAGGAAGCCCTCTATGTGCTTTTTCTCATTATTGATGGGCTCATTCAGCTTAGCTAGGTTTAATCAGATTCTTGGAACTTAGTTATAAATTGCACTTTATTATTGGTCAAAGAGGAGTTGTGTGCCTACCATTTAACTGGCCTGAAGCCACGTCCTTTTCATGAAGCTGATAAATGACCACAATTCAGTGTACAGTCAAAGTCCTTCTAAGAATACACGGATCCTGATTTAGAACCTAGCCAGAACCACATGCTTACCTAAAAATAGCAAAGGACAGGCAGGGATTCCTTAGAAACCTCTGGTCAGAGGTGACATTTGAAATCACTGTGGAAGTTGAAGAGCACAACCTACACAGCCTCATGTCACCAAAGGGTTGTCTGTGTGCCCGCTCAGTGGTTCAGTTGTTTTAGACTCTTTGAGACCCCCTGGACTGTAGCCCACCAGGCTCCTCTGGCCATGGAATTTACCAGGCAAAAATACTGAAGTGGGTGGCCATTTCCTACTGGTGGTCAGGGAATCTTCCTGACCCAGGGATCAAAACTGTGTTTCCTGCATTGGCAGGCAGGTTCTTTACCACTATGCCACCTGGGGAAGCCCAAATGAGGTGTCCGAAGGGCCTTTATTTGGAAAAGGGAATGTATATTGCAGGATGCCAGCACAAGGCCACCTGACTCACAATGAAGTGAAAATCACAAGCCTAACTACGGACTTTGGCTGCTTCTCTGTGACCATGTGGTGTGAGTTCCTACTCAGAACCAGAACCAGCAGTCGTCACCGGGGCAGGGCAGCAGGCGTGGACGGGATCCAGCAGGACAGGAGGCAGGAGAGAAGTCCTGACGGTAGGGACAGTCATTACTCAGGGGTTCACAACTTACAGCCATCTGAATATTTAGCATTTCTTTGTTTCTCTATTGAGGAATAGGGGTAAGAGAAAGGATCAAAAGCTAAAGGCGGTAGAATCTCTTGATGCCTTGTGGTTACAAGCATTTCTGCTTCTGGTGAGAAGCTGGAGTGCATGAGCGTGGCTGCCCAGAGCAAAGAATTGCCATGCACGCCTTCTGTGCCTGCAGGGACATAGAGGGTGTGCCCCCCCTGGATGCTGTGCTCCACTGAGTCTGAATTTTCTCTTGCATCCATTAGAGGCTCCAGAAAATGCAGCAAAAAACAGACACGAGGAGGCCTTGGCAGGAGCTCTGACTGGGAGACTGAGAGACAGAATCCAGTTCAAAGATGAGCACCTACTGGGCACGGCTTCTTTGACCTTGCTCAGAGATCCTTAAATTCTCAGCGTAAAAGACCACAGAAGCTGGGGCCAGGAGAAGACTATGGAAAAGCACACTGACCCTGGCTTACCAAGGGAGAGGCAGGACAGACACAGTGACAGTGGCTGGGCTCTGGAGTCCAATCCACTGGGTTTGAAACCTGGTTTTGTCTCAAGCTGTGTGACTGTTAGCAAGTTGTCAACCTCTCTGAGACTCAGCTGCTTTATCTTTAGACCGGGGAATTACTGCGAAGATTAAATGAAACAACTCACATGAAGGACTGGACAGAGTCTCTGTCCTATGGTTAAGTGCTTTATAATTGTTAAGAATTGTCATTCTAGCAGCTTGATGAAAAGAAAAAAAAACATACAATGTTAAATATGTCATAATAAGAAAATCTAAAACAAAATAATATGATGCATTCTCTGAAAAGACTTTGCGCCAACTGAGGATCTAGGTTCAAAGGCCAAGAGTTCTTGTGTAAAAATTTTTTAAAAAGAAGAAAATCTATATGTGTGTGCATACACATGTACATGTCTGCCTTCTCGACTATGTTAAATGTTTTATGGGATGACAGTGGGGACTTTCTAAGTTGAATGGTAAATGCCTTTGTGCTCAGCTGTGTCTGATTCTTTGCAGCTCTATGGACTTAGACTGTCAGGCTCCTCTATCTTTGGAATTTTCCAGGCAAGAATACTGGAGCGGGTTGCCATTACCTCCAGGGGATCTTCCCAACCCAGGGATCAAACCCATGTCTCTTGCATCTCCTGCATTGGCAAGTAGGTTCTATACCACCTTGGGAAGCCCAAATGCCTTTAGCCTGAGACTAAGTGTGGCAAGTCACTAGGTAAGGAACTCATCAGCCAGACAGGGAAAATGCAAATGGTCAAGATTTTGAGTGTGATGCTCCAATGAGGTGCAGGCCTTGGGAAATGCTCTTGGAAGGAATAAAACACAAGCCAGGAAAGAAGCAGGAAAGGCAGGACTAGGGAGGACTGCCTGGCTCAGAAGAAAGGTCTGATTAGAAGTCAGGAGGAATAAGTCTTGGATCCAAACAGTAGAGGCCCTTGGCCCTCGGGAGACTCAAGAGACTGAAGGAAATGGTGCACTGCTGGGCTGGACGCCCCTATAAGAGGCTGCACCCTGCCTGGGTTGGCGGAAGGAGGTGATATTGAGGGATGCCTGCGAGGACCTGTCTGAGAATTTCAGTGTGTGCCCAAGAGAGTAACCGGAGGTGATGCAGGCACCTTCACTTCTCCACTTTGGACTTCACTTCTGAGAGCTGGCTAATTAACACCCACACTTCCCTTCGCCCTGCCCTAGCTGTCTCCTTTGAAGGCATCCACCTCTAGCATGATAGCACCTCTATCTACAGCAGTGTAGTTCTGAGAACAGAGAACAGTAGGTGACCTTCAAACCTCTCATGGGTTGAGTGTGCGTCATGCCGACAACATCCTAGACTTACTTAGATTGGAAAGAGCTTCATTTGCCTGCTGCTGTGTGCAGATGCTTACCAGGTTCAGTTGTGCAGATCACAGTTCAAGGCTCTGATTACATAGCTATACCTACTGCCTCAGGGCCTGCGTGGCTAATGGAAAGCGGGGAGACCTGGGTGTGAATCCTGACTTTGTACTTCCTGGCTCTGTGACATGGGACCAATGACTTCTCCTTTGAACCTCAGTTTTTCCTTCATTAAATGGAGATACGTGCTCCTTGCACAAGAGATCAAGATACATATAAAGAGAGGATAGCAGGTGATGAGATCCTGGGTTAAGCAAAGCATTTCCCCCAGTGTTTGGCACAAAGAAGTCATTCAATCATTATAACTGTTGGGTGTTGCTGGTCTGCATATTAACACTCCAGGGACATAGTGAGGTTGATGGGATTTATTGCAAATGGGAATGGAGGCCCTCACTGATTAAAGCCAGGAAGGCCAGACCTGGATGTACCATTTAAAAAGCAATCTGCTCCCGTAGTCTGCGATTCACCACCCTCTGACTGCAGTGGCCACTTGACGGAGCAAGTGAATTGCAGTAAACTGTTAATGAGGAGTAAGATGGTGTTTGGGAGAATCGTAAAATCACTCCCCCATTACCGTGCACGGTGAACCTTTCATCTGCCATCCAACATCCCCAACAGCTATGGTTGCTCAGCTTCCTAATTGTCTAGAGACTTTGATTTACCTGGCACAGGAAGGAGGCTTTAATAAACATCTGTAAGACCACACGTGAGAGTCTGGCCCAGGATAAGCCGTGCAGAAAAGCCTGGCTGGTGATACAGGTTCCCTCACAGATGAAGCACACCTGCTGGCGAAGGCAAGTCATGCCTACTAGCTATAGGACAGGCTTCTCTATAAAGAGAGAGCCATAGGGTGGGCAAGGCTTGCTTTGCGTTGAACACCTATATCAAGGTGTGTGTGGAAGGACTTGTGAAATGCCTTCTCCAGCATTCAGAACAGTAACAGAACAGTAGCAGCAGGCAGGCCCTGCTTTTCCATACTTGACATTTCACTTCTCTGCCAGGTCTCTGCCTGGTTCACTGTGTTCTAATTAACGCCTATATTCTACCTCTTGATCACTGACTCATTCACTCATATATTAGCTCCTTCATTCCACAAATATTTAGGAGGCGTCTAGTATGTAATGGGTACTGTTTTAGACACTGATATCTAGATACATGGGGCTTTCCTGGTGGCTCAGATGGTAAGGAATCCGCCTGCAATGCAGGAGACCTGGATTTGATCCTTGGGTTGGGAAGATCCACTGCAGAAGGGAATAGCAACCCACTCCAGTATTCTGGCCTGGAGAATCCCATGGACAGAGGAGCCTGGCGGGCTACAGTCCATGAGGTTGCAAAGAATCAGATACAACTGAGTGACTAAGCACATTCACATCTAGATACATAATACTGAGATACATAGTGATAAAAGGGGGGAAAAAAAGAGAGATACAAAAGGGATAAAACATCCTGTCCACAAAGAGCTTACTTTCTAGTGGGAAAGACAGACATATGACACATAAAGTACATAGGTGTGAAGGTGATTAATGATACATAAGAAAAAACTCAACAGGGAAGGGCGACAGGACATGATAGAGGGAGGGGCTGAGATTTTAAGTGAGGGAGTCAAGGAAGTCTCACTAAGAAGGTGATACCTGCGTAGACTGGAAGGGGCTGAACCCTTCACCTGTCTTTCTGATGTGACCACACCAAGGCCACACCACCCCCACTGGTAAAGTGCCCTTGGCCACCTCCTCCTTCGTAGTTCAGGTGTGAGTGCTCCAAGCAGGCTGCAGCCTCAGGAGGGTGACCGAGGGCCACGGTGGACACCCAGGAAGGGACTCCAGGTACCAGGGCACGTCCTCACCTCCTCCAGCCGCCGCCGCTGCTCCTTCTGCTCCTCGATGCGCTTCTGGCGCTCGGCCAGCAGCTGCCGCTTATGCTCCTCGTTCTCCCGCTGCTGCTGCTCCAGCTGCTGCCGCCGCAGGGCCTCAGACCGCTCCTTGTTGGCCAGCTGGAGCCTCAGGAAGTCCCGCCGCAGCGTTGACTCCCCGGGCAGGTTGAGAATGGAGCTGCGGGCAGGAGAGAGAGACCGATCAGGGCCCACTCTGGGTGGGGTCATCGCTACCCCGGGGTCCCCGTGGAGAAGGAGAGCCAAGCACGGGCTCTCTGAGCCTCCATCATTTCCACTGCTCACCTTGGCAAAGAAAGAGTCCAGGGAACTAACTCAAGTTCAGCCTCCCCTTCAGTGTGATTACTGCAGGCACAGGCTGTCTCCATCGACATAGAGCTGTCCCATTCCTCAATTCATCACTTCTCTCCAGGATGGTCCACAGAGCTCCTTCCTCACCCTCTATTTCTAAAAGCTTTTTTGAGTACTGTAAGCCCTGAGCCCCAGACTGGTTTATTTTCACTTTTAAGAAAGAACTAACCAAGAACTAGGCCAACAAATAAAAATGAATAATCAGAAGCAGCGAGGAAATCTGCTCTATATAGATGGACACATCCTCAACCACTTCACCTCCTAGAACGCAAGCTACAGACCCCTTGGTTCTGCATAGCAGCCCAGCCAGGAGGGGAATGTTCCTACTTGTTCAAACAGACCTAGTCTTTTTAATATTTCTGGCAGCTTCCTCTTGAGATAAATCCATTAAATAATCACTGAATGTCTACTATGTGGCAGGCACTGTAATAGGCTCTAGTGGATACAGCAGTAACTAAACATATTCTCTCTAGTTATTTTCTTGTGGGGAAGGGAGACAAATAATCAGACAAATTCTACAAACATCATCATTCCAGATGTTAACAGGCTCTACAGAAGACAAAAAAGTGTAAGTTTTAAGAGGGACAGTGGCAGGGAGCTGGGGAGAGGATGAGGGCTCTCTTTTAGATCAGGGAAGACCTCTCCTAGAAGGTGATGGTTGAGCTAAGCCCTAAATGTTGAACACGAAGGGGAAGGGGAAGACTCTTTCGGGCAGAAGGAAAAGCAAGTTTAGAGGCCTGTCATGGCAACAAGGGTGGCCTTTGTGGGGGACTGAACCCCAAGCTGTCTTCCCAGAACACAGTGAATGAAAGCAAGAGGGGTACAAGAGGAGGGCAGAGACGGGGAGACAGGGTAAAGCAGGAGGCTGTGGACACCACGTGTGGAACATTTATCAGCAGGAAAAGTAACAGGATCAGATTCACTTGGCTGCTCAGTAGATGCTATTCTGCAGGGTGTGTGAGGGCAGGCAAGGCCACCCATTGGGCTGCTACTGCAGTGACTCTAAGGTGGAGACTAATCAGGTGGGAGTGGTGGGGTCAGAGGCTGCAAGAAGCCTTTGGGGACAGAGTTAGTAAAACCTGTTGATGGATCCAATGTGTGGAGTGAGGGATGACTTGCAGTTTTTTTTCTTGGCATCTGGGCTGTGGTGGTGAGCAAACTGGGATGGGGAGTGACAGGGGAAGAGCGAGTTTTGTGGTTGACAAGGGGATCATTCTGTCTTTGAGAGCGGGCAGCGTGCTCTGGGAGATACCGTCATGTGTGCGTGCATGCTAAGTCACTTTAGTCGTGTCCCACTCTTTGCAATCCC
The DNA here is from genome assembly GCF_032452875.1 of Bos javanicus. Lineage (NCBI taxonomy): Eukaryota > Metazoa > Chordata > Mammalia > Artiodactyla > Bovidae > Bos > Bos javanicus. Next base: position 96,339,765 of record NC_083868.1, on the reverse strand, counting down.
ATGAACTGTAGCCCACCAGGCTCCTCTGCCCGAGAGATTCTCCAAGCAAGAATACTAGAGTGGGCTGCTGTGCCCTCCTCCAGGGAATCTTCCTGACCCAGGGATCGAACCTGCGTCTCTTATGTCTCCTGCATTGGCAGGCAGGTTCTTTACCACCAGTGCCACCTGGGAAGCCCAAGATACTGCCATAAAGTGACATAAAAAGGCTTGGTTCATAGATAGTGCTTGGACACCTACTAATAAGTCTCCTTTAAAACTACAGCCTTTGTGTAGGACTCTAAACCAACCCAAAATGATGGCCACATGCTCTGTGCAAAGACAGAAGGGCTTAGGGAACCCAGCCTCTTGTGCACATGAGGACGATCTATTAATATTACCTGATGTTGAATCAATGTCAGATGATCTGAGCTGTATTACTGACTCAATCATTAACTCCATGTGTGACCTGGTTGCCAGCGTTGGGTTGTTACCTCATTTCCATAATGAAATAAACACTGTCCCTTTTTACTTCTCAGGATTTCATGAAAAGTAATTAGATGTGCCCATAAAACAGGACTTGAAAGATAATCTTCAATGTCATATATAGACATGTTTAATTATAGAAGTGTTAAGGGACAGCTAGGTCACCCACTAAGTGACTCCTAACATGCGATATAGCAAGTATTAGTTAAGACAAGGGTCTCAGCTCCATGGAGAGTGATCAGAAGGGCTGATGTGTCTGTCTGAGCAAGTTTTGGAAAAACAGTGTACAACTTCTCCGAGAGCAGAGCATTTGGTCCTTTGCTTTGTAAGAATGTTCATTTTCCGTACCACTACTTGGCAGTCATCATCTTTATGCAGCTAAACTGGGCGGGGCCAACATGTTAAGGATCCAGATGGAAGGAAAGAATTCTCCTTCAGTCTTTGACCCTGAAGATTCCCATAGCAGGTGAGAAGAGTAAAACTGATGGCCTTGTAAGTTCAGTCCTGTCCTCTTCCAGTAGTTTTAGCAATAATCCAGCTTGGTTAGGTCCAAGTTGGCTCAGAAAAGGATGCCCTAGCTCACTCCAGCAGCAGGGGCTAAGTTGGACCCTTTGCTGGTTTGGAAGATCTGCCTCAGTCATACAGAATCTGCTCCTTGTTGAGTACTGGGCTCCAACCTTGGATGGCTAGAGGGTGGAGACCTCTGTATACCCCAGGGACCCTTCTGCTTTGTCCATTTCCCCAACAGATCTCACTTCACATGAACAGTGCATCTGCCCTGGTGTGCATGGCCATGCTCTTTGATTTACCAAATGGCCATCAGCTGAATTCTCTTACAAAAAGAAAAATCCTGGTGGTGTGAGCACACTGGCATCAATTATTTATAAACACAGACTAGGAAAAAGAATCAAAGTCAAATGAAATTTAAAACGTAGGGATGATGGTAATAAAGTAGCACTGGATTCTGGGAGCTAACATATGAGAGCAGGAATGGGCATGGGAGTTCTGTTTAGGGTTCACCTTGAGAATGTAATTTGACTTCCTGGAAGCTGTTTCCTCTTGGATTAGGCTGTGGTGAAAATACCATGGCATGTGACAAGGACAGTGGCCGCCTAAATGTCTCAAAGGTATGAAGTAATAGACTGAATATCTCAAGTCTAAAAAATACCACTTAGGTCTCCAGAAAGCTGCAGTTTGCAGTACTGTTAGACTATTACCCAGATAATTGCCTCCTCCCCATTCTACAATGTTATATATACGAGGAAATAAGGAAATAAATCTTGGAAGACAAGATAAAGAACATGCTGATTTCCATGTCCTCGTACAGCCTGCCTAAGGAAAATTTCCCAAATTAATGAGTACGTGCATGGGTCATAAATTAGGTAAGACCACCCTGCTGGATTCTTAAAAATGAACCTATAAATCAAAAGGATGCGAATCTCACACAAGCACAATTCACAGTGTGACATGAGAGGATGGGTCTTGTTTGCCTACCTGGGCTCTCCGGAGTCATTCTCCTCTTCTTCTTCCTCACTCCCGCTGTACTCATACTCCGTCTCATCTAAAGAGAGACCCACGGAAGGTGAGTGGACAAAAGGCACTGCAGCTCAGTAAAGCCCACCCTTCATTTTCTGTACAAGTAAACCAAGGCCCAAAGGGCTGTCCTAAATGTTGACCTGGGGCAGGCTCCAGGGCTCCTGACCTGTGATCCAACAGTACCCACCAGCTGGACTCAAGCACATGGAATTAACATCTTCGACTGCCCCCAGCTGACTCTAGGCTCTCTCCTTAATGCCCAGCCTTCACATGCAAGTGAAGACAAGGAGCTGAAACTGAACTTCTCAGTTCCTGTCAGCTTCCATTATAGAAGCACCTAACCCAATCCGGGCCACTGTTAACTTACTGACAGTAGTAGTCATTTTTTTTTTAAGTAGGAATTTTATTATAACTTACCTGCACTCACCAATTGCCTTTCGATATCTCAAGAACAGAAAGAAACTTTTGACAGCATGTGTGACTAGAAATATATGGTTAAATGTGTTTTTATTGACCCACTGGGGACATTCATTTAATTCACAAACATGTTAAGCGAGTTAACATGCAATAATGAATAAGACTGAGTCTCTGCTTTGGAGGAGATTAGAATCTGACGGTCAAGATGGACAAATATATAATCAGAGTCACCATGATTATGAAGAAAAATAACTAATTTTTATTGCGTATCACTCATGCTGGTCACTATGCTAGATTGCTTATGTTCTCTCATCTACTTGCTATAACAATCCTTTAACATGATACCCATTTTGCAAGCAAAGGTACTGAGATTATAAGTGGCTAAGTTATAGGACTAATAAATCTGAGATTTGGATTTAGAATTCAACCCAGAATTTTCCCAACTTTATAATTAGCATTCTTTTCACCATGTTATATACTAAATAGAAATACATAAAAAGAGCAATGAGGTATCAGAGGAAAAAGCAGCTCTGTCCATGGGTCAAAATGGGGAAGGAACAGCGAGGTCTTTGGGGAGGAAATAAGCTGGACCTTGGAAGGTCAGTAGCCCCTTTACGGGCAGATGGAAGCTGAAAGTGGCTGCAAAAGGAGCATTCTAAGCAACATAACTACCTGAGTTAGGCTGACAGTACTATAGTGCATGAATGATCAGGAAACACTGGTTTCTGAATGTTTGGTGTGAGAAAGCAGATGGAGTGAGAAAGGCCAGCAGGTCTGATGTGACTTGCTGATCTTTAACATGCTGAGGCTTTTCTGTGGGCAATGGGGAGCCTTTTGGAGGAGCTTTTCATTTTAAGCAAGGGAGGTGGTCACAGGGCTATCATCCATTGATAGCTGTGGGTTAGTAATTACAACTTTGAAGACATCTGTGTCCCTGAAAAGCAACTGAAACTGCAATTTGCTTATGTTACCACCGAGGCAGCAGTCACATGATTAAGAACTATGTATTTTGATCACAAACACACTTTGCTTTCCATCCTACTCCATAAGGGATGATGAAAGGAAGTCACAGCATGATGACTTCAAGTGTATTTTTTAAAATCAAATAAAAATTAGCTTTACATGTTTAGATATGTATGAAGCTTTCAGGCCACTTTTTAAAAAATATTATTCCACCAAAATGTAAAGACCCTTCATAAAGTGTTTCAAAGTTCCACATTGAAAGTTTAATATTCCAAATTTTCCTGAAACAAAGCAAGAGAGAATTCAAACTGAACTGCAGAAATTTTATCTATTAAAGTAAATTAAAGCAAGAAACAGAGGCACACAATTAATCTAATTATTTGTCCTCAATAGGGTGAAAGTTTTGTTTGTCAGATTCCTCATCTGTATTATTTCATCAGAATCCAGCATGGTTGCTTTTGCACTGCTGTCTTAAATTAGCATGTCTCAACATGTCTTAAGGAAAAAATAGTATTAGGTTGTGCATGCATGCTAAGTCACTTCAGTCATGTCCCACTCTGCAACCCTATGAACTATATATAGCCTGCCAGGCTCCTCTGTCCACGGGATTCTCCAGGCAAGAATACTGGAGTGTGTTGCTGCACCCTCCTCCAGGGGATCTTCCCAACCCAGGGACAGAACCTGCATCTCTTGCAGCTCCTGCATTGCAGGAGGATTCTTTACCCCTAAGCCACCAGGGAAGCCCAAGTATCAGGTTAAGAAATTTTAAACAATGCATATTAAAATTTTTGATTCTCCCCAAAACTGGTCTTAAAGCTACTAAGAGAATGAAAAAATACTAGAAGGAGCAAATTAAGTGATTTATTAAATCAAGCAACTGGAAGGAAGTCTCATTTGGGCAATAACCTTTCTTAGGGAGCAGACAGAAAAAGGTATCTCTTAAGCCTAAATAGAATTAAGTTCCTTAACTTACCATGCAATTCTTGAATATGCCTACTACCAAGAATCTTACTCTTCTACTCCACAGAGAAAGAACACATTAAAAATAGTCTGCTTTCACAGGATGGTGAGTTCTGAGTTCCAGTCCAGAGTTTGTGCTCCCAAAATGAGCAAACAACCCAAGGAACATGCTTTATCCACTCTTAGAGTTCAGAGGCAAAGAAGTCACAAGATCTCAGAAAGTAACCCTAAATACTACTGTAAAGTTATGTCAATAAATAATTTTCTAAATAAGTGTTCGTTGTTCAGTCGCATAACTGTGTCCAACTCTGCGATCCCACAGACTGCAGCATGCCAGGCTTCCCTGTAACTTTACTATCTCACGGAGTTTGCTCAAACTCATGTCCATTGAGTCAACGATGCTATTCAACCATCCTATTCTCTGCCGCCCCCTTCTCCTCCTGCCCTCAGTCTTTCCCAGCATTAGGGTCTTTTCCAATGAATCAGCTCTTCGCATAGCTTATATTTATTGAGTACATCTATGTGCCAGAAGTTGTAGTAAGCGTTTTACATGCATTATCTCATTTAATCTTTGCAAAAATGCCAGACAAGAGTAATTATTATTATACCCCCATTCTTATTTTAAAGATGAGAAAACAGGGGTGGAGTTCACATAACTAAGCGGTGGAAGTAGAATTTGAACTCAGAATTTGAGTGTGAAAACAACAGTCTAAGTACTTAACCTAATCTACATATGTATAGGAGAATAAATTTTCTTTTTAGAAAAGCTGGCCTTTAATGGGCTACATGTCTGACACACTGCTCTGAACTATTCCCTTTAAAATTCTGAGTTCATGGAGTGGCCCAAGACCACTATTAATAAGTAGCAGTTGAAAAATCAGTCCTGGCACTTTTTAACCTCGACTCATCTATTTCTGTCTATGCCTAGTTTGTGCATCTTGCACTGCCCTCCTAGTTCCTTGGGTTCTCATTGACACGTCATCCCTCTCCACCCACTAAGAGCTGGAGATAGGGCTCCTTTTTGGCCTAGCCTCAAAACCTCCTGCTCTGAGTCTAACCTGATCACACGTTCTCCTGAGTCCCGGAGGCTGGCTGCAGAGAAGGAACTGTTTCCTTGAAATGTTCACTGAGGATTTCTCCTCCTCCCTTAGCCTTTGCTGATCTTCCCTCTGCCCAGTCCTGACTCTTACACTGCTCACTGCCCACCGCTAGGACCCTGCTCATACTTTGCCATGTGACAGATATTAGCTAAGGAGACAAAGAAGAGAAATTCAAATACAGTTGTGAACTTTCAAAGATGCGAACGTGCATGCCAGCTCCAGTATGCCGGCTGTTGTACTATACTACTGTACTTTTCAAGGTACTGTACTGTCAGATTAAAAATGTTTTCTTTCTTTCTTGTGTTTGCTTTTTTAATGTACATATTATTTGTGTGGAAAGCTACTATGAACCTATTACAGTACAGTACTACATACCGGATTGTGGTAGTTGGGTACCCAGGCTAACACTGTTGGACTTATAAACAAATCAGACTGAGGAAGAGGCTCTCAGAACAGAACTCGTTTGTAAGTAGGGGACTTACTACAAAAGGAGGGCACCCTCTGTTCTTTGCTGCCCACCACTGGATCATGAAGAGCAGAGGAGAAAGGTGGAGAGGACCGAAGTGGAGACAAGCACATCACCATGGACCCCCCACCATCGGCCTCTTGCCTTCCCCTCTACTCCACCCACCCACGCTCAGCGCTCGCTTCATCAGACCGGAACTTCCACCTCACTGCCAGCCCCACCAGCTGCCCCTTCCTGCTACCACCAGGGAGCTCTCACCCATCTGTTCTCTGCATTCTCCCCCTTTCCTTCCCATCCTCAACCTTCCCTACTGCCCTACACAACTAAGTCATAAAACCCCCCAGACCAGGTGAGTTCACCTTGGTCAGGATGCTAGTTAAGGAATTCTGAGTCTCTATTCAAACAACTTGCAGGCAGTCCCAGGACCCCAAGTTGGACTCATGCCTTTTCCAGTGATGCAGTGAAGACAGGGTGGGACCACAGGTAGAGCCATAAGAAAAAAGAGTTTTTGAATCTATAAAACAAAGGGGAAAATGCAATGTTCTATACAGTAGCCTGGCAACCTCTTTAAAATTCCTGTGACTATAATAAAAGTTCTTCTGACTTCCAAATACCTAAATTAAAAATGAGCCTCAGAGCACAAAAACTTAAATGGTGAAGAGTGCCAGTACTGAAAAAATGTCAGATGTGTGTGTGTGTGTGTGTTTAAGGTTGCCTGTCTTCTGTAGATTTTGCCTTTGAAACATGAATATTCATTTGAATTAAGAAAATGACTTGTCATATTAAACCCCTTCATAGAATCACTTAACACGACTTGTTGTTCACTGCCTGGAAAAGGTAATATTTCTTGCAGTTCTATTCTTTCATGAAAGATTCCATTTCAGCAGCCTGCCCCTGGTGATGCCCACAGGCTGTGATCTCTGAGGCAGTCCTCACACTGAAGAACAATGCAGGCTATCTGAAATCCCCTCGGTCCCTCCAAACACATCAAGAGCCCATGACACTTGGTCTTTTGTTTCCCTCGCTGCAATAAAAATGTGCACCTCACCTTTCTCTCCTCGCTTCTTCTTTGTTCTGTCGATATGGTCCTTGAGCTGAATGCGGACCTGTCGCTCATTAGGCTGGTCTCGTATAAATGGATGCTTCATCAGTTGTTCCGTTGCTGGTCGCTGGCTGTGGTTCTTTACCAAGCAGCTCTCAATAAACGACTGGAATTTTTTTGACCTGACAAACAGAAGAGATGAACCCATGGATAAAAGGACAATCCAAAGCAAAGGAAACTTACATTTTCTGAAATACTAGAACAACAACAAAAATAGGTTCAATCAGCTACATAGGTATCAGCCAGTCACGGAGTACATCTAGCTCTTTATAAAGCACAATGGGGTTCAAAGGAATCCTTGCCACCAACACACAACTCAGGCAGTGTATGGCAGTTACACCATGAAGGTATTTTTGCACAGTTTATATGTCAAATCACACCGAAGACCAACAGGCACCAGTGAAGAGAAAGACCCCGATAAAAAATTCCTGGAAGGTCTGTTGGAATGAGCGAACCAGAGCTGGGCCTTAAAGAGTTAGGAAAAAAATAATTATTGGGAAAGGACAGTTCAAGGAGGTAGGAATCAGTGAAAAACTAAAGCTGAGATTGAGCATACTATATGTCAGGGGACACTGAGGTGAGCTAAGTAAGGCAGGAAATGCAAGCTGGAAAAAGTAACACTAGGGTTGAATAGGTAAAGGGGACAATTTGTAGAAATGAACAAGATTCTTACATAGTAAAATGAAATTTAGGCAGATTTTTTTTAACTGGCAATTTCAGAATCACTTTTGGACTTTGCTTTTCAGTGAGCAAGAATAGGATGTATGTGAATGTCTGCTATCGATCCATGGACTTGGAAACTTAACTTCAAGGGACTAAGTTCACACCCAGAAGCAAATTTATCTGCTTCTAGAGAGGCACCATCTCCTCAGAGATAAACCCTGTGCCAGGGACGCACAGGGGCAGGGGAGAGCTGGTGAGAGATACCAGCGATTAGGGCACAAGTCCACAGCGTGGTAGAAATTAATGATGACTTGAGCTATGATTCATGAGCTGGGCGTGCCTGTTCTGGCTGAAAGTTCCAAGAAACTGTCCAGCATCATAAATAATTAAGCTCATGATTCTACTGCATGCCTTTCTGAGGTGCTCCACTGTCAGCGAGGCACATCACTCTCAGAGACCTTGGGGGAGCCCTGCACACCCTCCTCACTGTTGGCACCTTGATCAGGAATGGATCCATTCTATGCTCTCTGTCGCCCTCCTGTGGATCACTGGGGAGTTACAGAAGCAAATCACCGAAGTAAAGCTTTCCCAAGCTTCCCAGCAGGTCCTATGTATAACCTTCTAGCCTGAAAGGTGTCCTCACCATACAGAACACAATGGTGAGCGTGTTCTTCAAAGTTCAGGTGTCAGAGGGCACTGTGCTATTCTCTACTTCTGCCCAAGTCAAAGCAGTTTTTCACCTTACTCCATGTTTAAAATACTGAATTACTGGTATTTTTTCCCTCCTTAACATTCTAGGCGATGTTTAAGCTTTTAAATTATTGAACAGAGAAGTAAAAGTCACCTGAGGGTCAGCTCAGGATGAATCAGGATTGGCAAAACTAAGGACTAGACACAATAACCACAGGATGGACATTCTAAGTATCTCTCTCTAAGTCCTTCAGCCCGTACCCCTGCCTCCTGGACCCTGGAAATTCTCCCCAGAGCTGGGATGTGCCTGAGCCATTTTTGTATCATGAACATGCTATATATTGGACAAACAAGAGGATGCATAAACGGTTATCAGGTGAGAATTCCACCCAAGAGCTGTAATGTGGCTGCCTTCAAATCCTTGTGAGAGACACACAGGAAGGTTTAGAGAGAAGGTATTATTTCATACACTTTCTTTCTATCCATCAGATTAATTTGTGGAAGCACTAATGTGATAGCACCTAAGGAGGGACTTTGCAAAAACAAACAAACAAACAACAACAAACAACCCATACTGAAATAATGGACTGTGTTGAGCAATAAACTGAAGAGAATAAGGTTAACCTTCATAAAGAAACGGACACACTCCAGGCTGTACACTTCTAGGTAAGAAAATCAGTATTAGAAAGATGAAAACAAAATCAAATGAAGACAGAAAGCTATTAAATATTCACGAGAACGCAAATGGAAGTTCTCTTTTTTCTATTAGAAAATGTGGAACAAAGAGTTTGTTCTTTATAAAGTGCTCGACTGTTCATTAGGGGATGATAAATAAAAGAAATCACACCCAATTTAAAAAGAAAGCCAGACTTAATAGACTGTACATTCCCTTCCCTGATCCTGACACCTCACAAAAGCCAGAGACATCTCCAGAATGAGAGCGTGTTCAGGGAGTTTAATGGAAATAGCTATAGCAGTCTTTTTTCCAGTATGTTTCCTGGTGGGAAGGAATCTCACGATATACTCAAGAGAATATCTTTGGGCCCAGAGGATGAGCCAAGATGTGCGAAATTACAAAGCTGGCAGTTAACCCCATGTCCTCTGCAAATGGTTCTGCTTGAAGAGAAAATAATGCTTACTTACAACAAATCTTCAAAGATGTACTGTCTCTATGTAAGTTAGTGTGACCAAAGAATCAATATGTTTAATCACACATTTAATTAAAAGTAAAAAAACTTCACCTACATTGAGTATCACCTGACTCTTTGCTGAGAGGCCTAGTGGGTTTAAAGTACATTTCTATACCTTTATTGTTTTAGTCTTAGTTGCCTATAATTTAGTTCTGTCACTTTAAAAAAAAAGCCCAAGATTAGCAATACTAATTTCCCAAGGCCTGGCATGGAGAGATAAATGATAGTGACTGGTACTTTTCGTCTGAGACACTAGTTCTCTAATACCAGTGTCACTGAGCACTTTATCGTCTCAGATTTTACTGTTTATATGTTAAATTGTGTTGTTGTTGTTGTTTAGCTGCTAAGTTGTGTCAAACTCTTTGGTGAACCCAGGGACTGTAGCTCGCCAGGCTTCTCTGTCCTTGGAGGTGTTAAAAATGCCTGAACGATCGTTACATTAACCACTTTAACTTCTTGGGCTAAAAGTTTCTGGTAATCTTCAGACTCCCTAAAGGCAATTTGACCTTTAAAATTTGTACTTGCCTAGAACTATCCTTTTTCTCTACTTCAGATTCTATCATTTACTAACTGTGTGATTTGGGGCATATTGTTTAACTTTTCTGTATCTCAGTTTCCCTGGCTGCAAATGGGGATATACTGTTAGCACTTATTTCAAAAGACTGCTGTGATAAATAAATGAGTTACTTCATGTAAAATACTTAGAACTGTGCCTGTGACATCACAAATGCTATGATTATTATTATTATTATTAATACTTTGACTATTGATGACAATGTCCCACCCTTTCTGACAATCGCCAGGCTTAAAGAACAGTAGGATTGCCTTGAGGGCTAAGAGCAGAATTGTGATGGTGTTTTTCCCAACTTGTGTTGAACTGAATAGTATAGAATTCTTTAACAGAATTACTTTATGTGTATTAGTATTGGATGCATTAGCAGCAAGAGTGAGCAGGACTCACTCACCTCCAAGGAGACTGCAAAAAATGCTGATTTTAAAAGACTCTAGTAATTTTTGTTTTGATTTTAATAAAGTCCAAAGTCACACTACTAATAATAAATTTAGTCTATCTGAAGTCCTTTCTGATATTTTCTATTATCATTATTTCATTTACAGCTCCCTGCACCCCTAAAAAAGCATTGTTATTTCTAAAACAAAAGTGCCAGAAAACTCAGCAGGAATCGGAACTGTAGTTTCATAAAATAAGAGAAATGGTTGGAAGCTCTGGAGTAAAAGCAGCAGGCTGGGGTTCCAGGCTGCTCTGAGCCTGGGACTCAGGATAAGACAACCTCATCGGGCCTTCAGTCTCCATCTGGAGCCTGAGTGGTTTAAACCAGGAATTTTATCCCTCTTCCCAGAGATAAGCAGTTACGACTTCTCCAGTGAGCTCAGTCGAACACTGCTTTGCCTGTGTGGAATCTTCATATTTAAAGGGCATGTGAAAAGGACAAGACTGACCACCTTTTACAGGAACAAAGTCATCCCCATCCTTCTTCAGTGGCCCCTGCAAGGAAGCTACGGCATGGAGTGCAAGCACGAGGGATGAGCGGCCAGGGTGAGCACAGCAGGACGAGAGAGGGGACGAAATCCTTTGCAGGAGACGCTTATCCATGTAGGATGAATCTCACTATACACGAGCAAGAGCAGAGAGAGGAGGGAAACATGGGAGTCCCACCGCACTGGTCACTTGCTGACAGGGAGACAGATGGTGACAGCGTCCTTCTCCTCTGACTCAGTCCAAGTTGTAACCCTCCTGGAGGCCTAATCAAATGTCTGAGCCGCCTGAACACTGACTGGAGCACGGACCACCTGACTTCCTTAGCGCCAGGCCTCTCCTCACTGCGCTGATGGGGCAGGAAGGCCAGGTTCCTGCTCCCAAGGAAGCTCTCCTTTCCTCCTACAATGAAAGGGGCAAAGAGCAATGATACCGCCTTTCTTCCCTGATATTAAGGCTCAAGGGAAGGGTGCTCACTCTGAGGGACTAGTACAGCTCCTTCTCTACCACTTTAACCTTGAACTCTGAGAAGTCAAATGGCGCAGTAGAAAAAACACGGGTCACAAACTTGGGAAACGAACACTGCGCAGCCTAGGGCAAGGCGCATAACCCACCTAAAGCCTCAGACTCTCACCCATAATATGAAGACTCAGAGCATCTGCCCGGCAGGGTTGTGGCTAAGAAAATGAAGGTTATTACAGGATTATATGAAATCATGTGCGTGAAACTTTTGAAAACTGTAAAGCACTATAGAATTTAAAGAATCCTGATTTCAGTAAAAACAAATTTTTATATATATCTTAAATATATATATATATTTTAAATACACACACATAAATACGTTGCTGAGACTACAACATACATGTGCCTTGTATGTCGTAGATTCAGTCAATTCCTTGGAAATGATCCTCAGCTGAATGCTTATAATGAAGAGTTCATGGCTGTCTCTGCCACAGTGGTGCCCCTTTGGTCATATGTTGGAATCAGATCAGATTAGATCAGATCAGTCGCTCAGTCGTGTCCGACTCTCTGCAACCTCATGAATCACAGCACGCCAGGCCTCCCTGTCCATTACCAACTCCCGGAGTTCACTCAGACTCACGTCCATCGAGTCAGTGATGCCATCCAGCCATCTCATCCTCTGGCGTCCCCTTCTCCTCCTGCCTCCAATCCCTCCCAGCATCAGGGTCTTTTCCAATGAATCAACTCTTAGCATGAGGTGGCCAAAGTACTGGAGTTTCAGCTTTAGCATCATTCCTTCCAAAGAAATCCCAGGGCTGATCTCCTTCAGAATGGACTGGTTGGATCTCCTTGCAGTCCAAGGGACTCTCAAGACTCTTCTCCAACACCACACTTCAAAAGCATCAATTCTTCGGCGCTCAGCCTTCTTCACAGTCCAACTCTCACATCCATACATGACCACAGGAAAAACCGTAGCCTTGACTAGAGGGACCTTTGTTGGCAAAGTAATGTCTCTGCTTTTGAATATGCTGTCTAGGTTGGTCATAACTTTCCTTCCAAGGAGTAAGCCTCTTTTTATTTCATGGCTGCAGTCACCATCTGTAGTGATATTGGAGCCCAGAAAAATAAAGTCTGACACTGTTTCCACTGTTTCCCCATCTATTTCCCATGAAGTGGTGGGACCGGATGCCATGATCTTCGTTTTCTGAATGTTGAGCTTTAAGCCACCTTTTTCACTCTCCTCTTTCACTTTCATCAAGAGGCTTTTGAGTTCCTCTTCACTTTCTGCCCTAAGGGTGGTGTCATCTGCATATCTGAGGTTATTGGTATTTCTCCCGGCAATCTTGATTCCAGCTTGTGTTTCTTCCAGTCCAGCGTTTCTCATGATGTACTCCGCATAGAAGTTAAATAAGCAGGGTGACAATATACAGCCTTGACGAACTCCTTTTCCTATTTGGAACCAGTCTGCTGTTCCATGTCCAGTTCTAACTGTTGCTTCCTGAAATGCATACAAATTTCTCAAGAGGCAGATCAGGTGTTCTGGTATTCCCATCTCTTTCAGAATTTTCCACAGTTTATTGTGATCCACACAGTCAAAGGCTTTGGCATAGTCAATAAAGCAGAAATAGATGTTTTTTCTGGAACTCTCTTGCTTTTACTATGATCCAGTGGATGTTGGCAATTTGATCTCTGGTTCCTCCGCCTTTTCTAAAACCAGCTTGAACATCAGGAAGTTCACGGTTCACGTATTGCTAAAGCCTGGCTTGGAGAATTTTGAGCACTACTTTACTAGCGTGTGAAATGAGTGCAATTGTGCAGTAGCTTGAGCATTCTTTGGCATTGCCTTTCTTTGGAATTGCAATGAAAACCGACCTTTCCCAGTCCTGTGGCCACTGCTGAGTTTTCCAAATTTGCTGGCATATTGAGTGCAGCACTTTCACAGCATCATCTTTCAGGATTTGGAATAGCTCAACTGGAATTCCATCACTTCCACTATCTTTGTTCATAGTGATGCTTTCAAAGGCCCACTTGACTTCACATTCCAGGATATCTGGCTTTAGGTCAGTGATCACACCATCGTGATTATCTGGGTCGTGAAGATCTTTTTTGTACAGTTCTTCTGTGTATTCTTGCCATCTCTTCTTAATATCTTCTGCTTCTGTTAGGTCCATACCATTTCTGTCCTTTATCGAGCTTATCTTTGCATGAAATGTTCCTTTGGTATCTCTGATTTTCTTGAAGAGATCCCTAGTGTTTCCCATTCTGTTGTTTTCCTGTATTTCTTTGCATTGTTCGCTGAAGAAGGCTTTCTTATCTCTTCTTACTACTCTTTGGAACTCTGCATTCAGATGTTTATATCTTTCCTTTATGTTGGAATATACACCGGGAATAGTGCACTTCACCTGATAACTCATTAAAGTAGAGAATAGGTAGATATAAAAGAACATTTTGAAGTTTTGTTTCTTTTGGTGGGGGATAAGGTAAAAAAGGAAAAGGAAAATAGAAATATTTTATTTCCTCCCAAACCCTAACCTATTTTAAATCACTCTGAACCTGGTTGTTCAATACAAGTACTCTGAAGTGCCTAAATATTTTCATTTAAAAACTGGAATTCTAGTGTAGACAAATTCAAGCCCCACCAAGTGTCCTGTGGCTGGGGGCTGCACGGCCATCTTTATAACGGCTGGGTTCTGACTGAGAAGGTGTATTTTTACAGGGCTTTTGTTTCCTCCACTGGCTCTCAAACAGCCACGTCATTTTCCTGTCCACCAGCTGGCACGTGGCACTCCTTCTCCTAGCTGGCTCTCATTCTGAGCCATGCAAGGCCGTGCAAAGAGGCTGGTGGGACGAGGGCAGCCTGGACTGACCCAGTTCTCTGCAGCATTATAAAATCAGCTCTCATCGCCAAAGTTTTGAAGCAGAGAAGTCAGCCTGTATTTCCCCTCAAGTCTGTACTTCTCAGGCAAGGTCAGTGCAGGGTGGCTCCTGTTGGAACAAGGTCAACGAACCAGGAAACTGTAGCACAGGGACTGGTCAGTCACTTTTCTGGGGGCCAGATGGGTCACACAGAAGGGCACTGCAGACCAGGGGTAAGAAGAAGACAGGACCCGCGTGGTGACCAAGGGATTCCAGCTTCTGGGCTGGAAGAGGCAGTGACGGGGGCAGAAGCATAAGGGCTCACCCTAAAAGGGAGCAGGAATGCCTGGGCAGGGCAGTGCGGCTGCACCTCTGTGGGAAAAAAAGGCCAGACATCTCCACGGACTGCTCAGTTGCCAGTTTTTTTTTAAAGCTGGCAATGAACACAAATATTTCTGAACTGCGATGTGTGGCCACGCCACTCTGGGCAAACGGCACAGGTAGGGGTGGTCAGTTTGTCCTCTGTGGTGGAGTCAGCAGCCCTGTCCAATATCAGTGAAGACAGAGGAGGCAGGGAGGGGACAGGGTGGGTGCAGCCCACTGGACACAGCAGCCCCTCCCAACCTCCCTGGGAGGCGTGGCATGAAGGACAAACAGAAAGCTCGTGGAGAGCTTCACAGTGTCCCTGATGTTTCCAAGGATCTTCCAGAACGGAGCCAGCCCCTTTCTGGGAGCTGTTCTGGGGAGAAGGGAGGAAGCAGAGCCTCTGGGCACCTGTGGATCATGTGCCGTGTGGTGCCCAATGGAAAGCTGTTGCTGGGGAGAGAGTGATGTCTCACACCACGGCGACCCTCCAGAGAGAGGAGGAGGGATGCTCTGCCTCCTTGTTACCAATAGCAACTCTCACTCTCTCCCCATGCAGCCCCTGGCAACTAACTCTGAGGCTGTCATCTATTGGGGCTATTTCTTTTCCCTCTCTCTGTGCAGTATGCCTTTCTCTTGTTCTGCCAGGGTCACTGTGTCATTCCTGGAAATGGTATAAATTAAGATTGCTCTTGTATCCTGGAGGGGGAACCTGTGGGTGGGTGTGTGAGAAACACGAGGACCTGATCATGAAGTGATATGAGAAAAGGCAGAAGGCTCTTGTCCCTTCATGCTCAAAACTGCCTAGAAGGTATCTAGAAAAGGATAGGAGGTCTTAAGTGGTTCAGGAATTGGCCCCATGGCAAAGGGAATCAGAATTGAGAACGTATCAAGGAAGATACACAGTATACACAGAGGGAAGGGAATAAGCAATGAATTTTTGCTCCAGAATAAGACACAAAGGCTCTGGTGTAAGTGCACCAAAAAAGCCAAAAGTTCAAATCCTGTTCTAATCTGTAGAACTCTGTTTACAAACTCCAGTCAATCAGACACTACCACTATAATTTTTACCATACCCTTCATCATCCATGCACGTATTCACTTAGTATTTTTAAGTCACTTTTTATGTTAATCAGTTTATTAAATGGAAAGGTTAGATCACTGCCACAAAGAAGCCAGTATCACCTGTCATAAAGAGCAAGCAATAGCAAACACAAAAATTACAGATGTTCATGCACAGAGCAGGAAATCATCTCACACAGTACCAAGTGTGTATATACATTTAGGGAATTAATGACTTAAGGAACAGAAGAAAAGTCAGCCAATCTAATGGGCTGACTCTAGACTATCACCTGTTCTGATGAGATGTTCTGCACTGCTGGGAAAGATATTACTCTGAGTGATAAATCAAAGTGTTTCCATGTTACTTCTTGAGTTCCATGACCCACTTTAGCTAATATCTCCTCATAATGAATAAGGACTTACTGTGCAAATAGTAGGTCCTTAATATGTACTTTAAGATGAATAACACCACACAGAAAATCATTCAACAAGTCTTAGTACATATTCATCTAATCCTGTTAGCAGGACCTAAAGATCTGAGCTCATTCCAAACAGAAATGCAGAAACTCTTGACATTAGATCTGCAAAACACCAAAGACCAAACTCACCACTTCTTAGACTTCAGCCGAGGCGCTGGGTTCCGGGGGATGAGGAAGAGAGCTCTCATGGGGTGCATGTCACACAGAGCTGCAAGAGACCAAAACAAGGGCCAGCTCAGGTTAGGGGGCCAAGTCCGTGCCAAGCCCATCCTTTCTGTGCTGATAATGCTGCCAAATGGCATCCTGAGTCCAGGCCTGACCAGTGAGCAGAGTCAGGAGATCATAAAGCTTCCCTTTGGTGAGCGTTAAATGAGGCTGATTACAGGAGACTCAAAAAATCTAACACCTTTCAACTAGAGACCCTTAACATGTCTACTTGCACTTCATTTTTAAGGAAAACAAGTCAAAGGCTCAACAACCTTTGCTTTGCTAAAAATAACCATCTAAGACTCCAAGTAAACAACATCCAGATAACAACTACAATGGAGACAGTAACTTATTTTTAATTAGTAAAATCCCAAATAATCCATGGTACATCTCTTATACACTGAAGGCTTCCCCAAATGCAGTGTTATCTATTAATATTAATACATGGGTTTTTGGAGTATAAAGCACTACACCAAAACACCTTTCTCTCTGTATTGATAAATACCTTGAATGGCTTTCAGGCTTTTCATGATGGGTTTTGTTTGTTTGGTTGGTTTTGTTCAATGGCCCCAGGAAGACCAGAGGATTAAGGCAAAGGAAGTCTGGTAGAAGACTCATAAAAATATCTCACATTGTAAAGATGACATTATCATTTATAGTAAAAACACTCACACATTCTATTCAATGAGAATATTTCACTAGTTTACTCTTCAAACATCTGGGAATATCATTTCCTGTGTGCCTAGAATAAGAACACATTCTCCCCCAAAGCTAAAGGATTCTGCTGGGAGAAAGTTTATTTTTAGCTCCTTCCAACTACTCATTAGGGGCTTCTCAGGTGGCTCAGTGGTAAAGAATCCACCTGCTAAGGAAAGAGATGCAGGAAACACGAGTTCAATCTCTGGGTTGGGAAGATCCCTGGATGAGGAAATGGCAACCCACTCCACTATACTTGCCTGGGGAATCCCATGGACAGAGGAGCCTGGCAGGCCACAGTCTGGGGACTCCCAAAGAGTCGGACATGATGGAGCACACAGGCAGTAACTGCTCATTAAGCATGATGATACAGTTTCAAGACTGCCAATATTATCTTTCTGATTCATAAATGCCGACCAGCATTGTGGATAAGGGACATTTGGTCAACAAACACTCTAGTCATGCTACAGGTGAATTCTACTAATTCTGGAGTGAGAAATAAGAATACCACGATAACTCAAGGGTAAAAAGTCATATGAGCACAATGACTCATCATACTAATGTAGGGCCTGTTTTGGTCCAGGTCTTCTGAAAAGGAAGACACTAAGGTGATAGTAAACATGAGAAAATATCACTGGAGGAAACTCCTGCCTGAAAGGAAATAGCAAAGGAGCCAAGGAAGGCTGGGAGAGTTGTCAGATTGCTATGAAGTCTGATGGCAGTGAAGGTGGGAGGGAGAAACAGCAGGTAGAAGGGTGCTAGGCTGTCCTGCAGTTGAAGGCAATCAAGGAGGGAAACTAAGGAGTGAAAGCTGCCTTCCAAGGAGCCCCCTGTCTTCCAGGAAAGGCTCTACCTTATATCCCTGCCACTCTTGGTCACTGGAGGGGAGTGGCTCTTGGGAGGAGAGATCGTGGCAGCTGTCCCTGGTCAGTTGCACTTCCTGAATGGAGTCTCAGAGGTGACGACCACGCAGCTGGGGAGGGTCTCGGTGGGGCCAATGCTCCAGATTCCCAGGAACTGCGGAGGTTCTTTGGGTAGCCAGAGCCCTGCCCACTCTGTCTCAAATAAGCAGGGAAATCTAACAACCTAACCATTAGTATTTTAATAGGAATGAGAGCAACTGAGTGCAAGTGTTCCCATAACCCATGCCCTGAAAATCAGCTCTGCATTTCTGATATGTTGGTGTTTACACTCTCTGTGGTTTAGTCCCAGTTTGACTACAGGTGAAGAGTAGCTGAAGACTAGACTATACACTGAGTATATAAGACAGACAAGACTTCTCAGAGTCTGCTCTGCTCTCCTTTCTGGTCTCCCCTCATAAATACAAATCCTCACACCACTCTGAAATGAATGGATTCCTGGTTGATTTAGACGACTCTGCTTTCTCGGTACGCCAGCTTGAGTCCACGCAGGGCTCGGTGTAGCAGAAGTAAAGCTACTGGCGAGGAAGCATCCGCACCTGCAGAGCAGGCCAGCAACAGATTTCACCCAGAGGAAGGTACTTACGGGGAGCACCTTCTGCCATCTCGATAGCGGTGATTCCCAGAGACCACAGGTCACTCTGCAAAACAAGGAAGGCACGGAAGCATGGGTAAATGCAGTCAACAAAGGCTCCCTGGGCTAAACCAGGCAACTGCTTCAGAACTGCCTATGGGAGAGCTGTCCAGCCATCTCTTTTCAAACCTACTTCAGGCAAAAACAGCCTTGTTTGCTCCTCGTTGATAATACCTTTCATGGTGCCTGACACATGGTGAGTTTTCCATACATGTATGAAAAACAAATAGAAGGTTTCAAACATTAATTCATCACTAAGATTTCCCTACTGATTGAACCACAAGAAACTGCTGCTGTTTGACTGTTTTTAATACCTTCACTGAAATAAAACTGTCAAGTAATTAATTGCACATACTCCCAAGTGTACCAATTGAAAGGGTTTGGTGTTCACGTACACCTGTGAAGCCATCAGCATGGGCAAGGCAGCAAACACATTCATCTCCCCAAAAGGTCTCACTTGCCCCTTTGCAGTCTCCATTTCCTGCCCTTCTGTCCCCGACCCCAGTTCCCGTTCCAAGGCACCCACTGATCTGCTTTGTGTTACTGTGGATTAGTCTGTATCTTCTAAAGTTTTGTATAGGATGAAACCTCCTGGTTTCTTTCGCTTAACATATTGTACTTAAGATCCATCCATGTTGCCTTCCGTATTAGTACTTCAGTCCTTCTTACTGCCGAGTAGTGCTCCACCGCACCAACGCAGATGCTACCATTCGTTTATTCATTCACTTGTTGATGGACATTTGGGTTGTTTCCAGTCAAGGCCACTAAAAATAAAGCTGCTACAAATATTCATGTGCAAGCCTTTGTATGGATGTATGCTTTTATCTCTTTTAAATAAAGACCTAAGAGTGGAAAGACCATATAGTAGATGCTAGATCATACAGTATTTATAGTCATTTGTTTTTAACCTACAAAAAAGCCCAGCAATTCATATCATTTAACCAAACAACATGAGGGTGGGGAAGCTTTTGTTTAGTTTTGTCTACTGCTGTATCTCAGTGCTTAGAATAGAGCTGGCCACAGTAGTGGGTGCTTGATATATTTGTTAAATGAATGAACAATATTACCATATATTTTTATCTGGTAAATAGACACATATGCAAAACAGAAATCCTATACCCTTATTGTCTTTCTTATTATCAGATTAACTTTCATGCTCTTATCAGAATTTTCTAGGCTAATGCCTCCACCTCGACCTATACAATCTTGAACAATATGCTTCTCCCCGACTCTGTGCACATCGCTCAACTGTTTCTAAATAGTGCATAGAAGGGAAGCAAATCGAGAGAAGGGAAAACCAAGTCAGGAAGTGCCAAAAACACTGCTAAGACAACACACGTAACACTTGGTTCAATGGTTCACAATCCTGATGAAGACTCTCATGCTCCCTTTCTTTTTAAATATACGTTGCATTTTGTATATCATTCTAAATTCTCACCTGTAACCTCACAAGATTTCAGAGATCAAAGTTAAGTTCCCTTGCCCACCAAGCAAATGTCAAGGTCACACGTCAAGGAGATGTAACTGGAAGAGAACTATGAACTCCTCCCTGAGCCATTCCCTAGAACTAAACTTCTCAATATCCTGTGGGTGACACCTAGGCCTGTTCAGTATTTGAACTGAGGCCCGTACAACCTGAACAGGACTTTCAAGGGGATCTAGACTCTTGCCTAAAATGTGATCTACCTTAGAGCAGGTGGCTGGGGCACATCCTAACCCCACACTAGGACCAAGCAGGGATTCTTTAATTCACGAGCCCATCAACCTGTCCATATAAATGTTACAAGTTCTCAGTCTATTTGGAGATAATAATGCACCTGCACAAAACCACTGCCCAGATTCCAAGAACATCTCTGCATAGAACATCACTTTATCATCCTTTCTTTGTTCCATTTCAAGGTATATTCAAATGTGTCGCTGAACACACACACACACACACACACACACACACACACACACACAGAGACAAGAGTGGCACAGCCTGGCGCTTTGCTAAATCTTCCCGCAGGCTGCTGGTCTTGCTCACTGAGGTTCTTTCTGGAGCTAATGGGGAAAGCCCAGCCCATCCCTCACAGGCTGGCTCAAGAGCAGCAACTGTAAAGATGAACACACAGCTCTCTTGTACCAGAACATGATGGTTCACTGACACAGACAATCATTGGGGAACATGACGAAAACCCTGACTCACTTACTGCACGGGAGGCATTCAACAGAAAACAGTCTGGAAATGGGGGAGGGATTGGGCTGTTCTGTTAAGACTCCAGGCCTCGGCAGGTCTCCTGCCACCTATCCAGCATCTTGGGAAACCGAGTGTTTGTGCATTGTGAACCGAGATGCAAACACGAAGGCAGTGGCTGGGCTCTCTGTCCCCACCTGCCATAGCAAAGTCAAATTAAGTGGCTTTCAAGTCTAGGAAGCTTGAACTGGTTTGAAAGCCAACATAGCTGAAAGAAAGTGATGGAACCGGGATGAGAAAAGCTCCAGGCTAGTCTTCAGACAGGGGAAGAAGATGGCTCAGAAAACTCACACAAACTCCTACCTTAGAGTTTTTGCTTCAGATATTCCCTCTGCCTGCAGCACTGACCCTAATCATGTGTGGACTGACTCTCTCCCCTCCACGAAAGGCTTTGCTCAGATGCTTTGTTCTTAGTGAGGACCACCCAACCTCTCTCCCAGCGTGGCCAGACCCCTCCCCCTTTCCCACTTTTGTTCCCCAGAGAACTGATCACCTTCTGACAACTGTGTAATTGACTCATCACTAATTTATTATGTTTTTTTGTTCACTGTTTGTGTCCTCTGCCCACAACACACACACTTGATCATGAAGTCCACAAGGGCAGGGAATCTTTGCTTTGTTGACTGGTACATAGTATTAGAACAGTGCCCGGCACATAGTAGGTACTTCATAAATACTTGTCGAGTGAATAGACACATGAGAGAAAGGAGCAAAACCTAAGTGTCTTAAGGCTAGACCCTCTGTAGAAGGATGGTTTTGTTTGTTTGTTTTTGTTCACACAACATGTGGGACCTTAGTTCCTTGACCAGGGATTGAACCTGTGCCCTCTGCAGTGGGAATGCAGAGTCTTAACCACTGGATCACCAGGAAAGTCCCTTAGACCTTTTGTAGGTCATTTAGTCCAACTTTTCATTTCACAGAGGAGAAAAAATGACTTAAGATCACAGAGCAACTAAGCACCAGGTTTTAATCAGAGCTGGGTCTCCTGCCTCCCAGGCTAGTTCTTTTTTTAAACTATCATCACAATGTAAGAACCTAATAACTCACTTTAAGAACCTTATTAGGGACCCATAAAATAATCACTTCAGATTCCTCCTTTGTCTACAGGTACCTTAAAGTGCTGGTGACTCAGATGAAGGTGTTGAGATTCAGTGAGGCGCATCCTAAACCAGTGCTCAACTTCCTAGAGGCAGTGTGAATAAGTCAGACAGACCCAGATTCAAGTTCAGGTTCCTAATTTAACTGCATCCAGAAGACCGCACAGAGCTCAGCTTTCCACTACACAATAGACAATTGTGACGTGTATGTACGCAGGCATGCTGCCTAACACAAAACCCGGTACACAGTGGGCTCAAGAATAATTCATCATATCCTTGTCTTCCACTGTGAGGTAAGACTGCCTTTGCCTGCCCAGTGTAGCCTTCTATGGCTTCCCTCGAATTGGCTGTGGCCAGTACTGTCTGTTGGCTAACCCAACAGGCGTTTCAATCTGCACTGCCCTTGCTGCCTCCATTTCAGCGCATAGGAAAGCTAACTCGGTATCCAGATTTCCCTCAGCTAAGGATGGCAGTCAAGGAAGTGACCTAGTTCTGGCTGCTGAGACCCAGGCAAACATCTTCTGGGAAAGCTTTTGCTTTTCCTGAAATAAATGACAAATACAGCTGGTGTCTTGACAACTCTTTCCCACTTCTTAGTGCCTTGAATACAAACATGCCATCTGGAGTTACAGCATCCATCTTGCAACCATGAGGCAGTAAGTCGACAAATTAAGGCTGACAGGGCAGGAAGGTAGGAGCCCATGTTTTGAAGACATCAATCAACACTCACCTGCCTTCCTCCAGACTTCTGGTGACACAAGAAATGTAAGTATGCCTAAAAACATTTCTTAGTGATCGTATGTATGGAGCAATCACGTAAGGAAGCATATTTCGATAGTAAGGAAAAAGAGAGGTCCCAGTTGTTGGGAGATCCTCCCTTTATGCCACCAGGAGCAGGAAGGGTTAGTGAAAGAGTGATGTTTCCTTCATTCAGTACACAGTATCTCAGATTCTCTCTCTGGCTGCTTTCCCCAACCCCGCCAAACAACCCCTTCAAACTCAAGATCACAACATCCCAACTCCGGTGCATCCTTTGTCACGTGACCAGGCCAGAGATTATTTCTTCTTTAAGCCTTCATTTGATATCATTATTAGGATCTTTTTTTTTTTTTTCCCTTTCTGGGATTCTCTTGTATTCCAAAAGGAACATTTATATTCCTGGCCATATATACCCAGAGCTGCTTGTAAGCTATGCTTAACTGCCCATGCTAGAAAGCAATAAACGTCCTTGACGGGCCTTATTTAAGCCTTTGGATATATTAGCAAGTCCCAGAGACACTTCAGAACTTAAATACGGGAGAAAATGTTCCAATTACAACTGGCAAGACAGATCACAGGAGACGAGAGAGGGAAGAGGGAGAAACAAGATGAGGAGAGAGTTGGGAGAGATAAGTTTCCTCCGTGGCCGTGGAGTGACTCATTCTGGCAGGGGTTGGGTAATTCATTATTCTAGAGGTGCTGCGCAGCCTGGCCGGCAGCATGATTAATAGCCCAGTACTGTGCGCATCACCAACAGAACAGAGACAAATTCTAGTGCCTCCGAGAAGGCAGCGGCAAGCACGCAACTTCTGGCTGGTGGGGGGCTAGCTGGCACAGAGGAACTTGAACATCACAAGAGGCCATTCCTCTTGGGGCTGGGTTGCTCAACAAGTGAAGAGGACTTTCAGAAGGCTGAACCAGCCATACAAGGAGAGAGAGGTGGGGGGGGGTGGGGGCAGGCAGGAGAAGAGCCCCAGTGTGCCCTGAAAGGTAGAAAGAACACGTGTAGCGAGCAGACCTGGGGTGACCCCCCCTCGACCCTCTGAACTGATGTCCTCACTTGTAGCACGAATGGAACACCTATCTTGCACGGTTAACACGAGAATTCAGTAAGATATGCAGGATACTCCCCTGCTGGTCCACTGGTTAAGTATTTGCCTTGCAATGCAGGGCATGCGTTGGTCCCTGGTTGGGGAATGAAGATCCCACATGCCTCAGAGCAAAGTCCACGTGCTGCAACAACTGAGCCCATGTGCCACAACTAGAGATCTGAGCAATACAACGAAAGATCCCATGTGCCATAGCTAAGACCCAATACAGCCAAGTGAATAAAAAAATATTAAAAATAGTAACAATTAAAAAACAAGATATATATGCAAAGTTCCTAACACAAGGCAGTGTACACAGTGGGTATTTAACAAATACTGGCACAGACAAAGCCTGAGGTCCAATTATCACTGACTGGCAGTTCAACGAGCAAACCAGTGAGTGACAAGGAGCCCTGGTACTCAGAGATGTTTCTGGGATGTTACAGGAGTAAACAGGAAGCTTAGAGGAAGCAAACAGGAAAAGGTGTGTCCTTCCTCCTCCAGCCTTGCGAGCTACCCCGATGGCCAAGCAGAAATGGGGTTGGCTGAGTCCTGACCCCATCACCCCTGAGCAGAAGCTAGCAGGGTGGTCTAGAGCTCACAAACAAGAGCTTCATAACAGGTGCAATTGGTGTAGTAGAGTCTACCAAGTTTTGCCAAGACCAAGAAATCAGTCTTTTTTTTTAAACGAAGACCAGAAATCAGTCTTTCAACATGCAACTTATTTTCCTTTTGGAAATGCTACACCTGGAAAAAGCAAAATGAATTTATTTTATGTGGTCCCTAAGGGCAGCACCTTAATCTAGAGGTGTAAGTAGAGAAGCAGATTGTGGCTCAATGCAAGCCGAAAATTAGAGGTGTGTAGTACAAATAGGTGGCTCAAATTCTACGATATTCCTGGGATTTGTTTTAGGTCAAAATGTCTCCAAATGGCAGTACCTTCAGATGAAACATAAACGTGAATATTAACTACCATACATTGACTACTTATCAAATGGTAGTGAATTAATTCCTTAATATATGTCAGTTCACTTTATTCTAATAGAGCCTTGTCATATACTCCCACAGAGGCTCAGAAAGGTTAAATAACTTCCCTGAAGTTATACAGTGCAAGGAAGTGATGTCTACATTTTAAACCAATCCTATCCAACCTCAAAGGCCTGACATGCCCTACATCATATACACTACATTATATATAAACAGAACCAAGGTGGTGAGATCAGGGTGACTGAGGTCATTCAAGCAGAGGTTGTTCAGTTGCTCAGTCATGTCTGATTCTTCACGTCCCCATGGACTTTAGCACACCAGGCTTCCCTGGCCTTCACTATCTCCCGGAGTTTGCTCAAACTCATGCCCATTGAATGGGTGATGCCATACAACTGTTTCATCCTCTGTTGCTCTCCTCTTCTCTTGCCTTCCATCTTTCCCAGCATCAGGGTCTTTTTCAGTGAGCCAGTTCTTTGCATCAGGCGGCCAAAGTATTGTAGCTTTAGCTTCAGCATCAAGGCTTCCAATGAATATTCAGGATTGATTTCCTTTAGGATTGGCTGGTTTGTTCTCCGTGCTGTTCAAGGGACTCTCAAGAGTCTTCTCCAGCACCACAAATTGAAAGCATCAATTCTTTGGTGCTCAGCCTTTTTTAGAGGTAGTTATTCATAATCTCATCTCCCCCAGAATTCCTTGTTCATATACATTTGTAATGTGACCATAGGGAAAATATTGGATGAACAGGTTATCTTCTTCACCTGGGGATCAACTGAGAGCCTGGATGGGGTGGTAGTATGTCCGACTAAAAAGTCCTACGCAAGTGGGTGTGAACATGCAGCACGAGGAATATGCTGGATAGAAGTTTGTCTCTGCCAGGAACAGTAACGGTGGTGTCTGTATCATCCTTTCTTCCTGCCACACGGGGATGGGAGCTTTGTTGAAATTTCAGTAGACAGAGGTCAGGCCTCATGTGAGAGGCAAACCTCATTCTGCAATGTGAAGATCATCCTCTCACAAAGCACATCACATACACCTTGGTGATGCTCCCTGGCTAGGCAAGTGCTCACTTTCTCTCCAGCTGAGCCTCTTACCTTCAGGGGTCCTTTTCATTCTGTCTGAATAAAGCCAATTATCTGTAACACCAGAGAATGAGTACTTGCTCTACAGCCAGAGCACAATACTCACCCAAACCCTGCAGGAGACATCTACGTCTTTAAATGGTCCACAGCACCTGTGTGCAAAGTCTCAGAGTTTAGGCAGATAACAAACGACATGAACACAGATCAGGCCAGTGGATGGTGGTGGGGTTGAGGGGATACACCATTTCACCATACTTCTCTTACTTGACTAAGTTGCTGTAAAAGCATCACCAGTTTATGGTTTAAAAAACTAGAACAGTTACAGAAAGATATATAAAATAAAAAGTTTAACACAAAAATTCTGCTCTGTTTATAATGAATAACCAACAAGGACCTACTGTGTAGCACAGGGAGCTCTGCTCAATGTTAAGTGGCATGCTGGACAGGAGGGGAGTCTTGGGAGAGAACGGATACATGTGTATGTATGGCTGAGTCCCTTTGCCGCCCACCTGAAACTATCACAGCACTGTCAATCAGTTATACTTCAATATAAAAAGTTTAAAAAAAGAAGTTTAATTTCTCCATCCACATCCATCCATCCATCAGGTAGGGGCGAACCAGACTCTACTATGCGTACTGTAAGCTGCTTTGTGTACCTCACACTGTATCTTGGAATCTGCCCAACTTCAACATATACACTATCTCATTGTTCAGATGGCTGTGTAGTATTCCTGTGGGCAGCTGTGCCAGTCTTTATTCAACTACAAATGGGCTCCTGCCCACAGAGAACGTCCGTCAGTGAGTAGTTCTGTCAAAGCAATAAATACATAGGACTATAAAACACTCGGCAAATCCCATCTAACTGAAATGAAATTCAAGTTAAAAAAATAACAATTTAAACAGCCTAGGAACAGCTTTATTAATTCCAAGTCTTCTGAATGCTTATTATTAAATGAGCAAGCTTTCATTATTGCCCCACGTACTTATCAGGAAAATGAAACCTTGCCTTTTGCTTGAAGTGTTTTGACAGATTTTCTGAAAACAAGAAAGGAAGGGCTCTAGGGGAAAGGGTGAGATTCTGGCTCCTCCTTAGGGTAGGGGCTACTTTCAGGCAGTGGCATACTGTGCCCAGCAGGTATCAGATAAAACCAGACTGCAAGAAAAAGCATGGGCTCTTCAGCCTATTTTCTTATATAGAAGCTCCTATTTTACTGAATTGCTATAGTTTAAAAAAAACACAGCAGTTTCTAAAGACATTAGGCAAATAAAATAATACTCAGGGGCTTTCCTGGTGGCTCAATGGTAAAGAATCTGCCTGACAATGCAGGAAACACAGGTTCAATCCCTGCCCTGGGAAGATCCCACATGTTGCAGAACAGATAAGCCTGTGCACCTCTATGTGTACTGTACTGAGTCTGTGCCCTAGAGCCCAGGAGCTGCAGCTACTGAAGTGGAGTGCCCTGGAGCCCATGCTTCGCAGCAAGAGAAGCCTCCTCAAGGAGAAGCCTGGCACCACAACTAAAGACTAGCCCCTGCCTGTTGCAACTAGAGAAAAGACCGCACAGCAACAGAGACACAGTACAGCCAGAAGGAAATGAAAAAAATCTTTAAAAAAAGAAATAAATAATAAAACCAAACTATATTCCTTTGCATTTTGTCTTTATTGGAAAGAAAGGGCTTTTGTGAAAGAAAACCTGACAAAGCCCAGTGGCCTTCAACTTAACTTTTATTCTAAACATGCCCACAGCAGGTGAGAGACTCGAGTGCTAGGGTCAGTCTCTGAGGCTAGGATACACCCTGGGTCAAATGGACAACCAAACACAGCAACAAACCACTGAACTTTGATAAAGTCGCAAATGGACTTTCTAGGAAAAAACTGCATATACAGGTAGAGCGTGGCTAATTCCTTTTGCATAGTGAGTATTCAATAAATACACACTGAGTGCATGAATAAATGGTTTTGAAAGTCGATGTATTGTTGAGCTGTCTCCTGGTGACTGGCCACATTCCTAAGAACACTAAACAGAAAAAAAGAATAAGATCTGATGCTGAGAAAGAAGTAGCAAGATTATTTAAAGTATAGCTTCTTCTCTGATCCACAGAAAAACTGCAAGGTGGTTGGAACGAATCTTCAGAGAACCCCCAAATCTTCTTTTCTGCTTGGTCTTCCTAATCCACCCTTTGGTTGTGCTCCTTCTTTAACTCATGACAAGTGGCCAGTGAAGCTCATATTCTTGCCATGACTTCCTCCTCTTACACAACCTACGTTTATGACAATCCAAACAAAGTAAGTTGCACTGAAGGTGTAAAATGGCTGATATGGTTGAATTTGTTCTCTCATCATGATCCTTTATTTTTTAATAAAAAACACAGAAATTAATCTTTGATTTCCTAGTGTCTCAGGACCTTCCAGCACCTCTGAAACCTCCCAGTGCAGCACGATGCTCCCTGTTATTCATACATCAGGTTGTGTCCACACCCACGGTTATACATCAGGCTTTGTCCACACCTACGGTTATACATCAGGCTTTATCCACACCTACGGTTATACATCAGGCTTTATCCACACCTACGGTTATACATCAGGCTTTGTCCACACTTACGGTTATACATCAGGCTTTGTCCACACCTACGATTATGCATCAGGCTTTGTCCACACCTACGGTTATACATCAGGCTTTGTTCACACTAGGATTATGCATTAGGCTCAAAAATTTTTCACCAACCCCAAGCTATATTCCTTAATCTGACTATAAACCATAATCTGAAGAAAGAGATTCAAGATATCAGTTTAATTCCAAGCTTCGGCTTGATCAGAGGAGTCCTCTTCTAGTCACTCTACTGAAAATAGCTAAGTCACAGGGATCTATTTTATGCCATAGAACATAAGTCCCATATATATTATAGACAGACAAAATACTTACAGGCTAAAATGAGATTAAATGTTTGAAACACTCTGATTCTCTATGGTATGTTATAAAGCAATTTAAAATGTCTATGGCCAAGATATAGACCAGTTAGCACTTGTTAAGTATAACTATAGTTTGAAGAATTGCTTATAGCCAATCGTGGTACACATATCTGGTATGGGACATATATTTTGTAGTGGCTCCTCTGAAGGGATTTGCAAATTAAATTATTTAAATGTGCTTATCATTAACAGTTTAAATAAATGACATTTATTTTGGCAAAAGATTAATTTTTAACTTGGCAGCTGTGTTCAGACAGATTGTTGTCAGGTTATTACAGTGACTAACTGTAAAAGAAGGAGGAAATTTACAGAAGATTATTTTGTTTTTAGACCTTCAAACTTGCATTTCTCCAAAGAGGCAAATAATTTTGTCAGTGCCCTGAGACACTGGGTCCCAAAGACATTGCAATGTTTGCATCTTTGTGACCTGATTTCAATAATAACACCATATGTGGAGAACTAAAAATGTTCTTTAATAGAGGAATTCTTCAAATATATTCTTCAGAGGCTGTTTTGTTGGTAAATTGGACATTTATATTTTATATATTGGATACTTATACTCCTATATATATTTATGTAGGAGTGCATCATAGAGAAACATGGTAATATTTAGGAAAATCTCTCAACAGAGAGCTTGGAGATATGGGGGCCAAGTCTGTGAGAAGACACCAACTGGGTGTGCATTGTGGAGTTCCCACATCCGTAAGATGAGGGTATTTCAAAGTAATCATTAAAGTCCTTTGGTGAAAAGTCCATGCACCTGTGGAAAAGAGGAGGCTTCTTGGAGGAGAAAACTTACACCTTTCCACTTAAACACTGCTTTGAGTTACTAGCAATTTTCCAGTTGATGATACAAAATGTCAAGCCACAAATCAAATTTCTATCAAACATGGCAATAGGCTATAGAAACACTGTAAAGTAGCTACCAACCTATCTGATTCTCTCTCATTTTGAAAAGAAACTCTAATAATTAAACTTTGAACTATGTAGAAATGACTAAATATAATTGTTTTTAACCAGAAAAAGATGACCTAAGAAAACAAACTCATGTCTTGATTTCTTTTAATATAAAAAGCTCTCAGAATACATATGCTTTGCCAAAAATCTAAACTACAACCAAAATAGAAATCTATTTTCTAGTAAGAAGCAAGAGAAGGTTAAAAGAACATAGAAAATGGTTTAAATATATATATATATATATATATATATATATACACACACACACATATTTTTTGTACAAATAGGCAATGAGATATGATGGGTGAGTTTGTTAAAAAGATTCTCATTTGAATGTCATAATTTTAAACTCAAGAAATGTCTTTTAGTTTTCCCTTTGGATTATACAAATCACAAGCCCAAAGCCATGAGCAAATTCTCTACAAGTCTCAGAGTGAGATGTTTAGGCATGCCTGGAAACTTATGAAGAGTAAGAAGACACACCTTGAAATCATACGTGGCATCTGGGTTTTCATCGCAGGCAATAACTTCTGGCGCCATCCAGTAGGGTGTTCCGATGAAGGTATTCCTCCTGCCCACTGTTCGATCAAGCTGGGCACTGACTCCAAAGTCCACTAGTTAAGGGAAGACAAATGAATAGTTTGTGATCGAAGGTCTTATATGGGGATAAAATGAATATTTTTTTTATTGTGGTAAAATATACAACATAAAATTACCACTTTAACCACTTCATAGTGGACAGTGTTGTGGTATTAAGTACATTCAGTTTCCGGTGCAACCATAACCACCATCCAACTCCAGAACTTTTTCATCTTCCTCAATTGAACCATTAAACACTAACTCCTCTTTCTCCCTCCTGCCCCAGGTGCCTTGAAAGCACCATTCTACTTTATGTTTCTATGAATCTGTCTACTATAGACAGATACCTCATATAAGTGGAATCATGCAGTATTCGTCTTTTAGAGACTAGCTTATTTTACTTCATGTAATGTCCTCAAAGGTTAATGCATGTTGCAGCATGCATTAGAATGTTCTCCCTTTTTAAGACTGAGTATTATTCCACTGTCTGTAGGTGCCACATTTTGTTTACCCGTTCATCTGTTGAGGGCACTCAGGATGCTTCTTCCTTTTCACTACTGTGACTGCAGTTAAATTAAATACGTATATTCAATTATTTTAGATTGGAGTATAGTTGATTTACAATGTTCTGCTAGTTTCAGATGTAGAGCAAAGTGATTCAGTTATACACATACACAGGTCTACTCTTTTTCAGGTTCTTTTCCCTATAGGTTATTACAGAGTACTGAGTAGAGTTCCCTGTGCTATGCAGTAGGTCCTTGTTGATTATCTATTTTATATATAGCAGTGTGCACATGCTAATCCCAACCTCCTAATTTATCCCTCCCCCACCTTTTCCTTTTGATAACCATGTTTATTTTCTATGTCTGTGAGTCTATTTGTTTTGTAAATAAGTTTACTTGCATCATTTTTTTTCAGATTCCACACATAAGTGATATCATATGATATCTGTCTGACTTACTTAATTTAGTATAGTAATCTGTGTATGTGTGTGTGTGTGTTAGTTGCTCTACTGTGTCTGACTTTTTGTGACTCCAAGGACTGTGGCCTGCCAGGCTCCTCTGTCTATGGAATTCTCCAGGCAAAAATACTGGAATGGGTAGCCATGCTCTTCTCCAGGGGATCTTCCCGACTCAGGTCTCCTGCATTGCAGGCAGATTCTTTACCATCTGAGCCACCAGGGAAGGCCATGATAATCTCTAGTGAATGTATATGTTTAAATTGCATATATTAATATAAATGGATAAAGTACATCAATGAGAAAAGCACAAGGACTTATATCTGGTTATATCAGGGCTCCATGGAGGATCAAAAATAGGTGTTAAATAAAAGGCAAGCTTGGACCATAAAGGAGAGTGTTTAGAGGATGCAAACACAGTGGTAATCAGCTAAGTTTCCAGAGTCAGACTGCCTAAATTTGCATCTCATTTCTGACACTTATTCGTATGTGACCTAGTAGACAAACCTCTTGGAGCTTCATTTTTTTAATCCATAAAATGAGCATGCTGAGAGTCACGTGGAGCTGCTGTAATGTTTAAGTGAAATCATCTGCCTTCAAGCATTTTGTACATGATCTGGAACATAATAGTCCCTCACAAGTAACTGTTAATAGTGATGAGTGAACATTCTGAGGATAGCTTATGTAGTCAGTACATATGTAACGGTTTTCCCTACCTAATGTATGCTTTTGTTTTAAAAGAGAATATTCATGAGATGAAAGCTTGGCCCCAAATGCTAACTAAGAAAAAAAATGGAAATTATATATTTTAACAAAAAGGCAAGAGCGAATGTTTGGGATATAAACATAGGAGATAGTTAAGTCTCTTTGAAAAGAAACAATCATGGACAGTGATTCTTTTCTAGAAGACAAATTGCATCTCTTATAGGGTATCTGTCAATGTATGCTCTTACTTATATACATCAAGCAGTCAAATGCATGTGGGCATTCTCTACCTCATCTGGAAAATCCCAGATTTATTGTGGGAAGGGCTCTAATGGAAAGGACCAGAGAAAAGGATTCCCTCACTGATAACTCTGGCAGACGGAAGTGGGATAATCAATATGTGTGTAAAGTAGAATATCAAGCATCCATTTTGTACAGGTGCCCTAGGTAATAATGAAATCGATGTAAATAGCACTTAAAATATAGGGGAATATAGCAGGAAATTCATTATTCTAAATGTGTGTGGATATTTTCAATTAAAAAATAAGTCATCATTGTTCTGTTACAGCAGCAATAACATAAACAAACTATAAGATATGGGAAACCATTTCAAGGTCAGCCACTTCTAATCTAAAGGCTCTTTGCTTAAAAAGTAAGCTCAAT
Source organism: Bos javanicus (assembly GCF_032452875.1). Taxonomy (NCBI): domain Eukaryota; kingdom Metazoa; phylum Chordata; class Mammalia; order Artiodactyla; family Bovidae; genus Bos; species Bos javanicus. The sequence continues at coordinate 96,306,963 of NC_083868.1, read as the reverse complement.
TATTTCTACACATTGATTAAGCACATGGTTCTCCAGTTCACTCCTAAAAGTGCTTTTAAAAAATGTTTTTTAAATAGGAAAAGAAACATGTTCCTTTCCATTCCAGGTACAATGACCTCCAAATACACAGTGATACATTTACATTCATTATTCAAAAAGAAAAACAGCTGAAACAATCCTACCAATTCCTGTAATTCCTAGGCTCCCTGGATTCTATTCTTACCTAGTTTCACTTCTGCATTTTCAGTCAGCAAGACATTCTGCCCTTTAATATCTCGATGAATCACTTTATGCTGGTGCAGGTGACTCAGCCCCTGGAGAGACAGAGTTGGGAAAGGTTAATAGGAATATAGATTCAGATGCAAAAAAATGTATTTTGGATGTTAATGATCCAAAAAATTCAAACTTACCCAGAGGTCCTTTCATTATTGTATTCATATCTTTCATGTGGTCATAATTCAAATGTAGCACAACATTCATTTATTCTAAACTGCAAGCAACTGATCAGTATAAACTGAAATATACAGGCAGTCCTTACAATGCATGGTGCTGTGCTAAATGAAACACCTGCATATCAACTTCGATCTCGGGTAACAAGGAACCACACAAGCCGTGATATGACTGGTTCCAACATGCACATGTCTCAGCTAACAGCACTCTGAAAAGTCAGGACCACCTGCATTCGCCAGCTGGTACCCGGAACATCTACCGAGTCTGTACAGAAAAGTGATTTAACAGAAGTCCCCACTTTTGGGGGCAATTTTTGAATTTAAAAGTTTAAAAGTTATCTTCTATTATATAATTTTAATTAAGCACAGTATTACTCAGACCAAGCAAGAAATTTCCCATTAGCTTTAACCAATGTCTCACATTAAAAAAAAAGGAAAATAGCAATTTTTACTTCCTTTGTTAATGTTCACCACTGTCATTTTTAGTGCTTTATGATATTTGTGATTTTGTGCTCATTATGTGAAATAATTATTCAGGGACATCTCAACCTCATTGTGTTCCATTTTTCCATGAATTATCCTGACTTTGGCTTTTATGTGGTATATGTTCTAAAAACAGACTTGTTCTAAGATACACTGTAACCTAAAGGAATCTGAAATTGGCATACTGAAGCAAATCATATTATATCAATGCTTGCTAACTCAAGCACTGGATACCCAAGTGTTGTCATTTTTTATTTATTTTCTGTACTTTTCCCCATGCACTGTAGCACTGCTCTGGTTGTAAATCAGGTGACCAGAAGAAGTGGGTCTGGTCTGCTCATGGACTCTCCATTCTGTTTCCTTGGCCATTTGCCTATCCTTATGACAATACCACCCTGTCTTAACTACTTAGCAACTTTATAAGAAGTCCTGAAAACTGGCAGCATAAATTTTTCACCTTTGTTTCTCAAAATTGCCTCGATTATTCTTGGCCTTTTGTTATTTCCATATAATGTTTTAAAAATCAGCTTGTACCTCCACAAGTGTATCTAGAAGGATTTGAATAGGCAGTTTATGATACCAAGGATCAGACTGGGGAGAAATAACATCATTACAATATCAAGCATTCTAATTTATGAAATAGTTTTATGTTTTGTTCCCTTATATTAAGAAGGCAGGACAAATAAATAAATGTCAAGCAGATATAGTATAGGAATGTTCAGTGGACATATAGTAGCCTCCTTATTAATAGCAAGAGATAATTCAACTGATCCAAACAAACTAAAATATGGCCAGTTATCTTCTTCCTAAAGTGAACTCAGCAAATCTGACACTGCTGTGCAGACTGTCTGACTCTGGAATTTGTGGGCAAAACTGGGCAGATGGGCACATTTTTGCCCAACTGTTTCGACCGATTTTAGAGGTTGTCTCAAAGAAACTTTTTAAGGCAAAATCAGTTAAACTAGGTTTTATGTACTAAAACGGCTAACGTCATACAAGCCTTAAATTAGTTATAAACCTTCACAAGTTGAAAACTCAAACAAGTGACCAAAATATCTTTAAACAATCCATCTCCTAAGTGGAAAACTATCTTTGTGATCTAAAATCAGAATTCCAACCGGAAACTCCAAAGAAAATGAATCCCAGGTTAAGGGCAATCACCCAACTAACTCTTCAAATGAGAGTGCACATGCCTATCCAGTTTTTTTGTTGTGTGTGTGCTCAGCTGTATCTGACTCTTTGTGACCCTATGGACTGTAGCCTGCCAGGCTCCTCTGTCCATGGGATTCTCCCAGCAAGAGTACTGGAGTGGGTTGCCATTTTCTCCTCCAGGGGATCTTCCTGACCCAGGGATCGAACCTGTGTCTCCTGCATTGTCAGGCAGATTCTTTACCTTTTGAGCCACCTGTGAAGTCTATTTAGAATGGCTCTCCCTTCATAACAACAGACCACAGCACACACCACTGCCACCATCACTGTTAGAATAAAGCTCTAAGGAGGTTTCCGACATGAATTATGGAATGAATTAGTGAAAGGTCAGTGTAAAGTTCAATACCTCCCAAGGTATCCCATGTTGTCACTTACTCGTAAGATCTCCCTGCAGATGTACGCAATCCATTCCTCCTTCAACGTGTTACCTTTTGTGTTCTTGATCAGGTCAGTGACAGAGCCCGCACCGCAAAACTCCATCACCAACTGGCAAAGGAAGCAAATAGGCCATTATTATAATTGCACTCCAAGACTTCCACTGTGTTAAGAAAGCATAAGGTGTCCAGTTGGTTGCTTTGGAATGCCATTTCTGCAAAGAAAAAGTGATCATAAAATGATCATAAAATTTTTATCTTTAATTTTTCCCCAAATGATAGATTTTTTTTGATGTGGACCATTTTTAGAGCTTTTATTGAATTTTGTTACAAACATTGCTTCTTTTTTTAATGCTTTATTTGTTTGGCCTTGAGACATGTGGGATCTTAGCTTCCTGACCAGGGATCGAACCCTTATCCCCTGCATTGGAAGGTAAAGTCTTAACCACTGGACCACCAGGGAAGTCCTGGAAAGATTATTTTTAATTTTCTAAACTGAAAATTACAACTGGAAATTGAGGAAAATCTCCATATTCTAAGTATGTGTTTTAAATGAGGGCAGCTAGGTTGGTTCAGATGGAATTGAGACTATCCTTGTGGTTTCATTTAGCGGTCAAGCTCATCTTTCCTACAGAAGTAGGCTCATCCCCCTCTCTGAAAGAGCTGTGGCTGTCTAGGCAATCCCAAGCCAGAACAATAGAAGTGCACACTGTTTATGTTATTGGTTTGTAAGTGGCACTGTAAGCTGTCAGAGTGAGGACTATCTGCTTTTAATTAACTTCAGCAAATGTTCCCAAGAGGCTGGACATATCAGATAAATTCACTAAACAATAAGCCCTAATTTAGCACCTTTCATCCAGAAAGCTCCAAGTTCTCTATAAATATAAACTCATTATAGTACTCAGCAACTTTATAAAATAGGCAGAAAATAAACATCTCCCTTACTTAATGGAGAAGTAGAGACTAGAAGAAAAAAAGCAATCCATTTGCTTTTACATTCATTTTCTACGTTTAGAAAAACACATCCATTTCCATACATCCTCTCTCTTCTTCAAAAGTCTTCAGCAAAAGTCAGCTTATTAGGTACTTTAAAACATAATTATAAGAAAATAGTTTAGGATGACTAGCAATCAGTGTCTGGCTTGACGCTAGAAACAGAACTAAAATAGAGACATAATGAAATCACATTGATGATTTTGGCTTTGTCCAAATGTGCATTCCTAACATCAGCACCACGTCACCAGGTCCTAAAAGATAACCCATCGGGATGCAAAAATCTTTGGGCAGAAACAACGTTCTCTTTTTTCTAAATGCCCAGGTGAAACTCAAAAAATTATTTAAAAAACTCATAAAATTAGTTTTCTGAATGAGTTTCCAGTATCATTCTGATTTGTCTTCTTATGATTTTATAAAGCATAACAAAACTCTCAGGGGCTCTTGTAAAGAAATTTGAAAAGTGCCACAAAAGAGCATGCTTCACCCGCCCCAAAAAGCTGTAAAATCATCATATATGAGAGCCAGGAAGCTACGAAAGACTGTAAGATCATGCTAGAAAGGATCAAAGAGTCAACTTTAAGAGGTCTCACTGGCCAAAATGGGATAATCTGAGAATCAGAAGCAACTGACAAAGAATTAATCTCAAAAATATAAAAGCAGCTCATGCTGCTCAATTCCAGAAAAATAAACGACCCCATCAAAAAATGGGCCAAAGAACTAAACAGACATTTCTCCAAAGAAGACATACAGATGGCTAACAAACACATGAAAAGATGCTCAACATCATTCATTATCAGAGAAATGCAAATCAAAACCACAATGAGGTATCATCTCACACCAGTCAGAATGGTTGCTATCAAAAAGTCTACAAACAATAAATGCTGGAGAGGGTGCGGAGAAAAGGGAACTCTCTTACACTGTTGGTGGGAATGCAAACTAGTACAGCCACTATGGAGAACAGTGTGGAGATTCCTTAAAAAACTGGAAATAGAACTGATATATGACCCAGCAATCCCACTGCTGGGCATACACACCGAGGAAACCAGAATTGAAAGAGACATGTGTACCCCAATGTTCATCGCAGCACTGTTTATAATAGCCAGGACATGGAAGCAACCTAGATGTCCATCAGCAGATGAATGGATAAGAAAGCTGTGGTACATATACATAATGGAGTATTACTCAGCCATTAAAAAGAATACATTTGAATCAGTTCTAATGAGGTGGGTGAACCTCAAGCCTATTATACAGAGTGAAATAAATCAGAAAGAAAATCACCAATACAGTATACTAACACATATATATGGAATTTAGAAAGATGGTAACGATAACCCTGTATGCGAGACAGCAAAAGAGACACAGATATAAAGAACAGTCTTTCAGACTCAGTGGGAGACGGCAAGGGTGGGATGATTTGAGAGAAGAGCATTGAAACATGTATATTATCATATGTGAAACAGATCGTCAGTCCAGGTTCGATGCATGAGACAGGGTGCTCAGGGCTGGTGCACTGGGATGACCCTGGGGGATGGGATAAAGAGGGAGGTGGGAAGGGGGTTCAGGATGGGGAACACATGTACACCCATGGCAAAAACCACTACAATATTGTAAAGTAATTAGCTTCCAATTAAAATAAATAAATAAAAATTTAAAAAAAGAATAATAACTCCAATGTCTTGAAACACACGGAATATGCTTAAGTAAATGCATTAAAAAAAAATCCCTTCAAAAAGAATATAACTGGCACTGTTTGAAGAAACTAAAGAACCAATTTCTTATACTGAAACTGGTAAATAAAGGGGAAAAAATCAAGAATTTACACTGCCTTTCTTTTACAAGTTTTACTGCCGTGATTACATAATAAAAGAGCTAAAACTTTTCTTCACAAAAACAATATTTCATCTGATAAATGAAAATGACATAATGGAATTAGAATGTCACTATTTCACAACCTCTGATAAATTAGTGGATTTAAGCACCAATCATCAATGGCTGCTAACATAAAAAGAAAATAACCATGAACATGGTATATTTCTCCATCTATTAGTGTCCTCTTTGATTTCTTTCACCAGAGTTTTATAGTTTCCTATATATAGGTCTTTAGTTTCTTTAGGTAGATATATTCCTAAGTATTTTATTCTTTTCGTTGCAATGGTGAATGGAATTGTTGCCTTAATTTCTCTTTCTATTTTCTCATTATTAGTGTATAGGAATGCAAGGGATTTCTGTGTGTTGATTTTATATCCTGCAACTTTACTATATTCATTAATTAGGTCTAGTAATTTTCTGGTGGAGTCTTTAGGGTTTTCTATGTAGAGGATCATGTCATCTGCAAACAGTGAGAGTTTTACTTCTTCTTTTCCAATTTGGATTCCTTTTATTTCTTTTTCTGCTCTGATTGCTGTGGCCAAAACTTCCAAAACTATGTTGAATAGTAGTGGTGAGTGGGCACCCTTGTCTTGTTCCTGACTTTAGGGGAAATGCTTTCAGTTCTTCACCATTTAAGATAATGTTTGCTGTGGGTTTGTCATATATAGCTTTTATTATGTTGAGGTATGTTCCTTCTATTCCTGCTTTCTGGAGAGTTTTTATCATGAATGGATGTTGAATTTTGTCAAAGGCTTTCTCTGCATCTACTGAGATAATCATATGGCTTTTATTTTTCAATTTGTTAATGTGGTGTATTACGTTGATTGATTTGCGGATATTGAAGAATCCTTGCATCCCTGGGATAAAGCCCACTTGGTCATGGTGTATGATCTTTTTAATGTGTTGTTGGATTCTGATCGCTAGAATTTTGTTAAGGATTTTTGCATCTATGTTCATCAGTGATATTGGCCTGTAGTTTTCTTTTTTTGTGGCATCTTTGTCAGGTTTTGGTATTAGGGTGATGGTGGCCTCATAGAATGAGTTTGGAAGTTTACCTTCCTCTGCAATTTTGTGGAAGAGTTTGAGTAGGATAGGTGTTAGCTCTTCTCTAAATTTTTGGTAGAATTCAGCTGTGAAGCTGTCTGGACCTGGGCTTTTGTTTGCTGGAAGATTTCTGATTACAGTTTCAATTTCTGTGCTTGTGATGGGTCTGTTAAGATTTTCTGTTTCTTCCTGGTTCAGTTTTGGAAAGTTGTACTTTTCTAAGAATTTGTCCATTTCTTCCATGTTGTCCATTTTATTGGCATATAATTCCTGACTTCAGGCTCTACTACAAAGCCACAGTCATCAAGACAGTATGGTACTGGCACAAAGACAGAAATATAGATCAATGGAACAAAATAGAAAGCCCAGAGATAAATCCACGCACCTATGGACACCTTATCTTTGACAAAGGAGGCAAGAATATACAATGGATTAAAGACAATCTCTTTAACAAGTGGTGCTGGGAAAACTGGTCAACCACTTGTAAAAGAATGAAACTAGAACACTTCTAACACCATACACAAAAATAAACTCAAAATGGATTAAAGATCTAAACGTAAGACCAGAAACTATAAAACTCCTGGAGGAGAACATAGGCAAAACACTCTCCAACATAAATCACAGCATGATCCTCTATGACCCACCTCCCAGAATATTGGAAATAAAAGCAAAAATAAACAAATGGGACCTAATTAAACTTAAAAGCTTCTGCACATCAAAGGAAACTATAAGCAAGGTGAAAAGACAGCCTTCAAAATGGGAGAAAATAATAGCAAATGAAGCAACTGACAAACAACTAATCTCAAAAATATACAAGCAACTCCTACAGCTCAACTCTAGAAAAATAAATGACCCAATCAAAAAATGGGCAAAAGAACTAAATAGACATTTCTCCAAAGAAGACATACAGATGGCTAACAAACACATGAAAAGATGCTCAACATCACTCATTATCAGAGAAATGCAAATCAAAACCACTATGAGGTACCATCTCACACAGTCAGAATGGCTGCGATCCAAAAGTCTACAAATAATAAATGCTGGAGAGGGTGTGGAGAAAAGGGAACCCTCTTACACTGTTGGTGGGAATGCAAACTAGTACAGCCACTATGGAGAACAGTGTGGAGATTCCTTAAAAAACTGGAAATAGAACTGACATACGACCCAGTCATCCCACTGCTGGGCATACACACCAAGGAAACCAGAATTGAAAGAGACACGTGTACCCCAATGTTCATCCAAGCACTGTTTATAATAGCCAGGACATGGAAGCAACCTAGATGTCCATCAGCAGATGAATGGATAAAGAAAGCTGTGGTACATATACACAATGGAGTATTAGCCATTAAAAAGAATACATTTGAATCAGTTCTAATGAGGTGGACGAAACTGGAGCCTATTACACAGAGTGACGTAAGCCAGAAAGAAAAATACCAATACAGTATACTAACACATATATATGGAATTTAGAAAGATGGTAATGATAACCCTGTAAGCGAGACAGCAAAAGAGACACAGATGTATAGAACAGTCTTTTGGACTCTGTGGGAGAGGGAGAGGGTGGGATGATTTGGGAGAATGGCACTGAAACATGTATAATATTATATATGAAATGAATCGCCAGTTCTGGTTCGATGCAGGATACAGGATACTTGGGGCTGGTGCACTGGGACGACCCAGAGGGATGGTACGGGGAGGGAGGAGAGAGGAGGGTTCAGGATTGGGAACACATGTACACCTGTGGCGGATTCATGTTGATGTATGGCAAAACCAATACAATATTGTAAAGTAATTAACCTCCAATTAAAATAAATAAAAAAAGAAGAAAGAAAAAAAGAAAATAACCAGCTAAGATTTATCTCTTGATTAGAGTAACACAACATCACCTAAGGAGTAATCGTGCCTGAAACAAAGCAAAACAAAAAACCTCAAACTAAATTTGATCAAGCATCTAGTTTCAGTTACCAATTTACAGGAAATTAAGAAGACTGAGGAGCAAACATGTTACATGATGGGGATACAATCCATAAAACCTAGGATAAAAAACTCCAAAGGGTAAATGGCCCATTTGCTTCAACAAATATATATAACGAAAGAAGAAGAGATGGAAGGGAAATCTGTAGGTTTCATAACATTTAAAAAGGTCTACTAACAAACTGCAGTGAATGCAACTTATCTGGACACTAATTTTTTTTTAAAAAAAGCTGTTTAAATTTTTGAGAACAATCTACAGTCTAGATATTTGCTGACATCAAGGAAATGTGGTTGACATTTTTTAAGGGTGATGATAGTATTTTGGTTATGTGAAAAAATAATTCTATTTTAGAGAAGCATACTGAAGTATCAATACTAAGGATAAAATGATATGATGATAGTCTCTTCTACAAATGAGGCTGGGTCAACTGGATATCCACATGTAAAAGAATACTGTTGAATCCTTACCTCATATCACATGTAAAAAATTATCTCAGAATGAATCAACGATGTAAATGTAAGAACTAGAACTGTAAAACTCTTAGGAGAGAACAAGGGGTAAATTTCCACCACCATGGACTTGGCAATGGTTTCTTAACTTTGACACTAAAAGCACAAACAACAACAACAACAAAAATAAGTAAAGGAGAGAAATTGGATTTCATCAACATTAAAAATTTTGTGCATCAAAAGACATTATCAAGAGGGTGAAATGACAACTCACAGAATGGACAACACATGTGCAAATCACATAGCTAATAAGGGTCTAGTATCCAGAATATATAAAGCACACTTACAACTCAACAAGAAAAATATAAACAACACAATTGAAAAAGGGGTGAAACACCTGAATAGGCATTTCTCCAAAGAAGATATACAAATGACTAACAATCACATGAAAAGATGCTCAACGTCAAAACCACAATGAGATACCACTTCACACCCTTTAGGATGACTATAATTTAAATTAAAAAAAAAAAAAAGTAAAACAGAAAATAATGTGTTGGCAAAAATGTGAAGAAATTAGAACTCTCCTACATGGTTGGACAGAATGTAAACTGTGGCAAACAGTTAGATGATTCCTCAGTAAGTTAGAAATATCATCAGTCAGTTCAATTCAGTTGCTCAGTCGTGTCCGACTCTTTGTGACCCCGTGAATTGCAGCATACCAGGCCTCCCTGTCCATCACCAACTCCCAGAGTTCACTCAAACTCACATCCATCGAGTTGGTGATGCCATCCAGCCATCTCATCCTCTGTTGTCCCCTATTCCTCCTGCCCCCAATCCCTCCCAGCATCAGAAATATCATATATATATATAAAAGAAATAGCATATGACCTAGCAATTTCACTTCAAGGTATATACCTACCCCTCAAAATTGAAAACATGTGTTTAAACACTTGCATATGAATGCTCAAAGCAGCACTGTTCACAATATACAAAATGTGGAAATAACCAAACTATCCATCATCACAGATGAATAAATAAAATGTAGTATATCCATACAATAGAGTATTATTCAGATATGAAACAGAATGAAACACTGATGCATGATATAATGTGGATGAATCTTGAAAACATCATGATACTAATAACTGAAAGAAGCCAGAAGAAGAAAGCTATATGTTGTATAATCCACTTACATGAAATATCCAGAATTGGCAAACCCGCAGAGAACGAAAGCAGATTAGTGGTTTTTCAGGGGGAGGGAAGAATGGGAGTTGCAGCTTAAGGGGTAGAGAGTTTCTTTCTGGAGTGATAAGAAAGTTCTGGAGCTAGACAGGGGTGATGGTTGCACAACATTGGGTACTTAAACCCACTGTTATATACCTTAAAATTATTAAAATGCCAAATTTCAGGCTATGTGTATTTTATCAGACTTTTTCTTTTTTTAAAAAAAGATGATGAAATTTGTTTTAAAATAACAGAAGGGAGGAAGTAGATGGGTGTATAGGTGGGGCAGGATTTACAACTGGTTGACAATTGTTGGGGCTAGTTTGGGGCACATTATACTGTTCTGTCCATTTTTGTGTATTTGGAGGATTCTGAATAAATACAAAGTTAAAGAAAATCCTGTTTATGTAAATTGTGTTTCAAAAGCAGCAGGATGGACCAAAGAAACATCCTTGGGTAGAGAGAGAACATTTTCTTCTAGAGAGCAAAACATGTTTGTGTTCCTTTTCCAAATCCCATTTTGAAAAGCAAGTGACCATACCTCCTACAAGTATATCCACTGCTCCTGCATCCGCTGGAGAAAATGCCCCAGTGTTGAGCTCTATTAGGCCACATAATTATAGTTCCCAAGGAAAGCAGTGGAAGCCCTCTGACTCCAGTCTTTCAAAATTAGATTGGACAGAATACTTTCAAATATTCAGTAGGAAACAATACCGTGCTAGCCAGGCACTAATGTCAGTGATTTCTATAATTTGCTTCTCCATTCAGCTCCAGCTGAAGGCTGCTAAGTTCTTTTCAACTCACTATGGAACAAAATGATTGTTAAATTATGTAACGGGATTTTTTCCTTTTTAAAAAAAAAAAAGGAAAGAGAAAAAAAGAAACCAGCATTTGCTAGCAGTTGGTTCCTGCAGCCTCACAGCAACACTGATAATTACTGCCACTGCACAGTGGGGACCCTCCCTCACCACAAGTAACCTCATCACATTAATAAACAGAAACAGGGCTCAACATGCCAAGCCCAGCAGCGATAAGTCAATAACTTCACATCTTGCAAAGCAAGAAATAATGCATCATTAATATTTTCCCTGAAAGAAAGTCCTCAAAGAGTTGACACTGGGGCAACAATACTTGCTAACATTTACTGAGAAGCTATCATGTGCCAGGCACAGGGCTGAGTGGTTTGCACTTGCTGTTTCATTCATTCTGCTTCCCCTCAATTCCCTTTCCTTTCTTTATTTGGAAATGAAGCTTAGTTTTGGTCCCCAGCCTTATTCATGGTATATATACTCATTAAGTAACTAGAGCAGGTTGAAAGCATCATACTTTCTCAATTACTAGCTAAATGACCTTGGGCACGTTCCCTAACTTCACTGGGTTCAGCACTCCGCCACCATCGCTATTAAAACAAAAGCATCAGCCTTACATAGTTGATGTGAACACTGTCTTACAGAATATAAAGCTTCTGGTAGCCAGAATTCTCAAATTCTATTATTTATCCATTCTTTGGTCCGTTTGCCTTTATTAAAAAAAAAAAAAAAAAGAAAGAAAATTCCAACTTGGAAGACAGCATTAGTAGCTTCCCAAGATCCACTTCACTCAGATGGTTAGGAAATGGCTAAAAGGGCACCTACGAAGGGCACTGGGCACATGTGCTTCTAAAACTTCTGTTAATGACAGAAGGCCAAGGATGCAGCTCTTTTTCTTCAAGCTTGTATCACACAGCAAGAAGACACATAGGTGCATTCCAGGACACTGGAGCTTTTTATTTGGCAGGCTGGAAGACGGTGGGAGAGGTTTAAAAAGAATCGTACATTTGAAATTCTCACTCACTAGCACCTACATAACTGGGTCAGAAAATGAAAATACACATGCATGTCACTTGGGAAGAAAGGAGGAAGGTGAAGTTGAAGGTGAACACAGAAGTGCGCTCAGGCACGATGGGGGCTGGGCCGGGGCCGTACCTGGAAGCGTGTCAAGGAGAAGATATTTAAAAAGCAGCACAGTGTGTATAGTGCAACCCAGTTATTAGGGAAAAGGTTGCTTGGGTTGTTGAACGTGGGAAGCTATTTCTATCTAAACTGATAAAAATTTTAAAACAAAGAGTTCTAGCATATTTCACAATTTGCACGGTTGTTTATCACTTTTTTTGGGTGGGGGGTCTGATGAGCAGGAGGTTTTCTCTTAGAGCTTGTGGGGTAAGGAGATTGTTTTCTTTTAATGCCCTCCTGTTCATTCCTCCTGCTTCAGGACAGTACAGAAGTCAAGGATCTCTGGCCTCAGCTGATCCCAGACGGAGTTTCCGAAGCACTATCTCAGCCCTCCCTGAGGTCACCCCCCTAACTGGGAGGGGCATGGGTTTGGAATCAGCAGATGTGGTCACTTCTAACTTGCCCTTTCCAACCCTAGTCACCTCTGAAAGAATTTTAAAAGGTCTGTTCTCAGAATCAGCCTAAGAGGCTTAGGATGACTTCTGGGGTCCCCAAGGTATTATACTCACTTGCTAGTCAATTGGTTTTATGTTCCTGTAACAAGAAAAAAAGTTTTAAGGTATTTTAAAACTGCAGGACTAGCCCAGACTGTCTTGACAGCAATATATTAACCCAAATGTCACTAGTCAGTCACCCAGAGATTCCTTCCCTTTTATAGTAAAAGGGGAGATGAGAGATAGGACAGGAAGAGGAAGGAGCAGGGGGATGAAGGTCGACCTAAAATGAAGGAAGTCTGCACCAAGGGCTTCCCTGGTGGCTCAGTGGCAAAGAATCCACCTATCAACGCAGGAGATGAAAGAGACCTGGGTTCGATCCCTGGATCGGGAAGATCCCCCGGAGAAACAAATGGCGACCCATTTCAGTATTCCTGCCTGGGAAATCCCATGGACAGAGGAGCCTGGCAGGCTACAGTCCATAGGGTCACAAAAGAGTCGGACACGACTCAGTAACTAAACAACAACTGCACCAAGCGATTGCACAAACAATCTAAGAAAAGGAGAGGAAAGATCAACATCTAAGAATTCACAAGTCTGCAAAGGATCAGCCTACTGACCTTGAAAGTCCAGAAGCATCAGCAAGGCACAGGATATTTTTATCATGTGGAGGTGGGAACAGCCACAGATCCCATCTGCATGATTTACGAAGGTGTAAACAAAACCCAGACTCAGTACTTTGTTACAGAATGCAGCTTCATTTGCCAAAGGTAGTTTAAGTCGCACAATAAAAAACATTGTGTGTACAGAGGTACACCAATTGCTGGGTGTACATTTATCATTTCAGTCAACTGATGCTGTTGATGTAAAGCAACAGCAAAACTGTTGGCAATTTCAAATTGGGAAACCAACTGAGAAACCTAAACAGGTTTTTGCATTTATTTTTAAACCAGCATGTATTTGGGGAAACAAAAACTCCTTTGGCTTCTGAATTATATTTTTAGACTTGAAAAGAGAATGCTTATAACTACATACAAATTCTAAGTGTTCCAAAGACAAAAAGATGAGCCCCAGTGATGTGAAATCTCAGATTTTGTCAATAAAGTTTCTGGATATGTATTTTGAGAATAACAACCAGAGTTTGAATGTACTAAGCCGGCTGGTATTATTAGCGACAATAAACCTGCCCAACTGACAGCTAGAAATGCTCTGTGGTCGCCCATGTCTAAGGAGAGAGCCGTCTCAGAGTTAGCATGGTAGCATTCAAGCAAAGAGAAGTTAGCTGCCTCCTGGATTTGGTACCTGGCGCTCAAATTTCTTAGAAAGCATGCAAGATCTTCTGAAGGGTATTTCCTATTAGGGGTAAATCATAACATGTCCATTTGAGCCGTGGATCAAATCAGAGACTAACCTCAAAGGCTACATGAAATTTACAAGTCTGCCTCTTAGAAAGAATTTACAGGTAGTGACAGGGGAACAAGTTTTCAGAAAAGTTAACAACAGAAAAAGAAAAAAACAACACTGGCTTTAGAAGACTTAGGACTAACGACTAAGAAACTTGGTAGTTGAGGATTCTGAGAAGTATAATGCAAATAGGAATATTGCCTTTGACTCAAAATCAATCTAGAATAGGAACCAGAGGGTTATGTAGACCATTAACAGAGTAACTTTCTGCTAAGTTGATTCAGTCGTGTGTGTCCAACTCTTTGGGGCCCTGTGCACCATAACCTGCCAGGCTCCTCTGTCCATGAGATTCTCTGTCCATGAGATTCTCCAGATTGCTATGCCCTCCTCCAAGGGATCTTCCTGACCCAGGGATGGAACCCTAGTCTCTTATGTCTCCTGCACTGGCAGGTGGGTTCTTTACCACTAGCGCCACCAGGGAAGCCCGAAAGGAAGCTTAGCAGAGGATGGTTGCTGAGCAGAGAGAGTAACTTTGGGCATACATCAAGTCTACCTTTTGCTAAGGTAAAAAGCCGTTTAAGCACAGTTCAAATGAAATTCATTAGAATAAAAAAAGAAATCATTTTTACACTCTTGTCACTTAATCACCCATTAATTCATAAAAATGGCTCCATTAAAGCTGAACTCAAGCTCAGTTGCACAGTATTAAATCAGGTGTAACTTTAGCTCTGTGTTTGTACCTAAGTAACTTACATTCTGTGTCTATAGCTCATGCAGTGGGGCAGCTCCAAGACTGGGAAACAGTGTACAATCACTCCTCCCACTATTTATTCAGTCTTAAAATTTTCCACTCACAAATAATAAGACTCAGTTACTTCTCCAGACAAGTAACCTAGGTTGAAAATATGAAGGAAGGGAATTCTTTAGTAATAAAACTGCATGCGTCCTCAGTTACTCAGTCGTATCTGACTCTGCGACGCCATGGACTGTACCTGCCAGGCTCATCTGTCCATGGAATTCTCCAGGCAACAATACTGGAGTGGGTTGCCATTTCCTTCTCCAGGGGATCTTCTCAACCCAGGGACTGAACCTGTGTCTCCTGTATTGGCAGGAGGATTCTTTACCACTTGAGCCACCATCCTACTTGACCAGCCTACATTTTGGAAACTAATCAGAAATTTATTTCCTTTTATAAGATATTCTAGCCCTGTGATTGTTGTGGTGGTATCAAAAGAGATGGCAAAATATGTGTGATTTTGCTAACTTGAGGAAATTGGTCCATTTAATAGACAGGCCTTGTCACTCCCCGGAGAAGGCAATGGCACCCCACTCCAGTACTCTTGCCTGGAAAATCCCATGGACGCAGGAGCCTCCTAGGCTGCAGTCCATGGGGTCGCTGAAGGTCGGACACGACTGAGAGACTTCACTTTCACTTTTCACTTTCATGCATTGGAGAAGGAAATGGCAACCCACTCCAGTGTTCTTGCCTGGAAAATCCCAGGGACGGGGAGCCTGGTGGGCTGCTGTCTCTGGGGTCACACAGAGTCGGACACGACTGAAGCAACTTAACAGCAGCAACAGTCACTCCCAGTGTCTGAAGGGCACGCAGCAAAGTAGAAGGCCTCTCTTTGCTGAGACAGAGCAGAATGAGATGGCCGTGTTGTGTTTCAGGGTGCCTTGTTTCGGAGAGATCGGAATCTTTATTGAAAGAGCTCTCTTTTTTGATTTCCGGATCAAGCCCTGAGCAGCTGATAAGGGAGAATTACTTGGCCATTATCAGAAGTAGTTGTATTTCCACAAAGAGCTGGGACTAAACAAGAGTTTATCTCTGTGACAAGACTGATAGAATTCACACAGATTATAATTCAATCAGACACCTAAAACAGCACCTATATTGGCTGGTGGCATATGTGCAAACCTCTGGCCTCTAGCCATAGCACAAGAAATACCTGGGGAATAGTTCCTGTGGTCTGAAAACTGGGAATAAATGTTAGAGTGCTACTCTTGGTTGCTACAGGCTCTGTCTCTATTTAATTCATAATAATATTTTTAAAGAAATGTAATCCTAAAAGAATGCCATTAACCCAAAGAGTCAACTCTCTGTGACCTTTGCAATTATTTGCTACAACACTCCCAAAGGGTTTAATGTACTTTTCAAAGTGTATTTCTAAGACTTAAGAAATACCATCTTCATAGCAGCAGCTAACAGGTCTTGCTATCCTCCTGGAAAGCTGGGGAAACTGAGAATTTTCATGGGAAATTTTCATGAATGAAATTGAATAGTGAACTCAAAAATAAATTTTTTAGGGACTTCCTTGGCTGCCCAGTGGTTAAGACCCCATACTCCCACTGCAGGGGGCTAAGATCCTGCATGCTGTGGGGTGCAGGCCCCTGCCAAAATACACATTTAAACACAAAGCTTCAGTCCTACTTGGAACACCAAACTTTGACCTATTTTTTGCAACTTCTGAAACTATTTTTCACAAATAAAAGGAGAAGAATGCAGGGTTTGATTCTAGCATCAGGCAGCTTGAGGTTAGCTAACACACTAGTTTCGTCACCCAGTAGCTGTGAATCCTCAAGCAAACTTCTTAAGTTCTCTGAGCCTAATTTCCTCATCTGTAATAAAGTGGGGATAATGAGAATATTTAATTTGTAGAGTAGTTATGAAGATATAGTGAAATAATATGACAACGCAAACAAATACATTACTCTGCACATGTGAAGCAGGTGATAAATATTACTTGCCATCGTTGTTAACACAGAATGCCTGTGGTTTGATGAGTCAGAGGACTTGGACCCAGTACACACTATTATATTCCGTAACCAAGTTTGCATCAATATTGTGATCTGATACTAATTTCCCAACTATTATGTTTCTGTTCTGCCTTTAACTTTTTACAAAGAAAGAAAGTGAAGTTGCTCAGTCATGTCCGACTCTTTGCGACCCCATGGACTGTAGCCTACCAGGCTCCTCTGTCCATGGGATTTTCCAGGCAAGGGTACCGGAGTGGGTTGTCATTTCCTTCTCCAGGGGATCTTCCCAACCCAGGGATCGAACCCGTGTCTCCCACATTGCAGGCAGACACTTTACCATCTGAGCCACCAGGGAATTTCTTATCAAATAGAACAACTAGAAAAAGAAATGATGCTCTTGTACCTATGAGGAATTTCATAGCTTTGTATTGTTATCCTCAGTGACACAGAAGCGAATGGACTAGCTAGTGGGGACAGTCAGAACAGTCCTCTGCGTGGGCACAAAAGGGCATCTGACAAAAGGGAGGTCCTCTGCTTCCAAGCAGGACGTGGGGCCTGCAACTACTGTGTTTTGCCACCAGCATCTGATTGCAGGTGGGAAAAATGGAATGTGAAGGCAGGGGTCCTCCCCACGTGGCCCGTGATCACTACTTACAAATGCCCGTGAACTTCAGGAAGGGGACTGGCTTGCTCAAACAGTCTCCTCCCTGGTCCTTCCTGCTTCTCCTCTGGCCCCCATCTGGCCTACTCTCAACTCAGCAACCAGAGGGACTTCTTCACTCTATGAGTCAGATTCTCTCCCCACCCCCTTCGAAACCCTCGAGTGGCTTCCACTCCCTCAGAGGAAAAGCCGACGTCCTGCCAATGCCCTGTAAGCCCTTGCCTGATCTGGCCCCATCTCCCACATCTTTTTGTCACGTTGGCCTTGTCGATAATCCTGAAAACTCCAGGCCTGGAATGCTCAAAGTTATCTACAAGGGGGTTCCCCTGGCCACTGCAGCCCCTACCTGCATCCTCATAAGCCCTTCCCTGCTCTTCTAGGGATATGCACTTTCAGCTTTTCGAATAGTTTTCTGACTTAATATGATTGTGGTCTGTAGCAAGAATGTACACCGCGTGTAACTTGGGGCTTCCATCAGTTTTGTTCACTGATGTTTCTTATCGTCTAGAAGAGTGCCTCACGCCTAGCAAGTGCTTGATATGTATTTGTTGGGTGAATGAATGAGTGGGTGAATAGATGAACACATACACATGCAAGCTCCTGATTCCCAGCCACCACAGCCATCTCCACGACAAGAGCAATGGGCCAGGGTGAGAAATGGCAAGCAGTGACTCATTTCTAGAGCATCAAACCTCCTGTTTGTACCCTGCAGATGCAAACAGGCTTGCTGCATGCTCCCACTGCCGATCTGAAAACGGACTGCAAATTTTGCTCATTTAAAACAACAACAACTTCCAATGCCTTTCATAGAACTTCCAGCCAAGCTACATGGTCATATTTCAGGATGTCTGCATTCTTATTCTGCGTCCATCCATTAATGAGCTCAGAGGCTCTGAGAAAGAAATTAGCTTCACTGGGATCCAGTAAAATAAACGACAACTAATTTTTTTTCCAGCTTAAAAAATCTCAGTTTTAAGAAAAATAGTTTGACCTGTTTGACCACTCCTCTCCTTCCCCAACCAATGATTTATAATATATATGCCCAAATTTTAATATTAATAGCTCAGCCTAGTAAGAAAACTACCTGGTCTGGCCCATCTCACAAAAGGGGTGATGTTAACAGCTAGGTGTGACTCATCTGGAAATAGTGGTGCTACCTCAGGGGATAAACTGGAGGTGATTCCAAAGCTATAGCTTTGACCAAACTAAAAAATGCTTACGTAGACAGTATCAAAACAGCTATCATTCTCCTCTTGTCATCTGCTGCAGCTTATGGCACGGCAGGAGTCCTTGCTAAAATGCTAGATTTTTGGCAGTATAGAAGTCCTATGGGAACACAGGACTATATTGTGTTCTATATATAAGTCCTATATATAAGTTCTATACTATAAGTCCTATATTCACACTCATGCCATCTCATCACATCCTCCTGAACCTATAGGCCACAGGGAAGCTGAACTTTCAAAAGTACCTGTAGCAATTATCAGTTTGAATCAATAAAAATAATAGCAACCAAGTGTGTACCAATAATATCGCTTTCATTCATAAAACAACTATTTTGTCAGCATCACATGCCCAGCGCCTTTCTGGTGTTAAAGACACTGAGATGCAAAAGACACATTCTTTGTTCTCAGAACTTGTCTTTGTAAGGAGCAAAGATAACCCAATGAGAAGCAATTAAAAATGATACGGTGGCTCAGTGGTGGGGAATCCACCTGACAATGCAGGAGACAAGGCTTCAATCCCTGACCGAGAAGATCTCACGTGCCTTAGAGTAATTAAGCCTGAATGGCACCCCACTCCAGTACTCTTGCCTGGAAAATCCTATGGACGGAGGAGCCTGGTAGGCTGCAGTCCATGGGGTCGCTGAGGGTCAGACACGACTGAGAGACTTCACTTTCACTTTTCACTTTCATGCATTGGAGAAGGAAATGGCAACCCACTCCAGCGTTCTTGCCTGGAGAATTCCAGGGACGGCGGAGCCTCGTGGGCTGCCGTCTATGGGGTCGCACAGAGTCGGACACGACTGAAGTGACTTAGCAGCAGTGGCAGCAGCAGCCACCAACTATTGAGCCTGTGTTCCAGAGCCTGAGAGCCTCAGCTACCGAGCCCGAGTGCTCTGAAGCCCGTGCTCTGCAACAAGAAAAGCCACCACAACAGGAAGTCCTCACACAGCAAGAGAGTAGCCCCTGCTCACTGCAACTAGAGAAAAGCCTGCACAGCAATGAAGAACCAGCACAGCTAAAAATAGATAAATATTTTTTTTTAAAAAGACATTGAAAAAAAGTTTCAGAAATTAAATTACTGAAATTACTACCCAGAAACAAACATCTTCAATGTTATTGGTGCTCACTATTCTAGACATCCCCATCACGTTAATATATGTGTACATATTGGTCCTTTCTCTTTTTTTTTTTTTGAAAAAAATGAAAATGTGCTATATCTAATCATAGCCTCTAAAAAGGCTCTAAAATATCCTTACTATAATTGTTCATGTTCATCCATTTGTAAACACAGATCTACATCATTTTAACTGGTTGAGTATTGTCCCCTAACGGATTTATTTAAGTGATTACCTACTGGTTAACATCTATAATGCATATATTTTTATGTAGTTAAATTTAGGATACATTCCTGTATGTGAAAATATTGAGTCAAAAGTAAGGCATTTCCTTTGGGAGATTAAATAGAGAGAAAGATATCTCTGTGTGTGTGTGTGTGTGTTTTCCAACTATCCTTAAGTAAAGTTGTACCAACACTCATTTCTATAAGCAGAGGATGTGACTGTCCATCCTGAGTATATCACTAAAAAAAAAAAAAACTTTTGCCAGTCTACTGGATAAGAAGTGGTATCTAATTCTTGTTTTCTTTTGTATTTATATTGTTAGTAAGATTACACTTTAAAAACATCTTTCTTGGTAGTTGATATTTCTTATTTTTTTAATTGCTGCCTTATCTTAACTTAGTCTTTCCATTAATCATTTTACATATTTTCTTATTGATTTATAAAAACTCTTCATCTCTAAAGGCTACTAAATTCCTTGTCATCAAGTGTTTAAGCAAAAATACAGGTTTTTTCACCCCTCAAAATGAAGATAATAATGTCTACCTCAAAGAGCTGGAATAAATGATAGAATTAAAAAAAAGAATTAACGTGGTGGGCATTCCCTGGCAGTCCAGCGGTTAGGACTTGGTGCTGTCAATGCCAAGGCTCAGGTCAGTCCCTGGCTGGGGAACTGAGATCCTGCAAGCCATGTGGCATAGCAAATAAATAAATGTAAATATATATATGTGTGTGTGTGTGTGTATACATATATATATTACAATATAGCATGGTACCTAAAGTATAGTAAAAATTCAATAAAGGTAGTCATTTTGTGTGGAAAAAAAGAACTTAACAACTAGCTTTAGGGATGGTCCACATTAAATGATAGAAGACAGACAGGTATTCAAGGAAATGAGAGAAAACGTTGCAAATACAATGTTATGGAAATTATGGAATAAAGGATTTCAAGGAACAAGTACCTAATCAAACTCAGTAATTAGGATAGAGAAATGAAACACTTAGTCTTGGTTGTTTTTTAAGTAAGAAAAGCAAATGTGGACAGTCCTACATACCCAAAGTTGGTCATCCATGCCTGGCGGGTTCTTTTTGATAAAAGCACCATAGTATGTAGCTATATTCCGGTGATGAGAGTATTTCTTCAACATGTTAATTTCTTGTTTGATTTCTTCCTCTTCATCCTGTGTTAGAACCATAAATATTCTGTCATGAAAATCCATGTCTTTAGTAGGATTCTATTTTTCATAACCATCTATATCAACTATGCAAAAATTTGAGTTTTTTCTTCTGTGGTAACAAACAAGCATTATTATCATACTACTTGACTTTGTCTCTTGACTAAAAAGAAAACATTTACGAGACAACACATTGGCAGTTGAAAGGGGTCTTCTGTTTGTACAGCAAACCAAAATAGTATGCAACCTGATAGTAAAAAAAAAAATTCCTCATCTTTTCACCTGGAAGAGATCAAGGTAGACTTGCTATTGAGATAAAACTCATTCTAGGCCTCTGGGAAATTTGTCCATCAAGTACCTATCACTGATCATACTTGGTTCAAGGAAGACTAAGAAAGGTGAAAAGAAAAAAAAATACAGGCTCTTCAATTTAAATTTTGTTAGGTTCATTTTCTTTGAAGTCTCCTTTTATTGAAGTCCCTAGTAGAAGATTATGAAAGTCAGATGGGAAAGGAAGCAAGGGTAAGTTCTCTCGATCTGAGGGTGTTCACAAAGCAGGAGTACCCATCTCACCCTCAGGAAAGTACACATGAAAAGAAAGGGGACATGTGGTAGTGCCACGGATGTGAAAAGAAAGAATCCCCCGACAGAGTAAGTTTCGGAATTCAGATTTCATTCATTTTGAGTTTCAATTCGGAGTGCACTAACCTGAGCCTTTTTTTAGAAGACCTGGCATCACTAATGAAGGGTGTGCATGTTCTCCCGTAATTTTATTTTGATGTGTACACATCAATTGGACTTTTAAATAGCATTTTATTTTTGAGGTTGGTGGAAAAATTTCTGAGCCCAGGAAGACTGTTTTAGAGGCAACAGTAAGAATCTGGGAGCGTAAGATTTTACATCACCATTTCCTGAAAGAACACTCAAAGTGTGTCCCTGTCTGTATTCTTGCCTCCTCCAGCTACTCAGTCTCAACAATGCTGGGCCCTTCTGTAGTCTCCCATGAGTGTCTTCTTTCCCCTTCCTCTTCACATAATTTCTACTCATTATTCCTGATTGAGTTTAACGGATACTCCTGAGGGATGTCTTCTCCAATTCTCTCGGGTAATGTCAAGTCTCCCCGCTATATCTTGTCCACCCCTAAAGCCACACATTTGTTGGTACTGGAATAGAGGTAAGGGTCATCCTGAGTCATAATTGCCCTTGTTCTTGACTCTCTTCTCCATGGACTCTAAGTTCTCCTGCCTTCAAATGTCAGTTCCAGAGCTCCTTCCCCAATAAAGCTCTCTGGTCTGCCTGACATGCTTCTAGTCCCATAAATCATCACGGATCTCTTCCCTCGCAGCACCTACCAGAACTGCAATCCACATTTATCTATTTAAACATTTGACTGAAGCCTCTCTTCCCTATCAATCCATAAAAACTATAAACAAAGAGATCCTCCCTGCTTTAGCTGTTTATAATATCCTAGCATCGAGCAAAATCCTGTGGATAAATATGAATAAAGAAGTGAATACCTATAAAACGTCCAACCACTTACAGTAGCCTTCCTTATAGCTTGAAAGGAATTGGTAAAAATAAGAGGAGTGGTGAAACGCTGGCACTTTCTGACCACACAAAAATCAGTTTTCCTAAAAAGTGGTGGAGATTTGCAAACCTAGGAGAATCAGTATGTTACATATCACGTGGTCTATCCATGTCAAAGAGTAGGTAATCTCAAAATAGAACGTGTGCTTGGGATGCTGAGCTAAGAAGCAGCACGTGGCCTTAACCCTGGAAAGGAGTAGAGGAGTGAAGGGCTGGGAAGGAGGCTGGGGGAGGGGACGGCACACTGCTGACCCAGGAAATCGTCCCTGTGGCCATCAGAAACTGCCTAGTCTTCACCACAGGTATAAGGAGAGAATGACCTTCACAGTCCTTCAACTTGCTGCAGAGTCCTGCAGCAGACCTTAAAATGTCTGAGGGTCATGCATATTAGCTATTTTAAATCCACCACGTGGGGCCAAATAATCATGGATGAATGTAGGATGGGAGCAGATGTACTTTGGGGAAGCCTAGATACAAGGGGAGAAAACAAACCTGAGGGTTTTTGGGGTGACTTGGCATCTGCTTTCAACTAAAGGGACAAGTAAATAAGACAGTAAAACATCAATCACTTTCCAGCAGCAGTGGGACAGGCTCAGCCTGGGTCATTCTTACCGAGAAGCTGGGCTGGTTCTATGAGTATTTGCTCTCCTAGGTTCTCCACAGGACGGCAGCTGACATGGGAGAAGCAGAGAAGGAAAAGTGCCCCCAAAGCTGACCATATCATTAAGAAAACAAGAACTCATGAAACAGGTAAACAGCAGTGTAATTCAGTATATGATTAAATCCAAAGTAAACAGTACTGGGAGACCAGAATGAAATCAGCACATCCTCCATTGCTTTGCAAAGGTAAACTGAGGCAACAAGATAATGAAGAAGGCCTATGCATTGAGTCAAGAAAATGAGAAGGCGGGGCAGGTGGGGTACATGTCCAGTTTGGGCCCCACTTCCTTCTGGCTGTATGATCCCGGGAAAGTAACCTACCTTTTAGAGTCTAATTTTTCTCATTTATATGGAGATATAGATGGCAACCCACTCCAGTATTCTCGCCTGGAGAATCCCAGGGATGGGGGAGTCTGGTGAGCTGCCGTCTATGGGGTCGCACAGAGTCGGACACGACTGAAGCGACTTAGCAGCAGCAGTAGCAGCAGCATAGATTTTATAATAGTATTATATGTCCTAATCTTTTGTGAAAATTAAATGAAGATGTGAAAGTTATAAAATATAATACAAAATAAATGTTATTATTAATCTTCTCAACCAAAAAATAAATAACAAGAATAAGAGGTCAGGAATATAAGTAACTTGAATTTTAGGTTTAAATTGCACTGTTGCAAACACAGTTACAGAACCACCGTGGGTCATGGTGATGTAGCTCTAATATAGAACCCTGAGCGTGATCTTATATTAACTCCTAAGTGAGTAGGCAATTTATCAGGCCTTCAGGGCTACTGTTTATCCAGATTTCTAGATTAGGGCATTGATGGCCATAAGTTATGCAGTGAAACTGAAAGGGAGGCACTTCTTATGACCATAAGAACTCATTTAACCCCTTCACAAACAGTCTGACCTCTTACAACATGGCCTATTGAAGAAGATGGGTTATGAAGTTTTCAAAAGGACAGACAGAAACCATTGAGGCTAGAATTAGATTACGAAGCTATAAAAAGCTTTTCTTCTATTTTGTAAATGGATTATTCTTATGTCTTAAGAATTAAGCAAAGGGATCAAGCTCATTGGGAAACTAATGACCATTGGGTCATAATTTAAAAAACAAAAGAATGATACCAAAATTGTAAGAAATTTTAAAAGGGAGCAATTTTAATCAGCCAAGTCTGATAGTCTAGGAAGAACCATAATTTCAATCAGAAGACTTCAAAAATCTTGTCCAAGCTGATTCACTATGTAAACTCAGATATGGCTATTTAAACTCTCTGAATGTCAGTTATATTCATCTATAAATGGGAAAAAGAATACCTACCTAAGTCACCTCTCAGGTCTTAGAAATGATTAAGTGCTTATTTAAGCAGAGCACTATTATCAACATAAAGAAAACTATTATTTTTTCTTAAAATGACAGGAATCTATTGCTTAATATTTCCGGCAGACTGAAAAGAAAAATGGCCTTGATATTTGGCATTCATTGGAAGGACTTTTGCTGAAGCTGAAGCTCTAATGCTTTGGCCACCTCATGTGAAGAGCTGCCTCACTGGAAAAGACCTTGATGCTGGGAAAGACTGAAGGAGAAGAGGGCGACAGAGGATGAGATGGTTGGATGGCATCACCAATTCAATGGATATGACTTTGAGCAAACTCTGGGAGATAGTGAAGGACAGGGAAGCGCCTGGCGTGCTACAGTCTGACTCGCTAAGAGTCGGACAAGACTTAGCAACTGAATAACAACAATACATAAAGAGGTGGAGTCCATCCCCTCTGCTTATCTCTGGGCTTGGCCCCGTGACTTGCTTTGGCCAATGGGATATTACCTAATGTGATATAACAGAGACTTGAAAAGTTTCTGTGTATTGGGGTAGACTTCTAATTGCTTGCATAGAACACTTGCATATGAAAAACCAGAACCGGCATATCAGGATAAAACAGGTGAAGAAACAGTGCTTTTCAAATGCAAGGAAAAGGATGATTCTAGACAATGCTTGCTAACCACTGACTACCTCTGATGGCTATATGATGATCACAACCGTAGTCATAAAATACAGCCAAAGCCAACCCGATGTAATGCTCTGTACCATAAGTTGTATGTGTATTATTGAATATCCAAAACAGATCTATGAAATACCTGTTTTTAATGATCCCATTGAGCAAATAAGAAATATGAGTTTCAGAGAGTGTCTTCCTATTTTAGAGCTTCCCAGCAGGTGGTAAAAGAATCCACCTGCCAATGAAGGAGACACAGGTTCCATCCCTGGGTCAGGAAGATCCCCTGCAGGAGGAAATGGCAACCGACTCCAGTATTCTTGCCTGGGAAATCCCATGAACACAGGAGCCTGGTGGGCAGTCCATGGGCCACAAAGAGTCAGACACGACTGAACATGCACACACAGCACATTCCTATATTAAAAGTTAGAGCTAAGATCTAAAGCCAAGATTTGTCTGATTTCAAAGTCAGTGTTTGTAATTCTAAAATGAAAACTCCTAGATAGAAGGGTGATTACCCACAATGATAAAACCAAAGCTGCTGCTAAATCATGAAAGAAGAGTTTAGGAGCACCTTAAGTCAGGGTTGAAGAGAAACTGCCTTTGGTCCTCCAATTAAAAGAGCTTTTTAGCACCCATTAATATTTGCTTATGAATGATTTCAGGGGATAAAGGAGGGATTTTAAGTTGCACATTTATTACACAGGGGAACATACTTTAAGAATCTACAATACAGCAGGATTTAAAACCAGAATTAATGAGACATTTAATATTAGTGTGCTCGACAACACAGCTCTCAATCCATGGAAGAGGAATAAACCTGTGTAATTCTTACGACAATTCAAGAGACTGGTCAGTTTTAACTTTACAAAAAAGGATGGGTGGCAGATTCATGTTGATGTATGGCAAAACCAATACAATATTGTAAAGTAATTAGCCTCCAATTAAAATAAATAAATTTATATAAAAAAAAAAAAAAAGGATGGGGTGAGCATGTGTGCTAAGTTGCTTCAGTCGTGTTTGACTCTGTGACCCCAGGGACTGTAGCCTGCCAGGCTCGTCTGCCTATGGGATTCTCCAGGCAGGAATACTGGAGTGGGTTGCCATGCCCTTCTCCGGGGGGTCTTTCCCACCCAGGGATCAAACCTGTGTCTCTTACATCTCCTGCACTGGCAGGCAATTCTTTACCACCCAGCTGGGAAGCCCAGGATGAGGTGTACAGACTCATAAATGCTACTGCATCCCATATGC
Organism: Bos javanicus; assembly: GCF_032452875.1. Classification (NCBI taxonomy): domain Eukaryota; kingdom Metazoa; phylum Chordata; class Mammalia; order Artiodactyla; family Bovidae; genus Bos; species Bos javanicus. Next base: position 96,280,416 of record NC_083868.1, on the reverse strand, counting down.
TTAGATACTGGCTAAAACCACCTCTGCTGCCCCTAGCCTGTGCTGCTCTCCACAGTGGCTGCTGGCATTACGCAGGCATTTGTGTTAACATGTCCATCATTTTCATCTTTGTTGTTGACCGAATGTGACAAAATTTGAAGACAATTCATTGTTAAAGAATTAGAGACTAATAGAATTTGTAGGGATTACTGACATCTTCTAACGTGATTTTTTGGAAAAAAAAAAAAAAATTTTTTTTTTTAATAATTTGTAGCACTGAAATCCCTTTCTCTAGTAGAAAATCTATTCAGGATGCCAATATATAGCCTCAATAAAAACTATGCTTTTAAAAACAGTAAACACTTATTTTTATAACTTTAAGTAATGACTAGTTATAAAGTTAATCAGTGACAACAAAGCGATTATTTTAGTGAAAGCAAATTTAGAATTTTTGAAACAAACTGCAAGTCACATATCAGTTTCAATATTTTAGTCATTTTCAGTTTTGTTTTGGTTCCAAAGGATAGAGAAAATCTACATTTCCTAAGAAATGTAATTGCATAAATAGCATGACTTGCCATTTCAGCGGAAAATTGATACTGAATGGCATTCTGCACATGAATGAAGTAACCTGGAGTACAAATTGAGAGGCTGCCATTTTCTTTTATTTTAAAATTTATTTTATTGATGTATAGGTGATTTTAACTTCTCTGGTGGCTCAGATGGTAAAGAATCTATCTGCAATTCAGGAGACCCAGGTTTGATCCTTGGGTTGGAAAGATCCTCTGGAAAAGAGAATGGCTACCCACTCCAGTATTCTGCCTGGAGAATTCCATGGACAGAGGAGCCTGGCGGGGTACAGTCCATGGGGTCGCAAAAGTCGGATATGACTGAGCAACTAACATTTTCACTTTCATAGTTGATTTACAAGGTTGTGTTAATTTCTGATGTAAAGTGATTCAGTTACACATTTATGCACATTTTTTTTCACATTCCATTCCACTATGGCTTATCACTGGATATTGGTTATAGTTCCCTGTGCTATACAGCAGGGCCCTGTTGTTTATGCATTCTATATATAATGGTTTGCATGTGCTAACCCCAAACTCCCAATTTGTCCTTCCCTCATGCCCCCCTGAGAGGCTGCCATTTTCTGGTGTGTTCAAAGTTGGTATATAATGTACAGTTTGAAAGGTTTAAAAAACAGTTTATTAAATATTAATACTAAAGTATATTAAACATTGAGACTTAAGCACGTATGGATCCTCTAAAATTATCTCAAGGTGGGGTTTGAGGTCTTAGGAAACAGACCCAGGGTGGTTCAATAACTCAGCTAATTCCACATCTCTTCATTGCCGCATTGCTAGAATTTGAGACCTTACTATGGCATTCTCCAGGCAGCAACTGGATTTGTTGTATATGTTAACCCTAAACTAAATTAATTCATTCAACACATATTTATCTGTCTGCTCTATCCCAGGCACAATGCTAAATAACATTAGTGGTAATAATAATAGTATAATACAGTCATCCCTCAGTATCCACAAGGAACTGGCTCTAGGACCCCCATGGATACCAAAACCCACAGACGCTCCAGTCTCTTTTGTGAAGTGGCACACTGCAGCCAGCCTGCCGTATCTGTGGGTCTCAACATCAGATTCAACTAACACTGAATATACAGAGCTGACTGTAATACAACAATGGACATAACACTTTCAAGCTCTTCCATGATAAAACTTACTGTAGTCTCATGGGGATCACGAACAGAAATCAAATAATGATACAGATACATGCAAAATTATTAACATGAGAGGTTCGAGTAGCTTATCTAATTAGGAGCATCAGGGGAGACAGCCAAGAAATTCAAGTGTGAGCTGAATCCTAAAGGCCATGTGGGAGCTATCCAGTTAGGGGAAAAGAACAAGTATAATATGATGTGACTGAGGAGGCATTGGTTTCCCGGCAGAAACAGCGCTGCCAAGGCCTGTTACCTGGATGGGGTAGGGCATATGGTTTCCTATAAGAATCACTGGTGCTATGGAGAGAAAAATGAAAAATATATGCAAGAGGTGCCGTAACAGTAACAACTGTGTGCTATGTACTAATCTCAAATGCTTTATAAATACCCACATTTACTTCTCACACTAACTTTACGAGAGAAGTGATATTATCCATATCTACACATGTAAAGGGTTTCCCAGGTGGCTCAGTGGTAAAGAATTCGCCTCCAATAAAGGAGACACAAGAGATGTGGGTTGATCTCTGGGTTGGGAAGGTCCCCTGGAGTAGGAAATGGCAACTCACTCCAGTATTCTTGTCTGGAAAATTCCATAGAATTTTAGGAGTATGGTAGGCACCAGTCCTTAGGGTCACAGAGGGTCAAATACGACTGAACACACACACACAGCACAGCAACATACACGGGGAATAAATGGAGGGTAAGCAACATGCCCAGGATAAGAGAGCCACGAAGTGTCAAAACCAGGACAAACTGAGATGAGTGACAGTTTGCACTGCTCTTTTCGTTGTTGTTGTCCAGTTGCTAAGTTGTGTCTGACTCACTGCAACCTCATGGACTGCAGCTCTCCAGGCTTCCCTGTTCTTCACTATCTCCCAGTTTGCTCAAACTCATGTCCATTGAGTTGGTGATGCTATCCAACCATCTCATCCTAGGCTAACCTGCCCTCTCTCTACTAGGAAGTGGTGTCCCCTAGAGAAGCAAATATGACAAGGGTGGCCTGCATCCTTCTCATACCCATGCCAGCACTGATATATGACTCCCAAGAGAACTGAGAATTTATAAAATAGGTTCTAACCCTAGGAATATTTCATTTATTTGGCTAAACTCTATCATCAATAAGACAGTTTTTCCAACAACATGGATGAACCTAGGGATTATCATACTAAGGGAAGTAAGTCAGAAAGAGAAAGACAAATACCATATGATATAACTTAGAACTTATATAACTTATATAACTATGACACAAATGACCCATCTATGAAACAGACCCACAGACATAGACCAGACCTGTGGTTGCCAAAGCAGGGAGGATCTGGGGTGGACAGTTGGGAGGTTGGGATTAGCAGAGGCAAACTATTATATTTAGGATGGATAAACAACAAGATCCTACTGAATAGCACAGGGAACTATATTTAGTATTTTGTGATAAATCATAATGTAAAGGAATATGTAAAATACATATATATATAAAGCTATGACAAGCCTAGACAGCATATTAAAAAGCAGAGACATCATTTTGCCAACAAAGGTCTGTATAGTCAAAACTGTGGTTTTTCCAGTAGTTATGTACAGATGTGAGAGTTGAAGCATAAAGAAGTCTGGAGCACCTCAGAATTGATGCTTTCAAACTGTGGTGCTAGAGAAGACTCTTGAGAGTCCCTTGGACAGCAAGGAGATCAAACCAGTCAATCCTTAAGGAAATCAACTCTGAATATTCACTGACGGACTGATGCTGAAGCTGAAGCTCCAATACTTTGGCCACCTGATGTGAAAAGCTGACTCACTGGAAAAGACCCTGGTGCTGGGAAAGATTGAAGGTAGGAAGAGAAGTGGGTGACAGACGATGAGATGGTTGTATGGCATCACTGACTCAATGGATATGAGTTTGAGCAAGCTCCAGGAGATGGTGAAGGACAGGGAAGCCTGGTGCTGCAGTCCATGAGGTTGCAAAGAGTCAGACACAACTTAGCAACTAAACAACAACAATAGCCACTTTATTGGGGAACAACTGCACTGGCAACCAAGATAAGTAAGTTTCCTTCTTAAATTCTCCCTTAATACTCTCTGTATACTCCCTCAAAGTTGATCAGAACTCTACATAACTGTTCAACTGTTTGTTAAATATCTTTCACTCATGCTGGAATTTATGATTCCAGAAGATAGCACCCTTGTCTGTCTTATTCACTACCATCACCCCAGAGGACAGCACATTCATTTATTCTTAGTGAATGAATAAATGAATTACTGTGATTTCAGTCTTTAGCTTCTGGAATCTAGCCTCACTTTCTCTTTTGGATTCTGCTCTATAGTAAGTCATTTTGACAGCTCCCCATTGTTCAGGGTAAGACTAATAACTTTGAGGTGGTGCAGACTGGGCTGATTCAAGCTATTTACACATACTGACAATGAACTAACCCACCTGTGCCACATGTGGCATGGGGTTCATAGCACAGGCTACCATCCCAGTACAGAAGTTCAATGCACATTATAACATCCTCTTTTCATTCCTGTTGAATGTCCCACTCAGGCATTCACTGTCTCTTACCAGGACCTATATTTATTGAGGAAATGTTATGTATCAGGCACTAGATAGTATATAAATTTAATCTCAAAACAAGTTTGCAATGGTTGTACTTGCATCTAACAGATAAGAAAAAATGAGATTCAGAAAAGTTAAAAAGTTTGTTCAAAGAGAGTAAGGAGAGGAGGGGGCTGTGAACTCAGCTCTACCTGAATCTGAAGGCCAGGCCCCTGCAACGCCCATCCCCATCTGTCATTCTAATAACAGGGCTGTGGAGAAGGTGGGTACACCCTGACTGGCTGGATTTGAATTCTAACTCTGGCATTTACTGTCTGTGAAGCTTGGGAAAGTTATGTACAATTTTTATGCTTTCAATTAATTCCTCATTTGTAAAATGGATATATTAGCTTGCTCCTCTAATGGGAATTGTTTCAAGGACTAAATGAGTTAGTATATGTTATATTAAGTACTAAGAACAATGCTTGCATAAAATAAGCAATCAATGATAGTAATCTTTATTCTTGACTATGGCTGCTATTGTTATTACTGTTGCCAACATTATGTTCTATGCTACCAGTCACTCCACTGAACTGTCCCCCTTTGGGAGAGAAGAACCAAAAGTGCCTGGAGCAGTATGTCCTCTAATTCTTCCAAATAACCCAAGAAGAAAAGATTTTTTCCTTGGTCCAATTTCAGCAAACATTCAATGAGTCCATTAACTGTGGGCAAAGAACTCTACCAGAAGCTACCAGGAGAAGGCCACTTCCTTACTCTTTATAAAGAGAGATGGAGACTGGCTGAAAGCTTCACCCACAGGAATTCAGTTAAGTAAGACAAAAATAGAAACTCAGCCAAGCAGGGCTTATATTGCATCCTTCTAGTAGGCAAATCCCATCATGTTACTTTGCTACTTAACTTCTGGTTAAACACACTGGCTCTAGCAGTGGTGTGAAGAAAGGGGCCAGGACTGACAGCCTCCCTCCCCTTGTATAAAACAACCCCCCATATATCTCTTCTATATAATGGGTTTTTGCCTAAGCCTACTTGATCTAAGGGTTTTATTGGAAAAATTGAAAAATGAAAACCTTGTAATGCCTTTGCCATAGCACCCAATGCCTTCATGACCTGGCCCTAACCTGTACAGATTCACCTTGTATCACTCTCTCCTCAGAACTATTTTTATCCTAAAACTAACCTATGTAATGCTTCCCTGGTGGTTCAGATGGTAAAGAATCCGCCTGCAATGCAGGAGACCCAGGTTCCATCCCTGGGTCAAGAAGATGCCCTGGAGAAGGAAATGGCAACCCACTCTAGTATTCTTGCCTGGGGAATCTCATGGAAAGAGGATCCTGGTGGGCTATAGTCCATGGAGTCGAAAAGAGTCAGACACGACTGAGTGACTAACACACGCACACACACACAAGCGTGTGAACACGTAACAGTTTCCAGAACATGCTGCATACTCTCGCAGCCTCCATGCCTTGCACAGGCTATTTTCTTGTGGCCAGAAACATTTTTGTCCGATTGTCTTCCTGGGCTTAGTTATTACCCCTCATTGTCACATTAAATTTTATACATAACTGTATAACTTTATGACTTTATTATAAAATGGATTAGCTTTACTTACAAATATTTAGGGCAATGTTGTATTATTGCAAGCTCCCTTCAGGCAAAGAATCACTTTTTCTCTTTTTTTTTTTTTTTGCTGACAAAGCAAGAGATTTTATTGGGAAAGGGCACCCGGGTGGAGAGCAGTAGGGTAAGGGAACCCAGGAGAATTGCTCTGCCACGTGCTTGCAGTCTCGGGTTTTATGGTGATGGGATTAGTTTCCGGGTGGTCTTTGGCCAATCATTCTTTTTTTTTTTTTTTTTGAGGTATTTTTTATTTTATTTTATTTTTTAACTTTACAATATTGTATTGGTTTTGCCATATATCATCTTTGAATTTCTAGTGTCTGTCATAAAATAGGTGTTTAGTAAATGTTTATTGAACAAATTAATTTTAAAAATCACATTAAATGAAATATTAAATATCCTTCTATATTAACTGAAGACCTAAGGCAATGTGATAAACAGGGTGGACTTAAAAGAGTTAAAATACTCGGGTTGAAATATTCACTCCATCATTTACATGTTACATTGAACAAGATACTTAATATGCCTAGTTTTCTCATCTCTACAATGAAGCTAATAATGAAGTCTGGTGCTTATTGAGGGCATTCAGTGAATCGATATACAGAAAATATTTTAAAGAGTTCTGACTCCATCAATGATAATGACTCCATCAGTGTTAGCTACCATTATTATTATTTCAGGCTGAAATATAAAAAAAATGTAGTCCTTATTTAAGGACTAAATCAGTTTAAAATAACGTTGACTATAATGATATAATCTCATAATAATATAATTGTCTTGTTTTTCCCTGCTGAACATCCATCCTACCCTTTGATCTTAACAGATATCAGATTTTTCTTTGAGGAAGTCTCCTTTCCACTGTTAGTTGTTATCAGTCATGTCCAGCTCTGCAACTCCATGGACTGTAGCCCACCAGGCTCCTCTGTCCACAGAATTCTCCAGGCAAGAATACTGGAGTGGGTTGTCATTTCCTTCTCTGAGGGATCTTTTTGACCCAGGAATAGAACCTGAGTCTCTGGCACTGCAGGCACATTTTTTACCATCAGAGCCACCAGGGACCAGATGTGGCTCAAGAGAAGCAGAATTGGCAGTAGGATGGTGAGGTGACACAAGCTGGGCCACTTAAATTGAGACTTGCACTCTTGCTGAGACTAAGGGCAATGAAGTAATTAGAACATGAGCCTGCAGCTGCTGGTGGAAAGAAAGCAGAGTCCAGAGATGGAGAGACACACAATTCCCAACTAATCATGTGATTTCCTAGACCCTGCTGAGCTTTTCTTTTTTTTTTTTTTTAATATACACAAAACAATAAATTCTGTTTTCAGCTTCACCCATTCTGAGTGGGGCTTTGGTACTAAAACCCAACGTGTCCTGAGTAATGATCATAACCAGTCATTGTTAAGATGAAAGCCTACAATACTAAGTTATTATGTTATCAAGTCCTACATGGGCTTCAAGGTATCATTGTAAAGGGACCAGGTAAACTAGAAATTTTGGGTAAAACCAGAAATTTTGATCCAAATGAAGATGGAGATTATTTGCAGGGTTATCAAAGAATCATAGTCTCTTCATACTTGGCCAGAAACAGTAAATACAAGACCCTAGAAAAGTGCTATTCTGGTGTGCATGAAGATCCTGAAGAGTTTGTAGAAAAGGCAGAGCCTGCCACGCTCCAGACCATCAGGGATCAGCAGACATCACCATGGAAAATTTCCAACGCTTACCTTCTTTACTCCTCTGATTATTTGACATTTCTGTCTGACAAGGAATTCTCTGATTTTACCAGTTTAGTCATGAATTGTAAAAGATGATCTTTTCAGATAACATCCAGAATTTTAAAGGAAGTGTGCTGTTCTATAAGCGGTTCCTTGTTTGGCCTAATATTGCTAAACACAGAAGTAAAGGAACCTCAGTAACAATTAATGTACATCAAAGACGTCATCTGGTTATTTTAGTTAAGTTTGCACAAGTAATGAAGAGTGGTTTATCCATTGAAATTGCAAAGGTTATACAACAAATGAAATTTACACAAACTAAATTTGTGAATTGACTAAAAGAGAATCATCTACCCGGACTGAACTAATTCTGTGCTTCTCAGGATTGTAACATCCAACACGATAAATATAATTAACACTGCTGTCTATTATATATGACTGTTGTAAATCCTGAGTTCTCATCACAAGAAAAAATTTTATTTCATGTCTCTTAAGTTTGTATCTATATGAGATGATGAATGTTTATTAAACTTATTGTAGAATCTTTTCTTGATATTTGTAAGCCTAATCATTAGGCTGTACACCTTAAACAGTACTGTATGTCAATTATATCTCAACAAACTTGGAAGAAAAAACAGCAATAAATAAAAAAATTCTGTGCTTTTCAAAAAAAAAAAAAAGAGAGAGAAAAGGCACGTTCTGAGGCTCCACGTAGAAATTCTGCAGCAAGCCCAGTATTTCTGCATTTCTGATGAGCACCCCAAGTGTGCTGAAAGTCCACAGATATCAGCTGTCCACTATGAGGAACACTGCCCTAGAGGATACAGTTTTGTTTAGATAATTAAAGTACACAAATCCAGCTGGGAACAAATCCCCAGAAAACACTGAAATGCAAAAATTCTCATAATTATTTCAGAAACCAAAAGAACTTCAAAGACTGAGTTTAAGCCCTAATTCTGAAGCAAATATAGGGAAATGTGGAAGTGTCTCAGCTTTAAAACTAAAGAACATAAATATTACACTCAGTTTTTTCTGTTACTTTTTTCTTTAAAAAAAGGACATGGTATAGAATAAAAATAATTTAAAAATTGATTTCAAGGTTATAGTTTTATCAGTTTCATTACAATAATCTATAGTAACTTTCTAGTAGGTCTTTGGAAACAATTAACAAAGGCGACCTTTGAGAATTCATCTCGGGGCAGCTATAATGAGCACAATTATAATAATTGGTAAGGAGCTTTTACAACATTCCATAATACACAAAAGACAACATGGCAAAATGAAACAGATTGTTTTCTGAGGATACCACATGAATGTCACAAAGGAAATCTTATGTTGACTGTGATGTGTACAGGGGTGATACAACAGTCATTTGATGCTGGATCACACAGCGTGGGAAATAAGAAAGCCATTTCCCGATGTGTATCCATGTTTGCCTTTGTTAAGGGTCAGTGGTTACATAATGGTCAATGATGTGGCTAAAACAGGGAACTATCCAGCCCTTTCAATAGAGGTTTCTTCAAGAGAATCAAGCCCATGTACTGTAAAGCATCCATTGTACGCGATGGATTGACTCTCCTGTGCATTGAAATGGTGCCAGCTCTTCACCATCCTGGGGAGAATTGAGGAAATTGTCTCTAAATCGTCTTCTGTAGGGTTCAGTTGCCTTGTGAAACCCAGTTTAGAGAGGCTAACTAACATAGCTTAAACTGAAAATACATACTCTGGGATAAACTGCTGGGTACCTTTTTTTCTTCCAAGCAAGGTGGTCTAGGAATAGTAAATAATTCTTTGAGCAATTTAAAATCTCACAAACAGAACCAGAAAAGTGATATTCAGAGCTCTCAAGTCATACTTTGTGCATCAGTATACAGCTCTGTGCAGAACTGTGCACCGAGATTAATGATATCAGTGGAACTCAACTCAGTTCTGCAGACCCACACAACAGAACTTTACAGCATGAATGTCTTGGACTCCATCCACATCTATTAATTGTTCAACTGCCAAGTGTGCTGCACTATGTGGAGATCCTGTTCAATCCAAGGAAAATACAGTAGGACAACTTCAGCAGAATTGCAAAATAAATTCTTACTTGTTTTTTGCTAGGAGCTTTGTGAAAGATTTACACATTTCTAATGGGTTTCTGTGTAGAGACTGATAGTATCTGCTCTTGATTTTGTGTCAGACCCTGCTAATGAAAAACACATTCTCCCTTCACTCCTGACTAATAATAGAACCCAAATAAACTGGGCACATTGGTAGGATGAAAGACTACATTTCCCAGCTTCCCTTGCAGCAAGGTAGCCAAAGCAAGCAGAAGTAAATAGAAATGTTGTGTGTAAGTAGAAAGAATTTCACTGAAGGGGCTGTATTCTGTATCCTCTTCTCCCACCAACTCTCTCCCCACCCTACCCACCTGTTTTTTGCCTGCCAAAGAATGTGATCAATGGAAATCCATTGTGTCATGGAACTTACCTTAAGTGTGGAGGCTATGTGCCAGAATGGTGGAACAGAAAGATAAAAACACCCTCCTACTCTGCCACATTGCTGCTACACATTTCTGGGCTGTCGACTCTAAACTCACTTAACGTGTGAGGGTATAACACTTTCATCATGCTTAAGTCTCTGTTAATTTTAACTTTTTTTTGCAAGTGGCAGAAACTAAACCTTATTAATATAATCTATATGCATTTTTCTTATTCAGTAAAGGCCAGGTGAATTAATAAACTCATTGGGATAAATACTTGAGAAGGTTTGCAAGCTCTAAAATTTGAATAACACATATAAGCATATAAAAGGAAGGAGTACTTTAAGTGGTTCTAAACATATGGAAACAAAATTTTTCACTTGTTGAAATGCATATAATTTTAAAACTGCATATAACATAAAGAGGAATTCAGATTAAAAAATAACTAAGGAAAGGAAGTCAGTACAATGTATAGTATAAATGAAAATTACTGTAATTAGTATCACGGTTAATAGCACAGCATATAATGTATACTTATCAAAGGTGACAACCGGGACCAAAGAGGATATGGCTCGAAGTCTGACTTATGGACCAACTGTGTGTATTTCTTATTTGTATAGTAGTTCTTGGTATCTTTGTGGGACTTATTCATTCCACATCTCTTTATACTAAGTAATCCACTTCTGGGACAAATGGAAGACTGTGGTCTTTTAGCTTTTATGTACAGCTGACAGACAACTTTAGAAAAATTCCCAGGACAACAGAAAATCATTGACGTGCTTTTGATGTCCAGTGAGACTTTCAAGTCTGATATTTGCTCTGTACTCTAGAAAAGGCATTAAAATATTTTAAATAGGCCTAGCAAAAGGGATTGAAAGCATAAGATTGTATTTAAAATAAAGTCTACTTCTTAGATTGCTTTTGATTATCTAGGCAGAAATTTTATTTCAGTGTTGCTCAATAATAACAAGTATTTGTGCGTATGGTGAATATTTGGTCCATAATATTTTGGAGAAGAAAATATTCATGTTATACATCCTACCAGGATTTTAGAGCCATCCAAACTCATGCCTGTTCCAGCGTTAGGTGGACTTTGGGGAAAACTGTTAAGACCCACCTCTTCAGCGTAATCTCAGTATTATTCTCTTAATACCTTCAAATCCTTGTTTTGTCTTCATATGCAAATGTCCTCGGTTGTGTTTATGTAAATTATTGGCCCACGCTGTTCTTCACTCTTACTTACTTAAGGCAGTGTGTAGGTATCTAATTAGAATGATTTACCCATGGTCATCTCAGTTAATTGCTGAATACTCTTTATGTTAAGCAAATGTGGAAAAGATCTTAGATGTCTAAAAAAGATTCTATTTCCAAAAAATGATTTTTATCTATCACTAACTTCTTATGACAAATATATAAAACAACTTCGAGATGGCAAGATAAAGATACATTACCCCTGTGACATCCATAACCTTGATGGCTGCCAGCTGGCCCGTTTTGACATGACGACCCTGTAAAAAAATTTTTAAACAATTCAGTTCTGATAAGCAATATTAGCATTAGGCTTCAACTGTAATGAACAATTATGTGGATCAGTGTTATAGAGTGCCAATGGGGACAGAGAGACAGACAAATAGACATATAGAGAAATCTTAAATGCTTTGTAGATCAACCTCTATTTAATGTTTATTTTGTAACACATGTCCATCACTTTGTCTTTTGAGTTTGTTTTAGCAGCTTTTGTCAAGTTTAATAAAAGAGAAAATGTCAAATAATGAGGTTCTACCTCCTCTCCAAGGTGTTAGGGGCTTGAGTTGGAGGAGGGGTGTATGTGGAATATCTGGGTGGAGCAGACGCAAGCAGCTAGTTTCCTTGATTATTAAAATCTCTTGTATTGTGACAGTCTCAAATGGATATGACTCTGCTGGAGTTCACTTGAGACTGCTAATTTATCTTCATCTTAAAAGGGGACCTAAAGGAAAATAGAAACCAATCAATCTGAATTTGTGATCAAAGAGACACTACTGAGCCCAAGGAACTGCTTCCCCAGAGTGGGTATCTCTGGCCTTTTTAACTACAGGAAGCATCAAGCACTTGGAATGGGAAGAGAACAGGGTGTGGAGAGGAGGATATCCTCAAAGAGAAGCTTTATCTGTATAAGAAACATAAAGTCTATATCTGACTCTCAGACAAGAGCAAAGATGGTCAGTCTCATTATTTCTAAATGCATTCTTTACGTGGCTTTTAAAGTACATTTTACCTGCCACCGCTATCAGGCAGTATAATATACCTTCCAAGGCAAATCCCTTTCACCTGAGGCAAATCCCTTTCACCTTCTAGGTCTCAATTTCCTCATCTGAAAAATGGAAATAATGACAGTACCTAACTCATAGCATTGCAAGGAGGATTAAATGAGACAGTAATTGTTAAGTGCTTGACGGTGCCTGGCACAGAAGAGCTGTGAGAAGATGCTGGCTGTAGATGTTTATGGCCCTGTCTTGTGATTCCTTTTAAGAGCTGTCCTCCCTTTTAAGTTATACGTTTCACGGAGGAAAGCGTGTGCCTCATCACTGTAGTCCTAGTGTCTGGAGTAGTGGGTGCCCAGCCGATAGATGGGGTGGCATGTTTCTGGATGAGCAGCAGCAGTTAGTGAGGGCACCTCCACCGGAGGCTGGAGGAGACAAGCTTGGTGCTGCCTGTTACTTTCCTTCTCATACATCCCAGCTCTGTGTATGCATCTGCCTGATTCTAACAGTGCTTCCTTTACCTTTCAATTGCCATTCTGTTTCCTGTCTTTCCTCCTCATTCAGGAAAAAAGCACAAATAAGACTTTAAATCAGTAATCCAATATGGTCGCTGACGTACTTCAATTTTCAATAAACTGAGGGAGGGAGTTGAAGAGTTACCACTCTAAGACTCCTGGACCAGAATTCCAGAGGCCTGGTTCTGCCCATGACCAGCTGGTTCATCAGAAGCATGTTATAATCATCCATCTGGGCCCTGGTTTCTCCATCTGTAAATTGCACTCTGTGGTTGGAGATGGGGGGGAAAGGTATCATTCTTAACACCCCAAGGAAATTTAGGAAAATTAGTTGGAAATTTAGTTTTCACAGTGACTGAGTGGAGGAGAATGGTACTGTGCTATTCAGAGGCCAGGGGCCAGCAATACTGACTTTCTGCAGAGCTGGAAGGCAATCTCATACAAAGGAGAAGTAGCAACAGCGCCCTCTGTTGATAAACACTGAATGACCTCCAGGGTTTTCCTGGTCCCAGTAAGTCTGTGATGCTGTAATGGTGACCTTAACAAAGATCAGCTGCTTCTCCGCGGGAATAGAAAGTCTTTAAAGTAAGGGTCATTAAACAATGACTATTTCTCTAATATAGCACTAAAGAAGGGTAGCAGCACTGCAGACAGAGGGTCTGGCTTATCACACAGCTGAAATTTCACCCTGAAATTCTTTTAATGGTGCCATGCAGCCAGGGAAGGGGAATGTCTGGGTATGTCTTGTGGGGACCTCTAAGAAGTGACCCCTGCCTGGCTCACCACTGGTGGGCTCCCACCTGCTCTTATTTTGTAGTCCTTAACAAAAACTCACAGCAGTGGCCACAGGACTGGAAAAGGTCAGTTTTCATTCCAATCCCAAAGAAAGGCAACGCCAAAGAATGCTCACACTACCACACAATTGCACTCATCTCACACATTAGCAAAGTAATGCCCAAAATTCTCCAAGCCAGGCTTCAACAGTACATGAACCGTGAACTTCCAGATGTTCAAGCTGGATTTAGAAAAGGCAGAGGAACCAGAGATCAAATTGCCAACATCCACTGGATCATAGACAAAGCAAGAGAATTCCAGAAAAACATCTATTTCTGCTTTACTGACTATGCCAAAGACTGTGTGGATCACAACAAACTGTGGAAAATTCTTCAAGAGATGGGAATACCAGATCACCTGACCTGTCTCCTGAGAAATCTGTATGCAGGTCAGGAAGCAACAGTTAGAACTGGACATGGAACAACAGACTGGTTTCAAATACGGAAAGGAGTATTTCAAGGCTGTATATTGTCACCCTGCTTATTTAACTTATATGCAGAGTATATTATGAGAAATGCCAGGCTAGATGAAGCTCAAGCTGGAATTAAGATAGCTGGGAGAAATGTCAATAATCTCAGATATGCAGATGTCACCACCCTTATGGCAGAAAAAAAAGAAAAACTATAGAGTCTCTTAATGAAAGTGAAGAGGAGAGTGAAAAAGTTGGCTTAAAGCTCAACATTCAGAAAACTAAGATCATGACATCTGGTCCCATCACTTTATGGCAAATAGATGGGGAAACAGTGGAAACAGTGAGAGACTTTATTTTTGGGGGCTCCAAAATCACTGCAGATGGTGACTGCAGCCATGAAATTAAAAGATGCTTGCTCTTTGGAAGAAAAGCTATGACCAACCTAGATATTACTTTACTAACAAAGGTCCGTCTAGTGAAAGCTATGGTTTTTCCAGTAGTCACGTATAGATGTGAGAGTTGGGCTATAAAAAAAGCTGAGCACTGAAGAATTGATGCTTTTGAACTGTGGTGTTGGAGAAGACTCTTTAGAGTCCCTTGGACTGCAGGGAGATCCAACCAGCCCATCCTAAAGGAAATCAGTCCTGAATATTCATTGGAAGGACTGATGCTGTAACTGAAGCTCCAGTACTTTGGCCACCTGATGCAAAGAACCTACTCATTTGAAAAGACATTGATGCTGGGAAAGATTGAAGGCGGGAGGAGAAGGGAACAACAGAGGATGAGATAGTTGGATGGCATCACCGACACGATGGACATGAGTTTGAGCAGGCTCCAGGAATTGGTGATGGACAGGGAAGCCTGGCGTGCTACAGTCCACGGGGTCACAAAGACATGACTGAGCGAACTGACTGACTGACAATCTAACGCTAGAAAAGAAAACTTACTTCTCCTCCATTTAAAATCTCCGTTCCAAGTTAAAATAACTGTTCTGGATGAGTCTGACAGATGACTAAATAATACACCTTGGGGATGGCAGTTTGGGTTTAAATGAGATCCTAGAGGTGGAAAAATTAGCAGTCTCAGTTCAGTGCCAGCATGAGTCCATGCTCTGGAACAGGAAGGCGGCTGAGCTGTCAACCTTTGATGAGGGGGCCACCAAGAAGGCTGCCCAGCATGACTTGCCTTTTACATCACTGGGGAATGCCAAACTAAATTAGGATCCAGATGAAGGCAGGCTTTGAGGGGATGGCTAGGAATCAGCTGACCTATAAGATCACTAGACACCCGAGGCACATCAGTGTTAAGACAGCGTTCAAAGAGGCGACTTCATAAAGTCACAAATAAATTGAATAGGAAAAGCCCTCGAGGGGCCTAATCTAATCCTTCTTTTAGAGATCAGGCCAAAATCTCACAACTAATGAAGACCTAAACCCAGGATGCTTTTTCATCTGTTCCACTTCCACTTTCCAGCTCCTGAATGGGAAATTTTATCACTAAAATTTAAACATAATTTTTTAAACCAACCTTTTCATATTTTATTTAATTTGAATTAAACATGAGCCATTTGTCCCTGTTTCATGTAGGATTCAATTTTTTTTCTTTTTGAGAGCAGGGAAACAGGGAGGATGTTGTTATTATAAAAATATGTGAAGTGAAAATTCAATACTACTAATTTTAACTTAGTCCCAATTACAAGAGAAATTAAAAATATAGACTCTATTTAATTTGGATCTAAAGTACATATTCAGCCAAGGAGTAAAAATTAAATTCTGGGGGAAAAGAAACTTTAAAGGAGACAAAGAGAAAAATTTTTATCCATGAAAATTAGGGGGAAATATCCCATTAAATTGCAATTGCTGAGTCATTTCTTAATGAAAGATGAAGAGTTTTTTTTTCTACTGACATAACCAACAATAACAAAAATAACAGACTAAATCTGGAAAAACAAAATTGGTATTCCATTAGGACCCAAAGCCTCAATCATGTCCTGAAACATAAAAAGCCCTCCGAAAGACAGGAGGGGAAAAAAAAACATCAAATCAAATCAGGGAGAGCAGAGGCCGTGGGGTCACTCAGCTGGCATAAACCTGCGTCCCCCTGAACAGAGTTTCTCTGCCGAGTTTATGATTAACCTCTCTATCCAAAACTTTATTCCCTTTCTAGTTCCACACCTGTTCCCCTTGAAATTTACAAGTATCATAGAAAAGGGGGGACTGGAACTGAGCAGGACCCTGTGGGGCCCTCCTGGGTGTAACGTCCCTTGGTGTCTCCCTTATCTGGTTTGTGGAAAAAGACTTTAGTCTCCTTAGGCCTTCCCTGAGTTTCAAAGAGAGTCAAGAAGTTAATGATTCAGACAAGAGTCACTTGGCACCCAGTTCCCTCCCAAAGGGGTACAGATAACAATCGGAAGAGTCACTTGGCACCCAGTTCCCTCCCAAAGGGGTACAGATAACAATCGGATGTGTATCTTTGAATTACTCTGCAGAAACTAAGATACCCACCCAGGTAGAGGATTGTAACTACATGCTGACCACAAGCATGCAGACCCCAGCCTGGGAGGAACCAGAAGGTTGAGTTCCAGAAACACCATCCTGTTACCTCACCATAAGCCCATCAGAAGAAGGTCCATGAGCTGATCAAGGATACTTATGACCCTCTCCCCTAATACTGTCTTTCAGAACACTTGCTTGAATGCCATTAGGGAGTTTGGTTTTTTTTTAGCATGAACCACCCATTCAACTTGCTTGGTCCCTGCAAGAAATAAAATTTCTTTGGGGAAAAATTTGCTCCAGACTCTCAGCATTTAGGCTTCTTTGGCCTCACTGTGCATCAGGCACGTGAACTTGGACTGGACAATAGGTGGGAGCACTCCATGCAGGTGCTTAGACAGACTTACAAACCCATTCTGCTTCCCCTTCTTTTTATCCTTCTACCTCCCACTTGATGAGTACAGTACCTTCAAGGATTACAGTACCTTCAGCTCTCTAGATCCACAGGTTCCACATTCACATATACATTCAACCCAACTCAAACAGAAAATACTTGGGAAAAAAATTCTGGGACATTCCAAGAAGCAAAACCTGAGTTTATCTGCATGCCAGTTACTATTTACTTTGTATTTATCACTATTTACATAGCATTCACATTATGTTAGGCATTATAAGTAATCTAGAGATTATTTACACTACACCGGAGAATGCGCATAGGTAGTATGCAAATACTGTGCTATCTCATGTAAAGGACTTGAGCATCCACAGATTGTGGGACCCAAGCAGGATCCTGGAATCAACACGCAGCCCAATCCCCATCCCATCATAGATATGGAGGGACTACGCTGCCCCTTTACCTACTCCCTAAAATAAATACAAGAGGAAAACAATGGTTGTGTCCAAAATAGCCATGCAAGCCTGGTCTCTTCTATTGCTGTTATTTTCTAAGGAACAGTAAGATGGCTTAAAACTGCTGGCTCGAGGCAAGCCTGGAAGAGACTCCTTTCATTTCTAGGTCACTGAAATACATTTGTTTCTACACAGCACAGGAGAAAATCAGGGCTGAGAAAAATGCAGAAATTCTGCCCACCATCTCCATTCCTCCTTGTCCAAGGACTCACACGGGTAGAGTGCTTTTAATTCTTTGTGCTTAGCTTAGATTTGATCTTGCCTTTATTGAGGAAGACTTCAAGTTCCTAATTTCAAGCAAGTGCCCTTACCTTTGTGTTTTCACAACATCCTACTCTAACCTACCAATTGTAATCCAATACTGTAATTTTCAAAATGTGCACCATAAGAACCATGAAAATAAATCTAATGAAATAGAAAAAAACAAAACAAAGCAAAATGCAGTGTAGAGCATGTAGTAATGGTAGCTGTTGTTTCACAGATTAAATGTTACGGTTACACTGATCACCTGTCTATCAATGATATTGTAAAACACAACCCAGATTCTCCTTTCAAGACTGAAGTAGCTGACAGCTCTCAGTCAAGGCCCTCTTGGAACTGCCAGAAGCCCAAGGTCATGCTCCCTCCTGGAGACAGCCAACTCCAGTGGCTGGCTGACACAGAAGAATAAAGGCTCAGGCCTTTAGTTTTAAAGTTGGACAATTCTGTAGAGCCTGCTTGGCTCCTGATCTCTCCTTGAGATGGCTGAGGTTTGTCTTGAGACGTGCATGCATGCTAGGTTGCTTTGGTTGTGTCCAGCTCTTTGTAACCTTATGAACCTTAGCCCGCCAGGCTCCTCTGTCCGTGGGATTCTCCAGGCAAGAACCCTGGAGTGGGTTGCCATTCCCTCCTCCAGGGCATTGCAGTTAAACTCCTTCCTCTGCACAATACTGTGCATGCTGCTCAGTCACTCAGTCAACTGACCGAGTCACTCAGTCACTCAGTGTCCAACTCTTTGTGACTCCATGGACTATAGCCTTCCAGGCTCCTCTGTCCATGGGATTTTCCCAGCAAGAATACCAGAGTGGGTTGCCATTTCTTCCTTCAAGGGATCTTTCCGATCCAAGGATTGAACCCATGTCTCCTAAGTCTCCAGCATTGCAGGTAGAGTCTTTTAACATTTTGCACAATGCCAGTTTTTTTCCCCCCTACAGGTGTAGATCCTAAGAACACTCTCCAGTAAAATTCCTACATACATATACCTCCATCTCAGGATCTGTTCCCTGGGAAACTCTATCTAAGACAATTGGTACCAGGAATGGCCTGAGGAGACAAGCTCTCAGAGTAGCTGTCAATAAGACTCCCATCACTGGTGGCAGGTGGCTCACTGATAGTCCCTGGCACATCGCAGCAGCGTCGCTGTCAACACTGTCACTAGTGGGGAACTGGAGAAGGTTACAGATGCCAGGGAACACAATAGAGAGCCCAATATTTCAGACTTCTGAGAGGTCCTTAGGAAACAGTAGTTTAAAAAAGTAGAATCAGATGGCTTTTGCAGAGAGTCACTGATGTACTAGAGAAAGACAGTGAAGACAGTGAAAACCATAGGTGACTGATCATCAACTGAAGGCAACGTGTGAAAATCATAAGGTAGGTCAGATGAAGTTCTGAGGTCTGTGCAATATTTTTAATCAAGATGGGAATATCCCTTCTGAAGATGCAGAGGGCTCCAGGGATGAGGGGTTTCAAGCATCCAAGTGCATCAACTTGAATGTTTCTATTCCAAGTTTCAGAGCTCATTTCTTCTTAATCAGGCTTGAACTGATGATTCAACTTTTGTTTTACTCTAATAATTCCTGACGGAGCAGGCAATGGCACCCCACTCCAGTACTCTTGCCTGGAAAATCCCATGGATGGAGGAGCCTGGTAGGCTGTAGTCCATGGGGTCGCTAAGAGTCGGACACAACTGAGCGACTTCGCTTTCACTTTTCACTTTCATGCACTGGAGAAGGAAATGGCAACCCACTCCAGTGTTCTTGCCTGGAGAATCCCAGGGACGGGGGAGCCTGGTAGCTGCCGTCTATGGGGTCACACAGAGTCGGACACGACTGAAGTGACTTAGCATAGCATAGCAATAATTCCTGAATCTGGTCCCCAGCTGTTGATCCTGACAGCACCTCCCAAAACACTTCCTACAAGCAATATCTGTCCTCAGAATTTGTTTCCTCGGGAACTCAACCCAAGTATCTCTCTCTCTCTATCTACTTACCTACCTACCTACTTACCTATCTGTATTCTCAATATTAATGCAACATAATAATTTTTACTCAATCTGGGGTGAAAGATTTTAGAAAAACTCTGACCTAAAGAGTGAATAGAATAAACTGGGACTTTATTCAAGCATTGGGAGTTATATTCCAGATAACAAGAACAGCATGTTCAAAGGTCCTGTGGTGTAGCGATTTGACCATTCAAGTAACTGATGGCAGGCCAGTATGACTGAAGTAGACAGTATATGTCTAATGAGTACATACAGGGTCTCACAGGCCATTTCAAGAAGTTCTACCTTCAACCTAAGACTGATGGGCAGTCACTTTAGGGTTTGAAGCAAGGTTGTAGGGTCATCAAGTTTGCCTTTTGAAAAAAAAAAATTCTCTGGAGGCAGGGCAGGGAACAGGGGAAACTAGAAAAGATGATGGAACAGTAACAGCATTGCTTAGCATTTCATTTGCAAGATAATGGCAACTTGAACTAGGATGGAAGTAATGGAGAAGATGAGAGGTAGAGAGAGTCCAGAGATATTCAGGAGGTCAAATCAACAAGATTTGAGAACAGATGGGATATATATTCACCCCCATGTTTTCCAGAGTGTTTGACATAGCAGGGATTCAGTAAACATTTGCAAAATGACAGACTGAATGAAGTAGTGACATCTGAGGGTTGTATTCAGGTTCTTGGGCAATACTATCCACATGACCATATCAGTTTCTTCCATTCCCCACTCCCGAGCCCTACGTCAACACACACACACACATTTTAATCCAGTCACAAAGTGTATAGGAGCAAATGAGGCAGGGTTGTGAGCAGGAATTACAACCATTTCACCCATAAATAAATTAGAAGATGATTTTAGTGGATGAAGTTCCTTTAAACTCTGTAGAGAGGCCAATTTACTCCCCCTCTGCTGAGATCACAGAGAAACTAGAAATTGGTTTTAGCTTTCCCTCTGAGAGTGAAGATGAACACCGATTTTCCACTCACAATTAAGATTAAAGCATAGTTAAGATACCTATCTGAACATCTTCAGGAATGCAACCCTTCTTTGATACATGTCTTGAGGCAAAAAGGTAGATAAGACAAGTTTATGAAAAGACTTTGTAAATCCTTATGATCAAGCAACAAGAATGTTCACAGAATATGCTTGGCACGATGTCTGCTCCGATGGTTTCCCCAGGTTATTGGGGCCTCTATTTATCCTTGGTCTGCACATGCCATTCATCTGAGACTTAAAAATTCCTCCTGACCACATAAGCAGAGCCCTCATTGCTCCCAGACTGTGACAAAGATGAAGCAAGGTAGCGATACAGGACAGTTCCCAAGCAACAGTTCTCTATCTCAACACCACTCACTGTGAATTCCTTTGCTTGGCACCTCCAAGAAGCAGAAAATGGATTGTTTTCAAGATTGTTCAGGGCTGGGCCAACTGAGAATTGAGGCTTGCTCACAGAAACAGGGCAGGGAAGAAAAGCCCGTGTCTCATTTTTCTTTTTAGAAACTAGCATTCCTGTCTTCATGGCTGCCAGTTTGGCTTAGTTTATAAAAATCAAAATGGATGATTAAAGGGAAAAAAAACCAAATAGCTACAATTTTTAGCAGACAATAGTTAATATATGCAGGTTCCATGGCAGGAAGCCTGATGCCTGTACCCAGGAAAGGCGTGCACAGCTGAAGCGACAGCAGTGAGGAGCAGACAGGCTGTGGGGTGATGAGAGCTCAAAAAGGAGCAGAACCAGTCTCTTGGCCATGGCCTTAAGCCAAGAACACATTGCCCAATAACCTCCTCGCTCAACCCCTCAAATGAGCACAAAACAGAAGATCTTACTGGCTCTCATCTGATTTATGCCACCGAATTACCACAGTCTTTTGTGGCTTCTGTACATTAATTTCTGGGAGGACTAAGCCCCCTAGACGTGAAGGATCAAAGGCAGGGGATAGAACATCTGCATGCAGCCAGCTCCCCAGCCCCCCAATATTCTACTGCTCCCCATTCACCATGACAGCCTTCCTTGCCCTCCAAGTCAGGGTGGTACATGGGGATACGTGTGGCATTTAAAAGCTCTGGTTCCTGGACACCAGTACAGAATGAAGTTTATACCCAACCTCAGTAAAGGCCTGCCAGGTGGCTCAGTGGTAAAGAACCTGCCTGCCAATGGAGGAGATGCAAGAGAAGCCGGTTTGATCCCTAGTTCAGGGAGAGCCCCTGGAGTAGGAAACGGCAACCCATTCCGACATTCTTGTCTGGAAAATTCTCTGGACATAGGAGCCTGGCAGGCTACAGTCTATGGAGTCACAAAGAGTCATGCACGACTGAGTGCACATGCACTAGCATTCAGTAAAAGGAGAAAACAACCTTCTGACAAAATCTTCCAGAAGCTAAAAGCATTCAACTTAAGCAGTCTTCTGACAATTTCTGTCGTGAAAATGTTCATTAACTAAACGTTCTCAATTTTTTAAAAGTCAGAGCAAAAACCCTATCTTGCTCTCAATGGTTATTTTTGGTTTTTATTGGGGTGGCCAAGTGAGATTTCTGTACTCTATGAAATCTGAGAGTCAGGCACAGGTGTTGTAAAATACATGTGCATGGTATGGTAGAAAGGCCAGGAATCCCCTTAAGATACAAAGATGGGCTGTTCTTGATACAGTCTGTAAAAAGTTAAATGTAATCATATATATCGCTCTTAATAACTTACACCAAATAATCCATGTGAACTGTATAGAAGCCAATTTCTCTTTCCTCTTTAGTCTGTAATGCCATGGGCCCTTCAGTCCTCCAGGCACATGGCTACTACATGCTAGGAAACTCCTCAGGACTCTGCCTTATAGCCATTTAATTCTCTGACATTGTCAAGGACAGAATTTTGCAAAGAGTAGGTGCTAAATCATGCTGGGAAACAGGAAGTTTCCAGGCCTAGTAGACCTTATACGCTGCCCCCAATCATGGTGAAAAGCGAGACTCCAGTGACCCATCATGGCTGAGTCTGCGGGGCGCTTGATAGAACTGGGGGAAATGCCTACTCAGGAGGGGCAGAAACCTTTTTTCTTAAGAAAAGAGATTGTAACTATGGCTCATGGCGTGGAAACTGTAAACACTCACTGGAAAAGACCCTGATGCTGAGAAAGATGAAGGTCAAGAGGAGAAAGGGGGCAACAGAGGGTGAGATGGTTGGATGGCATTAGACTCAATGGACATGAGTTTGAGCAAACTCAGGGAGATAGTCAAGGACAAGGAAGCCTGGTGGGCCGCAGTCCATGGGGTCACAAAGAGTCAGACAGGACTGAGCGACTTAACAACAATAACAATAGGACCTGGAGGAAGAAGCCACACAGCCCGATGTGAATGTTTTGCTCAAGAAGGTTTTGTGTGTGTTCTTTCAACACTCACACTGGGTCACAGAGTAACCTGGAGACTGGAGAAGACCTTAGCATTGTGTGTTTCAGATTCTCAGTTTACCTGAGGAAGAAAGTCAGGCAGAGGAAGATACGACCAGAGAAAATCAAGGCCCTGATGCTGCCCAGCTTCAGTTCCTCCATCTCTGCCTCCCCTTTTCCTGAAAGAATACTAACCCCCAGGCAGGCAGGCACGCTCTTGGCGAAGGGCAGCCTATTTTTTTAGATTTCCAATCAATAGCTCCTTCTCTAGGGACTATTTCACAGGCAACTCTTGTCTTCCCCTGAGGACCTCGGGCAGACCCTGTGCTGGCTTCATCCCACCTCCCAGCTGCAGATTAAGAAGATATATTATGTTGGCCCTCCAGGCCTTGCAAAGGTTTGTCAATTACAGCCTGAAACCGGCCCGGTGGTCAGATTTACGACCACGTGGTCAGGAGTGGGCGGGGCTGGCTTTGTATCATGAGGCACCACAGGCGCGGGGGCAGAGATTAATCATAAAAAGACGGCGCTGCATTTCATTTCACCTAATTTATGGCTTTCATAGGAAGCCAGTCCACCCACAGCACCGTCTGGGTCACTTAATAACAGAATGTCTTCAGCAGCAGCAAGAGCGGGTTTCGAAGCTCAGAAGTGTGCGGAAACAGAAAGGACCGCACCCCAAGTAGAGAGAAAAACAATGCCAAGGACCACAGTGTTCCCAGCCATCATTCATGGGGCGGCAGGAACACAAATAGGGACCCATTTGACTTTTTATCAGGGCTGCTGATGAATAAACCCTCTCCCACAGTGTCCTCAAACCTCCAGAAGTTTTAATTAAAACAAAAAAAGTGTCAGCAAGAGAAGCACTGGAATGTAATTAGGGCCCACCAAATCTAAAATAATATGGGAGAAAAAAAAAAGACTAGTAATGAAAGGGAAGCTTTCATGTTCTTACTGAATCCCTGCTCTGTTGGTGACACAAAAATCAATTTCAATAGGCTTTAGTTGTATCTGAGCAGGAACACAGGCGACAGATGAAATTTACTGGGCAATTTACTGGAGTCATAAAGATTTCCATGAAAGAGAGGCTGCAGTGAGTGCTCTCAACCAAATGCCTCCTCTGTAAGAACCCTGCAAGTATGTGTGTGTGCCTGTGCATATGGATATAGATGGGGGTGGGGATTTTGAATAGTTACATATCCTTCAACCTAAAATTGAAAAAGACACCCCCCCACTTTACCTCACAGCCTTTAAGGGGCAATTTTAGCTCCACCCCAGGTGATACCTGGCTTCCCAGGTGAATCAGTGGTAAAGAATTCACCTGCCAGTGGAGGAGACTCAGGAGAGGTGGGTTCAATCTCTGGGTGGGGAAGATCCCCGGAGGAGGAAATGGCAACCCACTCCAGTATTCCTGCCTGGAGGATCCCATGAACAGAGGACCCTGGCAGGCTACAGTCCATAGCGTCTCAAGGAGTCAGATGTGACTGAGCACTGGTGTTGTTGAGGGACACCTGGAGACATTTTTTGCTTGTCATCACAGCTCACTGCTGCCACTGATATCTAGTGGGTAGAGGCCAGTTCAGTTCAGTTCAGTCACTCAGTCGTGTCCGACTCTTTGAGACCCCATGAATCGCAGCACGCCAGGCCTCCCTGTCCATCACCAACTCCCGGAGTTCACTCAGACTCACGTTCATCGAGTCAGTGATGCCATCCTGCCATCTCATCCTCTGTCAGCCCCTTCTCCTCCTGCCCCCAATCCCTCCCAGCATCAGAGTCTTTTCCAATGAGTCAACTCTTCGCATGAGGTGGCCAAAGTACTGGAGTTTCAGCTTCAGCATCATTCCTTCCAAAGAAATCCCAGGGCTGATCTCCTTCAGAACGGACTGGTTGGATCTCCTTGCAGTCCAAGGCACCCTCAAGAGTCTTCTCCAACACCACAGTTCAAACGCATCAACTCTTCGGCACTCAGCTTTCTTCACAGTCCAACTCTCACATCCATACATGACCACAGGAAAAACCATAGCCTTGACTAGAGGGACCTTTGTTGGTAAAGTAATGTCTCTGCTTTTGAATATGCTATCTAGCTTGGTCATAACCTTCCTTCCAAGGAGTAAGTGTCTTTCAATTTCATGGCTGCAATCATCATCTGCAGTGATTTTGGAGCCCCCAAAAATAAAGTCTGACACTGTTTCCCCATCTATTTCCCATGAAGTGATGGGACCGGATGCCATGATTTTCGTTTTCTGAATGTTGAGCTTTAAGCCACCTTTTTCACTCTCCACTTTCACCTTCATCAAGAGGCTTTTTAGTTCCTCTTCACTTTCTGCCGTAAGGGTGGTGTCATCTGCATATCTGAGGTTATTGATATTTCTCCCAGCAATCTTGATTCCAGCTTGTGTTTCTTCCAGCCCAGCGTTTCTCATGATGTACTCTGCATAGAAGTTAAATAAGCAGGGTGACAATATACAGCCCTGACGTACTCCTTTTCCTATTTGGAACCAGCCTGTTGTTCCATGTCCAGTTCTAACTGTTGCTTCCTGACCTGCATACAGATTTCTCAAGAGACAGGTCAGGTGATCTGGTATTCCCATCTCTTAAAGAATTGTCCACAGTTTCTTGTGATCCACACAGTCAAAGGCTTTGGCATAGTCAATAAAGCAGAAATAGATGTTTTTTCTGGAACTCTCTTGCTTTTTCGATGATCCAGTGGATGTTGGCAATTTGATCTCTGGTTCCTCTGCCTTTTCTAAAACCAGCTTGAACATCTGGAAGTTCCCGGTTCACGTGTT